>NW_026294503.1:61974927-62574927 GCF_007827085.1 Peromyscus californicus insignis
GATCACTGGTCTGGTCCCTCTGCAAGAGCATCACATCCTGTTTACCAATGAGCCATCCCTCCAGCCCCAAGATTTAATGCTTTCTGTGAAAATGAACCACGTTCATCTTATTGCAAAATGAACGTTTGCTTTCATCTCCAACATTTAGTAAAATTATATACCAAAAATTGTTTTAAAATAAAAATTTTATTCCAGCACATTTTCAGTTAGTTTGCATACCTATCTTACACACACACACACACACACACACACATCTGTCATCTTATAAAAATATATAGGGCAAAAATGGGTCACCAGTGGGAAAGTTTAAGCCCTGCTTTATTGCTATTTAAGATCCTGTGGAAGGGTAATATTTGATGACATCAAAACTACAAGATGGAAAAATTCTGATTCTTGTTAAAAGAAATATATGTAGGCATATTTATGAATTGTAGATTATGTGAACAAGTTATATTCCTATATCACCAGTGGTTTTTAATATACACCTTTTCTTTCCTTATCTGTATGTTTTATTATTGTATAATACTTTTTTTTTAAAGATTTATTTATTTATTATGTATACAGAAGAGGGCGCCAGGTCTCATTACAGATGGTTGTGAGCCACCATGTGGGTGCTGGGAATTGAACTCAGGACCTCTGGAAGAATAGTTGGTGCTCTTAACCTCTGAGCCATCTCTCCAGCCCTGTATAATACTTTTATGACAAGGAAAATACAGAGTTCTAGCTGGCTGGAGTTTCTGGTTAGTGGTGATTTGTGACTAATCACGAATTAGTCACCTTTTCGGTTTCTGGGCTCCAGACCCTTCTGTACTTCTCAAGCGGGCAGTGAAGTAGCCCGTCTTGGGGGAGGGCAACAGCTGTCACCTATGTTGGCACTACAGTTGTTTCTTTGGCAGATATACGCTAAGCACCTACAGTGTGAGGGACCGTGGGTGTGAGGATTCTAGTGAGGTATGAATGACCTGACGCCACACCAGTGTGCCAGAAGGGAGGCACACCAAAACAGGTTCCTTACTGATCATTAGTCTGCATTCTCAGGTCCAGGTCAGGACTCCACATCCTTTGCTGAATTTCACTACAAAAAGCTGTGAGTCCCCTCCCAAGGCACGACTGTCATCCAGCCTTTGGGAAGGTCACATGCTCCCCTGCCCCACACCACCCTTGGCTTTTCAATGAAAAATGAAAATAATAATAATAAAGACCTTTTCCCTAATCATGAAAATACTGTGTGCTTACTGTAGAAAGATTGGAAGGCAGAGGAGAATCAGGGAATGCCATTCATAATCTCCCTCATAAATTAAAGTTTCTGCTCAGAGAATAAATTTGCTGGAGTGAGGAACCTGAGGTCTGTAAAATGATTTTCTTCTCGGTCACAGTTCTGCATTGATAGAAAGAGACTTCCTGCCCCTCTTCTTCTTCCTCCTCCTGCTCCCCTTCCCCTTCCTCCTTCTGCTCCTCTTCCTCTTCCTCCTCCTGCTCCCCTTCCTCTTCCTCCTGCTCCCCTTCCTCTTCCTCCTGCTCCCCTTCCTCTTCCTCCTGCTCCCCTTCCTCTTCCTCCTCCTGCTCCCCTTCCTCTTCCTCTTCTTCCTGCTCCCCTTCCTCTTCCTGCTCCCCTTCCTCTTCCTCCTGTTCCCCTTCCTCTTCCTCTTCCTGCTCCCCTTCCTCTTCCTCTTCCTGCTCCCCTTCCTCTTCCTCTTGCTCCCCTTCCTCTTCCTGCTCCCCTTCCTCTTCCTGCTCCCCTTCCTCTTCCTCCTCCTGCTCCCCTTCCTCTTCCTGCTCCCCTTCCTCTTCTTCCTCCTGTTCCCCTTCCTCTTCTTCCTCCTGCTCCCCTTCCCCTTCCTCCTCCTGCTCCCCTTCCTCTTCCTCCTGCTCCCCTTCCTCTTCCTGCTCCCCTTCCTCTTCCTCCTGCTCCCCTTCCTCTTCCTCCTGCTCCCCTTCCTCTTCCTGCTCCCCTTCCTCTTCCTCCTGTTCCCCTTCCTCTTCTTCCTCCTGCTCCCCTTCCTCTTCTTCCTCCTGCTCCCCTTCCTCTTCCTCTTCCTCCTGTTCCCCTTCCTCTTCCTCCTCCTGCTCCCCTTCCTCTTCTTCCTCCTGCTCCTCTTCCTCTTCCTCCTGCTCCCCTTCCTCTTCCTGCTCCCCTTCCTCTTCCTCCTGTTCCCCTTCCTCTTCCTCTTCCTGCTCCCCTTCCTCTTCCTCCTGCTCCCCTTCCTCTTCCTCCTCCTGCTCCCCTTCCTCTTCCTCCTCCTGCTCCCCTTCCTCTTCCTCCTGCTCCCCTTCCTCTTCCTCCTGCTCCCCTTCCTCTTCTTCCTCCTGTTCCCCTTCCTCTTCTTCCTCCTGCTCCCCTTCCTCTTCTTCCTCCTGCTCCCCTTCCTCTTCCTCCTGCTCCCCTTCCTCCTCCTGCTCCCCTTCCTCTTCCTCCTGCTCCCCTTCCTCCTTCTGCTCCCCTTCCTCTTCCTCCTGCTCCCCTTCCTCTTCCTCCTGCTCCCCTTCCTCCTCCTGCTCCCCTTCCCCTTCTTCCTCCTGCTCCCCTTCCTCTTCCTCCTGCTCCCCTTCCTCTTCCTGCTCCCCTTCCTCTTCCTCCTGCTCCCCTTCCTCTTCCTCCTGCTCCCCTTCCTCTTCCTGCTCCCCTTCCTCTTCCTCCTGTTCCCCTTCCTCTTCTTCCTCCTGCTCCCCTTCCTCTTCCTCCTGCTCCCCTTCCTCTTCCTGCTCCCCTTCCTCTTCCTCCTGCTCCCCTTCCTCTTCTTCCTCCTGCTCCCCTTCCTCTTCTTCCTCCTGCTCCCCTTCCTCTTCTTCCTCCTGCTCCCCTTCCTCTTCCTCCTGCTCCCCTTCCTCTTCCTGCTCCCCTTCCTCTTCCTCCTGCTCCCCTTCCTCTTCCTCCTGCTCCCCTTCCTCCTCCTCCTGCTCCCCTTCCTCTTCTTCCTCCTGCTCCCCTTCCTCTTCCTCCTCCTGCTCCCCTTCCTCTTCCTCCTGCTCCTCTTCCTCTTCCTCCTCCTGCTCCCCTTCCTCTTCCTCCTGCTCCCCTTCCTCTTCCTCCTGCTCCCCTTCCTCTTCCTCCTGCTCCCCTTCCTCTTCCTCCTGCTCCCCTTCCTCCTTCTGCTCCCCTTCCTCTTCCTCCTGCTCCCCTTCCTCTTCCTCCTGCTCCCCTTCCTCTTCCTCCTGCTCCCCTTCCTCTTCCTCCTGCTCCCCTTCCTCTTCCTCCTGCTCCCCTTCCTCTTCCTCCTGCTCCCCTTCCTCTTCCTCCTGCTCCCCTTCCCCCTCCTCCTGCTCCTCTCCCCTCTTCTCCCTGTGTTGCTATGTAACCAAGGCTGGCCTCCAACTGTCCAATCGCTGAGTTTCTAGGAGTGTATCACCATGCCCTTTCTCTTTCGTTTTCCAAATTCAGCCTTAGGGATGAAATACACAGGTAAGAATTTGCTTCTAAAAACTTGTGGGGCTGGGGAGACAGCTCAGTGGAGGAAGTGTTCACTGCTCAGGCATGAGGACATGAATTCAAATGTGCACAACCCACATACAAAACCAGAGCCATATGCTTGTAACCCCAGCACTCCCCAGACATAGGTGGATCCCAGGGGGCTCACTGACCAGCCAGTCTAGGTGAAACTGCAAGCTCTGGGCTCAGTCTCAAAAAATAATGTGGAGAGCTTTTGAGAAGACATTCAGTATCCACCTCTGGTCCCCACAAATGTATGCATGGGTAAACACACTGCAAGTATATGCACACACACAAAAACAGCATGCACACACCAGAAATTTACATTTTTGGAAATCTCGGTGTGCTAAAACGGTGTTTGGAAGTATTTTGATTATCTAGGGTCTGGGGCATAAATGGCAGGGGTCTAATTTTCATTTTGCTCATCACTACCCTGAAGGGATCATCTCATTGAATTCCTAAATGCTATTATATCCTCAAAACTGGAGTCCTCATTCTCATTCTGATACATACTGGTAACATTTAAAGCTCCCAGTTTTGAGAATTTCCTGTAGCATTAATTGTCATCGCTTTATAAAGGCTGGTGTGATTATTCAAAGTACCATCTAATTTGAAGCCAACATCATTCACCCACTCGCATTACCACAAATGACATAGGATAGCACTGAGAGAGGAAAAGAGACCTCGCTGTTCCACAGCCAGCATGACCACAATGCTCCAGCAGTTATTTGCAGCAAACAGGCTTTTGTGGTCGATGCTCCGTGGATAATTTGCCGTGGAACTCTGACCTTTCAATTTGTAGTAGTGAAATGTAGCATCACATTCCCTAGGAGAAGGGCTTCTGGAAAGATCACAGGAAGTGGTCATAGCAAGCGCACGCCGTCTAGACAACACTTCATTCACACTCTGTACTATGCTTCTCATTGAACTGCTACAAGGACCCTAGGAAGTGGCTATTAAAACCCCCATTTTCTAACAAGAGTGGTGGGGCTTAGTTAGTGAACTGAACCAAGATCACAGGTAGCGCCTGCTCTCTTACCCTGGTATTTCTTACTCGAGTTTCAAGCTTAACCATTAATGCTAATGTTTCCCATTTAGGGAGTAGCAGGGCCAACCATGATTTAAATTCCATTCAGCAAATATTGTTAGTCTTGGCCACACTCCCAGAACTATAATGTGGTTGCTCTCTTCTAGGAATCTGTAGTGTGATTGGAAATAAATATCGGCAGTGACGCAGTATAGAGAATGCATCTCTAAGCTGGAGGTGACCAAGAGCCGAAATGCTTGCCCCAGAAAAAATGCAGAACTTCGATTCTTACTCATTTTGTTGACAAAATATCTGATTCAACAAAATGAACTATATGTAAGTAAAAATATATAATGCAGGAGAAACTATTAAGTAATCAGGGGTGAAAAACTATTTCAGAATTAAGAGACCGATGATGCAGGGCATAGTGGTAAGTGCTTGTAATCCCAGTTCTCGGGAGATGGACAGAAGAGGATCTGTTGTTCAGGACTAGCCTCAGCTATGTGGCAAGTTTGAGGTTAGCCTGGGCTACGTGAGATCCTGTCTCAGAAACAAATGACAAGAAAAGGAATTAAACAACCTCAAGATTCCGCTTCTCTGTGACGTTAACAAAGAATTATAAGCAAGGTCAGAAAACACCGTGTAATTAATGCCAAATAGCAGTGTAGAAAAATAGGGTGATGTGGTAAAATGGACCGTTAAATAATCAGATCCCTGGATTTTGGTCCCAAATGCTCTGTTTCTTGACTGTGTGGTCTTTAGCCAGTAACTCGGCCTTTCAGAGTCCAGCCTTCCAGGTGTGTGATATATTGGAGATGCAGTTTGATGCTGCAAGGCTGCCTCAGGTGAGACAGGCGGATAGGGCTTTGGGAATTCTAAAGCTGTAAAAAGAGTGTTTTGTCTTAGTGCCCTTGGCCTCAGCTATGGTTTGGTATAGCACAGATGTTCAATAAACGTTTGTTGAACCTCATGGCCAGGTGTATGTACCGAATAAACAGAGCTGGAGAGGTGGTTCGCCACCGTACCTTTGTGCCAGGGATGTGGCTCCCCCAGCCCTGCTCTGCCACCGTGTAGCGGGTCCCGTTTGCTCAGGTGGCTTCACTTTCTCTCTGCAGCTGCAGGTGACAGCTGGTGTACCCACCTGGGCTTCTCAGAGCCCCTGCGGGAATGATGAAGGCGAGTCTTTGGTGGAGGCCTTTAGTTAGGAGTGAAGATGAGCTGTCTCAGTGTTGAATGGAAAATGCCCAAAGGGTCCTACAGGAAAAGCAGAATAAAAGCAAACAAACAAAAAAAGAGTCACTTCAGAGAACAGTTTTGACATGCCGCCCTTTGCCCTCTACGCTGAGGTAGACAGCTGTGGTGGAAGGTGCGGCTTTCCTTGGCCGCTACTGCGCAGAAGTGAACAGGAAACTGTGGGAGTTGCCCATATTTGCCTCAAAATAAAATTCTCCACGTACTCAGTTATAGGTATTAAAACGACTGGACGGCTATTTGCTGGGGAAAACTTGGCTTCTTGGCTGTTGAATCAGTGTTAAAATGTTGGCCGGCTTTTCAGGTGGTCCAGGTGGGGCCAAAGCAGGCGCGGCCCCGTTGCTTCTACCTGCAAATCTAGAAGCTTGATATTTTTGGCATCTTTCATACATGGAGAATGATGTGAAATAGAAACTGAAAGAATGTCTCCCTATCAATTTAAAGTAAGGGTTTGGTGGATCAGAACTCCATGGGGGCCCCTCTATGCCTGAAAGAAAGCCTGGAGAAGCCAAAGCTGTAGACATGCATATGTTTGGTGAGTATGAAATAAGAGTAAACGAGAGTATTTGATAAGCTTAATATTTAGTGGTGTATCAAGCTATTATAAGCTGATGGCACAGAGAGATCCCAAGTCATCATTGAAATCTTTTGTGTTCGTTTTTGAGACAGAATCTGGTTTTAAACTTGCGATCCTCCAGCTCAATCCTCCCATGTGTTAGGGATTACAAGCATACACCAACTCCTATTTCTCAGTGAATTAGGGTTTTTGCTTGTTTGAGGTGGGGGTCTTGTGTATTCCTAGCCTGGCCTCGAACTCAATATGTCGGCAAAGATGATGTTGAACTTCCGTCCTCCTGCTCATACTTCTCAAGTGTTGAGATGACAGGAGAAAACCACCACGCCCCATTTATTCGGGGCTTCATGCATGCATGCATGCATGCTGGACAAGGACTCTACCAACGGAGCTCCATCCTCAGCTCCAGCGAACCTTGTTACGCCAGAAATACAATGGCCTCTGATTCTGCCCCAGTGGGAAGAAAAACACTGGTCCCATTTAGACTGATCCTTCCTCTTTCCCTTTATCTGGACGTTAGCAGGGTAGAGAGAGGCAGCACATCGCTGTAAATAAGGTAGAATATTGATGAGGAGAGAGGCATGTGGATAAAGAGCACAGAATTTGTGCCAGGAAAACTTATCAGAAAGCTGGGGAGCTACCTGGAGAGATAAAGGCTCAGAAGTTGGTCAGCAGAAGCAGGTATTTGCAGAGCCTCAATAAAATACAGCTGTAAATATGCATATTGAAAGGAAAGAGGACAATTACATAGGCAGAAATTGCATTCTGTCCAGCTAATTTGATGGGGAAGAATGCTAGCGAGGATAGGCAGGAGACCAGACTCAGAGAAGGGGGTGAGCAGAACTGCGTGCCCTCGAAGGCAACGGACATACAGGACTCCTACCAGCACAAATGTCCACCAACCTCCCAGTGGCAGAGACTTACAACAACACAGATCGTTTTTATACTTTATATTAACAGAGTCTGTTCACTTTGGGCTAAACTTATTTTGAGAGATTCATCAGTAGTTTTGGCTTTGGGGTTAGCTGTAGATCTGTATGATATTCCGCTGTGTGTCAATATTGAAATTTCTTTAGCCATTTCATTAACAGAGTCATTTGGGTAGCTTCTAACCCTCTTAGTCCGTCCCCCTCACCCCCGTGTGTGTGTGTGTGTGTGTGTGTGTGTGTGTGTGTGTGTGTGTGTGTGTACATACCTGTATATGGAGCCCAAAGAGCAATGTCAGGTGTCTTTCTCAGTACCTCCCCACTTTAGTGTTGGGGACAGAATTGCTTGCTGAACCTAGAGCTAGCCAGTCTGCCAGCAAGCCCCAGGGATATTCCTGTCTCCACTTCGGCAGTGCTGGGATGATGGGCACTCACCATAGTGCCCAGCTTTTCATAGGTGCTGAGGATGGAACTCAGTCTTCGTGCTTATGTGGCAAGCACATTACCAACTGAACCATATCCCAAGCCAGCTTTTGGCTTTTGTCTATGGCAAGTACTGTGCCTGTGCATGTTGTAACACTTGAATTTGGTAAACATGCACGTTTCTTTTTTGTTTGGTGGGACGTTTGTTTATTTGTTTGAGACTGTCTCTTACAGCCCAGGCTGGACTTAATACGTAGCAGGGGATGACCTTGAAGTCATGGGACTACAGACAGGCACCACAACACCAGATACCATAGTTTCTTTTGAGTGTGTACCTGGGATGGATTTGCTGCGTCAGAGGTTGTATTCATGTTCAGGAGTAGTAGTAACTACCGGCTTCCCACAGTGGTTCTGTGGGTTTAATCCTCCTCCAGGAATGTGTAGAAACCCAAGTTCTCAACAATCTCTGCCAATAGTTAGTAGCATTTTTCATCATTTCATCTTCGTATGGTTTCACTGTGGCTTTAATGTTTGCTTTACAGATTTAACGACTCCCATGGCCTCACTCACTTTTGGGAAGAAGAAGTTCTTAGCGCGTTAATAAAGTCGATTTTATTCTATTGTTTCTTTTGTGGTTAGTTTGTTTTTCTGTCTTGTCTTTAAGGACAGTTTGCCCCAAGGTCCTGGGAGGGGCCCGCAGATTTGCTTCTAAAGGCAAGCCACCAGAGGCTGGCTTTTGTATGTAGCCTCAAGCAGTGCTTTTTTCTCCATTCACCTTTCCTGCTGAGTTACAGGGTCATTTTCTTGTAAGTCATGTGATGGTAGATACGCTGGGCTACTTTTGGCCCTCCCTCTTCCATTGGACACACTGTCCCGGGACCCACAGCACTCATTCTTGATGACCAGGAGCTTTAGAATGATAGCTTTTCCTCCCCTGCTGTCCTTCTCCAACACCTTGACTCTTCTAGCTCTTCATAGTTCCCTGTTAATCTGAGAAAGTTTTGTCAGTATCTGGAAAGACATGAACCAAAGGCATCTTGGGTTTGCTTAGGGCTGCCTGGAAGCATGCGCTCATACGGAAGTGCCAACCAGATACTCCTCACATAACAGTGTGTGGTCTTTATTTGACTCTCTCTTTTTCTCAGTAAGATCATATACTTCTCTGATTTCTAATAATTGTTTTGCTTTGTTTTTCAAGACAGGATTTCTCTGTGTAGCCCTAACTGTCCTGGAACTCACTCTGTAGACCAGGCTGGCCTCGAACTCACAGAGATCCACCTGCTTCTGACTCCCGAGTGCTGGGATTAAAGGTGTGTGCTACCATCGCTAGGCTCTAATACATTTCCAAGTATTTGAGTCTCAATTCCATTGTATGTTTTATTTTTTATGTATTTCTTACCAGTTTATACAAATATGCCAAACTTGTGGAAATTTTGTGTAGAGATACGATCTTATTGTCTCCAAATGACAATATTATTTCTTGCTTTCTACTCACCGCTTTCTTTTTTGTCCTCTGTTCCCCCAACCCCTGTAGACCTCAAGGTTAGTGTTATATAGAAGTAGTAATGGGCTGGAAAGATGGCTTAGCGGTTAAGAGCACTGGCTGCTCTTCCAGAGGACCCGGGTTCAATTCCCAGTACTGACATAGTAGCTCACAACTGTCTGTAACTTCAGTTTCAGGGGATCTCACACCAAGGCACATAAAATAAAATAATAAATAATTTTAAAAAAACGGTAATCTAGACCCCATCCCCCAAGCTGAAGGGGAGTTTTCCTTGTTCTGCCTTTGATATTATGTGTATTTTGTAGCTATCCTTTACCACGTTAAGGATAAACGTCTGGTCTGGGAGCTAACAGGAAAGTGTTCTTATCAGGAGCCAAAGTTGGATTTCTCACGTGTTTCTCTGTTGGGGATGCCTGAAAGATTTTCTTCCTCTTCTTATTCTTGAGATGAACGGTTGGATTTCTGAATTGCAGACCATCTTGGCGTACAGAGGCTGAATCACACTCTCTTTGCTTTCTTAATACTTTGTTAGGACATTTCAGAAGTGTCTCTGAGAGAAGAGAGAAATGGAGTTTTCTTTCTTATAATGCTTATTCCAGTTTTTAAATTGCATTGGGTTATTTTAATATTTTGAAAATGTCTAAGAGGCTTTAATCTTCTTGACAAATTCTAGAATACGGGTACTTATTCTTTTCAAAATGTTTGGAAGAACTCACTGGTAAGCTATCTGGGCCTGGATTTTCACTAGGGCAAAGAATTTCTCTTCAATTACAAGCTTTATTTAAATGTATTATTTATTATTCATTGTCCACGTGTGCACGCACAGCACTTAGGTAGCGTCTGAGGACGACTTGGAAGAGTCCGTTCTGGCCTTCTGTGTCTACCGTACTGCCTGAACTCTCTCTCAGCTCTTCAGGATTGGTGGCCAGCAGCTTCACCCACACAGCCATCTCATTGGTCCCAGGACTCACTTACAATACATTACTGAAATAGTCGTATTTCCGGTCTGCTTCTGTCAGCCTTGGTAAATTTTAGTGTTTGAACTGGCCATTTTGTCCACGTTATCAAATTCCTGCCATAAAGTTATTTTTATCCGTTCATTACCCTTTTTGTATTCGTGTGGTCCATAGTGAAACTCCTTTTCATTGCTCTTTACCTGTATTAGTCAGAATTGATAGAATGGCTATATATATATATATATATATATATATATATATATATATGTATATATATATGAATATACATATGAATATGTATGGCATTTATTGGAGTGGCTTACAAGTCCAACAATGACTGTCTCCTGACAAAAATGCCAAGCATCTAGTGTAAGACGAATTGCTAAATGGTCTTATGAATAAAAAACCCAGAGCCAGACATTGGGGTGAAAAACTGAGAGACCAGAGGAATAGGACAAGCCACAGCCAACCTCACCTCACCAACTCCTCAGCCTCCAGAGAGACCTACTTCCGGTACACTCATGCCTATACGCCTTTCTGCTCTGCCATCTCACTTCCTCTCTCCACCTAGCTACATCACTTCCTGTCTGTCTGTACAAACCTCCAGACCTCTATGGTTAGTGCTGGGATTAAAGGCGTGTGCCACCACACCTGGCTTTGTTCCCAATGTGGCCTTGAACTCACAGAGATCTAGATAGATCTCTGCCTCCCAAATGCTAGGATAAAAGGCGTGTGCTACCACTGCCTGACCTCTACATTTAGTATAGTGGCTGGCTTTTTCCTCTGATCCTCAGGTAAGCTTTATTAGGGTGTACAATATATTGGGGGACACAATATATCACCACAATCTAGTAGGTGTTCAGCAGACTGTCTTAGCAAATCTGGTGCTGGAGTCCCAGGGAATCCCTAGAGAGCTGCTGATCTTTGGTCTGCATCATGAGCGAAGTTCAAATACCAGCAAAGGAATGTATCAGCAATAAGACAGATGAAATTGCCAGCAACAATGAGCACAAGCAGGTGAAAAGCAAAAGATCCCTTCTTCCATGTCCTTTCATGGGAGCTGCTACCTGAAGGAATGGGGCCCAGATTTAGGGTGGGTCTTCCCACTTTGAACGATCCAATCAAGAAAATCCCTCACAGACATGCCCAGTTGCTTGGGTTTTAGTCAATTCTAAATGTAGTCACACTGACAGCCAAGGTTAATCATCACAGGTCCCCCCTTTGTCAACTTGACACACAATGACGTCTCCTTAATAACGTGCTTAATTTCCAAATGAAAACAATAACCAGGTCATAACTGCCTAACGTAACTATCCACATAACAATTGCAAACACTTTATATATTGTAGAATATGGCTGCTAAGTCCTTGACAGACTTCCTTGACAGGGCTTCCAGGTATCTGGCCTGGCTAGGAGCTATGAGGGAAAAGACAGACAAATGGACAGGAAAAAAAAAAAAAATCTGGGGTCAGATAGAACAGGCTCTCTGATGGAGACGCCTCAGCACCCTGAAAGCACATGTGCTTATTATATACAATTGAATGGGGAGTCAGGGTTATTGCATACAGCTGAGCAAGGAGGCAGGGCTATTGCATACAGCTGAGCAAGGAGGCAGGGCTATTGCATACTGATAAGGAGGAGGCAGGTTATTACAGGTAAACAAGGAGGTAGTTATGCCATACAGCTGGGTTAAGGAGCCACGTTTCTCTAATCTAGGTAGGACTGGTACAAGAAGATATTCTCAAATTTATTATAATATTTTGAAATTGTTGAGACTTTGTTATAAGATACGGATTTTAATATGTTCATACACATGTGATATGAATGTGAACTGGTCACCAGTCGCTACAGCTTTTAATAAGATCAGGTTTTTTAATTGTGCTGTTCCTATCGTCTATATACTTGGTCATTTTTTTGTTTCGGCTTTGTCCACCAGTTGCTGAAGACGTGTTCATTCTTCTCAATGTGATTGTCATTTTATACGTTTTCAAAGATTCTTTCCCCTGTGCTACTAGGGGCATCGATATTTAGGTCTGTGGTATCAGTTGCTTGTGGTCCACACTGCTAATCGTGGCATTCCTACTTTCTTTTTGATTTGGCACGGTATGTTTCTCTTTCCTTTCACATCAAACATTTATTATATTTATAGCGTATAATTGGATTTTTAAAAATGGTCTGACAGTCTTCATCTTTTATTTCAAATTGGATCTGTTATATTCTGTGTAATAGCTGATATATTGAGTTTGTAGCTAACCTCTTTTCATTTTCTTTCATATTCTTTTCTTTCATTTTTGGTTTCTTCTGTCTTCTTTTCTTGCCTTGTTTGGAACACATGCTAGTAACCTGCAGGTTATATATGATTTTGTTATTCTGAAGTAATTATTCTAGAAGCTGGAGTGTACATCCTTGACTTGTTGCTGAATGTATTAGTCTGTCGGGGATGCTATAACAAAATGCCCTAGACTGCATGAGTTACCAAGAACAGAGACAGTGTTTCACAGTTAAGAGGTTGGGGAGTTCCAGGTAACAGGGTAGCAGATCCAGCCCCTTCCTCACAGTGGTACCTTTTAGCTGAGCAAAAGATGCTTCTCTGGTCGCTTTTACAAAGACCCTGTTGCCATCAGTGAGAGGGCTAGCCTCATAACCTACTGCCGTCCCTGAGAGGTCTAGCCTCATAACCTAACATCCTAGTTTTATTTCCCATGGCTGTGATAAAATACCCTGACATAAGCAACCCAGAGCACAACGTGTTTATTTTAGCCCACAACTCCAGGTTGTCGTCCGTATCAGGGAAGTCACAGGTGGCAGGGCCGTGAAGCAGCTAATCATGGCCACAGTCACAGCAGAGAGAAAGCATGCGTGCTTGTCAATGCTCAGCTCCCACACCACTCTTCATTCAGTCTGGCCCATGAAATGGCGCCACCCACATTCAGGATGGGTCTTCCACCTCAGTTAGCCCAACTAAGAAAACCTCTCACAGGCATGCGCACAGACCAACCTAATCTAGATAATTCCTCGAGTCTCTCTTCCCAGGTGATTCTAGATTGTGTCACATTGACAATTAAAACCATCACACCGTCACCTATTGAAGATACCAGCTCTTATTACCATCACCGCCGGGGTCAGAATTTCTACAGATGAATTGTGGGAAAGCTTAAACATTGAGACCATGACACAGAACTATGCAATTTATTTGTACCACTGATCTAATATGAGACCTTCTAAATCATTCATCCTCCTAAGCACTGTCTTCTTGGAGTGCTGCTTGCTTCTACATACACTGTAGACTTCCAGGTACATTACAATTACCATTTTGTTTGGACAGCAGTAAGATTTAAGTATCTGTTTATTTATCTATGTGCTTTCCCATGCTTTTCTGTTTTTTCTTGCATTTCCCTTTGAGATGATTTTTCTTCTACTTTGAACAACATCTTTCAATTTCTCCAAAAATATTTTTATTCCTTTCATTTATGAAAGATGTTTTTTCAAGATACTATCTAGGTCGGCAACTACTTTCTTTGAGCCATTAAAGTGGACAACATGGTCTTCTGGGATTCATTAGTTCTGTTCATGACTGTAAATCCTAATGTTGCTTCTTTGAAGACAATGTGGTTTTTTATTCTTTTTTTTTTTTTTTTTTTTTTTTTTTTGGTTTTTCGAGACAGGGTTTCTCTGTGTAGCTTTGCGCCTTTCCTGGGACTCACTTGGTAGTCCAGGCTGGCCTCGAACTCACAGAGATCCGCCTGGCTCTGCCTCCCGAGTGCTGGGATTAAAGGCGTGCGCCACCACCGCCCGGCGGTTTTTTATTCTTTTGGCTAACTTTAGGACTTTTACAAATCTTTGGTTCCCATTATTCTGACTGCAACGTAGTTGCTTGTGTTTTTCTGAGTGTTTATCTTACTTTTTTGGATCTATGCACCGATGTCCTTGTCTTGTTCATTGGCTCTGGTGTTTGGAACTCCAGTCACATGTGAAATGTTCCACGTGGGTCGCCTCTTGCTGTTTTTTCTGCTCTCTCATTTCCCTCCGCTTCCCCGGGCTTTCTGTTGACGGAATCCCAGCTTTCGGATACAGGCTTATCCACTGGTTGTTCTGTGTTCCACCTGCCGTCTAACTGGTCCAGTTCTTCATTTCAGACATTTTTCAGATGCGTAGAGCACTTGGATGACCATTTAAATTTTCTTTCTTTCTTTCTTATTTTTTTTTTTTGGTTTTTTGTTTTGTTTCAAGACAGTGTTTCTCTGTGTAGTTTTGGTGCCTGTCCTGGATCTCGATCTGTAGCCCAGGCTGACCTCGAACTCACAGAGATCCACCTGGCTCTGCCTCCCAAGTGCTGGGATTAAAGGTGTGCACCACCACCACTGCCCGGCCCATTTAATTTTTCAAAACACCCCCTCTATGGAAAGTCCCCCTTTTGTTAACTGTTTATATCCTTTATCAAATTTAGCATAAGTATTTAACCTTCCTTTTCTGGAAACTAATTTTTGGCTCATCTGTGAGTTAGACAGCTGAGAAGCTTGTTTGGTGTTGATGATGTTGTTTTGTTTGTCATTTAGCTTAGTTGGGGGTGTAAGTACAGGCATGAGCATACCATGGCAGCCATGTGGAGGTCAGACGATAGCTCTGTGGAGTCAGTTCTCCATCTTTACCTAAGTTTCAGGGATCACACTCCAGTGCTTTACCCAGTAAGCCATCTCACCAGCCCAAAGATACTCTTCTTTCTTCTTTTCTTACAGAGAGGCCATCTTTTAAATTTATTTATTTTATTTATATGTATCTGGTTTTGCCTGCTTGTCTATATATGCATTGTGTGTGTACAGGTGCCTGAGGAGGCCCAAAAGAGTTGGATCCTCGGGAGCTGGAGTTGGTGGTGGTCATGAACCAGCTGATATGGGTGCTGGGGAATGAACTCAGGTCCTCCACGAGAGGAGACCATGTTGGGCCATCTCTCGGTCTCTCAAAGCTTAGTTTCCTGCTGTGTCCGACAGTCTTACCCTTGCCCATTACATCCCTGGTCAGGGATGACTGTGTTTAACCTCACTGTGAGAAGATGTTCACAGAGGCAGCTCTCCTGTGCTGGATGTTATTTCAGCAAGACCATAGCTCATGTTGGGGATGAGAAGCCAAGAGAGTCATTGCAGAGGCAGCCCTGAGCAGCTGGGCCATGCTCTCTCACTCCAGCCCACTGAAAACCCATTTCTGTGTGACTTTATATCTCATCACTAGCAGGGCTTTAGGGATATCTCACTGTCATTGTTGATTAGAGACTGTATCCTGTATTGGGCACTGGATAAGCGTGACATGGAAATATAAACGAACATTACTTAATTAGGCTAATTCATTTCAATAATCTACTTATCTTTAAGGCTGCTGTTGTTTTTATCTTTATAGCGGAAGGATTATCTTCTGTTGGTATATGTCTATATTAATAGATCATATAGCTTAAAGTGCATAGCGACTTGGAGAAATTAATTCACCTGTATTTATGTAACTTGCCCTTTATCTTGTTCTCTTCTCAATCATTGAAAATAGAGCCAGACTTCGTGTGTCTTGTCATTCTCTGAAGCTCTTTGTGCCACCCCTGACACACTCTGGGCTTCGCCTGTGGGTTAAGTTGCATTGCAAAGCCTGTTCTTGCTTTAAGAACAATGAGTATTTTAAGTCAGACTTTGGGGGCTGGTGTTCATAACTTGGGAATAGACCACTTGCCTAGCATGCAAGAGGCCCTGGATTTAATCCCTAAAATTGAACAACAACAACAACAAAAAAAAAAATCCAGATTTTTTTTTTTTAATAAATGGATATTGTAACTATTTCTAGTTTTATTGAATAGTCATCTGCTCTGGATGTATTTGCTTCTTAATGACTAGTTTAATTTCATCCTACTGTATATTTTAGAAAATAAACTTGGAGTCCACCTACTGTGTGACTGAGCTTGTTTAAATTTTGCGGTGGGGCTGGAGAGGTGGCTCATCGGTTAAGAGTATGGGCTGCACTTGCACTGGCCCCAAGCTCTGTTCCCAGCACCCACATCAGGTGACCCCCAACCACCTGGAACTCCAGCTCCAGTGGATCTAACACCTCTGGCCTCCGAGGGCACCTGAACACAGATACACGTCCATACCCAGGACTTAACATGAAACTTTAAAAAACTTATTTGAGGTAGAATTTGACTAAATACTACTAAAACTAGATGTGTACATTTGTGCAAAGTGGTTCTAGTAGTACAGATAGGCGACACTAGTCATTCTTTGATAAAGTAGTGAATTTCCTCAGTCAGCCACGACACTTGCTAAGTGGCTCTCATAGTCTCCTTTCTGTTGCTGTGAAAAGGGCACCAGGCCTTGGTGAGGAAAGGGTTGATTTGGCTTACACATCCCCATCACAGTCCATCATTGAGGGAAGCCAGGACAGGAATTCAGACACAGCGGGAACCTGGGGACAGGACCTGAAGTAGAGGCCGGCAGGGGTGATGCTTACTAGCTTGCTCTCCATGAAAACCACCTGCCCAGGGTTCGGCACCACCCACAGTAAGCTGGGCCTTCCTGCCTCAATCATCAATCAAGAATATAGGTTCAGAGGCTTGCCCACAGACCATTCTGATGGTATTTTCTCAGCTGAAATTCCCTAGCGAGTGTCAAGTTGGGGGAAAAAAAAGTCTAACCAGCACAGTGGTATTTTGCAGTTTCTGAAGAAATGTTAATCTTCATTCTCTTGGTTAATTCCCCTAATAACTCAATGGATGGGTAAAAAGAAGTACAGAGCAATGGAGGATCATGAAAGGCAAGGAGCCAGCTCACATTGGCACACCTTTGGTTATCAAAGTCAAAACTTGAACTTAAGTCCTGTGCTGCCTGGTTCAATGGCCTATTTGTATCCGCTACAAATACCTAAAATAACTTGGGTGTCTCTGAAGATGAATGTACTTATCGAAAGCACATCCTTCGAAGCTCACAGCTTAATCACAGTCCCCTAACTAACTGCTCTCTTCCTTTTCCTGTCCAGTTTCAAATCTCCAGATTTTAAAGAACCGCGCAGGTAGCCATCTGCCATGGGCAAACAGTGAGCTTCCTGCAGCTCGCCTGAAAGCCGTTCAGTGTAGGGAAGCGAAGGCGAGGCGGGTGTTACTGTTTATTTTAGCCATCTTGCTCAGCGCTTGTTTCTAGGTGCTGAACTGAACTCAATGTCTAGGGCCAGGAGTTATCTCTGTTTATCTGAATTTATTAAGACTCTGCTTTTAGAATGTTTAGGTACACCAGATTTCAGGAGTATTTGGGGAACTTCTAAGTAGCAACTTTTAAAATGTGGTTGGGTGGAAAGCTACCGAACACCACAGCAGAGCTATCAAACACCACAGCAGACCGTGATTGGTAGAGGAGAGTTTGAGGGGGTACAGCATTGTTCTTGCACAAGGTTGTGATGGAGGTGTTGGCACAGTACTCTCACTACATCAGTTGATGGATGGATGCAGACAACCTCAGTTCCCGGCTCTGCCTCCTCAGTGTTCCCATAGCTTCTCATAACTCCATTTGTAGAGGTGGCTGTTGCCCCCGTGACAGGAGCTCAGTGTGTGTGTGTGTGTGTGTGTGTGTGTGTGTGTGAGAGAGAGAGAGAGAGAGAGAGAGAGAGAGAGAGAGAGAGAGAGAGAGAGAGAGAGAGATTTGTAGTAAAAGGAAAGGGTGGAGAACCAGACACCAAATATTTATGTATATTCCTAACATCATTCTACATTACACAGCATAACAAACACAGTGTAGCTCTCTCCAAGCCTGGTGCCATGCCACACAGTACGGAGGGCGTCCTTGGTCTGGGATAGTGGATGATGTGTACCGAGACACTTACGTCACTTTCTCAGCTTCCTTCTATGAGGGTTCCTGCCTTTCAGAGTCTCTGCGAGAAAGGACAGGCTCAGCCGCCCTGACCCACCCTATTACACTGGACACCCAACCCTCAGATTCTCTCATGATTTGGGGGTAAGATATAAAGGGAAGGAAGGCCGCCAGGCTGCCAGGCCGTGTCCTGCAGCGACAGCCCCAGGCTCGGGAAGGGCTAAGGCAAGCGTCAGAGTAAGGCAGAGTCGGCGACAACCAGCATTACTCCGTAGGATCTCTGAGTTATAGCCAGAGGAAGGCCGAGTTTTTGGAGAGAAGAAATTAGACGTGCTTTTAAAGAACAAAGCGGATCTGGTCAAGAAACAAAGACGAAAAGGAGTGAGTGGGAATGCAGTTGTAGTGGAAAGAGAGCCTTCGTTCCCAACTCTGGTGGCTGGGAAGCCCAGCCGGACTCCGCTTCTTGCTTGGCGAGGTCTGTGAACTCGCTGGCCTTATCTTTACAGTCGGCTCATCATTTTCATTTCAGTTACTTACAACTAGGATTGATTCCTAGCAACCAACTGCCTCTGGTTAAGGGGTAGTCCCTTGTCCCGGCCACCCAGTGCGTTTGGCTCAGCACTGCTGTCTCGGGTCAGGAGAGAGACCTCCTGCTCTCACGGGCCGTTTGCTGGCCTTCCAGGGGCACTGTAGAGTGGCAGAGTGGTGTGAAGGGCCACATGCAGCTCTTGGAACTGACAGGTCACTGTGTGCTTTTGACACGCAGGGTCACAGGCTCACCTGCCTACTGTTTCAGCAGCCAGCCAGCCCCCTCCCCCCCCACACACACTGCCACACACACACTGCCACCACACACACACTGCCACACACACACTGCCACCACACACACTGCCACACACATACACACACACACACACACACTGCCCCCACACACTGCCACACACACATACACACACTGCCACACACACACACACACACATACACACACACTGCCACACACATACACACACACACACTGCCAGACACAGACACACACACACACATACAAACACACACACTGCCCCCCACACTGCCCCCCCACACTGCCCCCCCACACTGCCACACACAGACACAGACACACACACACTGCCACACACACACACTGCCAGACACACACACATACACACACACACTGCCACACACACACACACACACACACACACACACACACACACACACACTGCCACACACACACTGCCAGAAAGGGCTGCTTATGGTCCCACCTGAACCCTCCCGTTCTCCACTCTGCACACTGTGCATATCATACAGACTCCTCTAGTGATGTGAATACTGTGGAAACACTGATGAGGGCCACTGTTCATCAGAGACTTTGCACCTTCATATGGTGCCTACGAGTCTCCTTCACTACCCTTTCTGTGCTTCTATCTGCCCTTAGGTCCTGCTAGAATTGTTTGAAGTGCATCAGGGAGACAGCAAATCATTAGTTTTTTTCTTGAACAACAGAAATGAAGGAAGGAAGGGAGGGGAGGAGGGAGGGGAGGACGGAGGGGGGGAATGAAAGGAAAAGCCCTAACTTGGCTCAACCTCATTCACAAAGCGGTGACTGAAGGAGCCAGCAGCAGCGACTGGGAAGGGCTTCCTGAGCTAAGGTGACCTGCCATGCCATCTGGTTACCCCTAACTGCTGTGCCTCAGGCCAGAATCCACCCCGAGACCGTCACCAAGAGGCTTTCCAGTGAAAACCCCAGCAGCACAGCTCATTCAAATTGGTGCACATTTAAGCGCATTAGTGCAGCGGCGGTCCTCAGGGCCCGTCCTGAGCAGCGGGTAACATTCACTGGGAAAGGGCCAGTCTCACAAATTCCACCAAAGACCAGCAAGGGGGAGTAAATTTTATGAGGCCCATGCAGAGAGCATGGATGGAAACCGAGGACTGTCCAGACACGCTGTTTTAAGGGCAAGATGACTCAGTGGTTGGGTCACTTGCCTTCAGGCCTGACAACCTCAATACTAACCCTAATTGACACGGGGGGGGGGGGGAGCGGGGGGGGGAGAAGAGGACTGATATGCGTGCTATGGCATGGACACGTGTGCACACATGTAAATAAATATAATAAAAATGTTTAAAATACTGTTTAGAAATACTTGCATTCATTAAAAAAAAAAAACCCTGCTTCTCCTGACAGACCTATCATTACCATTTTAGTCCTCTTTTCAGTATCATTAGAAGCAAGAGAAATATTCTGAACACCGGGAAGTCACGCAGAAGCGAAAGAAAATGATGTTTTGGGCATGCTTTGTTCTCTACCAGATTATGTCCTTGTCTTTTCTGGTACAACAGTAGGATTTATTTTCTAAACATCCCTGCTTTGCCGAGTGAATGACTGTGGATGTTGGGGACCAGATGAGTCATCCATCCATCATCCGTCCTTCCTTCCATCACTGTCCTTGTTTGTGTTTTTCTTTTGTACACCGACGATTATATCCAAGAGGACACTCAGTGTTCTTCTGTTTAAAGCACCTTCCCTTCAGGTAGGTTATTTGGATCAGAAGTAATAAGGCGCCTTAGCTATCAGCCTTGTCATGGCTCAGATCCTGTGAAAATTACTTACCGGCAGACTTGAGTCCTGTGAAGCCTACCACTGCCTCAACCAGGTGCCTTCCAAAGGGGAGGTCAGTTTAGGAAGGAAGGGTACGAGCGAACACATGATGGTTGTGCTGATGAATCTGTTTCCTCTTTGCTTGGTACTGAAGGAGACACCGACTTAAGACATTGTTTGCCCATCTCGTTCAAATATGGAGACTCTTAAATATAACTAAGATCTTTTATTTATTATATTCATTTGGGGGCACAATTGTTTATCTTCGTATTCATGTCAAGGGGAATAAATATAGGTAGTAGAGGGAAAAATATTACTTGGAACTGAACTACGATTGGACGGGGGTGGGGGGTTGGCGCCGAGGCAGGGAGGGGCATTGACCCTAGACTCAAGAGCTGGCGCTGGCCACTGTGATGGTGCTGGTGTGTTGAGTGGCTGTCGCCGATGAGGCTCTCTTGTGATGCAGCTTCCCTTTCAGTAGAAGGTTCCTCCAGGGCTTCCTGGCTCACTTTAATTCTCATTGACGGACTCTATGGCGCTTAGTATTTGATGCAAGACATGCAGCACAAAACATCCCAATCATTATTTAACAGCCCATTGCTCAGAAACTATTGGATATCCAATACGGTCGTCATGAATCCCCTTAATTTCTCCCATCCTGACTATGTCAATAGAGGGAACTCTGGGTTGAATAGAAATTTGAGTTAATTACTCACTATTCCCCAAAGGAAAACTCATAGAAATAGTTTGTCTCCTCCATCTAAAGTGCCCTAGTATTGACTCCCACGTAGTTCTGGGGAGGTAAGAAAGGTAAGGTAAACCTGTCTTTCTAAGTTATCACTTGACTGCCCCCCTGCTCACACACCACTAGCTCAGTGGCCTACCAAAATAATGTTTCTGCATCATTAGCGTTGAATACTTGAAATCAATTCAATGCTTGGAAAACTCTAATGAGCGCGATTCCATGTGGAGGTTTTCAGATAGAATGCATCAAAAGGAGTTTTAGATGTGCTTTGCCATTTTTTTGGTGCAGAGATGGTGGATTTCATTACCATTCCCACCACCCCACCCCAATACTGTATTAGATGGTTCTCCAGTCAGCACACTGCCAGTGTGGAAAGACTGTGATATCATCTCCTTAGGGCCAACACACTACAGTATTAGGCTGAACTAGAAAATTGTCGGTTTGGGTAAGAAAAAATTGACTCCTGGCAGTTTCCCATGACTCAATCTGAAGAACTTTGGGGTTGAATTTGAGCCTGAATTCCATAACCATGGATTGTAGAGTTAAGGAATTGTAGGCCAATTCCTTAACAGCCAAGGCTCAGTTTGTGAAATCAGAGTAATACATGCTGTGTGGAATTGATGTGATGGTTAGCAATTACATATAGAAATACTGGGTCTGGCCTGGTGGTGGTGGTGCCTGCCTTTAATCCCAGCGCTTGGGAGGCAGAGGCAGGCGAATCTCTAAATTCAAGGCCAGCCTGGTCTACAGAGCGAGTTCCAGGATACCCAGGGCTACACAGAGAAACTCTGTGTCAAAACAAAATGATAACCAAAAAAAAAAAAAAAAAAAAAAAAAAAGAAAAGAAATACTGGGTTTGGAAGTATTAAACATTCAAGAAATAGTTAATAATAGAATATTGTTACCAACCTAAAATAACGTAGAGAGTTCCTTGGCTTTCCCCCTAGCAATTTCTGCATATATGGTAAAGACACGGTTGCTATGGTAGAGAGAAATGGGAAATGTTTGTTTGGCAAGCATGACTTTAAAAACCCAAAGCTTTCAAGGCCTGCCAATCCTGTGTGCTCTGGTATGCCCTAGTAAGGTCACAGATAAAGTTTCATATGCTCAGTAAAGGATCTAAATAGGAAATGTCTGAAGCAAACCAGAAATGGAGTTTTAAAAAAAAAAAATCAAAACACTGAGCAAACATTCTGAGCTTTTGGCAGAAGTGTGGGACTGACTGGATCCCCATGATTCTTTGAGTTATTAATTAGTGACTCATTTTGCCATCGTTTGAGTAGATGTATATTTGTATGTTGCTATGCATGCAGTGTTGTTGTGCGGAGACTTCCAAAGCTTGATGGTCCTTGGAAAGCTGTGCTGTCCTGGGAGAGAACAGGGTGAGGAGGTGTCACTCTGTCACCTGTAGAGTGCCTCCCAGGATGTGCTCAGTAAATGCTCTGGGGAAGATGGGTCCTGCTGCAATGCCTGGAACATGGCTCCATCTGCTTGGCCAGAAGCCGTGATGAAGTCACAAGTTGGGTAACAGTAGTAATTCGAAGCTATTTATGACCGTTGTGACAGTGGAGGTCTGTATTGGAAGGCTGTGTTTACATGCCGTGCAGCAGAGTGTGGCCATGACTCATTCCCACAGTCATGTTTGGTCAAACTGGTTGACCAATCTGTTAGTGTCGATGCTGTGATGAACACATCTCCAAGTTAGTGCTACCTTGCTGGTGTTCTACTCCTGAGCAAACTGACCCCCACACCCCTGCCATGCAGCCACCCTTACCTGTCCAGCATGCAAGCTACATTATATCCCCTCCACACAAAACCGTCCAGGCCCGAGCACCGGTGTGCATCGTGAGGAAAGCGTATTTTTAGCACATGTTTATTGTCTCCATTATGTGGCTTCAATTAGTGACCCTGACGAGTCGTGGGTATCGCGATCAGTAAAACCCTTTCATTTCTCCATTTAGAGGGACTTGAGGTTTTAGTTAATTATCACTTCCTGGGAGCCTGAAGGTCAGACTGTTTCCTTTTGTTTCACTCTGAAGTTAATCCCCTCATTAAGGGTGATAGAAAATGAATAATTAAATATGTGTGCCATTTTCATATTTCAGGTAATGAGAGGCCCTCAGATCCCAGAGGACACCGTAGGAGGAGAAGTCAGGACAGTGTTGAAGGTTCTGTCGCCAGCAAACACGTGAGTTTCAGTTTAGCCTTATGGTGGAATAGCTTCCCCTAACGTACTTCCCCCTACACTGAAACCAGATGAAAATACTCCTTCCGGGGCTGGGCTCTGGCCCTCATAGACTGCTGGGATCAGAGCACCCATTAAAAACAACTCAGGATGGAAGGCTGGCTTGCATTCCTAGTTTCAGAGAGACCTCAGTCTGTCTTGGCAGAGAAGGGTCGGTGGCAGGAGTGATGGGGGACGTTCACATCATGATAGATGAGGAGGCAGAGAGAGCTAGACCAGGACCGGAGGTGAATATAGCCTTCACAGGCCTGTCCTGAAGGACCGACTCTAGCCATCTAGGCCCCATCTCCTAAAGCAGTGGTTCTCAACATATGTGTCGTGATCCCCTTGGGGGTCAACCGACCTTTTCACAGGGGCTGCATGTCAGATCTCCTGCATATCAGACATTGACATTATGATTCATAACAGTAGCAAAGTGACAGTTATGAAGTAGCAATGAAATAATTTTTATGGTTGGGGGGTCACCACCATGAGGAACTGTATTAAAGGGCCATGGCATCAGGAAGGTTGAGGATGACTGTCCTAAAGGCTCAAATAGTACCAAAATCTGGGTACCAAGTACTGAAAATAGGAGCCTTGGGTGGGGGGCATTCTGTATTCAAACCGTAACAACAGTGAACCTTTGACATACAGGTTCTCTCAGCGAGGGGTTTGGTCATGGCAGTTGTATACAGAGGCCTCTCAGGCATTAAGTGCAGAATGAATGACGAGCGCCCAACACAGTCCTCGGTCGGCACATGCTAGCTGGCCACAGAAGAGCATCGTGGTGACCCAGGCGACGAGCTGAGTGATGTCAGCGGCCGGCCTCAGCCAAGCATCCACTTGCAGAGTGTTCATGTTTCTTTTGATTCACTGGGCTGAAGATTAAGGGTAAATTGTATCAGGCCCTGGATAAAAACCCACATCTCTAGGGTGTGAGGAAATCCACCTTCAACCAAACCTTTCAATTATGATCAAAGGATCTTTTGGAAGGCTGAAGCTACAGGAAATAGAAAAGTGATAGATGTGACCCACAAGGCCACAGCTGTGGAGGGGAGGCAAAGCCCCCCCAACAGCCCCCAGGGTACAATCTGAATTCCTGCCACCCTGCCAGACACCGTCCTTCACGGCAGTCCTTCATTTACGGGTCATAGTTAAAGGAAGCCCAATTGGCATAGACCACCCCCGTGCTGCTCTGTGGGGACCAGTTGGGTCAGGCCCTGCCTCTGCCTCCTGTCTCAGCTCACTGTTTCTTTGAGGGACCTTACGCTTATCCCAACAAAGAGTGTACTCAGCCCTGCTGAGGAAGCCCTGCTCCTATTAGGAATCATCAGGGTATCTTATTGGTTCCCTTCATTTCTTTAGTCAAGACACAGAAAGTCTCCTAAAGGAAGGGCAAGTCTGGGCTGAGTCTAAACGAGTCAAGATTTGACTGACCAAGACAGTAGAGGGTGCTTTAAGGAAGGAAGCGATGTCGCCGGAGTCTGGCACCTGGCAGAGAAACTAGCTCCAGAGGGGAGTGATGATGGCGAGGAGGGCTCAGATTGGCGAGGCGGAAAAGGTCTAGGGGTTGGACCTTGATGAAGAATCTTGGGATTCATCCTGATGTCAATGTGGAGGCCCACTGAGGTTTCCTAGTGAGATCTGAGCTTGCTTCACCCAGCAGGGCTGCATTAGAGGATTGTGTGTGTGTGGTTACGAGGTGATGAGAAGGGTCTGCACTTGGTTGTGCTGTGGGGAGGTCTTTTGCTGCACCCCTTGGCATTTTTATAAATATCCCTTTAGAAGAGACAGAAGAGGCCGGTGGATTAGGACCCAGGCCCTCCCGATGCTAGCCTGTGTTTCTGTTTCTCTCCCCTCTATCCTTCTATCTAAATCTCTTATCCCTCACTCCTCAAGAGTACCCTGGGGTAAAATAAGTGTCCACTGCTATGGTTACAGGAGTGGTTAGATAATTTGACAGGAAGAAGAGGATGGGAGCAAGGCCTGTGGTAATGCCACCTCGGAGTGAAAAGGAAAATAAAAGGTATTCGAATAGATCATTGATTATATGTAAAAGGCTGGCAATTACCGCTCAGAAATGAATCTTAAAATTTGCTGTATCACTCATTATTTTACTCACAATGGTCAGCCTTAGTCAGACTTTCGTAGGGAAAATACGCTGCTCCTTTCCAAGAGGGCCAGGGAAGCAGTGTCTCTAAACTGCTCCTGCAGGGAGTGTCAGAGGGGAAGACGTGGGAGTGACAGAGAGAGGGGCCGACGTGCCGGCGCGTGGACGGGTGCTGGGTGACAGGGCACAGTCAGAGCAGCCTCATTTCATCCTCGGATGGAAAGACCTCCTAGTCTTTGAAAAGCATTGGATGGTGGAGTTGGAAAGTTGTGTGATTTTTTTTTTTTTTCATTGAAGAGTGTGTATCACTGTTAGAAAACTAACCCTGGACAACTTCTATCTCACTGCTTCATGTTCCAGGGGAATGAACAGGACAGAAGAATAAAGCCTCTCCCCAGAACCACACGTGTTTGATTGACTGCTGGAAGGTAAGGGCCGGGACTCACCAGAGTCCACTGGCTAAAATAGGAGCCGTGGTGGTGTCAACAACTGTTTAACTGCATGCATGCATTGCATTGTTCTTTATTGCAAGTGTTGCATGTCTCTGTCGAGTCAATTAGCTGTGAAGTAGGCCTTGTATTGATGACATCTTCACTCAGAGGTGTGAGTTGCCCAGCGGGAAGGAAAAGAGGTTCCTGTGGCGAAGGACAGACTTCAGAGAGCCCCAGCCCCCTCTTAGTGGTGTTAAGGTTGGGTGAATCCCATGCAGAGGAATCAGCAAATGTTCTCTGGTCCATCATGTGGAGACAGTCAGCCTACATCCAGAGAGTCAGTACCCACTGCCCCCCAAGGAATCCCTTCTCCATCTTTGAGGGAGTCCCCCCGCCCCCCGCCATGGCACCCCTGAGTCTCAATTCTGTTCTCCCTGTTACCATAGTTTCGTGTATTGAAGGCCTGGCTCCTTGGCTAGGGATGCTATTTGGGCAGGTTCCGGAAGCTTACGTGGTGGGGCCTCGCTGTAGGAAATAGGTCACTGGGGTTATATTCTGCTTGCTGCCTTGCCTGTCCCTCTGTCTGTCTCTGTCGCTCTGTCTGTCTCTTCCCCCCCATCCCCCTCCCTGGCCACCCTTAGGTGAGTAGCTCTGACTTAGCACACCCTTCTCCTGTGACTTCCTGCCCCAGACTGAGGCCATGAACCCAAATAAATATTTTCTCCTTTGAAACAGTTTCTCTCGGGCATTTGCGCAGCAGCAGAAGGCTACGGAACGTACCCTTCCTTACAGTTCTGCATCTCTGTCCACGTAAAGCTGTGAGAGAAAAGAATCCATCCTGTCAAGACGGGGTCCTTCCCTTCTCTCCACACTTGTCCTCTCTCAGTCCCTGCCTCTCACCCACGAGCAATTGCTTATCTCCACTTCAGGCAAACCCATGCTAGGCCCTGCTTTGTGTCCCCAGGCTGCAGCCTTCTCTATGGCATCTCTTCCCCAGACACATTACTTCTCCCGCATACTGGGAAGGGATGTCCTCAGACCCGCCCTTCTCTTGCAGATTCTCCCCCACCACCACCACCACCACCACCACCACCACCACCACCACCCCGCCACCCCGCCCTGGGGGCCCTCTCCCCCCCACACACACACACACTTCAGCAGCCTGGCCTGGTGAGGACACAGGAAGTCATTAGGAGACACAATGGGGCTTAATTTGGAGACACTGACAGATGCCCTGTAAACTGTGAGTAGAGCAAGGGCATGTGCCACTGAGGGGCTCTGACAGGCTGTAAAGTCATAGCTGAAGCCAATAAAGTCCTCAAGCCGGGTGATTTTCATTGGACCCTTGTTTCATTAAGCACAGACCACTTAAGAGATCTGTCTGGATGTTCGTCTTGATGGTGTTTCCATTTTGAAATTGGATCAAGCAAATCCACCGTTGGCTAGTAAGTTCCCCAAGCTCAGCCCTTCATGTATTATTCATATCAACTCTTTCTGTAAACTTTTAGCATCTTAGAAGGAGTCAGACCCATTTCATTTTATGGCATCTTCAGTGTTTAATACTTTTGGCCATTGAAATCACCATGTCTCTGCTGGGTATTCCCTGGACGGCTGTTAGCAATGGGGCCGGTTGGAGCTTCTAATTTTCTAATTTCATTTTTCTTTCTCACGGTGTTTCCTAATTTATGATTCTAACTTCACAATATTCCAGGGCTGACTTTTATTGAATTTCACATCAAGACTAAAGGTGGTTCTTTTTTTTAAAGTTACTTGTGCTAACATTGTGCTAGATGCTGAACAAGTCACAGGAAGTAAAGTTATGATATATGTTTTTCATGTTCTGCTCATATTCTGCTCCCTTTCCTCACCCACCTTCTTTTGAGAAGGGGTCTCATGTATACAGTTGAGTATGGCCTTGAACTTCCAATCCTCCTGCCTCCACCTCGAGTGCGAGAATTACAGGCAGAGCCATCCGCCTGTTTCATGCAATGCTGAGGAGAGAAATCATAGCTGTGTGCATGCCAGGCTAGCCCTCCAACAGCGAGCTCCCTCCCTAGCTCCAGTGCTCCCTGGTTTCCATGGTAACAAAGCCCACTTCCGTTATCCGAGAAGGTCCCATGGTCCAAAAGGGGCTGGTTCGAATCCTTCTCCAGAATTTTCCTGCCAGGTCTGCTGAGAGGCTGTTGACTATGGGATAGAGGAGTTTGAAATCCAGCCTGCTGTTGTTAGAATAATCCTTTTCCCCCAACTCCTCACTGGTGGTACTCCTGAACTCAGACAGAACAAAGCAATAGGAAGCAGAGAAGCAGGAATGAGAGACCAGTAAAGAGAGTCCCAAAGGAGGAGCTCCATCCTCAGGCATCCCCTGGACCTCCGTGGCTTTTTCCATGGATGGGGTATAGGAGACTTTCAATTCTTATACCCACTTAAGTGACTTTGAGTCATTAATTACTGTTATTTGCTAATAACAACTCCACATTGACACAGAAATCAAGCACATGAATATAAATGTTTCTCATGATAGAGTACTTACCTGTGGCGGGGCTGCTTGGAAAATTCTTAAACCGAGTCCACTGAGGCTTTTGTTTTCCTGGTTGATTTCCTTGGAGCAGTTCTTAGTTATACCTGGTGCCCTGATTCCTTGTTTGAAGTTAGGGACAGGAAGTGGCCGCCTTCATAGCCTTCATTATCAATTCATGTGAATGAAAAGCTCTGAAATTCTGATTGGTGAATGCCCAGGTCTTATATCATCTGTCAACAGTTGGATCAAGAGGCTGGGATATGTCGGGGGGTCAGTCTTACCCATCTCTGTGGACTACTGTGTTGCTTTTCTGGGCTGGACTCTGGGACAGGGTTACGATACACTCTGCCAGAAGTAAGGGAAGGCTCTTCTCCCCGCTTCCTCCTCTGATAGAAGGCAGCCCGGAGGGCCCAAATTTAAGAGGGCAAACTGAGGTGAACTTATTCATGATTTTCTCAATTTCTCAGAAGAATCAAAAGACGCTGAGCCAAATTCAGAGTGTGAGGGAAGACAAAAACACCCAACAAAAAGCAACTTAAAGGAGTTAACTTTGGTCCACAGCTGTTGGGAAAGTCACGAGAGGAGCATGAGGCCGCTGGTCACATGGCCTCCACACTCAGGAAGTGGGAGTGGTGGCGGTTGGGGTGGAGGGGCTCAGCTGGCTTTCCCCTTTTGATTCAGTCTAGGACCCCAGCCTATGAATGGTGCTGCCCATATTTAGGATGTGTCTTCCTGCCTTAATTAACCTAATCAATCAACTCTTCCATTGACATGGCCAGAGGCCCATCTCTCTCTCTCTCTCTCTCTCTCTCTCTCTCTCTCTCTCTCTCTCTCTCGGCTCCTTTTTAAACAGTTCAAATTTTTCTTTTATTTTTTATTTTTTTCATTTCTCACTTTTTCAAATTAATCAATTCATCCACCTTTCTATTACCAGCTTGATACAGTATGTATTCCCATCTTAATTGTGAAATGTTTCATTGAGGCTTGCTCAGTAACTGGAGGCTCATCTCTTATGTGATTCTAGATCCTGTCAAGTTGACATTCAGTATTCACTATTACAGAGGACTTGGACACAAGCCCAAGATCTTCAGGATCCTAGTAGATAGTTTATAATTGTCCCCATAAGCTCATCGGGAGTGGCTCTATTAGGAGGTATGGCTTTGTTGGAGTAGATATGGCCTTGTGGGAGGAAGTGTGTCACTGTGGAGGCAGGCTTTGAGGTCTCATATATACTCAAGCCATGCCCAGTGTCTCAGACCACTTCCTGTTGCCTGTGAGATCAAGATGTAGAACTCTCAGCTACCTCTCCAACACCATGTCTGCCTGCATGCCACCATGTTCCACCATGGTGATAATAGACTGAACCTCTGCACTGTAAACCACCCCATTCAATGTCTTTCCTTTATAGGAATTGCCATGGTCATGATGTCTCGTCTAAGACAGAAAGTATCAGTGCGAGCGGGGCCTTCTTCCTCCGCTGATGTACACCACGGGTGGCTCAGGGTCCAACATGCAGACAGGCAGACAGTGACCCTGGCAGGGCAGGATGCAATGCCTAGAAAGGAAAGGGGCAAGGCCTTGAGATTGAGCCCAGATGCTGGCCTCCCCTGACCTGGTCTAGCCTCCAGCTCTTTACCATTCCTCAGACATCTCTTTAGAGTCAGCCTTCTGGGAGAGGAAACTGCTGGAAAATGGTGTTTTCACTCCGAAGACCTTTAAATACAGATGATACTCCCAAACCAGAAAAACCAGGACCCTTTTCTGCCACTTACAGGTTGAGTGTCCTCAGGAAAGCCATTTAACCTCCCCAGATCGCAGTTGCTCGTTTATGTAAAATTAAAACAAAAACAATAATTATCTTCTAGGGTTGTTTGAGGACAAAATCATTAGGAGAAAGCGAAAAGCTGTTTAGACAGTGGGCACTCAGAATATAACAATGTCTGGCCACCAAGCAGCCAGGACCTTGGTACCAGGGGTGAAGACCCAGTCAGTCTGTGTGGTGGTGGGCGGGGTCGAAGCTTTCTGTTGTCCAGTTTGAGAACCGGGGGCTTCTGTTGGAGTGGGGGAAGGGCAAGGACAAATAGCACGGAGAGCAGCTTCCGGACTGCCCAGTGCCAGCTGGTGCGCATGCGCAGTTGGCATGCACTGAACAAGGCCCTACCTCTGCTGACTCGGCAGTCTCGAGGGAAAGTCCATTGTAGGGACAGTGAAGGAGAGGAGTGTTTTTTTAATCAACTTCCTCTCCCAGAATCCTTTGTACCTACACATTCCCGATACTCAGATCGTAAAACAACACAGTTCCCAAATACTCCCCAGATCGCCGTCTTCCACACGTTCATGATCGTTATTTTGCTTCCTATTGATCCAATAAAGGAAATTGAAGTTTACTTCCCATTTCCCCGATCTCTGATGAGATTAAGCCTCTTTTCATGAGTTTATCAACCATTTGCATGTTCTCTTAGGCTTCTGTTACTTAACAGCACGGAATTATTTTAGGATTTGGTTCGAGGCCCGGCGTACATTGTGGTTAGTCCTTCTACCATTTCGTTTCGTTTCCTTTAACCTTCCTGATGTCTGTTTAGTTTGAGAACTGCGCGATGTTTCAGAGCATACAGATGTTTTTCTGTCTTCTTTTGGAAGAGTCCTTCCATTAGATGGAATTCCTCCATCGTTTGGACTCACCGTGATCCAAATCTAGAACTGAAAAGGAAAGTAAACTTGGTAGTTCGCCGTCCACCTCAGCTTGAGATTACTCAGACTTGAGCGAAATCACCCACTTGAGAGTACTTAACATATTTTTGCTCTTCCTAAAGAACAGCATGGGTGATAGGCTTTGGAAGAAGGAACTTTCAAGACGTGGAAAATGTTCAGTTTAGGATTTTAGAATCTCTGCTGCTGCGTGCTTACACAGACCTTCCTGCCACTGCCGGACAGTTTTCTGTCTTCCGTTCTTTGTGAATGGGTACAGAGAAGGGACTGGGTCTTCTCAGCGACGTTCAGTCCCAGCGACACATTGGACATACTTGAAAAACTTTTTAAAAATGATTTTAAGTTTTCTTTAGACAAGAAGAAAACCCAAATCTTCAAAGTTAAAGTCTCTGAGTAGGATCTATGCATTGATACTTAAAAAAAAAAAAAAAAAAAAAAGACTTCCAACAGTCTTTATGTGCAGCAGAAATGGGCCTTGCAGAGTTTGATGGTCTTTGTAATTCCTTCTAGGAGTCCTTGCTAAGATTCTAAACTATGTTAAATTGGGGCAGTATACCAACATTCTTCAGTGATCTTTAACCTATAAAGCAGAGTTGATGTTTTCCCACATGGTGTAATGGAATTTATAACCGGGCTCAATGCTTGGCCTGGCAATGCTTGGTAGAGGCTGAAATCGTTTATAGACCTTCTACTTTTTCCACTCTTGTGATGGTCTCTAGATGAAGCATTATTAGGAGCGTTTTGTTGAAACAAAAAAGTGGATGATCAGAGCAGAGTGAATTAATCATGGACAGCTGGTCACGTGAATCACCAGTCCCAAAGTCAGCCAGCAGCCGCTTCTCCCAGCTCCACTTGAGGGCTAAAATTAAAATATATTTAGGGTGTAAAGTGAGCTTTGCAGAGTTTGTTGTCAATGAAGAAGCAAGTACGATAGGGTTATAATAAGACCCACTTTGATGGATAACTGTTTACTCACTTAGCAACTGTGCAATCAGTTGATTGAAAATATATTTCTTGGCTGGTTGAGATGGCTCTGTGAGTAAAAATGTTGCTGTCAAGCCCAATAACCCAAGTTCGGTTCCCTGAGTTTGATTCCTGGGCCCACATGGTGCAAGTTACAAGTTACCTTCACACATATGCCAAGAAACATACACTCCTCTACCCTCAACATAAATAAACAAACGTTAAGCAAGCTAGGATCTGTAGAGATGGCTCCTGTTAAGGGCAGTTGTTCTTTCAGAGTACCTGGGTTTGATTCCCATCACCCTCGTGACAGCTCAGAGCTATCCATATAGCTCCAGTTCCAGGTGGTCCAATACCCTCTTTATATCCACACATGCAGGCAAAACACTCATACGCATAAAATAAATACATCTTTAAAAAAAATGAAAAACAAACGTATTTCCCCAGGAGATGTTCATTAAGAGTTTCTGGTTGGCAAGCACAATGTATCCAGCATAAGGTGTGTCCTAAGTTTATTAATAAACTATAGTATTTCTGCTGAAGAAGGGACTTATTACTGGGTAGGCAAAACTCCCAAAGGACGAAGATGCTTCATATTTCCTTATGTGCAGGATGAAGATTGCAAATGCGAGGAACACAGCCTCATCTTGAGTTTCAGTGTGAGCTGATGAAGACCCTTCTGGGTCTCTGTTCGGGGATCCCATCCCTGAGGTTCCCCAGTGAAGCTGCTTTGATCATGAGAGCATGGGTTTTGTGGTAGAGAGCCAATCAGTCTGTTCTTACAGCTGGCATCCCTGCTTCCCACCAGGCCCTTCTCTGTGGAGTCAATAACAGAGATTGGTCCCTCGTGAAGTTTGATTTCCCAGGCCATAGGTACCGGAAGATATGAGGTCACAGCACCAAAGATTTGAGCTCTTCAGTTCAAAAGCCACATACAGCATGAGGGAATGTGCTGGGATTCTTTGAAGTTTGGTTTATATAACTTCAAATTTCAAAGAGAAATACATTCCTCCTCCCACTGACTTGGGTTGCTTTAGAAGGCTGATTTTTTTTTTTTAACTGATTTTCAGTAGAACTGAAAAGTCCACTTTACATTTCAGTTGTGTTAATCATAGAGGTCCAGGCCCTGCCGTGAGCCTCCTGTTTCAAAGGCCTTGACACAGACACAAAGATGCAAAGATGGTATCACAGGAGAACCTGCATCCTCATGAGAGACAGTTGTGGAAGGCAGTCTCTGGGGCAGCAAAGGTGTGACTGGGGCTTCTCGCATCTCAGAGAAAATAAGTGCTTGTTGAAGTTTCCTTTTTTTTTTTTTCCTTTTTATTTGTGTATTTTAAAATTGTCATCGAATAACAAAGGCAAAATATATACTGTGTGTTTGAGACAGGGTCTCATAGAGTCCGGGATGGCCTTGAACTCCCCCGGCCCTTCTACCTCAGACCCCAGCACGCATCTTAATCTTAAATGTAGGAATCTTAGCTGCTTTCCCATGGTCCTGTTACCATTGCCGCCATCCATCCACAGGACTCATTTCTTCTTGCCAAACTGAGACTCTACCCACACCAAATAGAAACTTCCTGTTCCCCTCCCCCCAACTCCTGACAACTCCATTCTACTTTCGGCCTCTGAATTGGCCTCTTCAGGGAGATGTAATCCTTTGATGCTTGTCTATCCACAACTGGTGCGAGCAAGCCTCAAAGGAGAGATTCTAAAGAGCTAATACTCCCAAGTCTCCTAGGTGGCCTGCTGTGCCTGGTCATCCTGCCAGGTCTCCGTGGGTTTGCACAGCTTCTTAGTTCTGGCTGGATGTCATCTTGCATATAGTGGTAAGGAAACGTCATTCGCAGATGCTCTGAACCCAACCATGGGCACCGTGGACCCTCAAGGGCACCTGTACTGTCATCCCAGGCTGAGTCAGGAGGCTGAGGCATAGAATTGTAAATTTATGACTAGCCTGGTCTACATAGTGAGACCCTCTCCAGAAAGAGAAAGAAATGAAAAGGAAAGAAAGGGGCAGGGGGAGCGCAGGCATCCACAGGGCCCAAAAAACTGTTTGTGGAGGTGGATCAGCTCCTCCTCCACAGAGGCCAGCAGAGAAGGAGCCAGCTTGACTCAGCTTTCGCCAGCCCCCAGCCCCCAGGGGCTCAGTGCTTGGTTATGGGTGTGTGCTGCCATCTGGTATGTGGGTACCAGTGGTAAGAACGGAGGCTCAGACTCCTCGTGTCACATGTTGCTCTGTTTTATTTAACACTCATCACATAGCCGGAAGTGCACCAGGACACCACCAAACCTGGCATCACTTGATCTGCTCCCTGTCTGTGATTGAAGTGGTGCCTCTGACACACCAGCTTCGGGGCATCCCTCCCTGGCCACCTGAGGGTGGCTTCCTTTCCTAATGCCTTTCGGAGCCCTCTCGGTTGTTTAAAAGCTGTTCCGTGGGGTTTTCTCATTTTAAGTAAGTGCCATTTCCCGAGGAGTCTTTAGGCAAATTTCTGTATATTTCAATAAAGCTTTGTCTTGGAGGAAAATGCATATCTCCACATCCCACTCACTACCCTGGCTGTCTCTGTTCATGAGACAATAATTTCAGCTGAAGACTTGCTTGTGATTTCTGTCTGTGTACTGGACCTTAATATACTGAAATCGGGGTGTTTTTCACAGGAAGCCTCCAAGGTACGGTGTTTCACCAGAGTGCCTTTCTCTTAGTTTGGTTTCTATTACTGTGATAAAACACCAGGACCAAAAGCAACTTGAGGAGGGAACAGTTTATTTGGCTGATGCATCCTGGATCGCAGTCCATTGAGGGGAGCCAAGGCAGGAACTCAGGGCAGGAACCTGGAGGCAGGAACGAAAGCAGAGACCATGGAAGAACACTGCCTGCTGGCTTGCTCCCCGTGGCTTGTCCAGTGTGTTTCTCATAAACCCCCAGTGCCCTGGGCTGGCACCTCTCACAGTTGTCTGCACCCTCAGATATCAAACAGTGGTCAAGAAAATGCTCTACAGGCATGGCTGCAGGCCAGTCTTACGGAGGCATTTTCTCAAGCAAGATTCCTTCTCCCCAAATTGTCTAGGTTTGTGTCCAGCAGCAGCACAGCTTTCTAATATTATGATCCTGTCATAGAGAGGTGTGGAGGTCATGTTAGTTGATGGTTATGATAAACGGCGCCGGTGGTGGTGCTGGTTACCGGTGGAAAAGTCACGGGCCACGGCCGCGACTACCAGAGTTACAGAGAGCTGTATTAGAAAGGAGGAGGGGACGGGAGGGAGGAGAGCCAGGCCTGGAGAAAAGGAAAGATGGCAGGAGCAGAGCAGAGCAGGGAACAGAGAGAGAGAGAGGGTGGGGGTCCGCGTCCGGCTTTTTAAGGCGGGTACATAGCCGCCAGTGCCCCCTGATGATGTAAGATGCAAGACCCCGAGCTGCGCATGTTGCTGGAGTAAGGGCAGGCTCCTAATATCCGTTGTCATTGTAATACTTGCATTAGTGTTGCGTCCTCTGGAAGGCTTCTTCCTCCCTTCTCTGCGGGGCTCCGGGAAGTTCTGTATTCTTTAGGTTCTTCTCCCTTCAGCTAGAGACCAGGGTGTCCTTCAACAGCAAAGATACTCTCAACCTGTCGTGCACAGGAAGAGCTTTGTGTGGGAGAGGCTGGTGGCCTCTCCCAGAGGCAGCTGCGCTGCTGCCTGCAGAAGCAGATGTGATCGTTCATTGGTATGCCTTCACTCTCAGTCTGTTATCTAAAACCGGGGACTGGAGTTTGTTTTTTTTTTTTTTTTTTAGAATGTACACTATCCTCCCAGTTACTTGGAATGTCTCATTCACCCCATAAATGAGTGGAGGGTACTGGGTTAGGACTCATGGATGTGCCAAGGCACCCAGGGAGTCCTTGTGAAGGAGCAGGAGGGAGTTTCACACTCCAGCATATAAATTCGTAGTTGAGAGACAGCTGTGGGAAGTCGCGGGGTGGACAGAACTCTGGATTTAGAAATCACAGATGAATCAAAGTGTCCAGCTTTTCTTGCACACACACACACACACACACACACACACACACACACACACACACACACTAAGTATGGGCACTGTGTTAGCAGCTCACAGACAGGGTCTAGTTCATACTAGGCATTGGGCACTGTGTTAGCAGCTCACAGACAGGGTCTAGTTCACACTAGGCATGGGCACTGTGTTAGCAGCTCACAGACAGGGTCTAGTTCAACACTCAGAGGCATCATTCAGTATTTTTCATCCTTGAGTGGAAATGAGAAGGGGGCTTTTCTAGGTCTCTTTGTCCGACATTCATACTTTTCACGACTCTATTCCATACGGCTGGTCTCTGCTGCTTCATATCTCTTCCCTTGTTCTACCCCACACCCACTTCCCCAAAGAAAGACAGATGGGAAGGTTCCAGACAGCCCACTTTCACTGGATTTGAGCTGCCTTTAAGTATATACTCAGAGTTTATGTGTATAGAGAAATATTATTCTCAGTTTGTATTTTTAAAGGCCGTGTTTTTGAGAATCACATAATATATACAGAGGTGTACACTGGGAAGGCCGTTTGTATGTTTTTGTAATTCTTTTTCCCTTCTGAGATTCCCATTGGGAAAGAAAAAATAAACCCCGGAGTTTGAGTCTTTGGAGATGTGTTAAAGATTTCCTGGGGCTAGGGAGAGATGGAGAGCCCAGAGGCACACTGTGTGTGCACAGAGGGCAGCTGTCAGAATCCAGACCCTGTGTCCACATTGTGCACACCACAGCTGAAACTCACCTTCTAGTGTCCAGCCTGATGAAAGAGCTGGGTGCTGACGTTTCCCATTTGATAAGAAAGTTGGGGCCCAGAAAGATTGTAAATGCGGGAGTTTAGATTTAATTCCAGGCCCCCTGCCTCCAAGTCTATTTCACTTGTCAGCCGAGAAGAGGCATGTCAGCTTAGTAAGAGGTGGCTTTCCCCTCTGGTCTGTCACTTTGGCATCCTGGGAAGTAACCAAAGAACACTGCCCTGGGAACAGGCCTGTGGCTGCCCCATCAACTTGTAGCACACTTCAGTTCTAGCTCAGAAGTCCTTTGCCCGGGCTTATTCAAGGCCACCTCCCTGCCATTCTTGCTGTCACATGCCTGGATGTAGCACTTTCTTTAGAATAAGCACGTGCTCCCACCCCAGGAGCTGAAGGCTGCCGACACCACACCCTCCAGCTGCGGAGGGAATAGAGATCGCTGCCACCCACACTGCCACCGACACACAGACCTTAGGGAAAGCCTCACAGAGTGAGCCGGTGCCAGCATCTGGCTCTCATCACGCTGTCTGACTCCTCGACACAGCACGTTCTCGGGAAGTTCTGCTTTCGTGCTTCCTGCTAACCTAGACTCGATGATGGGCGTAGAGGTGGGAAGATGGCCTAGGAAGTTAAACTGTGTGCATGTCAGCGGGGCTTCTTCAAAGCTGTCAGTGAGAAAGTGCAGCGGCATAAGGAAGCTCCAGTCGACTTCACTGTGGTCTGATTGAACACAGTGTTATCGAAATGCATTGGAAGGTTTTCATCAAAGGATGACACATAGGTTCTGAACAAATGCTTTAGAATGGATAAGTAAATAAATGGTCCTTCGGCCGTGCTTAAGTCAAGAGTTGCCTGCTTCTCAGCTTCTTTGCCCTGATTTCCAACCATTGCAATAGTGTTTGAAAGGACGTTTCAGGCATAAGAACACACCAGTGGTCACAGTCGTCCTTGCTGGGTTCCTCCAGGTGGGTGCTTTCCAGCCTTCCTGCCCCTCCCACGGTGTTTCCAGACTCTCCCAGCCTTCCACTTTTGATGTTTTCAAAGACAAGCATAGGGTGCTCATTGGGACATAAAGTTACAGGCTTGCTTGTGGGGACACGATACTTTCTCACTGACAGTTTTGAAGAAGCCCCGCTGACATGCACACAGTTTAACTTCCTAGGCCATCTTCCCACCTCTTTGACTATCATCAAGCCTGGCTTAGCAGGAAGCATGAAACCAGAAAGCTACAGCCATGCTCATGGGGACAAAAAGCTATGTCCCCAGTCTTCCTTCCTCTCCTTCTAGAAACATTTTAAATTAGAAGAAAATTGGTTTCTTTGCCTTTAAAAATGTGGCCTAGATTGGCTCCCCTTGTCCCATCAGAGAGGCGAAGCCTCGTTTACCTGATGGCCAGCCGTGCGTTTTCTACAGGATGTGACGTCCGATGGCTGCTGGGCCATCCTTGAGAGTGTTCTCGCTTAGAACCTCAGGCCGTCCTTTTCTATGCAGGTCCTCTGGTGCACATGTACAGAGCACGTGTGTGCAACAGTGTGAGCCTCTGTGCGAGGCTCCAACCCTGTGAAGTTGTGTGGATTGGCTTTTGGCCTCTGAGAGCAGAAGAGCTTTTCACTTCACATCCGTTAGCTTTGTTCCTTTAGATCAGTGTACTAAAAGTCCATGTTCCTAAGAATAATAAAAATAAAATATACAAAGAATGCACAAAGAAGAAAATATCCCAGAAACAGTTATTATGTTTTTGAGAAAGGGTGTCATGTAGCCCAGGCTGGCCTCAAACTCATTATGTAGCCAAGGATGACCTTGAACTTCTGATCCTCCCATACCTTCCAAGTGCTGGGGTTATATGTTTGGCCACTGTACCCAGTCTCTGGGGGTAGGTCTGGGGCCTCATGCGTGCCAGACAGGCTCTCAGCAACCAGGGAGCACCCCCAATTGTTATGACTTCTGTCCATCCATTTCTATATATTTTGTTTCATAATATCAGTCATTTTCTCATGTTTCCCTTGAAAATGACCTTTATTACTAAGTTGCTCTCTTGCCTCTAGCCAGTGCCAAGTGTCCAGCACACAAGCTCTGCATCTTAGGATGTGAATATTCACAGACACACCCTCAGTGCGAGGACCGCAGAGGAGGTGTTGGCTGCCTCTGTCCACACCAGTTATCATCTGTCCCTTCGGGGAGTGCAAAGCCTGTCAAAACACATCCGTCTTTTTAGTCTCCAAATGTCAGTCTAGTGGTACCAATGCTTTGTGGGTCACAGTTTGACAAAAAGGGACGTCTTTATTATTAAAAGAGCAAAAGGCTATTTTTGATTTGTGTAAACAAAAAAGAATAGATTGGCTTATAGTAAATATTTTTCTGGTCCCTAAATTGTAAGTTCTATGCTTCACTTAGGAGGTTGCCCACCCCTTTAAATCGTTTGCTACTGGGATAGTACAAGATATTAATAGGTAACCAGATTGTTTGAGTCAAATTGTTTGAGCATCTAAATGCTAATATTCATTTACTGACAATATCAGAGTAGGGAGATCTTGAACCATATCTACCATGAGTATGTGTGAAAGCTGTTTGTTTGTTTGATTTTTGAGGCAGTGTTTTACTAGGTAGCCCAGGCTAGCCTCAAACTCATGCTCTTCTTCACTCAGGCTCCCAAATGCTGGAATTATAGGTGTGCAGCACCACACATGGCTTATTCTTAAAGGATAGCATCTCTGTGTGTGTGTGTGTGTGTGTGTGTATGTGTGTGTGTGTGTGTGTGTGTGTGTGTGTTGTACGTATGTGTATGACTACATGTGTGTGGGCAGACATGGTGCCCAGGTGTGTGTGTGTGTGTGTGTGTGTGTGTGTGTGTGTGTGTGTGTGTGTGTGCAGTGTGTGTGTGTGCATGTGCATGCATGTGTGTGTATTTCTTCTTACCTATGCTTTGTATGTATGGTGTACATATGTGTATGGATGTCCATATGTGTATGTGCCTGTTCATGTGTGTGTATAATTCTTCTTAGCTATGCTTTGTGTGTGTGATGTACATATGTAAATAAATGTTCACATGTGTCTGAGCATATGTGTGTGTGTGTAGACCCAAGAGTGACGTCAGAAGTTTTCTTCAATTAATCTTCACCTTATTCTTTGAGGCGGAGTCTCTCAGTTGGGTTTACCAATGTGTCTAGTCTAGGTGACCACTTTGTTCTGGGGATCCCCTGTGTCTATTTGAAGCTCAGGAATCATAGGCAGGCTGCCACATCCAGCCAGCATGTATGTGGGTGCCAGGGCACATGTATGTGGGTGCTGGAAAGCTGAACCCTAGTCCTCACACTTTCACAGCAAGATCTTTATCTACTGAGACATTTCCCCAGCCCCAGTAGCTTTTTATTATAAAATAAAGAAATCTTGACAGTTTTTCTCTGGGGTGTATGAACAAGAATGCCTGTTTAATGTGTTCTTTTATTTTTTTAATAAGATAAAAACCTCACTCAGTGTCAAGCATACTTTTATATATGTCTTGAAGTTAGAGAGCTTCCCTCGGGACACTGGCGGACACAGGTGGTGGAGAAGTGGGTAAGGCCACCAGAGACTTTGCCTTCCATCCTGGCTGTCAAGAGGAGCAGTCAAATGCTGGCTCCTGTTCTTCACCTGTCGGATGGACACACTCACAGTTCTGTGCTGCTGCTTGTTTTTGCTCTTTTGGGGGCCCACCACCCAGCTCCCAAATAAATCACACACGGAGGCTTATTCTATAAATGCCTGGCCTTAGCTTAGCTTGTTTCTTGCCAGCTTTTCTTAACTTTAAATTATCCCTTCTACCTTTTGCCTCTGGACTTTTTCCTTTTCTCACTTCTGTATATTTTATTCTTACTCCGTGGCTGGCTGGGAGGCTGGGTGGCTGGGTGGCTGGGTGGCTGGGTGGCTGGGTGGCTGGGTGGCTGGGTGGCTGGGAGGCTGGGTGGCTGGCTGGCTGGGTGGCTGGGTGGCTGGCTGGCTGGGTGGCTGGCTGGCTGGGTGGCTGGGTGGCTGGGTGGCTGGGTGGCTGGGTGGCTGGGTGGCTGGGTGGCTGGGAGGCTGGGTGGCTGGCTGGCTGGGTGGCTGGGTGGCTGGCTGGCTGGGTGGCTGGCTGGCTGGGTGGCTGGGTGGCTGGGTGGCTGGCTGGCTGGGTGGCTGGCTGGCTGGCTGGCTGGGTGGCTGGGTGGCTGGCTGGCTGGGTGGCTGGCTGGCTGGGTGGCTGGGTGGCTGGGTGGCTGGCTGGCTGGGTGGCTGGATGGCTGGGTGGCTGGGTGGCTGGCTGGCTGGGTGGCTGGCTGGCTGGGTGGCTGGGTGGCTGGGTGGCTGGGTGGCTGACTGGCTGGGTGGCTGGGTGGCTGGGAGGCTGGGAGGCTGGGTGGCTGGGTGGCTGGGTGGCTGGGAGGCTGGGTGGCTGGCTGGCTAGCTGGCTGGGTGGCTGGGTGGCTGGCTGGCTGGGTGGCTGGGTGGCTGGGTGGCTGGGTGGCTGGGTGGCTGGGTGGCTGGGTGGCTGGCCCCTAGAATCCTCCTCTCCTTGTTCTCTTCTCTTCCTTCTTTTCCTCCCAAATTTCTCCTTCTATTTATTCTCTCTGCCTGCCAGCCCTGCCTATCCTTTCTTCTGCCTCACTATTGGCCATTCAGCTCTTAATTAGACCATCAGGTGTTTTAGACAGGTGCAGATACACAGCTTCACAGAGTTAAACAAATGCAACATAAAAGAATGCAACACATCTTTGCATCATTAAACAAACGTGCCACAGCACAAACAAATGTAACACACCTTAAAATAATATTCTACAACAGTTCTGTCCTTAGGAAGCCGTAAAAGAGCATGAGCAGGGGTAACACATTTAGTGAGCAATCACTCAAGTGCTTAGCATCATCATTGCTTTGGGCATTCATCACATGGCCAAATGAGCGCACTTCCATAATGCGCAGTCAGGGACTTCCTCTGGTGTCCCCTTTTCAGTTAAGTGCCGTGAGAGATTTGCCGTTGACTTAAGTGTTCACACTACAGAAAGGTGCTTTAGTAAAATTGCACACAGCATCATATGTCTCCATAGCTGGGTAGAAACCAGTGTGTCCACACATACCCTACCCTTTAAAGTCTGGCATTTCACATCGCCTTGGTGTTTCTGATGCCATAATTTTTATGTATGAAAAGTAATTAAAAAAATCAAGCATTTTACGGTGGCTTCATCTTTTAGCCAAGAGATGTAGCGGGGAAGCTGGAGTGATGGAGCCCATCTCTCCATAACCTCGGCTCTCAGCACCTACCATTCCTCTCTGGAGGATAAACGTTCCTCCCATGGCATCGACAGGCTTCTCCCCAGAGTCTTTCAGACCTGGAATATCGGAATTTAGAGAGGGATATAATGCCTGGACCTTGACTAAGTGATTTGCAGACTTGTAGTTCTGGTTTACTTTTAGAGCATTGGCAGACAGAGGTAAGAGGATCAGAGTTCAGGCTAGTTCGGGCTACATGGCAAGACCTTGTCTCAAAAAGTGTAGTTATAAATCGTGATCCGTTTTGTGTTAATATTTTTGGCTTTCTTTGAAGTCTAGATTAGTCCTTCTTTGGGCTTTTTCCTTGCACATGAGTGAGATTGTGCCAGCACTATTTACAAGAAGAACTTTCCTTGCTAGTGGGCTGCCTTTCTACTAGTTGACGGTATAGAGACACACACACACACACACACACACACACACGGATCTGGACTTGGGGAATTTGCTGTTTTGATCATTGATCTACTTTTTTCTCTCAGTGTTTTGATTACTCCAGCCTTTTGCGCTCTCTCTCTCTCTCTCTCTCTCTCTCTCTCTCTCTCTCTCTCTCTCTCTCTCTCTTCCTTTTATTGTAGTACATGTAACAGATGAGAGTATTTTAAATGTCTAAAAGTGTTTAAGGCAAAAAGATTGAAGCAAAGCCGTCTTTACCTGGGCTCTGCCTGTCCGGCCTCAGGTTGAACCTCATTTTTCCTCCCAAAGGCAATGTCTGTCACATCTCAGCCAAAGACTTTCTATACCCTGCAGGGCACCAAAAACCCTGGATTCACCAAAATAGTCTGCTAAGTGCAAAGAGAAAGATGACCCAGCTCCAAATACTTACTGAAGCAGACTAGTCGATCGATTGCAACCCTGCGTCAACAATATGGATTGGCAAACTGCCTAGAGAACAGCTTGATAATCTTTTCCTGAAGTAGATTCTTGTCTTATTAGCCGAATAAAAGAGGATGTTCTGTTACTGATGTCTGCCTGGTCTTAAGATAATAGAACAATCCAATCTTCGAACCTGATTTCATGTGGTAACTGTATGTGGTAGCTGAGCTGCATGTTTAGAAATCAGGCGAACTGTGCGGTGGAGTTCGTGAGGCTTGTCCAGAATGAAGTCTGACGGAGGAGGCTGGGTTAACTGTGTCAGCAGAGAGACTTGTAGAAGGACACAGAGACTGAGGAAGCACAGGATGCCATCTTGGAGTTTCCTCCAAGGCTGGTCAGTCATCCGTGTTCTAGGCGGGGAGTGCTGGAGCAGCCCATCTCTGCTCCTTTCGCAGGTACCCGGCTGACACTTTGACTCTGTGCCTCTTAGCTTTCTTCACTGCTTTGGCCGTGACAGATCCTAATCTCTTTACCCAAGGCTTCGGCTCGCTGCCGTCTTTCCGTCCATCTCCCTGTTTCTTCTCTCTCTGTGTGTTTCAAGTCCGCATTTCCCACAGAGGAACTCAACCCTTCAGAATGTACCCCTCTGTGAGGAATCTGCTTGCCGTATTTGCAGAACCCTGCTTGATCATTTATAGAAAGCTCCAGCAGATCAGATGCCCATCCTGGTCCAATCAATCTGTCAGTGTGGGGCAGTATGCCTGGCAGGCATGGAACGTGATCCATCTCCACAGATATCTTCAACAGTGTCACAGTGCCCTAGTCAGGGTTTCCATTGCTATGATGAAACACCATGACCAAAAGCAAATTGGGGAAGAAAGGGTTTATTTGGCTTATACTTCCACATCATTGTTCATGATTGGAAGAAGTCAAGACTAGAACACAAGCAGGATAGGAACCTGGAGGCAGAAGCTGATGAGAGGTCATAGAGGGGTACTGCTCACTGGCTTGCTCCCCAAGTCTTGCTCAGCCTGCTTTCTTATAGAACCCAGGGCCACCAGCCCAAGGATGGCACCACCCACCATGGGCTGGGCCCTCTCCCATTGATCATGAATAAAGAAAATGCCCTACAGGCTTGCCTACAGCCTGATCGATCATATGGAGGCATTTTCTCAATAGAGGCTCCCTCCTCTCAGATGACTCCAGCTTGTGTCAAGTTGACATAAAACTAGCCAGCACTAGTGGTATCGCCCACATTTGTTGGACTTGCTCAGTGCCACATAGAAAGCCTGTTTGCTGTGTGCGACACCATACCCGGCATAAGGAAGAGACCCGGAGGCCGACTCTGCACTCTGTGTGCCCTTTACAGGCAAAGCAATTTCATATGATTCACTTTTGTGTATTATTAGATTTTCAAATGAAATTTGACTTGAAGATAGCATTATACTACTCACAAGGAGTCTGTAAGGCACTGAGCTGAAGGAACAGAAGATCTTTTGCTTAGAAAACTTTTTAAAGTAGGGTGGTTGTTGGGCTGGGTCATAGCCCAGAAGTACTACACTCATCAGTTACATGTAGAGTCCTGGGTTCCACGTCCAGCACCGCAAACAAAAGAGTATTGCTTGTTTCTTGAAAGAGTAGTTCTGTTTATTCTCAAGTACTGAGTTAACAAAACATATGTCACTTAAATATGTCTTACTCATTTTTCTGTTAAGAAGAAGCCTCAGGGAAAGGTAAATAGGAAAATGAGTAGACTCTTCCATATTAGCATCTTTATCACAATTGTTTTTGATATCTGAAATATTATGGAAGACTGTGTGGCTGATTGTTGATATGTGCCTGATTGATGGTATGATTGATGATTTTAAAATTGCAATTCTATTGTCAATTCATGAAAGTTAAAATAACATCAGGACAGCTGTGGGATACTGCCACATCGGGGTGGCATAACCCCATAAAAGCACCATTAGAAACAAATTATATGAGGGGCTGGAGAGATGGTTCACATGTTAGGGGCACTGGCTGTTCTTACAAAGACCCAGGCTCAGGTCTCGGCACCCACATAGCAACTCACAGCTGTCTGTAACTAATTCCAGGAGCCCCCAGGTCTTCCTTCCAGCCTCCATGGGCACTACACACGTGTGGGTGCACAGATATACATGCAGACAAAACACTCATACACATAACATAAAAATAAATCTTTAAAAAAAACTAAACTGCCGGGCAGTGGTGGCGCACGCCTTTAATCCCAGCACTCGGGAGGCAGAGCCAGGCGGATCTCTGTGAGTTCGAGGCCAGCCTGGGCTACCAAGTGAGTCCCAGGAAAGGCGCAAAGCTGCACAGAGAAACCCTGTCTCGAAAAACCAAAACCAAAAAAAAAAAAACAAAAAAAACTAAACTGCCATATTAACTAGCTCTTTATAGGTAGCTGTGATAAATTGAGATAGATCACAGAACTGCTCTTTAGATTGGTGCATAATTGTACTTTACGATAAGAATTGTTCTGTGTGTGCAGTCAGCTTTAAACTGAAGCACTCTGCTGGTCCTCACAAGTGTGAGCTGCTTTTCCAAAAGTACAGGAGACAAGGAACACAACTTCACGCTCTGAATTGGAACATCCCGATGGCTATCACTTACTTAAAAGCAGATCCATCTGATTCATCTCCAGGCCCTGACTCCTGCCGGCAAATGAGACTCTCTGGAACTCCACAGGCATGCTGCTCCTCAGGGTGAGCGACCTGGCCTTCCCTCAGAACATCACAGAATGGCAACCTCACCAGTACGGGAGCGTTTACAGCTTCTCAGAATCTCAGTGTCCCTAGGATGTGAGCCAGAAATTATTATCGATGAATCCTCTAGAAAACATCTCTGATGAAAGGCCTAAAACTTGTAGTTCCTCATCTGGCAGGGCACCCAGATGTGCGCCCTGTTGTCCTTAAGTCTGAGATTGTTCTCACTGTTAGCGCCGCTGAGCATGAAAGGGAAGGAAAGGAAGGCTGAAGGGAGCAGTGTGGGCATGGGAGGATTTCTCCGAGGGTTCTTTCCACAATTGTCCTGTTGGAGTTCATATTTAAATGGTGACACATGCCTGTAACCCAGAAACTGGCGTGGTTTCACATGCCTGAAATCTAGTACTTGGGAAGTGGAGACAAAAGGATCAGGAGTTTTATGTGTGTGTGTGTGTGTGTGTGTGTGTGTATAGTGGGTATGTATGTATGTGTATATGTGTGTGTAATGTGTGTATGTGTGTATATTGTATGTGTGTGTGTATATATATAGTGTGTGTATGTATGTGTATATGTGTGTATATGCGTGTGTATATATAGTGTGTGTATGTATATATGTGTGTATACATATAGTGTGTGTATAGTGTGTACGTATGTATGTGTATATGTGTGTGTATAGTGTGTACGTATGTATGTGTATATTGTGTGTATGTGTATGTATATATATAGTGTATGTATGTGTGTATATGCGTGTGTGTATATATAGTGTGTGTATGTATATATGTGTGTATACACTCACACACACACACACACACATATATATATAGTGTGTGTGTGTGTGTGTGTGTGTGTGTGTGTGTGTGGCTTGCTTAAGGGCAGGGCTACAATAAGACCTTATCTTGGGGAAATGGTGGTGACAGGGTTGAGTGAGAGTAGATGGCCTGGGAAGCAGTGCACTCCCCAGAAAGCATCCAGTCAGCCAACAGTGGAGACACTGCACTCTCCCCGTCGCCTTTCAAAGTCCACCTGGAAAGCAGCTCCCTGAGAGGTCATCCATGGTCAGCCTGAACACATGTACAGAGAGATGACACTAAGTGGACTCAGTGGCTTTCACACCACACACACACATACATGCACACTCACACACACACACGCACAACACACACACACACACACACACACACACCACACACACATAACACACACACACAAAAAAAAACAAAAACAAAAACAAAAACAAAAAAAACCAAAACAGGTCATGTCTTTGAGAGGGAGTCGGGGTTCATGGGAAAAGGTGAACGGGGAAGGGGAGTCAAGAAAAATGTAAATAAAGCACCTATGTCTTAAATTCTCAAAAAAAACGTGAAACAAAATAAAACATGCCTGGCTATCGGGACTCACATTAATATGTGGTAAATCCCCTCTTCCCTTTTTCTGAACTCGTGTATTTGCATGTGAACATCTAAACAAGCTGCTTGAGATAGGACCTTGATTTATTAAAGTAGGTGCACATACGCACAATTATAAGGGAAACAGCCCTCATAAAACATTATTAATTTTTATTCATATTCACTTAACAGTCTGGAGCTTTTATCTTATCTATTCAAACTAAGAATGAGGCCCCAATAAATATCATCTTAATAGGAATTGTTCCTCTAAAATAAGTAAGTGTGCCGAGACCGAGGAATAGTAAAATGGCTTGAATGAGAGTTATCATTCAGAGTTGGAAAGCAGTCTTTAGTTCGTCAGAAGGTGATGACAAATATGTGTGTGTTAGTGAATTTGGTGTCCACACCCATAGATCTGGGTGAACACTACTTACCATGCCCACATAGTAAGTTCCAGACAATGAGCCGGCTTCTTCAAGGGATACACACAGTTATGATTTTTATAGACAGTGACAGATTGGTCCCCATGTCCACCTGTAGGGTATAAGAGACCATCCCTCATACCTTCACCAACACTAACTTCCATTCATCCACATCTTCTCCTCTGACCCTGCTCCTGCTCCTCCTCCTCCTCCTCTTCTTCCTCATTCTTCTTGCCAGGCTGACAGGTGCCTCATTTTCCTGTCCACTTTTTTCTCCTACGGGCATCTTTCATCTACTTATTTGCTATTTTTACTTGGTACAATAAGCCGCTGATCATATCTCTTGCCCGTTTTTCTATTGATTTGCTCCCTTTTAAGTGATTTGAATGAGCTTTTTTTTTTTAATTGGAGAAGAAAAATGAGGTGTCCATCTGTCAAAGGTTTGTGATGGTTGAAATCAATTATTTCCTTCCCTTCATCTCAACAGATGGAATTCTTAAGACCTTTTGTACAAAGAATTTCAGACAGATTCTATTTAAAAGTGAGATGCAGGAGATAGGAAGAGCCAAACTATCCCCTGCTTTAGAAAGCAAGTGAATCGAAAGAAGACAACATGATGTACCCAAGCAAAATGTGAGTGAGCACAATTGGGAGAGAAACCAAGTATTCCTGCCTTTCTAATCTAATGAGCGTGCGCATCAGAACTCCAAAGGGCTGGCCCTTTTATGTAACTCTCTTACATCTTTCAAAACTTCTGAATCTTCCCAATGTGAACTATTACTGCTGACAGATTTTTAGTTCGTTTTGAGCATCTCACATCACTGTGAAATAATAGTAATGGAGTCTTTAAAGGATACCAGTGTATACAAGGAAGTTGTGGCCAGCAAGAGAAGCATGCTACAGAAAGGCCATTGCAGTTAGGGCTACTGGATTACTCTTAAGGCTACTGATTATGCTTAGGGCTGCTGGATTACTCTTAAGGCTACTGATTATGCTTAGGGCTACTGGACTACTCTTAAGGCTACTGATTATGCTTAGGGCTACTGGATTCTAGGTGTGTCTATGACATTTTCTTAACACAGGTGACTTTCAAATTCTGTGCAACTCAATTTTTTGTCAATAAAATGAAAATATGGTAACTTTCTACCCACTAAATGGATTGCTTTTCTCATTAAAAGAAGTCACAATACAGCATTTTGCAAACTGTCCACTCTCTCACTTACTTTAGTACCTGAGAACCAAGATGTCTATCAATTACTCTCAGCGATGGCTTGATGGCTCTATGTTCTCCAACTTGTGGAAAGATTTTAGTGATGATAACAAAATTGAATGTAAAACTTTCCATGAGGTGGCTACTATAATAGTTTTGAGTTCACTTTATTCCTTGAATATTTAAATAATTAATAACCTATTTTAATTAAATGTGCACATTTATCCTTTTTGACTGTGTTCAGTGTGCATTTTCAAATATAACAATGACCAAAATTGGACTCATCCACAGATCCAAAGTAATCCTTGACAAAAATGGTTTGTGTTACAGGAATTAAAATATGAAAATACTATAGAGTAGCGTCTTTGGGCTGAGGAGATGGCTGAGTAGGTAAGAGAGCTTGCTGTGAGAACAGGGCACCTGAATTCAAATCCCCCAGCACCCACATAAAAGCCAGGCATGGCCACAGGTACCTGTAACCCCACCATTGCGGAAGGGTGCAGAGACAGAGGGGTCCTTGGAACTCACTGACCAACCCACTCAGCTGAGATGATGAGCTCCAGTTTTCAGTGAGAGAATCTTTCTCAACAGATGAGGTGGAGAGGGATGGAGGTCTCTAAATGCATGTGCACCTGTGCACACGCATGTTCATTACAGAGAGAGAGAGAGAGAGAGAGAGAGAGAGAGACTCAGAAAAGTGTATTTTAAAAAAAATTAAGTAAGATCTAGAAGGTCCATTAGATTCCTTACATGAATGTTTGTAATATGTCCCTAAACATTTAGAAACAGCGTTTTTTGGTTGTTGTTGGTGGTGGTTTTTTGGTTTTGTTTTTTTTTTTTTTTGTCTTTCCCTACAGAACAAACAGTTTGAAGGCTCACAATCTATAGAGGCTGTGGGATCTCCAAGTCCAGTGCCTCAGAGGTGTTTACACTGATTCTGAAGGGGCCTGAAGCTCTTAAGAGGGTTGGAACTTGATTTAAAGACATTCCCCCTTGACACAGAAGAGGGCATTATGGTCTAAGTGTAGATGGTCCCTTGTAGATGTATCCAACCTTCTTAATAATAAACACAGAACCAATGCAAAGAAGAAAGCCAAGAGGTCAGAGTTAAGAGCTAAAACCTTACCCTTCCTCCTGCGGTGGTCCTACCTCTCCGAACCAGAGCTACCCCTGTGTTAAAGTCTTTATATAGAGTTCCTGTCCTGCCTTCTCATTGGTTGTAAACCCAACCACATGACCGCCTCCTCATAGCCTGTCTGTATAGGCCTCCAGGTTTTCCATGATTGGTATTAAGATTAAAGGCATGTGTATCCAATAATGGCTGTATCCCTGAACACACAGAGACTTACCCAGCTCTGCCTACCAAGTGCTGGAATTACAAGCGTACGCTACCACTGCCCTGCTTTCCTATGGCTTGCTAATAGCTCTGACCCCCGGGCAACTTTATTTATTAACATACAAATAATATTTTAATACAAATAAAATATCACCATAGTCCCTTTTGGTGGGGTTGTCTGTGAGTTAGTTCAATGATTTAAGAAAGTGCCCTCATTCTGGAGTTTTACATAATGTAGAAGCCCAAGACTCTACAATATGCCTGTTAAAAGAGCAAGGGACAGACAGATGGACTTCAGCTTCCTGGACAGAATGTCAAACAAAAAGATTCTAGGGCCTTTTCTCAAGGGCCTGGTGGGCTGTTTCCTCAGGAGATGGTTCTCTGGCAGCTCCTTTTCCTTCTTAGTGTGTCTGCTGCTTTTGGCCATTACTGTTGGCCTTCATCTCGCCATGTGTCTAAAGATTGTTATGTTTGGAGACTGAGTAGAACTGGCCAAAGTCAGATCCCCTGCCTTGTGCTCAACTTCTCACTTCCAACAACTTTCGGTAGCCTGGCCCCCAGTTTTAGATCACTTATTAGTTTCTCAGAGAACTTGGTGTTCCAAGATTTTAAGATCGCTCCAGATGGCAGCAGGGACTGACTTTTATGGAGGGGCTCTAAACTCTAAGCTGGTTCCTTGTGCACAGTGCTCTGAGTGGATTCGGTAAGTGAGTGATCGAAAACTCTAGCTTGGGGGAAAAGGGGGAAAGGAAAGAAATACTCAATTTGTGAGAGTTTTCTTCAGAACAGTCTTCTCAGATTTAAAGACCACCTTGTGTATGTTGCTGCGCTCCAACGAGGGGTTTGATGTTGGCTGATCCAGGTTTTTAATAATAGATTGATACTCTCCCAAAAAACAGCATTGCTCCACTTCTGCCCCGCATCATCACCATGGCATCTAGTGTCTTTCGTCATTGTTCAATATATGCAACCAAGGTTAGATGCTGAAACAAATCTAAAACACATTTGTAAAGAAGGACAGTTTAGAATCCATGTGATTTTGGAAGCCCGGGGATTCTTGACCTATTTTTTTTCTAAGTCTCATATGCCTCTGGCCCATGAGGCTGCCAAGAAAATGTATATCAAAGTGTCAGGGATGGAAAAATACGTTGTCACTTTCACCCTTATGTTATGCCTTAATATCTCTACATAAGCCCTCTGTCTTGATTCAGTCAGTGACATGAGATGGCACACCATCTCCATGTTGAGCCACACAGGAAAGCATCCAAGGGCGAAATATGTAGCTTTGCTTTACAACTGAGGTTTCATTATCTCACAAGGAAGGAAAGGACATAACAGATTTTTCTCCAGACATGCTGTGTATGTTGCAACAGAAAAAGGAAATCTCTAAAATGCAGAAACAGAGCAACCCTGCAAGGGAGTGAACCTCCCTCTTTTTAGTATTGTTGACTGGTTTTGCCCCTAAATATCCCGAAGGAAAACAAAACAGACCCTTAGGTAAGACATGTATTTCCTGAAGGGCCTCAGGCTGAGGTCAGTTACGAAGACATCCTTGGTACTTTTAGATGGCAGAACACCCATCTCGGAGGCTTCACACTGAAGATATCAGATTCACCAAAGTACATAAAAAGAGATGGTAGTGGCTGACCCCGGGAGCTCTGACATTAGAAGAGTACGCTTTACTCCTTAGTGGCTGTGGAGCCTACAGAGTGTCGCTTAGTTCCCCTTCACTGGGTGTCCGTATAAGACACAGAAAACAAGACAGTAAAGGGAGAAGCTCCCACTCTTGTTGTCCTACAACTTGCAAGAATTTGTAGGCCTGGCGCGGCGATGCACACCTTTAATCCCAGTGCTCAGAAGGCAGAGGCAGACAGATCTCTGTAGTTCAAGGCCAGCCCTGACAACACTGAATTCCAGGCTGGCCAGGGCTGTAGTGTAAGATCCTGTCTCAAAAAAAGAGTATAATAATAATTGCAAACATATATTCACATTGTACAACCTAGATAGGTATAGCAAATATTCACAGAATTGAAGAAAAAACTCAAGTAAAAGATTTGCAGATAAAGCAGCGGCTGTCCCTGTGCCAGCAATGAAAGAATCAGGATAAAACAGCAAACTCTGTTCCTATGAGAGAAGGGGCTGAAGAGGAAGGAAATAAAGGAGGGGGATCTCTGCAGAGAAGAAGCCAAGATAACTGGTACTGGAGCCCAACCTGGAATGTGCCAGCACTTTACCAGCACTCAGGATGTAACGGCAGGAGGTCAGGAGTCCATGGTTTGAACGTGAGGCCACATGAGACCTGTGAAAAAGAAGAAGAGGAGGAGGAGGAGCCAGTACTGTCAGAAGTGGTTGCCAACAGGCGCTCTGCTGCACCATGACCAGGGTCTGCACCAGTACCAGGGTCCACACCAGGATTGGGGTCCATACCAGAACCAGGGTCTGTACCAGTACCAGGATCCACACCTGGACCAGAGTCTGTACCAGGACCAGGGTCCACACCTGGACCAGAGTCTGTACCAGGACCAGGGTCCGCACCAGGACCAGGGTCCACACCAGGACCAGGGTCTGTACCAGTACCAGGGTCCACACCTGGACCAGAGTCTGTACCAGGACCAGGGTCCGCACCAGGACCAGGGTCCACACCAGGACCAGGGTCTGTACCAGTACCAGGGTCCACACCTGGACCAGAGTCTGTACCAGGACCAGGGTCCACACCAGGACCAGGGTCCACACCAGGACCAGGGTCCGCACCAGGACCAGGGTCTGCACCTGGACCAGGGTCTGCATCAGAACCAGGGTCTGCACCAGGACCAATGTCTGCACCAGGACCAAGGTCTCACCAGTACCAGGGTCCACACCAGAACCAGGGTCTGCACCAGGACCAGGGTCTGCACCAGGACCAGGGTCTGCATCAGAACTAGGGTCCGCACCAGAACCGGGGTCTGCACCAGGACCAGGCTCTGCATCAGAACCAGGGTCTGCATCAGAACCAGCGTCACACCAGTACCAGGGTCCACACCAGAACCGGGGTCTGCACCAGTACTGGGGTCCACACCAGGACCAGAGTCTGTACCAGGACCAGGGTCTGCAGTGGTGTCAAAGTGGTGCTTTCCCCTCCTTGACATGGGTTCTGCAGGAGTGGTGAGCTGGAGCAAGACTCGTCGGGCTGCAGTGATGTAACCTGGGATCTGGAAATGGTGAAGAGACATGGAAGGAGTACGGGCTGTGGAGACCCAGGTAGACGTGTGGCCAGGGTGACGGAAGCTGAGATGAAGGAACCATTCCTGTCATTGTCATCTCTGTCATTACCATGTGAATGACAAGATCAAAATTGGCTGTTATCTGTCTATCTATCTGTCTGTCTATCTATCATCTGTCTATCATCTATCTATCTATCTATCTATCATCTATCTATCTATCTATCATCTATCTATTTGAGACAGGGTCTCACTATGTAGACCAGGCTGGCCTCAAACTCACAGATGACCTCAAACTCACAGAGCTCTGCCTTCCAGAGTGCTGGGATTAGAGGCCTGTGCCACCGTGCCTGGCTTGCTGCTATTCATGGTGCAGCCTCCCTACTGGGACAGTGTAGAGAAGAACACTCCATAGACAAAGGAAAACACAAGCAGGCAGGCCCTCCTCGCCCTCTCAGAGGCTCAGTCAAGGCATGCAGGGAAAGAACATCCTCCAAAAACCAGAGACGAAGTTGTAACTGGCAGGCAGCAAAACAGACTGGGGATCCTGGCAGGAAGCAGAGTTCCCACTCAGAAAGCCCTCAGTGGAGGTCAGAAGAGGGCATCAGATCTTCTGGAACTAGAGTTGCATACATTTGTGAACTGCCATGTGGGTGCTGGGAATTGAACCTGGGTCCTCTGGAAGAGCAGCCAGTGCTCTTAATCACTGAGCCATCTCTCCAGGCCTTTGTACTGTCTTTTTAATATATATAGCTGAAAGCATAGGCAGTAAAAACAGACAGAACTGTTATCAAACCAACATCTTCTCTACATCAAAGGAAACACGAAATGAGAAGGCAGCCTACGGCAGAGAAAAGACTGACACACTGCATCTCTAGTGAAGGGCCAATATCCAAACATGTGTGAAACTCAACAGGCTTCCAAGTAGGAGCCATGTTTGGGCCCCCAAGACCACTGCCACCTTCTGTGATTCCAAAAGGACTCACCAAATGCAGAAAATCTGAAACACACGATTATAATATAATAATAATAATAATAATAATAATAATAATAATAATAACTGGCTTATTACAGTGATGGGAGTCAGGTTCAAACTGGCGAAGGCGAAGGTGCACAGAGCAGAGTCTAGGAGAATCTAGGCGCGAGGTTCCACCTGTCCACTGGGAACAAAGTACTATCACCAACGAGGGTGCTTCGATGCCTAGAGCTATTTCTGAGGGTCAGTAGCTACAACTGCCTGGCTGGCTAACTGCTCACTCTCTGGGCCTCTTTAGAACAAAACGCTATGGCCTCACTCAGGGTGGAGGCAATTAAATAGTATGCACTGTGAATCACGTTGTTAGCTACTTTATCTGCTGTGGTCTGGGGTGTCAGTACATTCAGAGTTGTCTTCTGGGATCCATGCAAGTGCCAGAAACTCCTGTGGAATGTGCAAGGTTTAAGCATCTGGGTCTTCTGATTCTTTCCTGCACAAGCAAGCATAGTCCTTGGGCATCCTCAAGAGCTCTAGAGGCATCTGAGCCCAAGAACTAAATTCTAGATTCTAGTATCCTGTGTTACTCCTCTGAGACCATGAGCCTTTTCCATGACGCCCTGTTAGCCGTTGTCATAACATTCGGCTTATGTTCAGAGGGCCCATGCTCTACCCTGGACCTTGAGAGCTTGTTTGGGGGTTCTCACCAGAAAGCACATATACTATTACATCTTTCACCCCAAGACTGGCACTCCTCTATTCGGGAAAGGTTATCCTCTACCACTGTGCACACAGCTTCAAGAGGGACGCACATGAAACAATGAGGAGGAAGAGGATACCTGTCTAGCCAGCTGGGTCAGCCAGATCAACCCTGGCCACCAGTGGGGTGACAGATGTCACAGCCCCTCTTCCAGTCCCTGTCTCTACTTTGGACGTGTTAGTATTCTGAGAGTATTACAGTCTGTCCACTCTGAGAGATCGCCACAGACTAAAAAGGCAGAGAGCCTTTATTATCGTCATTAATCCACACCAAGGTGTTTTATCGCTGTTGTGTTGAAATTGTCATTTTAAGTGCAAGAAAATAAAGGAGGTAGGATTTGAGCAACAGACGGACCCAGAATAGCTGGACCAAAACTAGATTCATTCGCTCAACATAACAAGAAGTCCAAGGTAGGGTGGCCACAGGCTTGTTCAGCTGGGCATCCTGACACCAAGAACTAAAATCCATTTTGCTCTTCCCCGTTGACTGCCGTAGTCTGTTGCAGCCACTGTAACAGAACACCACAAACACCTTGGCTTATATATGAAGAGTAGAAATGGATTTCTCACAGTTCCGGAAGCTGGGAGGTCCAGGACAGGGCACTGGCTGATTCAGCCCCATCTGCTTCACAAGCAAGGTGGGGCCTTCCTGCTCTGTCCTCACAAGGCTGGCATGGTGAAGATCTCTGTGACAGTAATCACATCCAGGAGGCCCGTGACCTCGTGACCTAAGCACACCCCAGATGACCCATCTGTTATCACCATCTCAGAGGGTGGTATTCCAACTGTGAGACCCGGGATCGAGAGGCAGGAACACAACCATTCTGATCAAGGCCCCCCGAGGTCAGCAGCTTTCCCTGTGACTAAAACCTGGCTGCAGCAGGTCCAGGAGTCTTCACTGTCTCCTATACAGAGAACAACGACAGACAAAAAGGTTTTTTTTCCCCCTCTTCTTCTGTTTCTTTTAAGTAGCAAGGACATCTTTCCCAGAAGCCTCCCCTGGGAGTGTCCTTCCTGTCCTGCTGGCTGGAACTGTTCTTGTCAAGATGGTCGCTAGGAAGGAAAGTTCACCACTGGGTCATAGAATCATGGACCAACACCAGAAATGGCAGTGGGACAGGGTTCCTGAAGGTCTGTGGTTTCTTAGAAAACCTTGGAACAGATACAAAAAACAATGTCCAATTCTTCAGAAGAGACTAAAAATGTCAAGTGCTCTGCATCCATGAGAATTCACCACCGTTCCGGGAAACTTCCAGTCCTCAGGGGTGTCCAGGGCTTTAATGCCTGGGTGTCCTGAGACAGAAAAACAAAGGCCCGGAGAGCGGTGTTTAATGTTCACAGAAGTTTGCTTCCTCCACATTTTGTCTAGCTGTTCTTCACAGATGAAAGCCCTCTGTTCTGGGACAGAAGCACACCTTTTACTTCACAGATGCATCCGCCTTGAGTGCAGACATGTCTACTACTTGGTCCAGATTTTGATGCCCCTAAGCCGAGGCCCTTTAATCTCAGACAAACCTCTGTTTACAGAGGAGCTGCAGCTGTTTCCGACATGTCACCCTAAGTCTGTCCTGTGTTCTATGGGACTGACAAAGTCCCACCTGCCCCACACTCTCCTCGTCTCTGCCCAGGTCCATTTCCTTCCTCCAGTTCTGTGGGACTGCCCAGGCTTCTCCCCAGTGGACTCAGTGGGATAGTCCAGTAATCTAAAAAACCCTTTGGCTATTCTGTCTTTTCTATTTGCAGAAATAATAGTACCGCGCTCTAGCAGAAACAACTTTCTAGCTATTCTTTCTCAGGTTAAACATCACTCAGTTGCTCTCGTGGTTTCCGTCTTGGGCGTCTATCCTCCATTTCTAACCTGTAGCCGGTGCTTTTCACGTATTTTAAGTACTTCCTTTCTGTCCTTGGCTCCCTCCTCGTGTTTGAATACAAGATGAGCTTTGCCATCCTCACCCCTGTTGGAATGGCTTCCTCTTCTCTTTTTTCTTTCTCTTTGTCAAAGTCTATCAAGAACCAACACTTTTGGCTGTTATCAGTTCCATCACCTGCCTTTCCCGTTAAGTGACTTGGGATAACTACCTTTTTAGGCTGGCTTACATAATAGCACATGTTCCTATTTGTGGGCCTAAATGTGCTTTGAATTATTTTTCAAGTAGATGCTTTAAAAACTGATTCTGGAGCCTGTTGATTTGGAAACTCCCTCAAGAGGGCAAGGTATGGGATCAGTATCCTAGTAACTCACAGTGGGTGCCGAGTTTTATTGTAGCATATGAACTTGTTGCTTAACTGTTTGGCTTTTTCTCTGATTATAAAAATAATACTCATTGTAGAGATTCAGGAGGAATGAGACATGTGTCCTACAGAGAAGGGCTTGCAGCCGTTCTAAAGGGTGTGGGGGAGTGTGTTGAGGGCAAACACTCTAATGAATAGACTGAGTCACACTCCGTACTTGCATTCACTGTTGTATGGAAGGAAGCAAGGCACAGTCCAGATTGTCAGTCCACGTGCCTGCAATTTATCAGCCGACACCTTCCATTGACGTCTAAAACATCTAAGATATTTCTTAAAGAAATATGAAGCAGGTTAATTCAACCAGATGCTCAGTATTAGTCACAAGAAAATAACAAACCAACCCACGTAAAAGGATTTTTCCAAAATCAAGGTTGTAAAAAACAAAAGACCAAGGAATTGTTCTAATGGAGGAGTGTAAGAAGTCGTGAAATTGCATGTGGCATGAGACCCTGGTCTGAACCAGATAGAGGACAGGTCGTGAAATATGAATGACATCTGCCCACCGGTTAGTAGTATTATGTTAATGTTACTTTCTAAAATAAAAGCAGCATGCCAATGAATACAACTGTGAAGTTTACTGTAACATTGTAAAAACGCAAAAAGGAGACTATTTTGAATCTAGAGATTCTAGAGATTCAAAATTCAAGTTAGCTGAATTACACACTTTAAAATTATGCAAAATGTTCCAATTGGTTTCAGTTCAAAATGACTCAAGTTCCATTCATATGAAATCTGGTAACCATGTTGATGTCTTTGACGTAGAAAGAGAAGGAAGTGTGAGATGTTGGATAATAGCCAGAAGAAAATAGAGGGTCTCAGTGCAGAAACAGGAGTGGCTGGGGCTGGGGATAGCTCTCCATAACTACATCTTGAACTCTTGGAATGGCTCTAGGGAAAGATTTTTCCAACTCCATTTAAACATCCAATTGTAGCCGGGCGGTGGTGGCGCACGCCTTTAATCCCATCAGTTGGGAGGCAGAGCCAGGCGGATCTCTGTGAGTTCGAGGCCAGCCTGGTCTCCAAAGCGAGTTCCAGGAAAGGCGCAAAGCTACACAGAGAAACCCTGTCTCGGAAAAAAAAAAAAAACCATCCAATTGTATTCTCGCCTCTGATTACAAAATACCTAATATTTATCTCACTGAACAGAGGAGAAGGAGCTACTCCTTGTTTCTTTTCCCCATCTCTTTCTCTGGAATTGAGCTTTCCCTTTAAGCCATGCCTGGGAGAGGGATAAGCACGCAATGCTGTGGACCAGGACCATGTGTACTGTGTCCCTTCTGCATGTGTTCCAGTGTGTGCCGCTCTAGTCCAGTGGGGACTAAACCACTTTCACTCTTAACATAGGACCGCATCGTTGGGAGACCGGTCTCTAGGCTCTCGCACGTTTCTGCAGATCCCGTAACCAAAGTACTGATAGTGCCCTGTTCCAAACCATCTAACAGGGACTTACGTCTTCTACCAGTATCCATGCTTCAGCTGGAAACCCTGTTAGCTTGACAGCAAGGTAAAGCTTAGGGCCTGGACAGATGCTGGCAGCTCCTTTCAGACCGTGTCTGGTTGTTTCAGGTACAGGCTTTAGGACCTGCGGTCTGTCCCCTAAGTGCACTATGTGATGCTTACAAGCACCCCAGAAAACTCGCTTGAAATAGGCTCAGGGAATTGGAGGTTTATTTTGTTTAGTTTTAAAGTATTTTTCAAAAAGGTCAATGTCTCCTTTAATGGGAACAAGACCAACCTGTATCTCAGCCACCACAGAGAAGTGCCTTCAGAAACCCGTTGGCTGGCATCATATTTCTGATTTATGGATTTGATATTTTAGTGTTCTTATAGATTGAATCCCCAGGCGAGTGCCTCCTAGCCTGCTCTATAATCAGATTCTGCTGTCTGTGGGATTAAATGTGTTTGTGGATGTGTGTGTGCCTCCTGTTCCCAAACAACTGATACCAGCAACTCTGAGGTCACAGCTCCCTCCATTCCCTCAGTACCTTCCTCCTCCTCCTTCCTAGAGTAAGACTGCTGTGATCAGCATGCTTCTACAAGCCTGGAAAATCACATTCATTAAATTCTTTCCTGTTTCTCTTTTAGAAATAACTTTGAAAATCTCAAGTATTTTTTGTCTTGTTTTGCCTTGTTTTAGAAGGAGCCCATGTAGCAAGGAGAAGTTGAGGAATCGTGGAATGATGGGACCAGGTTGGATGGATGTACAGGTCTGAGTAGATAGATGATTCTGACCTGCTGGCTCTTAGGAACAGGTGTGCTGCTGGGTTGTGACAGTTCGGAAAGATGAGATGGGGACCTGTCATGAGCCTTATCTTTTCTGTCAGAGATTTATTGACTAAGGCATAGAATTTTGGCTCTTTCTTTTGTACATCAGCTTGCAGCCAAAGCCCAGTGTTCGATGTGATGGAAGGAGTTACTTCAGGTTCTCTCCTCAGTGAGTCCTTCTGCTGTAAGATGCTCCATCACCTTAGGGTTGATGAAGAATGAAAAGATGCTGCCTAGTCAATAACGGAAAAGCATATGTTGCAAGATAGACCCCAGTTTCAGAGATATCAAAACATGGCACCGAGTCTTAGAATTGCTGAGAGGCGGTGTGTTTACTAGATGCTTTTCTAGTGCTCTGACAAAATACCATGACCGCGGCAACTATGGACCAAAGAGTTTATTTGGGCTCATGGTTGCAAAGGGAGAGAGTCCATGACACCGGAAACAGCGTGGCTGCAGGTTGCATACATGGCAGCTGGAGCAGCAGCTGCCAGCTCATGTCTTGCACCACAAGCACGAAGCAGAGAGGACACACCTGAAGTGGCTTGCCCCAGGGACACACTTCCTCCAGCAAAGCCACACTCCTCCCCAAACTGTGCCCCCAACCGAGGACCCAGTGTTCAAGGCCTGAGACTATGGGGACATTTCTCACTCACGCCACCACATTGCCTGAACCATTCAGTAGTTTTGTGATTTTAGTTATCCTTTGGGTCTGTGACTGTGAGTTAACAATGGCGGTTATTACCAACTGTTGAACAGATAACGGGTGCCTGGTGTATTCACCTTTATTATCTCCAGTCTCGTCTGGTGGGCTGGAAGAAGTGGGTATAAGTCCTTTACAGAGCCAAGTAGAGCTCCTGGAGGTTGGTGGGGAGGGGAAGATGCAAGGCTTGGGAGGGGGTGGGTAGGGTGGGCCAGAGCGGAGATCCAAACCCAGCTGGATCTCCCTTCAGAGCAACTCTAGGAATAGCTTTCTTTGAAGGAGTTGCCTGAGTTGAGCGTGGTTTTGAGAGTGGTACTAAATCTAAATATTTGTGGATTGTTTTAGAAACGAGTTCCCACCCATCACCCAGCTGTCACACAGCAATGATTGGGAGACTCTGCTCATCTCTTCTAGCTGGCATGCAAGAAGGGAGCTGTGAGGGGGTGGCTGCTCTCTACAGAAATCATTGCAGCCGCCATGGGGCTAATGCTCTGTGTGGCTGTGTGCGAGCTGCAGAGTCATCGCTTCCTTTTGCCAGCCCTTACCCTTCTGAGGGAAGAAGCACTTTGCTTTTTCTTGTAAGTCTTCACCAGAGCTAAGAGTAGGATTTTAACTGATGGCAAAAATATAAAGCCCTGAGGTAATGTTTTATCACTGTTTATTACTGTGCTCAAAGAAGAGACCTTGATGAGTGAAGCTGCTGCTGGGTTACCATGGCAGTAATCAGTCAAACTGGAATGGGCTGTTTAAAGCCGGCTTAACCCTTTTCTCCCCACACAGTGGCAAAGAGATCCGGAAGGTTTTCATTTGCACAATACTGCTGGATAAGGCAAATGTCTTTTTGATGAGAACTCAACTTTGCTCCCGGCTCTTTGGGTCACCCAGCCTCCAACCATACTGGTGTGTGCCCCCAGTCTCGTGATTCTCTAGACACACATGGTTGCTTGTGCCTCAATTTTAGCAGCTCTCCATGTTCCGTTCTGTAGAGACTCCATCTTCTCCAGGAAGCCTTCCACAGAGCTGGTCACGGTGTGTTGAAGCATGCCTCAGCATCCTGTGTTCACCTCTGTCTTGGCAAATGTCACTTTGATTATAGTTGTCTGAGGCATTCTTGGTGAAGGACAGGAAGGACCAGCCTGCTTGCATGTCCTGTTTCTGTTTCTGATGAAGTATCATCTTAGAGGAGTCCCTGACTTCTGTTAGCATCAGCTTTCCCAGTGTAGAATGATGACATCTACCACACAGTGGTTGTTGGATTAAAGGCATAGGCTCGGGTTAAAATGCACCCCAGTGTGTGCTCAGCAAACACAGAACCAAAACTCCCTCAGGACAAGGACCTTGTCTTTTATTTTGGATATTCAGATCCTGACAAACATCGGGCATACAAAGGACATTCCCTGAGTCTCTAACACACTGTGGTTGAGAAGTAGGTTTCTATAGACAAGTGAATTCTCCAATAGGTAAATGCTTATCCTTAACACACACATACAGAAGATCTTTTCCTGTTTTTCATTATAAATTAATTCATATCCTTTGATTAAAAATTTCACAAGTTACGGAAACAAAAAACTACTTGTGATATTGAAGATGAATTGCTAAATGGTCTAATTAAATAAAAAACCTGTGAGCCAGGTATTGGGGTGAATGCTGAAAGATCAGAGAAACAGAACAAGCCACAGCTAACCTCACCTTGCCAACTTCTCAGCTGATCCTGTTTCCTCAGACTGGAAGCCTCTGAGTCCTCATGCAAATGGATCTCAGCTGAACTGCTGCTAAAAACCTAAAAGCTTAAAAGCTTCTAGTTCCTTGTCCTCACGCCTTATATAGCTTTCTGCTTTCTGCCATCACTTCCTGGGGTTAAAGGCGTGTGTCTTTCCCAAGCAAGACATGAGATCTCAAGTGCTGGGATTAAAGGCATGCGTCACCATGCCTGGTTGTTTCCAGTGTGGCCTTGAACTCACAGAGATCCAGATGGATCTCTGCCTCCAGAAGGCTAGGATTAAAGGCGTGTGCTACCACTGCCTAAAGTCTAAGTTTAATATAGTGGCTGTCCTGTTCTCTGACGCCCAGATAAGTTCATTGGGGTGCACAATATATCAGCCACATGATGTCATTTGTGTATCCCCTCATCTATACCTATGTTGATGTTTATGTATATATTTATATCATCTCAAGATATTCTAACTTAAGTCTTCGAATTTTACTGTAATACAATGTACCTGGGGTCAGATTGAGCACATTAACCATTTGGGGATTTGCAGCTCAGTGATAATAGATAAATCCACAGTGTAAACCACCACCGCTGCCCATCTCCACAACTATTTTCATTTCTGTGAGTAGGATTATAAGATGTCTATCTTTTGGTGATGGGCCTCTTTTTTTTTTTTTTTTTGGTTTTTCGAGACAGGGTTTCTCTGTGTAGCTTTGCGCCTCTCCTGGAACTCACTTGGTAGCCCAGGCTGGCCTCGAACTCACAGAGATCCGCCTGGCTCTGCCTCCCGAGTGCTGGGATTAAAGGTGTGCGACACCACCACCCGGCCGATGGGCCTCTTTTATGTAGCACAGTGTCCTCACACATACAGTAGAATATACTGTATACCACCCTATTCTCCCTTAGAAGCTGAATAGTTTTGCACTATATATGTGCCACATTTTGTCTGTCCATAGACACTTGAGTTTCTTCCCTACTGTAGCTGTTGGAAATAACACTGCTGTGAACCTGGGTGTACAGACATGTTTTTTGATGTCCTGGTTTAAGTTCCTTTGAGTGTCGACCCAGAAATTGAATTGTTGAATGACATGGTAACTCTAAGTATTCCACAGTATACTGTTTTCCATGGCAGCTGTACAGTTTTATATTCTGAGTGTGCAATGGAATGAAATTCTCACCGTTCTGCATGTCCTTGCCCACACACACTGTTTTGTTTGGTTTGGTTTAGTGGTACTAAGGATTGAACATTTTTGATCTGTTAATGCAATATATTTTTTATGTTTTATGTGTGTTTTCCCTACACATATGTCTATTCATCACATGCCTGCCTAGTGCCCGCAGAGGCCAGAAGACAGTGTTAGCTCTCTTGGAACTGGAGTTATAGACAGTTGTGATCCTCTGTGTGGGTGCCAGGAATTGAACCTAGGTCTTCTGCAAGAGCATCAAGTGCTATTAACCACTGAGCTCTGAGTCATCTCTCCAGCTCCTGATACTGTGTTTTAAGGCATACCATCTACTATCTTCTATGATTTCTTTCTCTGATAATTTATGCATAGTTTTCAATACATAGGTCTTTAACACAACTTTGGTTAAGCCATGCAGAGAGTTCTTGGTTTTTGTGGGGGGCTGTTGTTTTGAGACTATTTTGAATGACATTGTTTCCTTGGCTTCCTTTTTACCAAATTGATGATGTTGACTTTTTTGTGGTTTTTTTTTTTTTTTTTTTTTTTTGGTTTCATGTTCTGCTACTTGACTTAACATGCTTATCAGATCTAAGAGTGTTCTGATAAAATTTTAAAGCCTTTAGGTATAATATCGAGTCATCTATAAATAGGGGTAGTTTGCCTTCTTCTGTTGCTGTTTGTGTCTCTTTAATTTCTTCATCTTGTCTTATTGCACTGGCCAGCATTTCAAGCACAGTAATGAATGAGAATGGTGAGAGTGGATACTCATCTCCTTCTTGATTTTAGGGAAAATGCTTTTAACTTTTCCCCATTTAGTGTAATGCTGGTGAGTAGTTTGTTGTATACAATTTATATTATTTTGAGGTATCATCCCTCTGTTCTTAGTTTCTCTAGAGCGTTGTTGCATTTTGCCAAAGGGTTTTTTACTGCATCTGTTAAAAAGATCAAGTGATTTTTTTTTTGTCCTTGATTCTCTCATATGTGTTATTATAGGTCTACTGATTGCTGTGTGTTGAACTATTATTACATTTTTTTAGTATGAAACCAAGCTATTCCTGGTGTATGTTATTGAATTCTATTTTCAAGGGCTTTAGTGAGGATTTTTACATCTTTGTTTAGCAAGGAAATTGATCAGCTGAGTTCTGTTGTCGGTGAAGGTTGGCAGCAGTAGCAGCAGTGGAGTAGATGCACTCACGGGCAAGTAGTGAAGGGAGAGAGCCAACCAACGCTGCTTCTCCACCAGACCTCTTTGATTCTGCACTGCTGCTAGAAGGTACAAGCCAATCTGGAGGAGCATCTTCTCCCATCCTTCCTGGAAATGCCCTGATAGACCTGCTGCTGAGGTGTATTTCAAGGTTGATTTCAGGTCCAATCAAGTTGACAGCCAAGACTGACCATTGTAACTTGCTTTTCTAATACCTTGTGGTACACGAATTATGTCATTTATTTGAACTCTGAGTTTTTAATGTAGGCCCTCATTACAAGCTCTGCTTAGAATTGTCTTTGCTGTGACCCATGGATCCTGGTAGGTGCTGTTTCCAATTTTACTTGATTTTAGGAATTTTTGCATTTCACCCCTGGCTTTTTCAGTGACTCACTGGTCATTCAAAATATGCTGCTGAATCTTTCCATCTCTTTGTATATTTTCTGTAGTTTTTCTTGCTTTTGAGTTTCAGTTTCATTCTATTATTATCTTATACAATACAAATAATTGGGTTTTGTTGTTGTTGTTGTTAAGACTTTAGAATGGGACTGTGGGCGTAACTTAGTTGATAGAGTGACTTCCTAGCACACATGAAACCCTGGGTGTATTCCCAGCACTACAAAAAATCAGATGTTGTAGAATATATCCACATAAAAGGAGACAACAGGATCAGAAGTTCAAAGTCATTCTCAGCTATGTAGCAGGTTCAAAGCAAGTCTAAAATATGTGAGACTGTGTCTCAATTAAATAAAATAAAAGGCCTGTGTTATGGTCTAAAATGTAAGGGTTTGAAGGAAGGTTCGTGGCCCACAGAGAAATGAACTCCACAGTTGTCTGGAGCATCCTATTGTTTGTTAAATGCTTTTGATTTTCAATAGAGTTTAACTATGAAGTTTCTTTATTAATTTTGTGTGCTTCTGTATGAATGATGTATCTGTTGATGAGTATGGGGCATTAACATCTCCCATTGTTAAAGTATATGAACCTCTAGCTCTGTTTTATGAAGTTGGACCTTAACTTTTCCAATGTTTGATGAGCCTATATTTATGACTGTCTTAGTTAAGGTTTCTATTGCTCTGAAGAGGCACCATAATCATGGCAACAAGGAAAACATGTAATTGGGGTGGCTTACAGTATCAGAGGTTTAGTCCATTATCATCATGGTGGGACATGGAGGCTTGGGGGCAGACATGGTGCTGGAGAAGGAGCTGAGAGTCCTACATCTTGTAGGCAACAGGAAGTGGTCTGTATCACTGGGCAGTATCTGGAGCATATATGAGCCCTCAAAGCCTGCTTCCACAGTGACACACTTCCTGCAACAAGACCATACCTACTCCAACATGGCCACACCTAACAATGCCACTTTGGGGACCATTTTCTTTCAAACCTCCACAGAGACGACAATGACTTCTTGATGGATATCTCTCTTTGTTAGGATGCTGAAGCCGTGTTTTTCCCTGTGACTAATCCTGGCTTGAGTTCTACTCCGTCAGATACAATTACAACTCATACTGCTTGCAATTGGATGCCATTTGTCCAGAGCGTGGCTTTCTCTCCTTTCACGTTCAGTCTGTGTTAAGGCTTTGCTGGCCAGATGTTTCTGTTGCTGACAGCAAACAGTTGGGTCTCGCATTTTAATCCAACCTGCCAGCCCGTGTCTTTTAACTCATTTGCATTTTAATTCATTTACACTTAGAGTTATTATGTGTCACTTGAATTGTTTTTCTGTTGATTCATTCTCCATTCTAATCTTCCTTCCTTAGTCATTTCAAAGATAAGTTGCTGAGTTGGACGGGTTTCTTTCCTGATGGACACTTGTTGGTCTGTCCCTCCTAGGAGGCTTTTTCCCTTCCCTGGCTATCATGATTGTGGTTGTCTTTTTCACCATCTATGCATAGCATTCCTCCCAAGTATCTTCTGTGATGCTGGGTTGATGGACCTGAATTGCTTTAATTTGTACTAATCTCATTTTTCCATCATTTAAAAAGACAACTTTGTTGAATTTAGTAGCCCTGGTATTTACTCCAACATTTCGTACATCCCCAGGTCTTCTTGTTGGTGTCTAAGTCTGTTCCATCGTGGTTGGAGAAGACACTTTTCGTAACTGCTGTCTTTTTAAAAATCTGCTGAAACTCAGTTGGGGATGGTGGTACACACCTTTAACCTCAATACCTTGGAGGCTGAGATAAACAGATCTCTATGAGTTTGAGGCCAGCCTGGTCTACATATTGAGTTCTAGACCAACCAGGGGGCTACACAGTGAGGACTTGTTTTAAAAAATAAAATTACTGAAACTTAATTTATAGCCTAACATATATGGTTTATCCTTAAAAAAAAAAAAGGTGGCGGGGTGGGGTTGGGGCTCTATGTTCTAGAAGAATCTGTGTGCTACTGTCAGGTAGTGTTCTGTGTGCTTGTTGCTCTGGTTGGTTTGAGGGCCTCAGTCCTCTGTTCCTTTATCTCCTGGTGGTTAGTTGTTCCGTCCACTATTGAGAGTGGGATGTCCACATGGAAACATTTGTTGCTCTCTTCCATCCTGTGAGGTCCTGTTATATTACTTTGGTGGTCTTCCATTAAGTAAGCAAATGTTTATAATTACATTTTTGCCAGATTCAAACTTTTATTACTGTATACTGTCTTTATTGTGTGTAAACTTTACAAGTTTACAGTCTATTTACAGAACCAACCTTCTGCTCTCTTCCTGTGACTGTTTGCATAGATCACCTTTTCCATCCTTTCGTTTTCTATATGTTAGTGTTTTTGAAGCAAACGTGACTCTTTTGTGGCTAGTATATATTTGGGACATTTGAGTGTGTTTGTTTGGTTTGTTTTGTTTTTGGAGAGAGACTCACTGTGGCCCTAGTTCACCTTAAATTCACTCTGTAGAACAGGATGACTTTGAACTCACAGGGATCCTCCTGAGTCAGCGCTGGGATTAAAGGTGTGCATCACCAAGCTCCCCACTTTTAAACCCTTCTGCCAATCTCTGTGTTTTAATTGGGTGGCTTCATTCACTTGCATTAAAGGTAATTGTCACTAAAAAGTGACTTAGTCCTGTCATTCTTCCCTACGTTCTATGTGTTGATGAGCTCTCTGGTCTGATTTCCTACATAGCTGTCTTCTTTGCGGTTGGTTGATGTTGAGTAATAAACCACTTGAATTTTACATTAGTTACATTTCTCATTGCTGTGATGAAAGATCTGCCCCCCAAAAAAGGCAAATTAAAAGGGTCCAGTCCATCATGGTGGGTAAGCCATGGCGGCAGGGGCACGAGGCAGCAGATACATTGCAGATGAGTAGCTCAAGTAATACATTCCAACTCCAATGGCATAGCAGTCCACCTTATTGACACCAGACGAATTTAGTTTATAAAACCTGTTTTCATTATAAAAACAGTTTTCATTCCACCTCTTTATGCTGGTGACACAGAATGGCATCTTTATAACTGTCCATAAATATAAACTACAGTTGTTCAACACTTTAGTCCCTTAAACTATGATTTTTAAAAAGTGTAGAAGGCTGGAGAAATGACTCAGCAGTTAAGAGCACTTGACTTGGGTTCAATTTCCAGCACCTGTATGGCAGTTCATAACTGTCTATAACTCAAGTTCCAGGGCATCTGATGCCCTCTTCTTCTGGCTTCCTTGGGCACCAGGCATGCAGATCATGCACAAAAATACATGCAGGGAAAACACCCATACCATACATAAAATAAAATTTTTTCTAAAGTGTGGAATTATAAATCAAAATTATAATGTTAGCTTTTGAACTAAAAAAATGTTTTAAGGTGTTAAAGTCTTAATTCATGTAGAAAAATGAGTTATGAACCATTGTTACATTAATAGGAGTTTTTATGTTCACTCATATATTTACTTTTATTGAGGTCTTTATTTCTCATAAAGCTTTAAGTCTCTCTCTTTTCTCTCTCTCTCTCTCTCTCTCTCTCTCTCTCTCTCTCTCTCTCTCTCTCTCTCTCTCTTTCTCTCTCTCTCTCATACACACACACTCCTTATTTCCCTGACTTCCCTTAGCTGTGTGTAGATTAAGTCCCGTCCCTTGTATATGCCGTGTATGAGCCTCCCTGCTAAGCCTTTCTTGTGGGGTAGGGCTAGAAGTAATAATTCTCTTGGCTTTGTTTATCTGGGAATGTTTGAGTTTCTCCTTTGCTTTTGAAGGTGTGTGTGTGTGTGTGTGTGTGTGTTCTCATGTGCTTTGTTTTGTTTATCATTGTTCTGTTTCGTTGAAATGGGGTCTTTAGTAGCTCAGACTTGCTGTGTAGCTGAGGCTGACCTTGAACTCCTGACCCCCTGCTTCCACCTCCCACCTGCTGGGGTTCACGGAGCCTGCTCCACTGTCTACAGCCTCCTTTACTTTTGAATCAAATAATGCTTTTTGCTTATGCTTGCTCTCACAAATTATGTTTTAGCTGTTCCAGAAACAATGGTCATCTACCTGGCATGGGGTAGAGGTGGAGGATGGGAGCTGTGTGTGTAGTAAGAACTGAAATGGATGGATTTTCATCTTGTTTTACTCTCCAATTCTTCCTCCTGGGAGTTGCAAGCTCCAGAATTGGCAACCACTTCATCAGGCAGGTTCTGCCAGCGAACTTGGTTTCTAGGCAAAGGTTGACATTCCTGGTGCTTCCTGTTCTGCCTTCTTTCCAGAATCCTCTATTTTCATCTTTAAAACTATTTGTTGGGGGGCTGGAGAGACGGCTCGTCGATTAAGAGCACATATTGCTGTTGCAAAGGGTAAGAGTTTGATTCCCTAGAACCCATGTCAAGCAACTCACAACCTCCAGTAACTCCAGCTCCAGGGGGACCTGATGGCCTCTTCCGGTCACCGTTGGCACCTGCACACCAGTGTTCATACCCACACACAGATCCACATGCATACACACAATTAAAACATAAATATTCTAAAAACATGTTCGTTGGAGCCAGATGTAATGCCAGAAGCCTGTAAGAGCAACACTCAGGAAACAGAGGCAAGATCGTTTCCAATTGTTTGGCATTTTCATAATGTATAGTAACATCCTTGTGGCTCTTTTAGTCAGCCGCCTTTGGTTGAGCATTAATTCTGAGTCAGGGTCATGAGAGAATTTGGCCATAGTGGGAACTGGGTGAGGTGGCCGTAGCCAGGAGCTCCCATGCTTTCTGTTCGGACACGGCTTTAATGGTGCTTGTGTCGCTGCTCCAGTTTGAGTTCCTTGTGAGAAGGTGGTGACGGGAAAGCATGCATGATTCCATTCCTGGATTCGCCTGTGGGACACTTCCTTTCTTCATGTTGATGTGTTTATTGTAACACCAGCCAGTGACCTCCCTGAAACACTCTGGCCGTGCCTTCAAAGATAAACCCCTGCCTCAGTCCCCAGCCTGTTAGCCTCTGAAGCTTGGTGTCTGTGAGGTTCTTCTTTTCTGGTGTAACTGATGCCATCTTAGAGGCTTGGTCCTAGGTGTCTGGCATCGTTCACACAGCTTCCACGGCTTCTGAGCACACCCCTTTGAAAACATCCTTGTCCATCTATAGATGAATCGTTTTCCCCTCCCTCTGTAAGCCCATCGTACACCACCTCATTTAAGCCTCTCTGGTGATTCCGTGTGGTCCTTCTGAGGTGGACCTCATTGTCCTTGCACTGAGTGGCCCCAAGAGATGAGGGTTTTCTCTGTACTGAGCCTTTGATGTCCATCTCTTCCCACACCGTCAGCCTCCATATTGCTTCCACGGAACATTTACTCTTATGTTTGATTCATTGTGCTTTTCAAGTGTTCCTCTGTGCCGAGAGACATCAAAGATTTGGGAAGGATTTTGAAGTAAGGAGACAAATAAATATTCATAAGACGTGGTAAGCACCTACCCCCAGAAAGGAGAGAGACGTGTAAACAACCGTCCAAACTTGTCCACTCGGGAGCCAGGGAGAAGCACCGAGAGAGGCATGGGGTGAAAAGGACACACCCTCGGGGTGCCAACATGGGATATAGCATTTCTAAAGCCTGGTTGTTTCAAGATTCTACCCCAGGGAAGTAGCGTTGTATGGAGTCCTGCTAGCTGGTTGGCATAGAAACCAAATAAACAAAATTAAGTCCTGTGCTAAATGAGACTTAAATAAGCTTTGACTTTGAGGGCTGTGAACCCGCGGCCCTGGCGTAGGAGGCATCCTACTGATCTGCTTGCTTCTGTCTTCAACTCAGCTCCGTTTTTACAGGGCAGGTTTGGTGTTGGGAGCTTCCTATTCAGTATAGTGCTTCTGTCTGAGGGGGGGAGAGGAAGGCATTATAGTGGCTTCCTTGTAACTAAGCAATCTAAATGCCCTTCAGTTTGCCATCCCTTTGAAAAAAATACTGATGCAAGTACGACCTGACCAGTCGAAAGGTAAGTGTTGCTCTGTATCTCAAATATTTTATTTGCACCCAACTAAAATACACATTTTAAAACTCCAACTACATACATTACCCAAATGTTTCCTGTGTGCCAGCGACCAAAAAATTGGGTTTTGTGTCTGCAAGTCTCCAACTAGGATTATGGTCTGTTTTTTAATCATGATCTACTGGCATCTTCCAAGCACAAATGTGATTTGTAATGAGATAATATTTTCCCCTCTTGGTCCTTCAACATATAGGGCTGAACCAACCTCACCAGAGGAGTATCTGATGTAGAAAAACATCCATTTCCCCACAGAGTGTTGTTCCACGTGGTACTGCTCATGATCACAGGGATGAGACCATGGTAGTCAGTAATGCGTGAGCAATGGGCACTTCACCAAAATTCCTTTTCATCTTTGTTAGCTTCATGGAGGTTTTTTACATGTTCACACATATGTTTCCAAGGGTGTGAGTGTATCAGGAAGGTGTTCCGCAACTAACTTGACACACAGACTTTTAGCAGCCCCAGAGAGAACAAAGATTATCTGTTGGCGGGTGTTTCAGTACTTCTTCTAAAACGGGGGGCGGGGGGGGGGGGGACGACTCATGGGCAGGGCTGAGCAGTCTTTGTGTCTCCAAGTTTGATTTACACAGGCCTTTATGACTAACTTCTTGATTTTGTGTCAATACATGAAGTTGGACAAAAGTTAATTATTTGAGTTACACACTCACAAAACATTGCTTCTTCATGTTAAAAAAAAAATTGCTCCAGGGCTGGAGAGATGGCTCAGAGGTTAAGAGCACTGACTGCTCTTCCAGAGGTCCTGAGTTCAATTCCCAGCAACCACATGGTGGCTCACAACCACCTATAATGAGATCTGGTGCCCTCTTCTGGCCTGCAGGGACACATGCAAGCAGAATACTGTATACATAATAAATAAATAAATCTTTTTTAAAAAAAATTTGCTCCAGATAGTTCACTCAGAGTAACTCAGGGCTAGTTATGTGCATGTGTACATGTGCTGTGACTTTGAAGTGTCTTTAGGGTGGGGGTGGGGTAACTCGGTGGTAGCATGCATGCTTTTCTAGCATGCGTAAGGCCCTGGGTTCAATCCCCAGTAATGCAAAAGTAAAAAAAAAAAAAAAAAAAGGCAGCAAGGGAAGGGAAGGGGAAGGGGAGGAAACAGGAGAGGAGGAGAGAGAAGTCTTCAGGGGTTCCTATGGGCCTCGAATCAATTTAAAAGGTCAGTGTGTGGCATGAATTTGACAGTATGTTAGCCAACAAAATTCTAAGATTATCAGCAAAGCGGAATCGCGGGGACCGGATGCCCACATTGAGATCAGTGTTGTGTCGATCTCCTTGGGTTACATCTCGGACTTGCCCTCCCTCTCAGCACACATGCTTTTACAGCATGGTCTCTAACAGAAGTGACAGGGTACGGCTGGACTCCTGAAGGTGGCAGCAGTTCAGCTCGGAGGACATCCCTGTCCAACACCATCTAACTCACTCCTGCCGAGAAATTAAGGAGCCAAACAAGTCATTAGCCAGCTGGGCTCAAAATAAAAGCACCCCTTATGGAAAGGAGTAATTGTTCTACTGGTCTAGGGAAGAAAAAGCAACTGATGTCCCACCTACCCCTCATCAACACAGAAACCCAGCTGTCACTTCAAAGGACTGAGACAGGGTTTATTCTGGAGCCAAATGTGAGTGACCATGGCCAGGAAATACAGCTGCAGTTTACCTGAATACTGTGGTCCAGTGTCATAACAAAGCAGAGTCGTAAATCAAGGCACTTTTCAAATACGGGATGGAAACATCTGATAAGTGGATTACAGGACATCTCTGTAAATGGCTTCATCCGCTGTCTAGTGACACTTTTAGCCTTTGGGATGGTGGAAGCTAGGTTTACCAAGTAGTCACAAGGATGTTGGGTCACACATGGTGGGGCATAAATGGTTATTTAGAGGTTAAGGCAGCCCAAGATAATTTGGCTCTAGACCAGAAACATTCCAGTCTCCACTTTAAAAAAAAAAAAAAAACAAGCAAAACCCCCTGTTTAAAGATGTATTTATTTTATTGATGTATGAATAGTTTGCCTGTGTGTATGTCTGTGCCCTATGTGCATGTCTGGAGCCCCCAGAGGCCAGAAGAGGGCGCCGTGAGCCACCGTGTTGTGCTAGGAACCAAATCTGCAAGAGCAATGCACACTCACAACCATGGAGCCATCTCTCCAGGACCAATCTCTGACATTTTAACCGACCAACCTTGCAGGATGTCTAAGGGAGGTGTGAATTCTTCTGGAAACTCCAGTTCACACCACCTTAACTTCATTACCAGGGCCCACAGATCAAACAGATAAAAGATTAACAAAAGGAAAAAGAAAGGTCTTTTTTAAATTATATATACACCTACGTGCTGACATACAAATTCAAGAAGAAAATGTGGCCTACGGATGCAGCCATGTGATTGAGCCCAGTGTGCCATCTTAGGCTAAACAGACAAGGAAGAGTGGTTTGGGCTTCTAGGCAGGGAAGGGCAAGTTCTCGGATGGTGAGAAAGGAAGCTGGTCAGACTGATGAGAGTCCTCCTTTAAGGGACCATTGGACACCAGAGAGATGGCTCAGTAGTTAAGAGCACTGGCTGTTCTCCAGAGGACCGGGGTTCAATTTCCAGCACTTACAGGGCAGCTCACAACTGTCTGTAACTCCAGTTCGAGGGGATCTGACACCCCCACTCAGACACACATGAAGGCAAACCACCAATGCACATAAAAGTAAATAAAAGCTCTTGCTATAACAAAAAACCTAAAGCCTACATGATATATATATACATACATATAAAGAAGTTTCTGGGGCTGGAAAAATAGCCCGGTGGTTAAGAGGGTCTTATGCTGCTGTTGCAGAGGACCCAAGTTCTGTTTCCAGGACCCACGTTAGATGCCTCACGACCGCCTGTAACTCAGCTCCAAAGGAATCCAATGCCCTTTTCTGGCCTCCATGGGTGCTGTACACATGTGGCAGGCACACACACACACACACACACACACACACACACACACACAAATAAATAATTAATTAAAGAAAGTTAATTTATTTTGCCACTTTGGAGGCTGAATTCAGAGATTGGGCACTCACGTGAAGACCTCTGGCTGCATCACAGCATGGCAGATGGCGTTGCCATAGAGGAAGTTGAGAGAGCAAAAATCCAGAGAGCAGTCTTTCTCTTGGTATGGCAAACCCCCACCCCCACCCCACCCCCCCACACACACAAGAACTGCACAAACCGCAGGAAAACCCCAATAATCCTTCACAAGCCTGACCCCTTAAAGGCGCCACCACTTGTCACGTGACCTCGCTGAGGCTGAGCTTCCAACACTGAACTCGTGAAGGCAAACTGCATCAAAACGTTGACCACTACAGCCGTGGGCAGGGGCGCTCTTTCCTCCAGACCAGATCACTCCTTTCTCGTGATTTGTGCTGAGAAAGCGCCCTCTGGAAGGCTTTGCTGCACCCCGTCTGCTGTGTTCCTTTAAGATCCCTCTACTCTGGAGTAAGATACGTCTCACTGGCAGACGTCTTGGTTCTGCTGGTGCGCAGTTTCACCTCCGTGTGTTGGTTCCGGATTCTGATGGGCTTTCCTAGCAATAAACTTCCCGTTGCTGAAGAACTGCCTGATTAGCCATGTGACACTCTGGCCCGTGAGCATCCATCTCTCACACTGAACAGCGCACGACCTTTGAGTGCGGTTATCGCCCGCTCTCCCGGTCTGATTTTCCTAAGACAGAGTGGAAGATGGGTTAATATTTTCCAGCCAGTCTTGGTGGGGCACGTCGCTAGGCTGGGCCACCCGTTCTCAGTAATCCAACTGAAGAGAACAGTAAAAGCAGAGAGCAAAGACTCGATCAGTGTGGTTACACTGGGCAGAGGAACCAACAGTCCTGCTACCACGCTCCAAGCCCATCTTCGGGGTACTGATACGTTTAGCTTTAAGTGGAGACGAGGAGGTAATGCAGAACTAGGTGGTCCTGGTCAAGGTGTGGTCTTGCTCCTCACTGACCCATGATTGTCTCAGCTCCAGGCCCTCCTGCAATGTGGTCTGACAAGTTGTTAGAACTGTGTGAAGTCCTTTCCTGGGACACAAGCTTTTCCAGTGGCTCACACCAGCAGCGCCCTGGTCTTTCCCTCTCCCAGCATGAGCTTCTGGGGGAAAATTCCAATTTCTTGGGAACCATCGTCTCAATAGTCTGAGAGCCAAAGGGAGGGTCATTAATGTCTCTCTCTAGATCAGTGCTTCTCAACTTTCCTAATGTTGTGACCCTTTAACACAGTTCCTCATGCTGTGGTGACCCCCCCCAACCATAAAATTATTTTCGTTGCTACTTCATACTATAATTTTGCTACTATTAGGAATTGTAATAAGTATTTGATACACAGGATATCTGATCTACGACCCCTGTGAAACAATCATTCTACCTCACAGGCCTCGAAAACCACAGGTTGAGAACCACTGCCTGAGAGGGAGACACACAGGGCCACAGTCGGCTCTGTGAGGAAGGCGGGTTGTGTCCAATACGTTCAGTAGATTGCAGCTCCCGATAGAGCATCTCTAGGAAGAGTCTTCCTGTCCTGATTATCCTCTTGGCCACAAAGGCCAAGGCTAACTTGGCCAGTCTTCTGTTAAAAGGAGAACAAGATGCTTTCCTAGGACACCCGCAGACATGGGTACCGTTTGTTTCCTCCAGAAATCTGCAGATCGAATGGTCAGCCATGATTCAGATGGGAGGGCAAAATCCCCATACCAGTTGCCAGATTTCTGGGTCCAACCAGCTCAGCCCAAGGCCATGCTCCAGTCCTCCAGGCTGGCCTGCCAGGGAGCACCCAGCCTAGAAGAAGGGAGCACAGATGGCTTACTAGAAGAGGGGCAAGGAGCACTCTTCCAAATTCAGGTACTTAGGGGGACAGTGGGAACTGGCCTCAGCAAGGCCCTGTGGGAAGAAGATAAACATGGTGAGCTTTGAAGAATGGTCAGACCTGGGCTCAGTGGGTAAAGGCACTTGCCACCACCCCTGATGACCTGATTCAGCCCTTCATTCCTACAGGGTAGAAGGAGAAAACTGACTCCTGTAAGTTATCCTCTGACCTCCACAGGAACCCCCCCACACACACACACACAAATTAATTAATTTAAAAAGAATGGGTAGACCAGGACAGGAAAAGCTTAGGATCTCCCAAGCAGGTAGGGGTAACTTTGGTAAAGACACAAAAAAGACAGGAAAGCCGTGGACGACCATCCTGGAAAGGGATCTGTGGGGTCGTGGGACCTCAAGCTGGCTGAACACGACTTGGTCCCAAGGGAGGACATCTATAAGCACTGGTCACAGAAATATCGAGACTGACCCTGTTTATGCTAGAGAGCATGATATCACAGTGAACCAGCAGGGGCGGGCTGCTTAATATCATCGACTGTTAACTTCACCTGTGAGCATTAAACTATTAACTTCGTATTTAATCAACATAATATATGTAATGATTTGTCAAAGTGTCTGGTGCATGATAAACCCCCAAAATGGCAGTTATTGATGCTTCTAGCACTCACAACTATAACCATGTACAATACACATTTCACTTGATGCTGTGGCACTTATATTTTTACTTTTTAGTTTCATATGCATTGTGTGGTGTGCAGACATGAGTAGTGAGTTCCCATGTGCACAGCACACGTGTGTATAGATAAGTGTGTGCATGTATGTGTGGGGACCAGAGGTTGACATTTAGTGTCCCTTGATCTCTGTCCACTTTATTTACCGAGACATGATCTCTCACTGAGCCGAGAGCTTGCCAGTTCAGGCAGTCTGGCTAGCCAGTTTGCTAGCACCAGAGATCCCTTGTTTCTGCCTCTTGAAAACTGGGTTTACAGGGGGACCACCACATAGGACAGATTTTTACGTGGGTTCCAGGCATCTCAACTCTTTTTTTTTTTTTTTAATTTTCCGGAGCTGAGGACCGAACCCAGGGCCTTGTGCTTGCTAGGCAAGCGCTCTACCACTGAGCTAAATCCCCAACCCCGCATCTCAACTCTTAACCCTCAGGCCTGTGACATGTTCATCAATTAAACCACCTCTCTAACCCATTATAATTATTTTAAATACTCTTAGAGAAGCCAAGCCTGGTCCTGTGTGCCTGTAATCCAACATACTCAGAGGGTGGAGGCAGGAGACTGAGTCTTCTTTAGCTACATAGTACATGCAAGGCCAACCTGGGCTATACAAGACCCTGTCTCAATAAAAAAAAAAAAAAAAAAAAAAAAGACACAGTTTTAATGTCCATTCTACTTTTAAATGCGCTCTGAAATCCATCCTCAAATTTCTGTAATTCTACACTTTTGGTATTTAGTATATGGAAATTGAATTGTAGAAAACTGAATTTCTGGCTGAGTAGAATATTTGCAGTTAAGATATGGCATGAGCTTTATATTAGAAATACACAGTTTTGGTTTTTTTTAATATCATATTATCCTAGACACAGAATGCCCAAGTGTCATTATATCCAGGCGATAAAAACAAGTTCTGTCTCGGGCTCTCATGTTTATTCAGGTTGGAAAATCAGCACCAATTTGTGTAGCATTTTCATATTCATGAGTTAAATTTGTTCAAATCTCTTTCCAAAGGAGCCAAACCTCATCATTAATTTTATTATGTTACTACCTAGGTTGTTATATTTTTAAAAATTTACAGCACAGAAATTTCTAAAATATTTTTTGTCATATTTATGGAGTTCACTGTGATATTTCAACACATATAAGGCATGCACCAGCCGGGCGGTGGTGGCGCACGCCTTTAATCCCAGCACTCGGGAGGCAGAGCCAGGCGGATCTCTGTGAGTTCGAGGCCAGCCTGGTCTACAAAGTGAGTTCCAGGAAAGGCGCAAAACTACAGAGAAACCCTGTCTCAAAAAACAAAAAAAAAAAAGGCATGCACCAATTAAATTAGGATACTTAGTACTGGGGCTGTGGGCTGTTGGTAGAGAACTTGCCTGGTATACCCTAGGCTCTGAGGGTCTAACCATCAGCACTACAAAAAATAATAAACAAGAAAAAGTTAGCGTACGTTTGCATTAATTTCTTCATCGTTTCTTTCTCTTTGGTGCCTTTGGTCCTCTCCTAGTTTGTCCTGAAATGTGTAGTGGCTAGTTGTGACCAGTACTCCTCCGCTGCCTGGGGAACTAGGTTGTGACCAGTACTCCTCCGCCGCCTGGGGATCTAGGTTGTGACCAGTACTCCTCCGCCGCCTGGGGATCTAGGTTGTGACCAGTACTCCTCCGCCGCCTGGGGAACTAGATTGTGACCTAGTGAACTACTCCACCGCCTGGGGACTAGGTTGTGACCTAGTGATCTACTCCTCCACTGCCTAGAGAACTAGGTTGTGACCAGTATTCCTCCGCTGCCTGGGGAACTTTTGATCTCTGTTCTGTAAAGAATCCCGTTCTGGAATTCAGAAACTTTCCTGTTTGTTTCTCTCAATAGTGTTATATATATCTATATCTCTATCTCTCTCTATATATGTAGAGAGAGATAGAGAGAGATATAGAGATATAGATATCTATATATATCCTTGCCAATACCTTTTTCAGTATTACTAATTTAGTTCCTTCATTAAAAAGAGTGACTTGGGGCTGGAGCCATAGCTCAGTGATTAAGAGCACTTCCAGAGAACCCAAGTTCAGTTTCTAGCACCCACATCAGGTGGCTCTGGTCTCCATGGGCATCTGCACTCTCATGCAATACCCACATACATGCATGCACACACACACACACACACACACACACACACACACACACACACACACACACAATCAAAAATAATAAAAATAAATCTCTTAAAAGTGGCTGGATTGCTGGGTAGTGGTGGTGCACACACCTTTAATCCAGCCCTCAGGAGGCAGAGGCAAGAGGATCTCTGTGAGTTCAAGGCCAGCTTGGTCTACAGAGTAAGTTCCAGAATAGGCTCCAAAGCTACACAGAGAAACCCTGTTTTGAAAAAAAAAAAAAAAAAAAAAAAAAAAAAAAGGCTGGATTTCAGACTAGCTAATTTTTCTTAAAAAAAAATATATAAGGAATCAGTGGAGTATAGTGTTGCATAGACAGGAAATGTGTGTATTCATCTCCTTTCGGGTTCCCGGCACACCACTACTAAATGCCCCGGCCAGTGGGGTCTTCAACGGGGACCTAAAGGGAGGGCCGGCGAATGAGAGGGACAAGAGACACAAAGAATGAGAGCAAGACAGGACGTCTGATCAAGCTCCAAAGTTTTATTTTCCTCTCAAGGCATATATAGGTAGGCAAAGGGGGTTGCAAGCAGGAAGGGACTTAGTTATAGGCTGTTGGGCCAGCAGGGAATGTTGCTCTGAAGGTTATCTATCTACTCTTGCCTAACTGCCCAATTGCCTAACTGCAGCTCGTACACCTGAATTCTGAGAAGAGGTTCTGGTATCTGTGAGAAGAGGTTCTGGTGCTATGGAGACTTAAGCAAGGCCTAGATCTAAGAAAAGAGGAGAGAAGCCCAAATACAGCATGTCTGTCAAGGGTCGCTTAGGCTTATGGCTCCCGTTACCTAAATCCCTCACAGACTGTCTCACTGAGCACTAGGTGCTAGATGCTTTTTTGAGTCTACTATTTAGCCTTTGGTTGTGGATCCTGACACAGATTTCCTAATCCGTTGGAGTCTCCTGGGTGATGGGAGTGCCTCGTTCTCATGAGGCAATCTTGGGTGGGCTCCTCAGCGGGGCTGGTCACCAGAAAGGCTACGCCACAGTTGGAAGCTGGAGCCTCTCACCCTTCCCTGTCCTCTGCGTGGGAGAAGTGGCAGGCGCTGACTTAGTAATCATGTTTACATGATGAAGCCTCCATAAGCATCCCTGAATTTAGAAAATGTCTTGATGTCCTGTCCCACTTTGCTGTCTGTTGAGGTGACACAATACGAAAGAAACATGGGCAGGAAAGGGTCGTTTGGCTTCCACATCCCAGGTCACAGTCCATCACTAAGGGACGTCAAGGCAGGAAGTACAGGCCAATCTGATGGAAACACTTTCCCAACCGAGGTTCCCTCTTCCCTGACGATCGTAGCTTGCGTCCAGCTGACAGAGAGCTAACCAGACACATGAAGACGTTTGAGGGCAGCTGTCCAGAAAGGAGATGGACGGTGCGTGCCCCATCCCATACCTCGCTATGTGCCTCTCTCCTATTTGCCTTGCAGGCTGCTCTTCCAGAGGACCTGGGTTCAATTCCCAGCACCCTCATCAAGCAGCTCACAGGAGATCTGACACTTTCTTCTGATCTCTGTAGCTCTTGCACTGACATGCGTGTATCCATACACACATGTGTATAATTAAAAGTTTTTTTAAAAGATCTTTGTAATAAATTGGCAACCAAGGGCTGGTGAGGTGGCTCAACAGGTAGAGACGCTTTCTGACAACTGAATTCAATCCTCAGGACCCACATGGTGAGAGACAACTGACCCCCAAAAGCTGTCCTCTGACCTCTACACATGCACTGTGACATGTGCACACACACTAACCCCTCCCCCCCACACACACACCTGCACACACAATACTCAAAAAACACAAAATAAATAAATGTAGAAAAGTAAGAAATTTGCAGCTGAAAACCAACTCTCCTCCTGCGTCCTGTGAGCCACTCTAGGAAACTACTGAACCCAAGGAGGGAGTTGTGGGATCTCAGAGTTAGAGCCAAGTTGGACAGAAGCTATGGGCAATCTGAGACCCCTCTCCATGTGATTGACATCTCAAGTGGCCCTGACACCTGTCCCTGTGTGGCCAGCCACCTGGCGGTGGGAAACCCACACATCTGTTCACAGAAGCCGGAGGGCAAGAAGCACAGGTGAAAACCAGATTGGTTTATTCCTTAAGCAAAAATCAACACTATGCCATGGCAACAGCAAGAAGACAAAATTGTGGCTGGGTCAAGAAAGAAGTGGACGTGGCTGTCCCTTTGGTGTTCCGATGGATATCACTGCAGGTTTACCTGGATAGAACCCCTTTTGTACGTTGAGGATCACCCAGGCTTTGTGTGGGGACCAGGCTGGGAGGGGAATGGGTTTCATCCCTGGAGAAAATAGAAGGATGAGTGTCTGAACTGAGGCTCAGGCCCGCTAACTCACCATGCTCCCGTTAGCCTCACACCAAACCTTGTCTACCCATGAAGGTGGGCACAGCCTTCTGCTTCCTGACGGAGACTGATGGAGCTGGGGAGAGGGCACAGGGTTGGCACTGTGCTCCACTGATGTCTAAGTCCAGCCCAAGGTGGGGTGGGAAGGAGAAAGATGGGCTGAGGGAAAGTTTTTAAACAAGTGGCGGAGGGTCTGGCCGGGGAATAATGCTGATAGGTACTGACAGGTTTAGTTGTGGGCCTCAGATCCTAGGATAGAGTAAAGGCCAGCTGGAGAGAAAGGGCTCCAGAAGAGATCCCAGTTGCTTGATGGCCCACGTGACCAGGGAATGGAGAAAGGACCTTGCTCTGCCCAGAATCTGTAGTGCCTGCACCAGCCTCAGTATAAATGTTTAAGGGGGGGCAAGTCCCTAAATTCATACTTCAGAAGACGGGGTGCTGCCACAGAAAATCCCACCAGATAACATCAGGCTTACATCTTCAAACTAGGATGGCCACAGTTAGATGGTTTTGAGGTCTCTTGCCACTGCCTTGGAAGCTAAAGGAGCAAAGAGCATACAGTAGGGAAACCACCCCCAGTGTTCAACAAACTGAGCGTTGTCCTGACTGAAGGCTGACAGAAGACTACATCCACGTAGTGACCCTTGTCCTGACTGAAACATGACAGAAGAATGCATCTACGTGGTGACTGTGGTCCTGACTGAAACATGACAGAAGAATGCATCTACGTGGTGACTGTGGTCCTGACTGACAGAAGGATGCATCCACGTGGTGACCGTGGTCCTGACTGAAACATGACAGAAGAATGCATCTACGTGGTGACCCTTGTCCTGACTAAAACATGACAGAAGAATGCATCTACGTGGTGACTGTGGTCCTGACTGACAGAAGGCTGTATCCACATGGTGACCGTGGTCCTGACGGAAGAATGCATCCACATGGTGTACAAGAACCTGGGGTGACCATGATATGAATTTGAAAAGTAAAGAATTGTTTATGATTTTGTACTTAGACATATGGCAGAAAGAGAGGCACTGCTGTAATTGCCTCACAGAGTAGCATTCTGTTACCTACCATGACTACAACTTATCTCCTCTCCTCCTTATAATGTATATACGTTATAGATATGAGAGACTAAATATGTATTGCCGGGAGCCATCCCCGGCGGCGGTGGATGGGTCCTGCAAAGGATGTAAGGAGTCTGAGGAAGAAGAAGTGAGCCAGGCCATGGTGGTTGGGAGAATCTTGCAGCCTGACTGACTAGCACCCAGAGTGTGTGTTTATTTATACAGAATTTAGTTAGCAGGGATACATTCATGATGTTCCTAAACATAGATCATATACTTTTTGGTTTTGGACATGTATTTTGCTTCCTTTTGTTCATCTTTTAGTCATCATTAATAAACTATGACAGAACAGAGTTATCATTTCCAATCTTTTCCCCTCAAGTTTTGACATCATCAATAAACAGAGTTATCATTCTTACTCATTAACCCCATGACACAATTTTTGAGAATCTAGAGGCATATGACAGCCTGAGCTCAGGCTGGTTGCTTTGGTTGTTTCAAGGACACTAGACCAAAACAAAATCTTCAAGCCACCCTGGGCATTTTGCCATGTCTCAAGCAATGTATTATTAACTCTTAGTAGTCAGAGTGCCCAGGAAAAATCCTCAGGCTAAAGCTGCTATAGTTATTATTCAAATTCTGGCATAATACAATCAATGTTCACATTTATATCTTTATAGAATTTGTCTATATGTCTAATCCTGGCATTCTGTTGTTCCTTGGTCATATGACATTGTAGTGGCTCCACATGAGTTAATTTCTAAGAGAGGGAGGTCCTAACATCTCATACTTTCATCATCTTTCCACTCCATACTTTGCTCATCAATATGTCTCTGTGTAGGGCAGAGTTGTATGCCACGTAATTATCTGAGTGTACAGTGGGAAGAGCCTTGTAATGTGAACTGTGGCCAACTCCTCTAGCCCACCAGATCTTGTTGACCTTTTTGAATTTACTTTGTTTTGAATACTTTGTTCCAGTGTAAGTACAGGGAGAGATGTTTCAAGAATGTCTCATAGCCTCATGAAGAGATCTCTGGCTTCTTTATATGTCACAACCTCCAAGGCATAAGGAAGACCTTCAAGTAGATAAGGATATCTCCCTCAGAGTGGCGGGGGTTGAGGGGGGATAGTATGTTCGGGACTGTCCTGGGGAAGCTTAGAAGCAGCATTCCTGGGATAAGCCATAAATGATTCATAAGGAATTTTTCATCAATCCAATATCCTCAAATTGTACAAATATTAAAAGTGCCCCAAGTATGCACAGGTGGAGATGAAAACCAAAGGTGACATGGCAGCCATCATGTGACTCAGCTCTGCTGGATCTTTGTCAAACAGCTGTGCTGGCTTTATGACTTCTGCCACTCCATTCAGATATGGCTGTGCCAGTGTATATGTCCATGTTATCTACAGTCTAGAGAAGCATGTCTTTCTAGACTCACCAGCGCTTCCAAGGACTTGGGGCTTGGTTAGTGAGGTATTTCCAACTGTGTTTTCTTGACGGAATACGATGATATAGAAACCACACGTTTTGGAAGGAATGCTGGATCTTTACAGTTTTGCAAATCCAGAGTTTGTGTGTTCCTCACTCTAATTCACCTCTTCTCCTGAAGAAGGAGGAGGAGGAGGAGGAGGAGGAGGAGGAGGAGGAGGAGGAGGAGGAGGAGGAGGAGGAAGAAGAAGAAGAAGAAGAAGAAGAAGAAGAAGAAGAAGAAGAAGAAGAAGAAATAATGAAAATCCCTCAGTTCTGTCAATTCTAAGCAAGGACAGCACATCGTCACTACAGCCCTTCTGTCCCAGGAAACATCCTGTAATTTCCCCCCTTCCGCATCAGAACTGGGTGTAGAACCAGACACTAATAATAGTCACTCCCACTGATAACGGAAAGGTTGATGGCTTTACCAACCTTTTCAAAGAACAGATGGATGCAATTCTGAAGTCACAAATAGTTCCGCTCCTCCAGGCAGGAATTTTCAGAGAATTGAACCCAGTTAAAAATCCGTAAGTGAAGAGAGCCAGTGAAACATGAAGACACTTGGAGGAGACCAGTTGAAGGGACAGAAAGCTTAGTGGTCTTTTGCGGTTGCCAGTTTCTCTGTTGCTGTGACGAGACCAAGGAGGAAGGGTGCGTGCGGTTCCCAGATTCTGAGGCCTCGGCCTGTCAGAGTGGGGAGGGACGTTCACATGGCGGGGAGTTAGGAAGGGAAGCAGGAGGAGAGGGAGAGGGAAAGGGGGGGCCTGGAGGATAGGAAGAGAATGGAGTTGGCTCAGGACCCCCAAGACCAAGTTCTCAGCACGAAGGAGATTTATTTGCCCCAGAGGTCAAAGGGTGGGAAATAAGAGACAAAGACAGGAGATGGGATTGGGGAGAGAGAACAGACAGACACAAGGGAGAAGGGAAGGGATATTTGCCCCTGGAGGGACAAAGGACCGCCTGCCTCTGGATAGAGAGGGGACAGACGTGGCCCATAGGAAAATGGCGGTTTGTGAAGGTAAAGGGGGAACCCGTGTTAGGATGAGGGGTTTAATTTTAGTTGGGCATGTTAATTAGGTGAGCCAAAGGGGACTCTTGATTGCTGGCCTTCAATACTTTGATAGCTGGACCCTGGGAGGAGGAAGTGGCCAAATAAGGGACTAGACCGTGGTGGCTAGCTTCAGGAACTTAGTCTAACAGTTTTTAGCAAGGGAGAAGGAATGGGGAGAAGGGTAAACCTGTGGTCGGTGCCATGTTTGCTGTGTTCAGGCCTGCTAGAGCCCTTCAGACAGCCAGCAGCAGCTAGCTCTCGCCTCCTTTTGTGCCTTTATTCCCTCCAGGTGTCACAGCCCCATGAGGCCACCTGCTCTCAGGCCACCCTTCCTTATCCAGGCCTCTCTGGAAAGTGCCTTCACAGGGAAACCCAGAAGTGTGCTTTAATCCCCTACGCACTTCTCAGCATCAACCGTCACACCCTTCAGCCAGGACAGGCTGAATGAAGGAACCTGATTTGTTCATTGGAATTAGTTGGAAAGAAGGTTCTTAGCTGAATCTAAGTGTGCAAGGCAGTAAGTGTGCAAGGCAGTGCTGCAACAGCCCCACAGCACTGAGAGGCCTGAAGCTGTGATAACACTACAGGACAGGCTGTGTGGGGTGTGTGCGCGTGAGTGTGTGTGCGTGTGTGTGTGTGTGTGTGTGTGTGTGCACTCACACCCATCCCAGGGACTGAACCTAGTGTCGCACACATGCTAATCAGGCCCACTACCACTACCCCAGCCCCAGATCTACACTTTAAAAAAAAAAAATAGTTGTGGTATTATGTTTGTTTGTTCTCTTGGGGGGTGTTGTTGTCTGTGTGAATTTTGTCTGTTTTTGCTTTTATTTGGGGCAGAGTCTCGCTATGTAGGCCAGGCTAGCCTGAACCTCACAGAAATCGACCTGCCTCTGCCTCTGCAATGCTAGTATTAAAGGTGTGCACCACCATGCTGGGCTTTCAGTATACTCAGATACTACTGTTTATTGCATGGTCTCTTGGCTAGTAATGGCAGAGCCGGAACTGGAGCCCCTCACCTCGTCACCACACACATAGCTTGAGAACAGAACACCTGCTGCGGGGGGCTCCTGTCGAATGAAGACGCGGACAAACAAGATGTTGACACTCACCACCCCGGAGATGGAAAATTCATATGAGCGCCAGGATCCCCAGAGCTAATCCAGAATGGCTTGGGGGTCTCTCTCTCTCTCTCTGGTAATGATTGAAAGGAGAAGTTTCACACTCCGGCCGTCTGAGAAACAGATGTCACAGAGGAAACTAGCAGCATGGGTGAAAAGCACATTAGATAACTCGGAAGTCCTGACTGCCAACAGGATGTGAACTGGCGCCAATCAGAGTCACATAACATAACTACAATTCAAGTTCTCCAAAAAATGTAAGGTAAGTGTGCTCGTGGGTTGTGGCGCCAAATACCCGAGGGAAACAGCTGAGGAGAAAGGTTTGTTTGCACTCACGGTTTCGCACGTTTCCGTATGTGGTTGGCTGGTGTGAGGGCTGATCTTGGTTGTTCGCTGGGAAGAGAAGACCTTCACTGAGGACTTGTCTCCGTCTGATTGGCCTGTAGGCGTATCTGTGGGGTGGTTTTCACTTTGAGTTTTTGTTGTTGTTTTGTTTTTTTTGTTGTTGTTGTTTTTTCGAGACAGAGTTTCTCTGTGTAGCTTTGGAGCCTGTCCTGGAACTCACTCTGTAGCCCAGGCTGGCCTCGAACTCACAGAGATCCGCCTGGCTCTGCCTCCTGAGTGCTGGGATTGAAGGTGTGTACCACCACTGCTTGGCTACTTTGAGTTTTTATTACCAATTAATGTAGGAGGGCCCAGCCTATGGTGATATTTTATTTGTATTAAAATATTATTTGTATGTTAATAAATAAAGTTGCCCGGGGGTCAGAGCTATTAGCAAGCCATAGGAAAGCAGGACAGTGGTAGCGTACGCTTGTAATTCCAGCACTTGGTAGGCAGAGCTGGGTAAGTCTCTGTGTGTTCAGGGATACAGCCATTATTGGATACACATGCTTTTAATCTTAATACCAATCATGGAAAACCTGGAGGCCTATACAGACAGGCTGTGAGGAGGCGGTCATGTGGTTGGGTTTACAACCAATGAGAAGGCAGGACAGGAACTCTATATAAAGACTTTAACACAGGGGTAGCTCTGGTTCGGAGAGGTAGGACCACCGCAGGAGGAAGGGTAAGGTTTTAGCTCTTAGCTCTGACCTCTTGGCTTTCTTCTTTGCATTGGTTCTGTGTTTCTTATTTAATAAGAAGGTTGGATACATCTACACCAGCCCACTGTGGGTGAAGGGTCCAGCCCACTGTGGGTGAGTGAAGGACCCAGCCCACTGTGGGTAAGTGAAGGGTCCAGCCCACTGTGGGCTGTACCCGCCCTGGCAGGTGGACTTGAGCTGCATTAGAAAGGTATCTGAGCGTGAGCTGTAGAGGGAGCCAGTGAGCAGTCTTCCTCCATGGTTCCTGCCTCTGCTCCTGCTTGAGTTCCTCCTCATTCTGGCTTCCCTCAGGGCGGACAGCAGAGATCAGGCTGCATATGCCATTGAAACACTCCTCTCCCCCAAGCTGCTGTTGGTGACGGTGTTTATCAGCAATGACAAGCAGGTTGGAATGTGTGGTTCCGTGGCAGTGGAGAGATGGGTCAGAGCCGCTCACCTCATTGAAGCTGGAAGCAGAGACGGGAAGAAACCCAGGACAAGATACACCCCTCAGAGAGGTTATAGGTGGTCGGCGGACCACGTGCTCCCGGGTCCTTGGCATCTTTTACAAGGAGTCTGAAAAGATATACACACAAAAGGCAAGACAATGTTACTAAGTTCAAAGACAAAGCAGGAATTTCAAATGCACAACCCAGAGAAGCAGAGGGCCACCTGAGTGAGGGAGCAGCCAAGGGCCCTGGTTCTTGTTTGGGGCTTCCTTTTATTAGGTTTAAGAGAAGGAGGAGTTTGGTAGCTAAGGGGTGGAGTGAGGGTGGTTTCCCATTTTGATGGGCAGGTGTGAGTTATATGACCTTTTCCCTCTCCCTAATAGTCAAATTACTTATGAATCATGGATGAACTTACGCCCTCATAATCTTTCAATAATGCTACCTGCTGGGGATCAAACCTTTCACACGTGGGTTTGGGAGAGAGGACATGTCGTATTCAGACTTTAACGTCTGATTAGATTCATGTCCTGAGCCCAGCAAGATGGCTCAGCATGTAAAGCTAGCTATTCACTAAGTTTGATAACCTGAGTTTAATCCCTGGGACCCATAAGGCGGAAAGAAGAAAACTGAGTCCTTAAAAAAAAGCTCACATTCTGGTGGTTTTTACTTCTGAAATTACAGTGTTTTTAATTAATCACATTTGGGTTTTGGGTTTTGGTTTTTGTTTTGTTTTGTTTTTTTGAGATAGGATCTCATGTAGCTCAGGCTAGCTTCAGACTTGCTGTGTAGGAGATGATTTTCCTACCTCTGCCTCCCAAGTGCTGGGATTACACCCACAAGCCGCCAAAGCCCACTGTGTTGGTCCGGTGACCGACCGGCTGGAGGAGGGGCAATTTTTAACGTGTGTGGATTTTGTGATACAAATACCCCCTCCACATCAGATTTCAAGCCACCTCAGTCACTTCCTGGAAATGGAACCATCTGTTGTTGGGAGCAGCCCACACCGTTGTTCTAGGCCTCCAAGGTGAGTCCAGCCAGCGTCCTTCCCAATGCAGAGTTTTCAATGGCAAAGGCTGAGAAGAGGAACATTTAAAAATTAGAGAAAAACTCATTTCTAGGATGTTCCCTCTTGCCCCCTTCCCTCCCTCTATAAAACAAATCCAACCTACAACCAGCATCATTTTATAAAAGAAAGGGCCGGGCGGTGGTGGCGCACGCCTTTAATCCCAGCACTCGGGAGGCAGAGGCCGGCGGATCTCTGTGAGTTCGAGGCCAACCTGAGCTACCAAGTGAGTTCCAGGAAAGGCGCAAAGCTACACAGAGAAACCCTGTCTCGAAAAACCAAAAAAAAAAAAAAAAAAACAAAAACAAAAGAAAGGATATTGGAGCGGATATGGTGGTGTATACTATAATCCTAACAGTCCAGGGACTAAGGCAGGAGGACTTGGAGTGGGTGGCCAACCTGAGCAGGACTGTGTTGTTTGGTTTCTGTTACCTTGACGTTAGCTAGAGTCATCTGGAACCTCAATAGAAAGCATACCTCCTTCAGACTGGCCGGGAGGCAAGTCTGTGGGGGGCATTTTCTTGACGCATGATTGCTGTGGGGGGCCCTCAAACCCCATGGATGTTGCCACCCTGGGCAGGTGGCCCTGCCTGTGTGAAGGCAATACAGACCCCATCTTAGGCCACCTGCTGTACTCAGTTCCAGGAAGGACCTCGGGAATGTACCACGACAACTCGAATGGACACAGAGCAGTATGCTCCTGTAAACATGCTGTCTGGGTTTATGACCCTTGAAGATATCTAGATAATCCTGCTGAGCAATCTAGATAATCCTGTTCAGCGTTTTGTGGTTCCCCCGCCAAAAGTCTAACCCAATGGTTTCAAATGTGGTTTCGCACCCAAAGTCTAGACCAGTAGTTTAAAAAAATCACCTTGCCCCATATCCCTTTACCCAATCCCAAATTGCCAATTCCTGGCTTGTGGTTTTTCCCTATAAAAACTCTCTACACCTGGGCTCATGGCCCCTGCCACATTTCCTTCCATCTGCCGTGTGTAGTCCAGGTTGAACCTGACTAAAAGGACCCTTATGTGCTTGCATTGGAAACTGGCTCCTGGGTGGTCTCTAGGGGTTTCACGAAATGGGTACAACACCTGAGCTGTATAAGAAAGCACGCTGACTGAGCAGTGGCAGCACCAGGAAAGGAGCTGGAACTTTCTCAGCTCTGGACTAGATGTATATGGACCGGGTGGCATTTGCATCATCTGAGGTGGTTTTGACTTCCTGGGGTCAAAAGGTCATCCCTTTGGGCACCTTCCCAAGCCCAATGGAAGAGTTTGGTAGCTTTAAGAAAAATGGTTTTCGAGACCCTGAGCCAGGCAGCTGTCGTCACTGTGACCTCCGTTGCTTCCATCTACCGCAAAGCCAGCAGGGGACTGATGGCTGTTCAGTGTGTCACCTCCAAAGTCAGTGACTTCTCAAGGCAGCTGAGAACAGGGACTCTAGGAACGGAGTCTTAGGACCTCTTCAGACTCCCCCTGGCTTTCAGTCTCTCCCTCACAAAATCTTGCCTTCACTGGGGTCTTAAGATGATTTCTCTTGATGTTCCATTGGCAAGAACTGGGTCAGTCACCTGAGAACAGCCAATGACGGAGAGATCAAGTTCTCCATAGCTGCTTAGATCCCTCCCCTGGTCACTGGCCTTGTGATTAGGATCTCAGTGGCCACCCAGCACAGGGGCAGAAACATTTGAGGGACAGGACCCCCAGGCACATCGCCACACTCACACAGTTCACTCCAAAGGTCGGGTTGGGTAGATGGCTGCCAGCTGGGAAGGTAGAAGGGCAGAGGGTATCTGAGGTGGCATCGGAAAGCAGAAGCCCGTGGGTTTCATCCGGGACTCAGAAACTGACGGCAGAGTGAGTGGAACTGGCTGGCAAACAGGAAGGAGGCGGGCAGGGGAAACGCTCTTGTGCTGATGACAACCCCCCTTCACTCCAAAGGAAGGGCTCACCCAGTAGTTCAAAAGAGGTAACTCATGAGAAAGAGACAGGAAAGCTTTAACCATGGGCATCAGTGTGTACACCGAGACGTGTTCCTAACCTCCAGTCTATGAATTTAAAACCGATAGACAATTTTTAAGCTGCATCATACTTTTCTAAATTGTATTGCTATTATTTTGTGTGCACGGGTGTTTTGCCTGCTAAAAGAGCAGCCAGTGTCCAGTGTTCTGAGGCCCTCTCTCCAGCCCCATCTTTTTTTTTTTTTTTTTTTTGAGGGGAGGGGATACAGTCTCACACTGTAGCTCACTCAGGCTGGCTTTGAACTCACAAACTTCTGTCTCAGCCTCCTGCCACACTAGTTTACGTTAATGTTTTTAAATGCATTTTATTTCACAGCTAAGATGAGGACTAAACCTGATAATGAACTCGGCATGGAGGGCAGTAGACAAGCATTCAGTATTCACTTCTGGATGTTTGTTTGTGTGCTTTGTGTTTGTTTGTTTTCTGAGACAGGATATTACTATGTAGTCCAGACTGGCCTCAGACTCAAGGCAGCAGTCCTCCTGCCTCAGCCGCCTGAGTAGCTGAGACACGAGCCGCTTCCTAGGTTGTTTTAGGCCTAAGATGCTTGCTGGAGTCGAGGACATCCGAGTGTGCCTCTGGGGGCAGAAAGGGACAAAGGAGAGTGGAGGCGGGGCCTGTCAGGTGCAGACCAATGGAGGAGCCTCTCATGGGGTGGGTGGGATGCTAAAGCCGCTGTGCCTGGGTTCCATGGAGGCCCAGGAGCTCGCAGAAAATGAGGATGGGACGGGACGGTCAGGGAAAGAAATCCAGAGGTCCACCGTCGGCTCTTCTACTTGCACTGCCTGAGAACACTGCGCTGCTGGTTGTACCCCACCTTCCCCACCCCTGGTTATGTGACAGCTGTATGTACGTGCCGGGCTCCTGATGCCCTTGATCACGTCACGACACACCTTTGCTGCGTTTCCTCCATTTTTATTGCTGCTGCAGATTAGGCCACTGTCAATTTCTCTCCAATTTTACTGCGAGTGGGGGAGGGCGGGGAGAGACAGACAGATTTATTATTAATTATGTTCTATGTACACATGAGTGTGGGAGCCCAAAGAGTCCTGAAGAGAACATTAGATCCCCTGCAGCTGGAGTTGCGGGTGACTGAGACCCACCCGCAGTGGGTGCTGGGAACCAGCTCGGGGCCCCTGCACAGACGCAGCACCCTGCCTCAGAGGCCATCTCTCCCGCCCCATAGATGAGCGGCAGCTTCCACGTCTCTCGGCCTCCTTCGTGATCTGTCTCATGTTGCTGTTCGTTTTGCGGTTCCTCCAGGGCCTCTGTTTGTTATTTTTTTCATTGATTCTTTTCCCACCCCAGAGTCTGGAAATCTCCCTGAGAAGTAAGCAAAAGAGCAGGGTTTATGTTAAGAGAGCGTCAGAAACGGGGCTGCCACTGACCTGTGCAGGAGCTGGTTTGCGTGAGCTGGACTGAGCACGTCCCTCTGGACAGGTACAGCCCCACACCACCACACCAGCACGTCAGGCTTGGGAAACAGAGAAGGCCAACTGCAGCGTCACTCCTGTGCCTTTGTGCCATGAATAACCCGTCCGTCCAGAAGGTGCCCTGTTTAGAAAAGAGCCTATAGCCTTGCTTAAGCAATCCTCACCAAAAACATTATTCTCACGTTGGAAAAAAAAAAAAGAGTTCTTTTAATAGTCGGAGTGATCTTGAACACACATTTATTTGCTCAATCTTCAATGGTTTACGGGTCCTTAAAGACTACACACTGCTACACAGGGGTTTTCTGCTGCCAGGAGCTTCCAGTCCCACACACCCTGGATTTATCTTCAAAGCCATCCCTTTTGTTATGCTCTATCATTGCCTCACATTTGTGTTTCAGCAAACAATTATTGAAAAATGGATTAGGAGCCAGACTCTTGAATCCTGTTTTGTTTCTCTCCAGCTGGGCATTTGTACTTCATCTAGCCCTTCAGTGTGCATCCTTGACAGTGACAGGGAAAATGTCGCAGGGGAAGTCAGCCATCCCCTGGGGGCACAGCTCCCTACAGCTCCAAGCTGAGCTCAGCTGTGGAGCGCAGCTCAGGTCAGCTCCGATAGCCTGCCCAGCATTTCCCTGGACCACCATCTCCCTCCTCCTCAGCAAGCCCCACACTCATTCAATCAATTCATTGTGCTCAGAGGCGTCCTTCAAGTGGGGGAAATGAGTCCAGTGTGATTTGAGGAAGTGTCTATTTATTAAACTCTACGGAGAAAATAAAACAATATTTTATTCATACACATTCTCACAGTTTAGAAAATGCTTCTGAATGTATTAGCTCATGTAATTCTGAGTCGTAACTTCCGTCTAAAAAAAACCAGAAATTAGGGGTGTAACTCAGTGATGGAGTTCTTGACTGATACACAGACGACCTTGAGTTCAGTCCCCGGTGGCAGCAAAAAATTAAAAATGAATAAATAGCAAAAGGGAATTAATTCAAACTAGTAAAATTCAGTTATCCCTGAGGCTGCCAATCCTACCGTGTTCTTTACCTGAGTAATAATTGGTTTGTAAAATGAAACAAGTTATAGGGCTGGAAAGATGGCCCAGTGGTTCAGTGCTCACCGCTCCTCCAGAGGGCAGCTCCCAGGGGCGGGGCCTGGAAAGGGGCGGGGCCTGGAGGGGCGGGGCCAACTCCATCTCCAAAGATTTAGCGCTCCCTTCTGGACCCTGAGGGCACCTGAACATATGCGGTGCATGCATGCTTTCTCACGAACACACATGCACATACAAACACACATAATTCTTTTTTCAAGGGAACAAAATGATCGATCCCCATCTCTGGGGTGGGACGGACCCACTTCCTCCTCGGCTGGTCTCCAGCCTTTGGCTTCCACGCTTCAACTCTTGTCTTTTATGAGGCGGTTCCTCCTGTCAGCTCCCTGCACACTAGGGATGAAATGAATGTTCTAGACTCTCCCTGTGTACTAGATACACAGGCCCATTGTGCCTATGTTGGTTTCTGGAAGAATCCCCCTTGATGGGCAGCCACCCAAGCCCTTAGTCTGAGATACCTAGACTCCAGTCATGCAGAACATTACCCTTCCCCAGTGTGGAAAGTGAGCATAAACTCATGCCTGCTGCTCTGCCTGTGGCAGGACTGGCATCCCCAGGGCACAGAGGCAGCGGGAAGAGTGTGCCCCTCACAGATGCAGCCGGAGGTAAAAAAAAAAAAAAAAAAAAAAAACCCTCAGCCGATGCAACCCACTGACCCCAAAGCCCAGAGCTGTCTGCTTTCCCAGTCATTCTACTTTCTCACCTTCTGCAGCTCCTCAGTGCCGTAATCTAGTCAAACTCCTTAGACTCGATTTTCACCAAAATCTCTCGATTGCTTTTTATTTCGGAAGTCAAGCATTTTCATTCAGCAGCTCCGCTATGGGATCTTAGAGGGCTCAATCTCTCAAGCCTTATCTCATCCTTCCCCAGGCCTGTCCCACACCCACAACTGAGTACACCCATACTCCTCCTGAGGCAAGCTAGGCAGAGCCACGATGGTTTCTTTTCAATCAAGCTGCACTTTCCCCCAGGCCTGCCGCTCTTAGTTTACAGGACTTTCTCAGAGTTCCCGTCTGATCTTCACCCCAAAGCTGAGGTTCTCAGCTGGGGTGCACATTAGACCGAGCTTGGAACTTCCGGCAAGTTCTCAGCTGGGGTGCACATTAGACCGAGCTTGGAACTTCCGGCAAGTTACATCCCTTGACTTCGACCCCAGGAACTGGATTGGAGCAGAGTTCCTGAGGCGCAGGCCTGAGCCTTGGTGTTTTGAGTTTTAGGATGTGTGTTTGTTTTCGGTTCTGGGGATAACTAACGAGAACATTACCTGCCTTTCTCTTTGCCAATTCCCACCATTGCGGTTCACACCAGTGGCATTTCCTGAAGCTGCCTCTCAAGAGACTGTAGGGAGCACTTTGCACAAAGCCGAACAGAAAAACGCCTGTCTCCCCGCATCCTAGCTCATCCCTGGGGAACTCCATGTAACCTTTGTGAGGAAGGTCCCCTCACTCCAGCTCACTGTGAATGGCTGCCATCTCATGTCTAGCCTGCAGTAGACAGTGATGATTTGTGGATTACAAAAAGAATTTAGAATTTTGCTTTTTTTTTTTTTTCAAATTTTTAAGCGTGTGTGTGTGTGTGTGTGTGTGTGTGTGTGTGTGTGTGTGTGTGTGTATGCACGCGAACATACACACAAGTATAGTAACTGAGGAAGCCAGAGATGTTGAACCCCCTGGAGCTGGAGTTCCAGGCAGTTGTGAGCTGCATGGTGTGGGTCATGGGAATTGAACTTGGGGTCTCTGGAAGAGCAGTGCGGTGTCCTTCAGGGCTGAGCCATCTCTGTGTCCCAGAACTTAGATTTTTTTGTTTTTTGCTTTCACTTTCCTCTGATATGAAACTTAGCTAAACACACTGTTAAAAACAGAGTACTTGCAAAGGTGAAATGGTAGAGACATTCGCTTAGCTGGGGAGAGGAGACAGAGCTACCCAGTGAGCAACACTGAAGCTACTTTATATGCAGACTGCTTGGCTCTGTGGCTCCGGGTCTCTCGGGTCTGAACTCATTTTCACTCAAAACTTCCTTCGGTGAAAATCGCCGGCATCTACTTCACACAGAAAGCGCCCAGTGGAAGTTCCAGCGGGGTTGGATGAACACAAAGTTCAATTTTGATCTTGCCGCAGCAGCACAGGATTGCCATCCTTGACCCATCTAGACTCCATGACTACCTAGCTGCCACCTTGATTTGTCATTGAATCCTGCAGGGCTGCCTGACCCCAGGGTTCTTTCTCCACGGGGACACCGCGTGCCCCGTGTTGTGCTGGACCCGTCATGCAGGATTCCATTGAATCCTCAGATCCATTCCTTGAGGTGAAACTACCATCATCCCCAGTTGAAAAAACTGAGTCTCAGAGACATGAGTGTTCACAACAGCGCCAGATGTGGTCCAGTTCAGCTAGCTCCAGCATCCATTCCTCTTCTTCTCCAGCCTCCATTCCTCTTGTTCTCCAGCCTCCGTTCTCTTCTCCAGCCTCCATTCCTCTTCTCCAGCCTCCGTTCTCTTCTCCAGCATCCATTTCTCTTCTCCAGCATCCATTCCTCTTCTCCAGCATCCATTCCTCTTCTCCAGCATCCATTCCTCTTCTCCAGCATCCATTCCTCTTCTCCAGCCTCCATTTCTCTTGTTCTCCAGCATCCATTCCTCTTCTCCAGCATCCATTTCTCTTGTTCTCCAGCATCCATTCCTCTTCTCCAGCATCCATTCCTCTTCTTCTCCAGCATCCATTCCTCTTCTTCTCCAGCATCCATTCCTCTTCTCCAGCCTCCATTTCTCTTGTTCTCCAGCATCCATTCCTCTTCTCCAGCCTCCATTCCTCTTCTCCAGCCTCCATTCCTCTTGTTCTCCAGCATCCATTCCTCTTTTCCAGCATCCATTCCTCTTCTCCAGCATCCATTCCTCTTGTTCTCCAGCATCCATTCCTCTTCTCCAGCCTCCATCCCTCTTCTCCAGCATCCATTCCTCTTCTCCAGCCTCCATCCCTCTTCTCCAGCATCCATTCCTCTTCTCCAGCATCCATTCCTCTTGTTCTCCAGCATCCATTCCTCTTCTCCAGCATCCATTCCTCTTCTCCAGCCTCCGTTCTCTTCTCCAGCCTCCATTCCTCTTCTCCAGCATCCATTCCTCTTCTCCACGTCTACATCACACCTCTCTCGGCTCCACATTTGCAAGTAGCTTACACACTCTGGGGTTTGTTCCTCTGGCACCTGAGACATATAGACCCTTCAGTGTTTCTTCATTGTCTCTTGGTTTTTGCGAGCCTCTCCTGGCTTACAGGACTGTCCCGGAGCTGTTTGATTTCCTGTATTATTTTCAGCGCTTACTCCAGGGGTTGGCGGTGGGTCGGTAGATAATATGTCTGTGTCAAGGTGTGACCCCTTAAACTTGTCCTCATTCAGTCTTCACAACAACTTGGTAAAGTAGAACTCCTCTCGGTTTTATAGATAAAAGCTCAGAAAGGTTAAGCAATTGGCTCAGTTCCCAGAGAAAGCCCAGAGAGAGCCATATTTTATACCTAGGCATCCACCTCTCACCATCCCTGCCGCAGTGCCCGCAATAGGACACCAGGGAACTCGGGGTGTGTTTCCCTGGGCCTCTCTTCTCCAGCCACCATCATTCTGTCACCCCCCGCCCCCTCGTCCCCCAACCCCCCTCCCCCCCACACACACACGGTCACCAACCCAGATCACGTTATTGCCTCCATTCAGGCGTCTTCTTATTAAGATAGTTAGAAAATCTGCAGTATTGGCAGACCCTCCAAACCAAAGATTAAACATAAGGATGGCTTTTATGTCTAAGTATTTCTGGCCTCCCTTAAAGATACAGACTTCACACACCTGGCCCACGGTAGCTTAATGTGCTGCTCTTTAGGAAGTTAGATTTCTGTCCTGTAACATAAATTGCAGTTTGAGGAGCACACACTGCTATAGCCCCATCAACCGCATGAGGCAGCCAGAGACTCTCCCGGTGTCTAGCCTGGTTGTGGCTCTTGGTTTTTGCTTTTGTTTTTGTTTTCTTCTTCCTTCCTTCCTTCCTTCCTTCCTTCCTTCCTTCCTTCCTTCCTTCCTTCCTTCCTTCCTTCCTTCCTTCCTTCCTGTCTTTCTTCATTTTACCTGTTTATTTCAGAATGTCTACCAAGCTGGCCCCAATTCTGATAAGTCCCGTCCCCCCCCCCCCCCCCCCCCCCCCCCGCTGTGTTCCTGCTGTTTTGAACCTGCTCGTTGCTCGGTCTTCCCTATGCTCGGACCCTGCCTTCCTCTTTTGGCTTTGAGTAAGTGTCCTGTGCTCTTGGTACACATGGCTGCGCCCCGCCTCTTGTAGGGCCACAGAACCGTGTTGTGTTAAAGCTTCCTTACAAGCCAGGCCCAGTGGTGCCAGCCTGTAAGGGAAGCCAGGACAGGAGGGTACCAAGTTCAAAGTCAGCTTTAGCTGCTCAAGGAGACCTTTTCTCAAAACTCAGATGTAAAAGGGGGGAGGGGCCGAGAATGCAGCTCAGTCATAGAGAGCTTGCCTGGCAGGTGTGAGACTCAGGGTTCAGTCCCCAGTCAGAGGGGAGCTGAGGGTCCTCCTTGCAGACCAAGCTGCTTGCATTAAGCTGCCACCGTCCTCTCTATCACCTCCACCCCTCATGCTAACATCGGTGTGTCTCCCCTGGGCTTGTGTAGGTGCGTGAGGGTCTCTCCACAGGTCCTAGAACTGGTGTAGAGCCACAAGTGGCTGTTGGATGCCTTCTGACACAAGACAGACTTCTTCAAAGCAAATAAAAGCAATTATTTTTGGCAGGGTGCTTAGGCTCACCAATGAGGCTTCTCAGAATATTAAGATTTCCTGCTCTTTCTGGGAACCCTGGAACAAAGTACTGTGCTGGAGATTCTCAGATGTGCTGCCAAGAAGATGGTCTCCCTGGCAGGGGAGTTCTTCGTACTATTTAAAGAATGGACCTTACACAAGAGAAGCAGCACCATAGGGCCAGGGTTTTCATTGAGGACGAGGAAGGTGGCCGTGTGGCAGAGTCAGACAGGAAGTGAAGCTGTGTTCAGAAACAACGCTGGCCATTTGCCCTGTTTGAAAATTCCGTTTAAAGTTATTGAATTCATTTCGAGTGCTGTGAATTATTTATTAACGCGCTATATTTAACTTGTTAAATGAAGAATGTGTTCCTGTACGGGAAAGCCTGTTTCAGTCTATTGCAGAGAGTCTTGAGGAATATTTCTAAAAGTTGCAGCTTTGTCCCAAGGGACCCAGGGAGGATCGTAAGGGAATGAAACTTTTCTACTCTTGTCTTTGCCATCGTTTGGTCTAATGGTGGCTGTGCGTTCGCGTCTCTTCCCTCGGCATCCCTCGTCTCTCTCCCGGTCATCTTTCTAGCTTCATCCTGAGGCAGTGACTCCCTCTGAGCCTGCTAATGTAGTGGAGACAGACATTACTGGAAGTGTGGTTACCATGGGTGACAGGCCACAGGGACAGCCCAAGGTCTGTAGCAGTCTGTCTATCATCTAGGATCAGATACCAAGGCAAGGCAGGGGGGGTCTAAGAAAATAGACCTTGGTCCACTACAGACAGCTGAGATGTTTTGTTCTCTTTGAAGCAGAGTCTCCTGTAGCCTAGGCTGGCCTCAAATCTGCTATGTAGCTGAAAATGACCTTGAAGGTCTGATTCTCCTGCCTCTACCTCCCAAGTGCAGGTATTATACACGTGCATCACCACACCAGGTTATCTGTTCTTATTTTTCCACTCTCAGCTTTTCTTTCCATTCTGTGTGTGTGTGTGTGTGTGTGTGTGTGTGTGTCTAAATAGTCATGATTCACTTTACTATACCTATGTGTATATAGTAACAACCGATAAACATGAACGTTTCCTTATGGTTCGACCCCTGAACGGACTGGGCCTGGTACTTTCTGTTTGGAAAGGTTGCCAGTGATGAATGCAGTTTATTTCCTAGATGATGGCTGATTCTAACTACTATTTCTGCTTGTATACAGCAGATCTATCTTTCAAAGTAAGCAATCTCGTGTGCAGAGATCTTCCTCACATCGCTTTCTTACTCTTTCAGTGTGCACCGCATAGGTAGGTAGTAATGCCCCTCTGTCTGATGTTAGTAATTCATAACTTTTCTCTTTCTGATATACCATTATGTTTATTACATGTTTTATTATGAATGAGGGCGGACATGTTGTCACATGACCTATTGATTTCTTTTATAAACTGTCAATTTGTGTACTTTTGTTTGTTTTTTGTTTAGTTTTTTTCGAGACAGGGTTTCTCCGTGTAGTTTTGGTGCCTGTCCTGGGTCTCACTCTGTATCCCAGGCTGGCCTTGAACTCACAGAGACCCGCCTGGCTCTGCCTCCTGAGTGCTGGGATCAAAGGCCTGCACCACCACCGCCCGGCCAATTTGTGTACTTTTTTATTTTTCTATTTCCTATGAGGATTAAAAATGTTAAACAGATCAGCCAGTTGGCCTGTTGTACATGCTGAGAATATTTTGTTTATCCAGCTCTTTTTCTTTCTAATCTCGTGTTTGCATTGTTTTCACTAATAAGTTATAAAGTGTTCCACTGTTTTACTTTCTTCCTTTGCTATTATATTAAATAATAGTTATTGAGCACTAACTGTGTATCAGGTAATATTTATAGTGACTTACTTGTATCATATGGATTGTATCTCAAGACACTTCTATCTGTATTTTATGGATCAGAAAAATAATGCACGAGTAAATTGAGGATCTTGTTTCAGATACATCTGAGGAATGGCCAGGATTAGAAGTGAGTCATTCTGGTGCTGGGGACCCAGCCCCTTGAACGGCACTGTTTCCTGGCAAAGTGCTCTTTTGAGCACTGTGTTAATCCCCCGCCTTACACACACACATAGCTGGGCATGAATATGCTCGTAATCACTCTGCTTGTTTTGTTCTTGTTGTTCTGAGACAGGGTTTCTCTATGTAGCCCTGGCTGTCCTGGAACTCACTCTGTAGACCAGGCTGGCCTTGAACTCACAGAGAGTTCTTTCTCTCTCACTGGTGTCATGTTTCTGGTAACAGAGCAATGCTGGTCTCAGCGTAAGTTAGGGTGTGTCCTCTAGGCTTCCATTTTCTGGAAAAGATGAGAGAATTGGCATGATCCCCCTAAATGCGCAGCAGATTTGACCCCTAAGCACACGAGCTCAAGATGCATGGACCTTTTTAGCACAGAGCATGGATTCCAGTGTCAACTATGATCTGCAGTTAATAAAATATCAATAGCAGTTTGTCCTATAAGCTTGGGGGTGTCAGGGTCACCCTGGTAACAAAATGGCAGTTGTGTTGAACACAACTATAGTAATGTCAACCTAGATCTAAAGCTATAGGCAGTGTGGGTTATTGATACTATCTTAACAGTGTTCTGTTGTTATTATTCCTTAACAAAGGATATAAACCTTGTTGTTAAGGAGGGCCCGAGGGGTGGGGAACACATGGTTCTCCCTAGGAAGAGGGGGGGAATAGAAGAGATCTCCTGGTAGCCTGGGGCAGGTGGGGATGGGTACATGAGGAATCAGGTTTGGAGTAGATGTTGGGGGAGAGTACTGAAAGAGATGACTGGAAAGGGGTGCATTTCATGGTCAGGTAGACACCTGATGCAGGGGAAACTCCCACAAATCTACAAGGCTGACCCTAGCTAAGACCCCTATCAATAGTGGATGTATAGGCTGAACTGGCCATCTCCTGTGATCAGATTGGTGGCTACCCCAATTGTCATCAGAAAGCCTTCATCCAGTAACTGATGGAAACAGATGCAGAGACCTACAGACAAACATTAGGCCGAGCTTGGGGAATCCTGTTGAAGAAAGGAAGCAAAGATTGTAGGAGCCAAAGGGATAGAGGACATCCCAAGAAAACCCACAGAAACAACTAACCTGGGCTCATAGGAAGTCACAGAGTCTGAACCAACAACCAGGGAGCCTGCATGGGACTGATCTAGGCCCTCTATATACATGTGACAGTTGTGTAGCTTGGTCCTCTTGTGTGACTCCTAACAGTGAGAACAGGGGCTGTCTCTGACTCTTTTACTGGCTACTGGGACCCTACTCCTCATATTGGGTCACCTTGCCCAGCTTTAATACAAGGGGGTGCTTAGTCTTACTCCAACTTGATATGCTGTGCTTTATTGATACCCATGGGAGGCCTGCCCCTTTCTGAACAGAAACAGAGGAGGAGTGGATTGGGGGGGGGCATGGCAGAGGAGAGGTATGGGGAGGGAATGAGAGGAGAGAAAGGAGGGGAAACTGGAGTAAAGATAAATAAAATTAAAAAAAAGATGTGAAAAAACAACAACAACAAAAAAAAACCTTGTTGTTTTGTTTTATTGAGACAAGGTCACAGTACATTAGCCAACGTAGCCAGGACATCTTTTGTTTGTTTAATTTTTATTTACTTTTGGGGGATGAAGAGATGGCTGCTCTTCTAGAGGACCTGGGTTTAATTCCCAGCAACCACATGGTGGCTCACAGAGCACTTGTACCATATATATGTGAAAGAGAAAAAAATATTTACTTTTATTTTATATGTTTGAGTGTTTTGCCTGCATGTATGTCTGTATATCTTGTGTTAACATGGTGGCCATGGAGTCCAGAAGAAGGAGTCATATCACCTAGAACTGGAGTTATAGCCAGTTGTGGGTTGTCATAGGGGTGCTGGGAATCAAACCCTGGTTTTCCGCAAGAGCAGAAAGTGCTTTTATCCACTGGGCCATCTCTTCTTCAGCCCCCCTAGCCAAGAACTCTTGAATTCAAATGGTCCTCTGCCTCAGCCCACTGAGCCGTCAGGAAGCAAAAATTTTCAAGTTTGTCTTCAAAGAGTAATATGTGTAAACCCAAGCCTGGACCTGAAACTAAACCATGAGGCTTGGCCCAGCTGTGAAGATTAAAAGGCACAGGATCAGTGACCAGATCACTATACTGGTGTTCCAAGTACTCAATTTTCTGTAGTCACCAAAATCACCCACATAAATTCGATTAACACAGCGATAGAAAAGTATACTTAGGAGGCACTTGGGTGTCGAGGAACCTGCTTTCAGCGTGTTACAAAGACAAATGAGAATTCACCAAGGACTGAGTATTGGATAGAAATGTAAATTTTGCCACGATTTGGGAGGGAACACCATGTCAGCATCCATCCCTGCACTGGTAAGACTCTGAGAAATGGTGCTCTCAACCTCACCTGTCAAAGTGATGCTCTGTTGCACAAGTACAGGGGATTCCAGCCAGTCTGGACCACTCTGCACGTTACCTAGGAAACCATTCTTTGTTTTTTGCTCCAGCTAGAAGAAAGAGGGTGAGTGGAGAACTGCCTCCGAATCCTCTAGTAATGCCTGTTCTGTGGCTCCACAGGCCTCACTGCTTGCCTGTCTTCTAACCCCTGCTCCAGTTTGATCTGGATCTGCACGGTCTGACCCACTGCCCAGACACACACAAAGCATTATGGGTAAAGCCTCCGAGGGTTTGGTTTTCCTCTGTGCTGCTTGCTGCATTGTGCTTGGGGTGTGTGTGTGTGTGTGTGTGTGTGTGTGTGTGTGTGTGTGTGTGTGTGTGGTGTGCTTCGAGCCAATGTTTAAAAATCAGGTTGTCGCTCATAAAAACCTCTATCTGCTGCCGTTTCCTCTGGAAACCTGAAGTACCTGGTCGTACTGAAGCTGTATCTCCCCATGAGGTAATCTGCCAGAGCGGAGCAGCTCTAGACTTCTTCCCCGGGGCACCGGATTCCATTAGGGAGACTGCCAGGGACCGTGCCCTTCCCAACACTGAGCATGCGTTTCCATCCACCAGCACAGCACTCCCATTCCTGTGTCGTCCCATGACAAAGGAAGTGTTCTCTTCTCCCGCGTCTGGATGAGAAGTGGGAAAACAAGGCAGGTGATGAGAAGGTTCAGGAGACCCAGGCTCGGTAGCACAGGGCTATAATCTCCTCCGCCACTCAGAGGAGGATGAGTTCAAGGCCAGCTTGGACAACTTACTGAGAACCTGTCTCCAAAAAGTAGAAAAGCAGGTTAGGGACACAGCTCGGTGACAGAATGCCTGCCTGGCATGTACAAAGCCCTGGGTTCAATCCATAGCACTGAAATAAACAGGATAGGTAGGTGGGTGGGTGGGTAGGTGGGTTGGTGGGTGGACGGATGGACGGACGGACGGACAGACAGACAGACAGATGAATGTCATATAAAGCCAGGCATGGGAATCTCAGCATTTAGGAGGCCAAGGAAAGAAATTTGCAATGAGTTCGAGGCTAACCTGACCTGCATAGTAAATACCAGGCCAGCAGGGCTATGTAGTGAGACTCTGTTTAAAGGGAAAAGAGGTAATCCTCGGAGTGAGGATACAGCGGAAGCTAACTGCTGAGAAGCGACCCTGCTCATTCCCTCCTTGACATTTCCCCATTTCTGCTCCCTACAGCTTTGCAACCCCGAGTCTGGCCTCTAGGTGTCTGTGTTCTTGGAGTGTGTGCTGCACTCAGGCTTCCCTCCCAGACCTAGCTTGCTGCCTCCTTAATCGACCTGCCATGCCTCTGGAAGTTAAGGTTCTGGGTGGCTCTTAACTGCTTCTCCAAATGGGCCTGCCTCATTCTCTCCATCAATCCTGATTTCTGACTTCTACACATGGACCATCATGTCTGTGTCTACTTCAATAGCAAGTGCTGTCTGTACACTCTGTGATTCTTCACAGAAAGGCTTCAGAACACCCTGGCTCAGTTACTCCCTATCCATTCCGTATTCCTTAGAGCTGGTAGAACCGTGAACTAATTTAGCCAATTACCTTTAGGAAAAAAAGAAGACATGCCGTGGTCATCGGCCAGTGATGCTGAAAGCCTGTTCGGTCAGCGCCCAGCACCAGGCCCACCATGCTTTGCTCACCTCGGCTGCAGTTTCTCTACCTTGTCTGGATGAGGGAAAAGCTCCCCTCCACTCTCTCCAGCCTCCTTTACCAGAATCGATCACTTACAAATCAGAGATTTGGGCTGGGTGGGCTGGTGCATGACTATAATCCCAATGCACAGCAGCAGGAGGTTCCGGAGTTCTAGGCCAACACCAGCGACCTGAGTCCTTGTCTCTAAAGAGAGCAGAGGCAGGAGGGTCTGGAGTTCAAGGCTTGGCTGTGGAGGGACTTCTGCACGGGGGCCATATGAGCCTGAAGGGGAAGAAGATGGCAGGCTTTGGTTTGGTGATGTTTTAAGGCAGCAGCTCATCATAAGTACTAGCCTTGAACCCATGATCCTCCCTCTTCATCTCCATAGCTTGGAAACAGATGTGAACCAAGCATGCCCCAGTAGAATAAATATTGTATGCTTTGGGAGTCATTGAGATGGCTCAGTGGGGAAGGACTCTTGCTACCAAACCTGATTTGACCTGAGTTTGATCCTCAGAATTTACATGAGAAAACTAACTCCAGCCGGGCGGTAGTGGCGCACGCCTTTAATCCCAGCACTCGGGAGGCAGAGGCAGGCGGATCTCTGTGAGTTCGAGGCCAGCCTGGTCTACAGAGTGAGATCCAGGACAGGCACAAAGCTACACAGAGAAACCCTGTCTCGAAAAACAAAAAAAAAAAAGAGAGAGAGAGAGAGAGAAAACTAACTCCAACAAGTTTCCTCTGGCCACCGTGAGTGTACTGTGGTATACACACACACACACACACACACACACACACACACACACACACACACACACAGTAAACAAACAGATCTTTTAATTTGCTTTAAATGTATTTTATTTGTATGAGTGTTTTGTTTACCTGTATGCCTGTGTACCACATGTGTGCCTGGTACCAGTGGGGGTGAGGAGAGGACGTTAGATCCTCTGGAACTGGAGTTACGGATGGTTGAGAGCTGTCATGTGAGTGCTGGGAATCGAACCTGGGCCCTCGGCAAGAGCAAAATATGTTCCCAACCACTGAGCCACCTCACCAACTCCTGACACCCCTTTTTAACAAAAGGAAAGAGATTAGGCACAGTAGCACAAGCCTTTAATTCTCAGGAGGCAGAGGCATGCGGATCTCGGAGTTTGAGGCCAGTTTAGTCTACACAGAAAGTTCCAGACCAACCAGGGCTACATAGTAAGACCCTGTCTCAAAAATCAAACAAAACAGAAGAAAAAAAAAATGTGGGCATTTAAAGCACTGACCTGCTGCACTGGAGAAGAAATGGAGGAAACAGACCTGATGTGGACAGGGTGCCACTCCACTTCCCCTCCACTCTGTGCCTCCAAGCCCTAGTGTCCCCGAACTACAGAAAGGGACACTAGATATCACCCAGAGTCTGATCACCCCAGAAGTAGCTTGCTTCATACTGACTCATCCTGGGGGCCTGGGGACAAAATTCACTGGCATCAGCACCAGAGGTCTCTGCCAGGCTATGGGACTGCTGTCAAGAGACAGGTGGGCAGCTCTGGCCTCTCATTAGGGCAGGAGTGTGGGAAAGCCCTGATGGTCAGCAGAAGCCTGCTGAAGCCCATGGTCAGGGCCCCTAGAAAAGAAAGAGGCCTTGCCTGGAGGCCGGGCTGGATTAGTTTAGGCCCCTGGCCCAGATGTGTAGGACAGACCGGTTCTGATCTGTATTGGCTTGGCTAGCCTCTTGGCTTGGCTGAGATGAACCGGGGAGCTGGCATCTGGGTTCGTCCTGTGGCCCAGAGAAGAGCCAAGTTTGCACCTTATGAACTCCACCAAAGAGGAAGCCCCAGCCAGTGCCCGGGAGCAGCCCCGGCGGCTGCGCCACCTACCCGCACTGAAGGAAGTGCTGACTCTCTCCACAGGGCCAGGATGACCCGGCGATGAGAACCAAGTGGAGCTCCTCACCACCACCTCTCCTCCGGCCTCCTCCCTTCCTCTTCCCATCTCTGCGCCCAGCGATGGAGGGACTGGATCACAGGATCTTCCCTGTGCAGACATGTAAGTATGCCTCCCTCCCCCAACACGCACACACCGGGCACAGCCCCCACCTACCAAGCGGGGCTCAGGCCTGTGATATCCGCTTAGCAAACTCACAGAACCTGCCTCGGCGCCTCTTCCCATTCAGAGTGATAATCAGTGCCCGCTCTCATTTTCGTTAACACACATCATCATAGCGGGCCAGGGTTGCAGGGTTTTCTGAGCCTACTTCCTCCTAAAACATCAGTCTGTGGTCAATCAAACTCTGCAGATGACAGTTTCCCCTTCCGACTTGGCTGGCGCTCTAAGCCCCCAGGGTTTGGTAGGGTTCCTCCAGGAATGTGATCACAAGAAAGCCTTAAATAAATGAAGTGCAAGTTTCCCCAAGATCCCGATTCTGTGAGTCCACCATTCCCTCACGGATTTCTAAACCCGCTTGGTGACGTACCGGAAACCAGCACACTCACTGGCGGCAGCCTCTCTTCCCCTCCAAATCAAAAGTCAAAACAGCCTCGTCTTTGCTGCAGTGTTCCAGTGTTTGTAGAAGTCACCCTGTGGGCATGGCTTAGGTGTGGGTTCAGTTGCCTGCTAAGTGCCAGGGTAGGCCAGGCGGGAGGTGGATTCACCTGGCCTTGCAGTTTGAGGCAAACAGTGACCCTGTGAGATGTCTTTTTCCTCCATGGACACTCTTCCTAGTCTGTAGGTGGCACTAAAGGTAATGTGGCTGGAAGATGTCTGTGTGTAAAAGAAGCTCTCAGGAAATGGCAGCTGCAGTTGTTGATGCTGTAAACCAGAATTGGGCCTAGAGTATTCGGAAGTACTATTGTGGCCTAAAAGAATAGGAAGGTCCTGTGGGCTGAGACCTGCGGGCTCCTCGGAGGGGCGGCTCCCTGGTTGCTAATAAGCCCGATGAAGGCAGGAAGGCTGATGTCTTCAGATACTCACTCGGCCTGTGAAGGACCGTGAAATGGTAAGATCTGCATCTCAGAACACAGGCTTAAGGACTGAGGAGGAGGGAAAGTCAGGTGGAAAGTGATGCCTGGTGTGAACTGAGGTAGAGGCTTGGCCCGCAGAGTGGACTGGCCAGGGGAGCTTGTCACAGGCCTCCTCTGCTTGTGCTGGGTGACAGGATTTCTGATCGGAGACAGTCCGGGGGCCGTGACCTCAGAACCGGAAAATAAGATCATTCATTCAGAGTGTATTTTAAATTGGATCCTTGTAGAGTCACAGAGTTTACAAGAACCATTTCTTTGTCCTTTGCTGTTCTTGTCATGTGTTTTAAAACGCTGGTGCCAAGCACTGTGCCAGGAGAGAGGCCCCGGAGGGACATTTACCTGGTAGAAGAAAGGAAGAATGGCATGCACCAAAGAACACCGAGCTATCTCCTTCCTGAATAAATCAGCTCCTTGTCCCGGAATTTAGCTGTGACTAGCATTTGAAAATGCTGGAGCCTTCCCTAAAGAAAGGAAGCGTTTCCAGACTCCACTGATTCTGACAATGGCTGTATCAGTGATCCCACTGTGTAGCATTAGTAAGTTAAGACTTAGCATTTTGGTTTTGGGAAAAACAAGGTTGCCACTGTTAGAGTTTATTAAGAATGCCACTTAAAAGCACTTTTTTTTATAACCATATCTTTTTTTTGTTTTTTGTTTGTTTGTTTTGTTTTGTTTTGTTTTTCGAGACAAGGTTTCTCTGTGTAGCTTTGGAGCCTGTCCTGGAACTCACTCTGTAGCCCAGGCTGGGCTCGAACTCACGGAGATCCTCCTGCCTCTGCCTCCCAAGTGCTGGGATTAAAGGCATACGCCACCACTGGCCGGCCATTGTTTTTGTTTTTGATTTTGATTTTTGAGACAGGGTTTCTCTGTGTAGCTTTGGAGCCTGTCCTGGAACTCACAGAGATTTGCCTGCCTCTGCCTCCCAAGTGCTGGGATTAAAGGTGTGTGCCACCACTGCCTGACAATATCTAGACTTTTTTTTTTTTTTTTTTGAGACAGGGTTTCTCTGTGTAGCTTTGTGCCTTTCCTGGAACTCACTCTGTAGCCCAGGGCTGGCCTTGAACTCATGGAGATCCGCCGGCCTCCCGAGTGCTGGGATGAAAGAAGGCGTGCGCCACCACCATCCGGCTGTTTTTGAGTTTTAGACACAGTGTCTCAATATGTAGCTCTAGATTACCTCGGACTCACTATGTAGATTACCTGGGACCAGGCTGGCCTTAATTTCCTGCCTGCCTCTATTTCCTGTGTGCTAGGATCAAAGGCATATACCCCACCCCCAACCCGACCCCCCACCCCTGACTAGGATAAAGCTTCAAAGTTGGTGCTAGTGTGGACTGAGTGAGAGAGGTCATGGTAACCAAGGAATGGCTAAGTTACTTGGGAACAGAAAGTGTGTCACAGGTAGTGTGTGAGAGCTATTAGCATAGGGTGTATGGAGAACGACGTGCGTGCGTGCGGCTGTGCGGTGAGGGTCGGGGGAAGAGGGAATGGGGTGTGTAGATTCAGATTTGCAGAATGGAAGAAGGGTACAGCACCACATACGAATGGACCTCTCTCCACTGTGCATCTGGAAATGGTCAAGTTGAGGAAGGAGTGGGGTGAACACAGAAACTGGAATCAGAACACACTGAGTGCCTTGGAGCCGCCTAACATTATTGACAGGAGGTGAGGGACACATTTCTAATATAAAAGGCCTCTGCTCTCATGCAGTGTTTAATTATCCTTTGTGAAAAGACTTACAAGCTTTAAAAAAAAAAAAAAATGACCCGTGACTGTGGGACCATGCAGCCAGCCCCAGGAAGCCTACTGCAAGGTCCAGTAGGCTCCCTGCCGAGCCTGACTGCAACAGGAAAGGCTGTTCGGTGTCCCAAGCTTCAAGACAGCCTATGTCATCCTTGTCCACCTGCAGCCGAGTCCGTTCCTGCAGGATGCTCTCGGGACAGCCCAGAGCTGTGTTCATCACACAGGGTTGCATTTTACCTGCGGCCAACTATTTAAAGTATTATTTTCTATACGATTAAGGCATAGATGTACACACATTGTTTGGATACTACACTCTGTGTGTACTAGAGCCAGACACCAGAGGGAGAAGGGTCCTGAGACACCAAGGAAAGGGACTGCTAGGTCCAGACTGCACAAATGGCATTTTATTAGAGACTTAGGGGCAGAGGATGTTTTGGGTAGCACCAAGGCAAGAGGATCCTGCCCTTTAAAACAGGAGGAAGGTACCTCCCATGCTGAGCCGGGCAAAGGTGGGCGTGGTCAACAGGAATGTACTACCCTTTCTCAAAATATCAGTTAAAAACAATCTGAGCATCAGTGGCTGGTACGCCATGCTTGACTGACTGTCCTAATAACTTTGTTTGTTATAGAGCTTGGAATATCTGCCAGGACTTCCCAGTAGGCAAACTGAGCCAAGATGGCTGTAGTCACGTTGAGCTGCACCACCCTCCACGCCCACACACGCCCCACCCCCCACCGCACACATACCATTTTCCTAGAGTAAACTGAGAACCCTGCTGCTCCATCCACACATTGAACATTGGACACTGGAAATGGGTCCACAGGAGTCAAGCATCCAGAGTCACATGACTCGTGAGGTAAGGACTTGAGACCTTTCTCACTTCCCCAGCCTGCAAAAGCCCATGCTCTGAACCAGGAAGCCATGCTGGAGCAGAATGGAGACTGCATAAAACCGAGATTCCAAGACTGCATGTAGACAGATTCAGGGCATATCCAAGCAGTAGGATCTTGGGTCTCTCAGTTCATCAACTTCCTAAGTCCCTACTTAGCAACAACCAAAGAATAGTTGACATACACTGATTTAGCACAGAATTTAGTTGTTACTAAGCTGAACTCATGAGATATTTTAACTCAGATCTCAAATTTGGTTTATTTATGTGTAGACAAGGTTCTTGCTTACTGTGTAGTCATGACCAGGTTAGAACTCATGATCTTTTGGTCTCAGTCTCCAAGTACTAGGATTATAGGTGTTGAACACCACATCTGGCTTCAAAAGTCTTCTGTTTTCCAAGAAAGATTTATTTGCTGGGTGGTGAGTGGTGCACGCCTTTAATCCCAGCACCCAGGAGGCAGAGGCAGGCAGATCCCTGTGAGTTCAAGGCCAACCTGGTCTACAGAGTGAGTTCCAGGACAGCCAGGGCTACACTGTGAAACACTGTCTCAAAAAACAAAGAATTTTATTATTAGTGCGTGCATGCATTTGTGCGCGCGTGTGTGTGTGTGTGTGTGTGTGTGTGTGTGTGTATGTGTGTGTGTATGTGTGTGTGTGAGAGAGAGAGAGAGCGCATGTGCACAAGGCAGCCAAGACATAGGAGCAGTGCACAAGCTTAACCACTGGGCCATCATCTTGCCCATCCTCTCAAAATTCTTTTATTATTATTTTGGTTTTCCCTAGGTAGCCCAGGCTAGCCTCAAACTCATGGTGATCCTCCTTCCTCAGCCCTCGATTCTGGCATTGCAGACCTAGTGTGCTACCAGGTTAGGTCTAAATGGAGAGGAAGGTTTGTTTTGCAGTATGAGGATTGAACCCAGGACCCCATGCATGCTAGGCAAACATTCTACACATTCTACGCCTGAGCCCCAGCCCCAGCCCCTCACAAGTCTTCATATACTACTAGAGGACACAAATTACTTATTATTCAGATGTACTTTTGTTTTGTGAGGCACAGTCTAAACATGTAGGTTTGGCTGGCCTGAAACTCATTATATAGACCAGGCTGGCCAAACTTTCAGTAATCCTCCTGCCTCTGCTTCTCAGTGCTGAGGTTGTTACAGACATTTGAGTATTCGTATGTACTTAAAATTACAAATTGCAAATTCTTTGAAGAGACATAACTAAAACCATGTAGGTTACTATATTCACACAAGCAAAAAAAACATGGCTTTTGATTTGCTAAATTTGGCCATCACTTAAAGGTAGCCGAGCGTAGGTCTGAATGCAAACACCTGTTATCGGAAGTAAATGCATCTGTATGTAAACATTGAATGGGCTGATTTCTGGTCCATTCACAGCACTCCATTCCTCAAAGAGAAGAAAAACGACTGTTCCTTCCAATAGAGAAGGTGGGTGAAGTAGATAAGCTTCAATTATTCTGTGGCTGGAACTAATAAAGGGTTGTTGATGCTGAAGAAACACTATTGGGCTGGGTGCAGAATGATTGCCAAACGTGTGAGGCTATAGGTTCCATATCCAACACCACCAAAAAGGAGGGAGAAAAGCACATTATTTTTGCTCTTACATTAAAATATGTCCCACTATGTGATTAAAGTAATTAATTAATTATTGTTTTTCTGTACTTGGATTCAGGTTAACCATGACTTTAAGTAAAGTATGACTTTGTAACATAATTCTACATTAATGGAACCCAAAAAGCAGATCCCCTCAGCTGGAAAGGTGGCTCAGAAGTTAAGAGTGCACACTGCTGTGGCAGAAAACCTGAGTTGGGTTCCCAGCACCCATGCCATGCCACTCACAACCACCTGTAACTCTAGCTCCAGCAGATCCGATGCCCTCTTCTGGCCTCCATAAGCACTGCACTCATGTGCAAAAACCCATACCCACACACACATGCATACACATTAATAATAAGAATAATAATCCTTTAAAATCCCTGCAGAGGCAGGTGGATCTCCAAAAGTCTGATGCCGGCCTGATCTACATATGGAATATGGCAAGCTAGAGCTACATAGTGAGACTTTGTCTCAAAACAAACAAAAAAATAATAAAAAATAAAAAAAAAACCTCACAAATGGCTGGGTGTGGGAATGCACTCTAATCCCAACACTCAAGAGGCAGAGCAGGTGAATACAGTGAGTTCAAGGCCTGCTCTATACCTGCACCCACCTTGCTGAGGCAGACCAGAGAAAAACCAAAGAACTCAGCCAGCAGACTTAGTGAATGGTCCCGTCTTGTTGCTTGGCAGGTACAGCCAGTCTCCCCACCCAGGAGGAGCATTCCCGTTTACTGGGTTGTTCCCACAAGCATACAAGCCCGTGGGAGTAACTTACCAACTCAAAGAGAGAATGAAGAGATGGTCCATGGGGAACAGCATGGAGATCTTTTATTGTACCCCTATGGACATGCTGTCTGGGTTCACTTTCTCATTCAATCCTTGCATTCACATAGTAGTTATTGATGCCACCGTTTTACAAATGAAATAGTAGATTCAGAAGGATTCAGTGACCACCAAGGTCATGGAACCATATGTGACTCCATGAGGTTTAACAGTCTGTTGGCCCCAAAGCCAGATGATCTCAAGTTCATAGTCCACGACATCCTAGTTTTTCCCTCCATCCACAGCACCGGTGCATGTGAAGTCAGCCAATCACTGTGAGCATATGTTTCAGTGCCCTCCACACAGAAGAACACAGGCCCTAGACCAACGAGAGTCCCTGGACTGGGTTTCCACAGGATAGCTGCTTCTGCATCTTGCTCCAGGCCGTCACTTGTCTGAATGGCTCTACCACTGAACAATATTGTCAGCCCAGTAATAGGTTGGGTTTTTTTTTATGTTTGGTTGCTTGGTTTTTTCAAGAGCATTTCAATTATTTGAACATTTGGAACAATCTGAATGATTAGTTTTACCAAAGGAATTTTGCAGTTTAACATCTGTTCAGTTTGGCCTTCATCTATCAGGGAGAGGGGGCAGTGGAACCAGGACAGTCATGTGCTACACCCTGAAGAGTTCCTTTGACCCTTAGGGACCTACACTTAGGCAAACCCAGGATTTTTTCACTTTGCCATAGAAAAGAATTTCAAGACAAGATGGTATGAAGTAGAGTTGAAATTTACTAAGAGACTTTTTGTTTGTTTTCTTCGAGACAGGGTTTCTCTGTGGAGCCCTGGCTGCCCTGGAACTCACTCTGTAGACCAGGCTGGCCTTGAATTCACAGAGATCCGCCTGCCTCTGCCTCCTGAGTGCTGAGATTAAGGTCGTGTACCACCACTGCCTGGCAAAAGACATTTTTAATGTGGATCTTTAGCATGGGGGTAATGCAAAGAGATGCTCAGGGGCAGAATAAGATACACCCAAGTATAGGTATAGACTTCTCAGGAGAGTCACTCTTGATGGTTTTGCTAGTCTTATTTTACTGTTTTATGTGTATGAGTGGTTTTGCTTGCATACATGTGTATGTCCATGTGCATGCCTGGTGCCCTTGAAGGTCAGAAGAGTGTGTCAGATCCTCTGGAACCGGAGTTACAGATGGTTGTGAGCCAACATGTGGGTGCTGGGAATCAAACCCAGTCCTCTGCAAGAGCAACAAGTGCCCTCAACCGCTGAGCCACCTCTCAGCCCACCCCTGATTGTTTGATTGTATTCATCTCTATGTGTTCGTGTCTGAGCGTGTGTGTGTGTGTGTGTGTGTGTGTGTGTGTGTGTGTGTGTGTGTGTGTGTGTGTGTGGAATCTGAGGGTCAGTGTTGGGTATTTTCTTTTCCTCAGTCTCTGCCCATCTAGATCTTCTTTCACTGCCCCTGAGCTGACTGTTCGGCTGGCTGACCAGAGATCCCCACCCCACCCCACCCCCATCTCTGCCTCCCGGCACAGCCAGGCCCGGTGCTGAGAGCTGAACTCGGGTCCTCGTATCTGTGCAGGCACTTTACCAACCCAGCCATGTGCCCAGCACCTGCATTGCTGCATTGTCTTTACGGTGACTGTGTATATGGTTCGTGATTTTCTATGTATTGCTCGGAGAATGTAAATTCAAAGGCTTCAAGGGTAGAGAAATTCCTTTCGCAAACAGAATCATAAGGTATATGATATTGTTCAGGTTTAGGAATGAGAGTGAGGTTTTACATACGTTAACTCGAGGTCATAGATCCTTTTAGCTGTATATAAGCACGGTCTGTTTACCGTCTTCGACATACCTGTCTGTGATGCCTCAGGAAAACACATATTGTCTCTGCACACAACTTTGGCTTTATTGGTGGCCTGGAGTTTCCTGATTGTCAGCAGGATAATTGTTGCTATACGGAATCCCTTCAGCTATGGAATATCTGTGTAGAATGTTCCCGATAGAATAAGTAGTCGTGGGATTTGGGAACACTGAGACTCACTGCAGAGTCTTATGTAGCTCGGGCTCACTTCAGACTCCTTAGGGAGTCAATGTCAAGGATGACCCTGATTTCCGATCCTTACCTGCAGTTCCCTATTGCTGGGATTCCATGCATGTCGTACAGTTTCTTCGGGGGCGGGAGGGGAGGGGGGACAGAAGCTAGGGCTTCATGCACGGTAGGCAAGTGCTCTGCCAAGTGAGCCACACCCCAGCCCTCTTGTACCCTTTGGAGAACTAAACAACCTAATTGAAATATGGTTAACACGGGCAGTGCACCCCACCTGGCAGCAGAGATGACCCCTGTGCAGTCGGAAGGACTCCATCAGGTGACAAGGCATTGAAGATCTGCAGAGTTTCAGTTTCACCATCTGCCAAGTGCGGATGACAGGAGCCGCTCTAGCCAGGAAAGGAGAGGCGTGGGAGGAAGTACGTTTTAGGTTGACGAGGCTGAAGCATTCGATAGGGCCAGAGCAGCTGTTGACATGGGTTGACATGGTTGACATGGAGGCTGAAAGCAAGTAAATCAGTGGCTCTCAGGGACCCGCCTTTTAAATAGAAAGCGTGTAAACATGACGACCATTTGCATCTACTCCTGTTCTCTGGGCTCCTGATTGCAGAAAACCTGGAACCCTCCCCAGTTCCTTCTCACAGTGCGGGGACGTGCTGACACTCAGGTCTTGGAAACATTTGAAACTCGTGTACAGAACCCAGGTCAGGGCAGAGAGGCCCTCTGGTTACATAATACACTGTTCTGAATCTTAGAACACTCAGGTTATGAGTTGGGTTCCAGACCGAAGCCCTGTCTGGAGACACGGTAATGATTGCATTACAGTTCATTAAAACCTAGAAAGCAATTTGGCCAAGATGAAAAAAAAAAAATTTAGGCAAGATAAGAACATGCAGAATGTTTAATTAAATTTATGTGTAATTAAATTTCAAGGTACATGTGGGGCAGTTGACATAAAATATTTTCCAGGAAACAACAAAGAAGTCACTTTGTAGAGCAACTTACCTATTACATAGTAGTGAGAAAATAAAACCCAGAGCAAAGCATGGAGGGTGTGGGCAGAGGATCTTCGGTTGTTTGGGCTTGAGACAGGTTCTCCCTTTATAGCCCAAGCTGGCCTGGGCTTTTGGAACAATCCTCCTGCCTCTGCCCTCCTGAGTGCTGGGACTGTAAGCATGTGCCACCACACTTGGCTCATTGCCGAATCTGCTTTGTTCCTTCCTTGATACTGTTTATCATAATAGAAGCTGGAAACTGGGGCCATAGCTCAGAGGTAGAGGGCGGGGCCTGAGTTACACACACACACACACACACACACACACACACACACACACACACACACGCACACACATTCTAATGCTCTACTTCGAAGTGTTTAAAGCGCCTACTAAAAGTTCACTATTTTCAGAAAAAAAAAAGCTTTTTTTTTTTAAAGAGTTTCTCCTCCTTGTCTTTTCTGATTCATTTCCTCCTTCTTTCATCTCGGTATTTGGTAGGGGAGGTGAGAGCCCCTCCCCCAAATGAGATCATTCCAACCAGAACCCAAGGCCAGCCAGCGGCTTATCAGTTGAATCACAGGTCCTTGTCTTTCTAAACAGTTGACAGTTTCCAGTGGGAGCCTGGGAGAGGAGGTAGCCGGGACTTGTGCTGGCTCTGACCTTTTCCTCATTTACCTGGCTGGAGCTGCAGTCACAGGGCTGTCTGCTTCCGGACAGCCTCGGGCCCATATTCCTACTCCCAACTGTGGAGGGCCTGTCCTCCCACCACAGGGCTGTACGAAGATCAGGACAGAAGCTGGGAGGCTGGGTTGTAAACAGAGCCCCCCTACACACACACACACACACACACACACACACACACACACACACACACACACACACACACACACACGATCCTTGGCTACTAAACAAGAGAAAGGAAAGGGAGAAATCTCTCTTACCGCACCCCCAATCTCTTTCTCCAATCCCTCCCCCCTACTTCTAATACTTTCCGAATTGTATCCACCACACCTGAATAACAAAAGCCGAGGAACTGAACCGTTAAAAAACAGGAAGGGTCAAGATATAGTTACATTCAAATTACTGAGAAAGGCAAAGATGCAAACAAATTCAGAGCCAGATTTCCACTTCATGTTTCGTCTCCGTTGATGGCACAGTCTTAAACCTCGGCCATTACTCCTCCTAAAGCAAGAAAGCAAATGCGGTATCCTGTCATTTGCCCCAGAGGCCACCGGAAATGGCATCACCTCCCCAGACACTGGCTTGTGAAAGTTCCAGCACCCAGCGTTGAACTTCTTTCCCTTGAAGACAGTCTGGGCCTTTCTGATCTTCAGCCAGGAAAGGACTCTATCTAGGGAAGAGATCTGGAATCAACAGAGAGACGTATACAAAAAATCACCAGGGGTTTCAATGAGTAAGTACCTCCCAGCTTTCTTGTTTTCTTTTGCTAATGGGTCTCTTATCGCCCAGGATGTCTTCCTACTCCCTATGTAGCTGAGAAAGACCCTGAGAGATTACAGGGCTCTGCTTCCTATTTTCTTTTAAATATAGATTTAAATTTTCTGACTGTCTTTTCTCAGATCCCTACCGTTACAAGTCACTGGGCAGATAGGGGATGGGACTCCAGCCACCGGACTTGGTGGCACCAAAGGAGGAGCTGCTAGTGGTGTAGACTGGTAAACAATTAAATTTCTTTTTTTTTTTTTTTAAAAAAAAGGTGCAAGGAAACAGCCAATTCAGTGTTGAAGGAAAGAGGATGTACAGAGTCTATTTATTGTCTGTGCAATCTTGTCTGTGGTGGTTGACCACAAAGGCTTGGCATTCCAGCCCTGCTTTTCATAAGCGTGTGACGGCAGGAGGCTCAGTCCATCTTTCAACCTTGATTTTTGAATAATGTGTAAATGAATAAAATGAAAAATACCTGTTTCATAAGTTTCTTAAGAGGAGCACATGGATAAGCAAGTAAAACACTTAACTAGCACCCCAAGAGTCTAAATAAGGTTACCCAATTGGTGTTGTAAAACAGCTGGTTAAATACTTCATTTCACTGCAAATAATAATAATAAAGCTAGCTAACATCTGAGTGGTGGGAATGGAACCAGATAAACTCCAACCCTGTTTTGTTTCCTCGTGGAAAATGTAAAGTTGTGTACAAAATAGTTTTTCCAGCGGAGAATAACAAGGAGGAAACGGCATGCAAATTTTTCTTTCTAGATAATTTTACTTCCCTTCTTTTCATTTCAGCAAATATTTATAGCTGGAGTTAAAAGCTTTGGGTTCTGAAACCCTGTTTCTACCCCCAAGAAAGGAAACCTACCTATGCCCCAAGCCTATCTAATCTCTCAGAAGTTGCCCTCAATACCAGGCCGGTTCTGGCTTTGGTAGCTGAGCAACCTTGGGCGATTTTGTGTAACCTCTGCGTGCCTCTGTTGGTTTCTGTCAGCAGAGGTAACTAAAGGCTGAGCTGTGAGAACCCAACAGGCCGGCCAGCAGAGTGGGTGGCTCTCTGGAAAGAGGCAGAAGTGAGGGTGCACCGTGGAAGACACTAAGACCAGAGGACTGCAGGAACGCTTGGGACACGGAGGCAGGAGGCGCTTGTGTCTGAGGAGAGCCTGAGTGACAGGGCCTGTTAACTGCTACAGCAGACCAAGCGTTAAGGAGTGGGGCCCTTGGAGGAAGGCGAGGCCTGTCTGAAGGCCAAGCAGGAATTTCTGACAAAATTGACTTCCAGTCAATGAGTAGATCTTAAGAAACAGATCCCAGCAGGGGGCGGGGTGCACGCCTTTCGTCCCAGTACTCAAGAGGCAGAAGGCAGGCAGATCTCTGTGACTTTGAGGCTACAAAGTGAGTTCCAGGACAGGCAAGGCTACCCGGAGAAACCCTGTCTCGAAAAAGAAAAAGAAAATAAAAAAAGAAAAGAAACAGATCCCATGATCTCACACCCACAAATGGGGGGGGGTGTGTGTGTGTGGATAATGAAGAAAAAAAATTAGCCATGCAAACTAAGCTAAAACAGAAGTAAAAGTGAACAGTGCTCAACTTCTGAAAACGTTGCGAAATCCTAAAGTATATTTTCAATATACATGTGTATCTACCTTACATATATAACAGTGGAATGTATAACCAATCTGTTATAATCTATATGATATATGATTAACATTAAAATACAATTTGCTTGCCTCTGCCTCCCAAGTGCTGGGATTAAAGGCGTGTGCCACTGCTGCCCGCCTGGGCTACAGAATGAGTTCCAGGAAAGGCGCAAAGCTACACAGAGAAAACAAAACAAAACAAACAAAAAATTCAGTTTGGTATATAAATGTAAGGTAGATGCACACATCTTGCCTACCATGCATCAGACCCTGGGTTGGATCCCCCACGACCACCTTCCCCCAAACCACGCCCCCCCCAAATAAATAAATAGTAATAGTTGAGTTGAGCTACATTCAGGCTATCATTTTAAGGATTTTTTCATGTTTCAAGAATGGTGACAACAGCCATTTATGAAAAATAAAAACAAGTTGACACAGCTTTTTGGATGGGATGTATTTCCACCCAGTCATATGTCCACCCAGTTTCCATCCAGAATTGAAGCTCTGGACACACGTTAGAGCAGGTTGCCTTGGTCCCAGGCCACACCAATATTTACCTTGAGGAAGACTGTCCAAAGGTCGGGAGGGAATGGTCTTAGGAATTGTCACAATTTGGTGTGAGGATAAAGAACCCTGGAGAATTTGGAAGGCTATTGTTATTCCTCCCTTCCCCCACTAAAGAACTTTACCCACCTGAATGCCTGGAGCTGAGGAGACACTGGGGGTGGGGTGGGGTGGAGAAGGGGTTATTTATAATGTGGCAGCATTTTGCTAGCCATCAACTATTTAGGAAATCACTAGTCACTCACTAGGCTCCCCGCCCCTCCAGGCCACAATGCCCGAGGCTGGGAGAGTGCAGATCTGGCCGGGATCTCCAGCTGATCTTACCCCAGGGCCGAATCCCGGGCCCTCCCACTCAGCCTGGTGGCTTTATTGCCTCAATTCTGAGTCATCTGCATACAAATAGTATTGATAAGGTGATGGGTGGTCCTTTGTCTTCCTCCTCCTCCTCCTCCTCCTCCTGCCTGGGTCTAGGGAAGAGAAGCCATTTACAATCTGGCTCGGACCACGGGCAAAAGCCAGAACCAGATTATCTAGAGCAGAGCAGGGACTTGCTCCAAGGCTTAGGGGTGACTGAAGCCAAGGTGGAAGGGAGTCTGGAGAACTGCTGAGGGGGCCTTGAGAAAGACGGTCTTTGGAGGGAAGCCCTGGGAGAGGACAGGACCCCGCAGGCCCGGGGCTCCGGTGGGCGCTGCAGAAGTGGCGGTCAGCAGCCACTGCGAAGGTCAAGAATCGGCCTTTGAAAGGAAGCCAAGAAGCCACTGGTGACTTACTGACAAATGTCTTCGGGTTTGATGCGATTGGAAGCCAAGTTAAAGCCCGAGGAGGAGTGAGTGGGAGGAGAGGACCGGACACAGGCTGTGCAAAGAGCGCTTTAAAAAATGTGGCCTTGAAGGCCAGGCAGTAGGACAGACAGGCCGGGAGGTGGAGCCAACAAAGTTACCTTTTTTTTTTTTTTTTAAGCAGGGAGAAATTAGGAGGGTGGGAGCTCACCTTAGGACGAGTGACTGAAAGGCAGAAGGCAGGGTTAGTCCACTCAGGGGAGGAGATAGGTTGAGGATGTAGAAAGCTCCCGGCGCGACTTGGCTGTTGGCCTTCTTCCCCAGAAGGAGGTAGGTGGTGTCTGCCTTTGCACTCGGTGGGAAGGGGGACCTCGAGGTCGGGGGATCGGGGGCTTCGGGTCCTTGGGTTGTTTGCTCTGGAGTGGGGCTTAAAGGGGGTCCGCTGTCCTGCAGGCGGGACTAAGCCTTTGAGAGGCCGGGGTATCCTCTTATCCTCGCAGGGGGGGAAACCGAGGCTCGGAGAGATGGGCCTCCAGCCTGAGACCAGTACGGCACTGTGTCTTTGAGGTGAAAGCCAGGTTGCCAACTCGGGACTTTTTCCTAACCCTGTTAGACAGATTATAGGTGCAGTTGAAATAATGACTCGGGATGGTAATGCTAAAAATGTGCAAAGCTGTATGCGATTGAAATCAAACTTTTATGAATTGTTTAAAAAGATCCAAATGGGAACCTGGCGGCGGTGGCGGCGCACGCCTTTAATCCCAGAGGCATGCAGATCTCTGAGTTCGAGGTCAGCCTGATCTACAGAGTAAGTTCCAGAACAGCCAGGGCAGAGAAACCCTGTCTCTAAAAGAAAAAAAAAATGGCCCAAAGGTTATCTTTTTCTCTAAAAAGTGTCTGCATAGCAAGTATTAAGGACCTCCACTTTGTTCTTTTTTTTGTTTTGTTTTGTTTTTTGTTTTTCGAGACTGGGTTTCTCTGTGTGGCTTTGCACCTTTCCTGGAACTCGCTTTGTAGACCAGGCTGGCCTCAAACTCAGAGATCCGCCTGCCTCTGCCTCCCGAGTGCTGGGATTAAAGACGTGCGCCACCACTGCCCGGCTCCACTTCGTCCTTAAAATTTCCCCGTGTGTTTCTTTCAGTAGCCCATCAGATTTATATTAGACTATTCATGGGGGGAAACATGGTGCTTTAAGAGTTTTTTAAGCGTATAGCTTTTCAGACTCACAGTCTTTTTCGGAATTCTTCCATTGCTGTTTGTGCCGTTGAATGTTCTGGGGAGGGATGATACAGGCCCGCTCCCAGTGTGTCCACCTCAACTCATGCCTAAGCCGGATTGGTTGTCACCGCCACCGGGAACCCCCTTAGAAGGCTGGCCAGGCATCACTGCGATATGTCACAAGTGTCAACCAAGTTAACTATGCTGAGTGACAGCTGTCAAGGCCCGGACACACCCTGGAAACGACCTTTTTCCTCATTAGGCTGCAGGGCTGAGGCCTATGAAGCCAGGTGATGCATCACCTGGCCCGGGAGGGGTGAGATGGGTTTCCTTCCCTGTGGCTACCTGGCCGCGGTGTCTTTATGTTGCCACTTACCACAGTATTTCACAATAATTTTATACATCTGGTTTGGCCCTAAAGCCATCTTTAAAATATTGCTCCTCCCACTTTTGGTGTTGTGGAGAGTAGATACCTCACTTACTTGCCCCAAATCAAGTCCGTGGCGAGTTCTCAGTCCAGAGTCCAGAATGCAGTGGCAGGCCCTCCTCCGGAGCCGGTGGTTGGTAGGCCCCGTCCAGTCTAGTGTGGGCCCATTGCAGGCCATATGATTTTTGACAGATTTAGTTCAACTTAGAAAACTAAACAGTTACCAAAAACATAGTCAAAAGGCGAGTTCCTGAGAAATAATTTTCTTGTCTGTACGCGCATTGTCTTAAAATTGAAGGGGAGCTTGGAAAAGTCAAAAATAATGGTTTGCGCTGGGCATGTTTAATCTCAGCACTCGGGATGCAGAGGCAGGCAGGTCTTCATGTTCAAGGCCAGCATGGTCTATATTATCAAGTTCTAAACCAACCATGCTACGTAGTTTGACCCTGTCTCAAAACAAAATAGAGCTGGGCGGTGGTGGCGCACGCCTTTGATCTCAGCATTCGGGAGGCAGAGGCAGGTGGGTCTCTGTGAGTTCGAGGCCAGCCTGGTCTACAGAGTGAGTTCCAGAACAGACTTCAAAGCTACACAGAGAAACCCTGTCTTGGAAAAAAAAAAAAAAAAGATAGATAGATAGCTAGAATCCCTCAATGCCTTTAAAGGGAAAGGAGCTGTATATAGTCCTAGTGCAATGTTACAGTGGGTATTTAGTCAGATGCATGAAACTATTAAACTAGTTACAAATTTTACCTGCTAGAAATCGAAGCAGCATCCTAATTGTCAGGCCTGCCTGTCTTTATGTTCTAAGACATCTCTGTCGGATCTCCAGAGCCACTGGCCTAATTCCTTGTCATTCTTCCAAAAACTAACCTAATTACTACACAACACTGATTAATGAAAAAAAATGATCTGGGTTTGTTTGGGGATGGCTGTAAAGTAACAGTCTAAGATTTATAATTCATGCCTCGTGGAGCTACTGAAAAATTAATTGTCCCCAAATGGAGAAATACAAGCAAATTGCTTGAAAGTCATTTTTTAAAAATAGCGGTCGCCATTATTAATGCATATTTCTCCCACAACTTTAGAGGCCCAGATCTTGCAGCGAAGCAGATTTGGGGAATCAGGGGAACTTTTTAAGCGTGGAATTGTAGGCCTTGTACCCCTCTACCTCCACCCTGACTCCTTCAGCAGCCTTGGGTGCTTCTGCGCACATCCCCTTGCAGGGTCAGCCCCCCCTTATCTGTCCTTGGCAGCCTTTGCTTATCTCTCCCCTGGAGGGAAGAGACCAACTCATTTTAAGTTTTTGAGCAATCCACCTTTGGCGCCTTGTGCCGGGATTACAGATGTTTACCACCGACACGCCATCTGAGACTGCTCTTTTTTGTCCCTGGTTTTGGAGCACAACAGTTGACTCACTGTGTCCCCTCCTAATGAAATGAGTCCATCAGATAGCTCCCAAAACTAATAAGGGAGCTTATTGCTCTAGCCTGGCTATATTCTAGTCCCTTTTTGTTTCAGTTTTATAAATAAGAACCCGGAACTGGAAGTTGCTGGCCTTTAGTGTCGGAGAGCATTCAGTCTTTCTACCTTGGTGTTCTCTCAGTCCACTAAACATGTCATTTAGGTTTGGGCATGTCTTGGGTGGCCTCCTAGCACAATCAACCCTTTCCCATGGGGACCAGGCAGAGGGTGTCTGACTTTGTCCATCTGGTTGTTGAGCGCCCCCCCACCCCTTGTCTTGGCTTCAGCTGCCTACTGGAATGCTCTTCCCCTCCCTTTCTCCTAGATGCTATCGGCACCTTCCCCTGGAGGACAATGGCTAATTCTTGCAGGCAGTTTTGCTTGACTTGGGGCCAGGTGGTGGGTGGGTGGGGGCAGCATGTGGTCCAAGGTTCCCTGGTTGAAATGCTGGGAACCACACCTTCCCATGGGGCAGCGTTTGGATTTTTTTACTGGTTTATGCTAATACCTGGTTTAATATTTGTGTCTTTTGGCTTGAGATTGAATGATGAGATATGGTACATTCATTCTCTCCACCCCTACCCACAATTACACACAACCCCGGTAGCAGAGTAGATAGCTGCCTATGAATAAAGCGAGTAAATCTTAGCTCCATCCTTTCTATAAGATAGGAGTGGGGAGAAAGATCTCTTAAGTAGGCCACCTTAAAGTGGCATCCGAGAGTTGTTCCGTAAACATCGGCATTATATTGAAAACCCTCCCCTTTCATCATCTCCTTTGGTTTTGTGGAACCCCGATAACAGATGAACAGTTTTCTCCCCCTTTTCGGATGGCTAAACTGGTGTTCTGTAGCTTGCTCACTGAGAATCACTAACTCATACTGGTACTTAAGAACAATGCTTGGCAGGCATTGTTCTAAGTTCTTTACATTTGGGCTGGAGAGTTGGCCCAGGTGGAGAGCACTGCTGCTCAGACCCCAGCAGCAGCCACATCTGGCTGCTCGAAACTGCCCTGAGCTCCAGCTGCAGGGACTCTGACACTCTCTACTGGACCCCGGGAGTGCCTGCCTACATACAAGCATAAACAGAGTATCTGAGCACACTACACTCAATCCCCGCATCAAATTGACGTGAGTACTGTAGTCCTATTTCACAGAGAGGCTAAGTAACTTAGCTGCAAAGAGCTGGCAAGCAGCGCCAGGGTCCCACCCCACTACTGTGGCTCCAAAGCAGTGTTCTTCTCTAGCACGTTTTTTCTTGTTTTGTCCTAGGCTGGCCTTGAACTCCTGGTCCTCCTTGTCTGCCTTGCTGTATGGTATTACAGGCTTGCACCACCACACCTGAGACTTATATTATGACAGTTATCAGTGAGGTTCTCCCTTCCCTCTCCTTTTATTTTTATTTTTTTTCTTCTTTTAATATTTTGAGACAGGGTCTTAACTATGTAGACCAGGCTGGCCTAGAACTTAATGGCAATTCTCCTGCCTCTGCCTCCCAAGTGTTAGCATTATAGTCCTGTACTACCAAGCCTAGTTTATCAGTGTTTCTAAGGTCAGAGGACAAATACTGTTTACCTCATGTTCTCTCTCTTCCTCTCTCCCCACTCCCTTTTTGAGACAATGTCTCACATATACCAGACTGGCCTGGAACTCACTAAGTACTCATAGATGACCTTCCTACCTCTGCCTCCCAAGTGCTGAGGTTACGGTTTGCGCCCCCACTCCAGGTTCTGCGGGGATGGGGATGCCGCCTCTGGCTCTCCGTTTGCTAGGTGAGCTCCCTAAGTACCTGAGCCTCATCTCCAGCCCTGCGCATTCTTTACTTAATGTGTTATCTTGTTGCGCCAGGGTGATGAGCTATTATTGTTAAACTTTTTTTGTTTTCCTTTTGGTTTTGTTGAGACTGAGTTTCACTGTGTGTAGCCTTGGCTGTCCCCAGAACTCATTAAGTAGACCAGGCTGGATAGATACCCACCTGCCTCTCTCCCGAGTGATGATGGGATTAAAGGTGTGCCGCCTCTCCCTGTGAAACTTCTCTTTTGATAGCGATATTTTGCCTGTTCTGTAGTACAGCCGTAACATTTTAATTTGTTAGCTGGGCCTGGTCCAGCACTCCGGCAAGTAGAGGCAGACTGATCTCTGAGTTCTTCAAGGTCAGCTTGAGCTACATCGTGAATTCTAGGACAATCAGGGCTCCATAGTGAGACCCCATTTCCAAAAAAAGTTCCAGATGTAGTGGTGCACGCTTTTAACACCAGCACTCAGAGGCTAAGCTGGAATGGTCAGGAGTTTGAGGCCAGCACAGAATATACCTTTTCTAAAAAAATACCGATTTACCAGTCAGTAGTGGCGCACGCCTTTGGTTTTTTAATCCCAGCACTTATGAGGCAGAGGTAGGTGGATCTCTGGGAGTTCAAGGCCAGCCTGGTCTACAGAGCAAGTTCCAGGACAGCCAGGACTATACAGAGAAATACTGTTAAAAAAAAAAACAGAGAAAAAATAATTATTTACAGTTTAGTGCCAGTTATCCACCCATGCCTGTAATGTTTACAGTGTACATTACCTTAGAGCTCTCAGAGTCATGGTGGGTTTCACTGGCTTTCACATGGCTAACGTGGCTTCTGTGCCCCTGGCTGGTTATAGTTTGAAGTAGAATTGAAATGTGATTCTACCTGCTAATGGTCCCAGGAGATGCATCCTAAGTGACAGGATCCCACAACATAGCCATGACTGACCTGGAGCTGGCCATGTAGACCAGACTGGCCTTTAACTCACAGAGATCCTCCTGCCTCTGCCTCTGCAACCCTGGGATTAAAAGGCGTGTGCAACCACCGCCTGGCCTTAATTTGAGATTTTGAAGATAAGTTCCACACCTGTCAGCATTTCATCCAAAGTGTTTGGAAAGGCCAAGCCTTTTCTCTACTTCTTAGCTTAGCCCCCGGGGACATGCAAACTAACCAAGAGACAGATTGGCAGGAGAATAGAAAAACAGTTTTGATATTTACATGCAAAGAAAGGCATGGAAGAAAAGTGAAACAATGTAAGTCATTAGAATATTTCCTATGGTTGTAAATGCAGAGGACAGAACCTAGAGCTTTCTACAAGTGAGGACTCTATCCCCAGAACCCTTTTTTTTTTTCTTCTTCTTCGAGAGCTGAGGACCGAACCCAGGAGCGCTCAACCACTGAGCTAAAGCCCCAACCCCCCCAGAACCCTTTTTATTCCATTTATTTGTTTGTTTGTCTGTTGTTGTTGGAGACAGGGTTTCTCCGTAGTTTTGGTGCCTGTCCTGGATCTCGCTCTGTAGACCAGGCTGGCCTCGAACTCACAGAGATCTGCCTGGCTCTGCCTCCTGAGTGCTGGGATCAAAGGCGTGCGCCACCGGCTTTTTTTTTTTTTTTTAAGGATGTGGGTGGCATTTGGGGGTGGGGTATATACACACGCATGCGCAAACACGCACATGCACTCTCAAGTGTGGAGACCGGACATCAGTGATGCAGATCAGTGATGCGTACCTTCCTCTTTTTTTTTTTTTTTTTTTTAAAGAAAACATGTAATATTTGTCTTTCTGGGTCTGAGGCATTTCTTCCTCTTGTTATTTATTCTCTGCCTCCCACCCCCCCCCACCCCCCACGCACATTCATTTCTTTATTGAGACAAGCTTTCCCTACGTACTGTTGGCTGGTCTGGAACTTGCTAGGCCCAGCTAGCCTTTTGAATTCGCAGAGTTCTGCCTGCGCCGGCCTCCTAAATCCTGGTGTTAAAGGCAGCCACCTCCCAGGCACAGCTGCCCGCCTTATATTTTGAGAGCGGTTCTCTTACTGAACCGAAAGCCTGCCGTTTTGGCCTAGCCGGGTAAACCTGGGGATCTGCTTGTCTGTGTTGGGGATGTAAGCCTAGATCCTCTGTTAGAACCTTCACCCTCTCAACCATCTCCCCAGCCCAGTGGTTGGGTTTTTAACAAATTAAAGATGGTTTGAGCCTCCAGAAATGGTAATTGTTGGAAGTAACAGGGGAATAGATGGACAGAGCGGAAAGAAGATAAGGCCCAATAGTTGAGATTAAATTGCAGGCCTAAACTTCAGCCAGATCAAGGAGGGTCTGCCCCTGCCCTCTTCCCTACCCAACCCCTCCTCTCAGCCCTCGGTGGCAGCTCCCCAAGCGACCTCCCCCGTCTCTCTCAAGCTTGCTGCCCTCTGCCTAAGGGCGAGCGGGCCCCTCCCAGCGCTCTCTCTTCTGTTTTAGCAGTTCCCAGACCCAGCTTGTGCAAAAGAGGGAGCTAAGAGGCGCGACCGACGCAGGGCATCATGGTTCGCCTGTTGGCCTCAGAAGTGCAGCAGCTTCTACACAACAAGTATGTGGTCGTCCTTGGGGACTCTGTGCATAGGGCGGTGTACAAGGACCTGGTGCTCCTGCTGCAGAAGGACTGCCTGCTCAGTTACAAGCAGCTCAGAATGAAGGGGGAGCTGACCTTCGAAAAGGACCAGCTGATGAAGGGAGGCGAGCTGGACACGCTGCACAACCGCACCGACTACCGCGAGGTGCGCGAGTTCTGCTCCGACCACCATCTGGTGCGCTTCTACTTCCTCACGCGCGTCTATTCAGAGTACATGGAGAGCGTCCTGGAGGAGCTGCAGTCTGGCACACATGCCCCGGATGTGATCATTATGAACTCTTGCCTCTGGGACGTCTCCAGGTACGGGCGGAATTCCTTGAGTAGCTATAGGCAGAATCTGGAGAACCTGTTTGGGCGCATGGACCAGGTACTGCCCAAGTCATGCCTGCTAGTGTGGAACACTGCCATGCCCTTGGGTGACAAGATCAAGGCGGCCTTCCTCCCTCAGAAGTGTAAGGGCCAGGCCCGGATCTCGGTAGCCACCCTGAAAAAAAGAGTGAGGCAAGCCAACTTGTACAGCCATGCAGAAGCAACCAAGCGCTGCTTCGATGTGCTGGACTTAAATTTCCACTTCCGGCAAGCCAAGAAGCACCTGCAGGGAGATGGCGTGCACTGGAATGAACATGCACACCGCAGACTCACCTACATGCTGCTGGCCCACATGGCCGATGCCTGGGGTGTGGAGTTGCCCCAACGACACCCATTGGAAATTGATCCTGTGGACTGGGAAAGTGCAGGCCGGGTAGAGGAATGGCAGCCCCAGGCCAATAGAGGTCCTCAGGCCTTTGCCCCGCCTCCACCTGGGCCTTTTCCCAGGCCACGCCCCCTATTCCCGCCCCCTGGCTTGCCCGTAAGGCCCCCACCCCTACTAGCATGTCCGCTGCCCCCACCTCAGGTGACACCCCCGTTACCCCCATATCCCCAAGATTCCTATTTCTCCTCAGACCATGTTTTCCAGACGGATGAATTCTATATTCATTCAGAGGACCCCGCACCCACCCACACAGGATATACCTTTGAGGGTGACTTTAGTTTTCATCCCCAGCCACCCATGCCCAACTACCGCCCACCCTGTTACCAGCGCCCGGCCCCCGGGGCGCATAGGGGTTTCCAAAGGCGATTAGCTCAGGGCCCCTATATGCCCTGGAGAGGCCGGCCCAGGCGACCACAAAGACATGGCCCAGGCTATGTAGAGTCAAGGCCTCAATAGTCTGACTTGAACCCCATTACCTCTGGATGGGGCTGTGTGATAACTGACCTTCCCTGTTCATTGTCCCAGTCTATACACACTGACCTTGCTAACGTACGCCCAGCGAGTCTGTCTTGGACTTCTCTTTGTTCACTGCTGTTAGAAACGGGCAAGGAAGAGCAAACTGGCCCGCTCCTGTTGCCTGTGGAGGTCTCTTTCCCCTGAGTGACCCAGCAAGCATTCTTACTACCTCCCCCCTCGCTATTCTTGTTGCCTTTTTGTAAAAATAAAATTGAAGTTCAGAGATTGTTTCCAAAAGTGGTTCTGCCTGCTATGTGTGCATGCGTGTGTGTCTGTGTTTTAATGGCGGCCTCTCCTTGCAGTTAAACCAGTAGCTCTTAGAGCAAAGACTGTGTGTCCTTAATGAGTGGTTTTTTGACAGCCTTTTATTTAGTAAACTATTCAAAACAGCTTAAAGGAATTACGAGAGTTCCTGTAAAAGGATCGGAGTCCTCACAAGGAAGAGGCAGAAATGGAACTTTCTGTGTGATTCGATGTTCTCAAAGAATCCTTGGATTTTAGAACTAGAAGAACTAAAGGCATAAATGTTAACATTTGCAAATGGGGAAACTGAGTCCAAAAAAAAGGCTTCATAAGTCTTTCCTACTCCTACTTGTTACTTGTTATTGTTTACATCAACGTGTGTGTGTGTGTGTGTGTGTGTGTGTGTGTGTGTGTGTGTGTGTAGGGAGAGGGTCTCAGGCATCCCAGATCAGCCTCAACTATGAACATGACTTTGACCTTGCCCTCTTGCCTCTGCTTCCTAAGTGCTGAGATTACAGATATACACCACAATGTCTGGCTTATGGGGTACTGGGAATCAAACTCCAGGGCTTCATGGATGCTAAGCAAGCATTCTACCAAATAAGCTATGTCCCGAGCCTCCATTAACACTCTAAGCTCAGGATTGAGGTTTCAGCAGGTGAGTGTCATCTCCAGAAGGGAAGAGTAGGCATGGGACACTGTCACTAGAAATTGTTTGGTGAACAAAAAGCTATGTATGTTAGTTAGATGGGAGGCTTACCTTTGATTTGGTGATCCCATGACTAGTCCTGGTTTATGGATGTGAGGAAATTGGAGAAAGGTAAGCAACACTTAATGGCAATGTGAATTATCATTGTAGAATTATTCTGCAAATTGGAAGGGACCACCTAGTCACAAGCCCTTTTGGGATCAGCTCTGAGAAATGGCCACAGCTAGTATTCTGTAAGACTATTCTGTGAATCACTAAATGTGTTTAAACACTAGGCCCCTTCTCAAATAAAATACTCAACTAAGATACACGTAAAATCTTCTGAGTGATTGGAATTTTGAACCGAGGGATTGGACTGGTTCATAGGTCCCTAGTCCCACCATCTCTAAAGGTGATAATGTTATTCTACAAGAGTGACATTCATGAAATCACAAGAAAAGAAATACACAGCACTTGGTCATTGCCCCCCTGCCCACCACCACCAAAGAGAACTTTCCTGGAGAAAGGGGTCTAGAGAGATATCAGTGTTGAATACCGAGATAATGCTCTATAAAGGTGTGGGCATGGCTGCACCCCAAGTTTCTAAAGAAACTGCAAATGACAGCATGGAGTAGCCATTTGATGAACAGTAGTTGAAGCAGCATAGTGATAACCTTTGAGGAACCTAGAAGTGGGGGGGGGGGGGGGCGGCAGAATTTGCCAGAATGTCAACAGAATCAGGAGAGGGGCCAATGACTAGCAGTGGCTTGGCACCAACAATCCTCAATGTCCAGTTACCTTAATTCTGAGTTCATTCCCCAAACAGCTTCTGGTCTGTCCTGTTGAGTTTTTATATTTTCAGGAGTAAGCCAATAAATGGGTATTCTGTTCTCTCTGAGAGAGCTAGATTGGTAAGTGTTAGTCTTCCATTCATCTGTCTCATTGTGCCTGATGAGCCATGGTCTCAGATGAAGTGCCGAGGGCCAGACGGTGAACTGGTGAATTCCCTGGGTTATGGATTGAACCGTGGTAGCCATTCAATGACAGTTGTTTCCCAGGGGGTAGAGCAATAGGATTTGGTCAGGGATAGTGTTTTCATATATAGAATAGGTATATCTTTATAACTTGGAGAGTCACAAATCCGAAATCTATGTATGGTGTCTATTCTTACTTGTCAACTTGACTATGTCTGGAATTAAAACCCAGTCAGGTGGGTAGACAGCTGTTGTTGGACTAACTGGATCACAGGCTGTATGCCATTCTAATAAACCCCCTTTTCTCATAGTTAGATAGATAGATAGATAGATAGATACATACATACATACATATATACATAATAGATGTGACGTATATACATACATATATAAAGTATATATAAAGTATATATATATACATACATACATATATATATGAAGTATCTATTCATTCTATCAGTTCTGTTCCTCTAGAGGACCCTAACACAGATTTTTACCAGAAGCGGTTCCAGACCAATACAAGCATAAGCCTGAATATTTTTTTTTTTTTTTTTTTTTTTGGTTTTTCGAGACAGGGTTTCTCTGTGTAGCTTTGCGCCATTCCTGGAACTCGCTTTGGAGACCAGGCTGGCCTTGAACTCACAGAGATCCACCTGCCTCTGCCTCCCGAGTGCTGGGATTAAAGGCGTGCGCCACCACCGCCCGGCAAGCCTGAATATTTTAAGGGTCTGGCATAGGCTTTTCCAATTTGCCAACACCAACAGTTACCAAAGCCTCCCCAGTTACTGAACCTTCTAGAAGCTCAGAGCATTCTGAAAGCCCATGGTGTGAACTGTTTTACAAGCTTAAGAAGACAAATGCATTTGATTATCCTGATTGACCAATTGTGAGAGGCAGCGGATTTGGTCACTCTGTATATAAAACTTTTGTCGGTTTGTGGAGAAAAGAAGGGGAAGGTGATGCTAGCTGATTGCTCTTAGCCTCCGTGGGTAAATTGACAAAGGAAAGAAATGGGCTCTGTGATAAAATTAACCAACTTCTAGCATCTCAGAATAGGGTGAAGGACAGTGAACTCAGTGATAAAATTGCCTGGCTTCAGATGAACATAAACAGTCTACAGGTTTCTGAGTGTGCCCTGGAGGAGACTCTTCTCTCCAGCAGCCACAGCTCAAGTTGTGGAAAGTCAAACCGAAGCCATCATTAGAAAGTTGCCTGAATTACAGCACAAAGTCAGTCCCAGCCTCAAAGGATGTCTGGAGTTATGCTAAGGACATTAGTTGGTGAAGAATGGGATCCTGTAACTTGGGATGGGAATGTGTGGGAGGGGCCTATTGAAGCTGAGAACATTGAACCTTCAGATTCTCAAGGGCTTATCTCACCTGAGGAAGCAGTCTCTCCCCACCTCAGCAGAGGCACTCCCACTCCACCCCTGAAATATTGCCTTTTCTACCTGAGGAAATTAATCCCTCATCATCTGCTAAACCAGCAGAGACTTTCTCTGAAGGAGATACCAGCCGAGACAATACTGATGTTCCTCAGGGCCCACCCGTAGTTGTCTCCAGACCTACCTGTAACCAGACTTGAGGCAAAGCGGGTTCCTAGGGGAGGCAGAAGGCACCCGTGAGGAGGTGCGCTACGCTGCCAAAGAGCTGAATGAGTTTGCTAATTCATTCAAGCAGAAGTCTGGGAATATGTGTGGGAATGGATTTTAAGGGTGTAGGAGCATGGAGGAAGGAACATTGAACTGGATCAGGCTGAGTTTATTTACACGGGCCCACTATCTGGAAGCCCACACAGCTTTAAAAAGGTGTCACAAGTTTGCCTGGCTGAAGCATTGGTCAAAAATTGGCGTCCTGAAAAGGACCTGGAGATGTCAAACATCCTTTGGCTTAGTGTTGATGATGGGATTTTAAGGCTCAGGGAAATTGCAGTGCTGGATGGGGTATGCTGCTTAAAATTTAATCCCATAAGATGCAAAATGATGAAAGGGGCCCCAGCACACTGGAAGAGCTTTGCTGTCACCCTTCTCCTTGGGCCAGACCTTAGGGTTGAGATGCTGATGCTGTTGGATGAATTAAGAGGGACCCATGGCCTTTTACAAGGGTATCTATCTGTACACTGGGGGAAGGGAAATAATCAGGGGTTTATTGGATACTGGTTCTGAATTGGCGCTGATTCCAGGAGACCCCAAGAAATGTTGTGGCCCTCCAGTTAAAGTAGGGACTTATGGAAGTCAGGTGATTAGTAGGGTTTTGACCAAAGACTGACTCATAGTAGGTCCAGTGGGTCCCTGAAGTCATCCGAGGTTATTTCCCCAGCCCCAGGATATAGTTGGGATAGATATACTTAGAAGTTAGCAGAATTCTCACCTTGGTTCCCTGACCTGGGGAGTGAGGGCTATCATGGTTGGAAAGACTACATGGAAGCCTTTAGTGTTGCCTCTGCCAAGGAAAATAGTGAATCAAAACCAGTTTTGCATCCCTAGAGGAACTGCAGAAATCAGTGCCACCATCAAGGACTTGAAAGACGCAGAGGTGTTCCCACCACATGTCTCTTTCGTTCTCCTGTCAGGCCAATGCAGAAGACAGATGGGTCATGGAGAATGACAGTTGACTATCGAAAACGCAATCAAATAGTGACTGACTGCAGCTGCTCTACCAGATGTGGTGTCCTTCCTTGAGCAGATTAGCAGCACATCTCCTGGTACATGGTATGCAGCTATTGATCTAGCAAACGCCCCTTTTCTTGGTACCTGTCCACAGGAAGCAATTTGCTTTCGGTTGGCAAGGCCACCAGTATACCTTTACAGTTTTGCCTCAGGGATATATGAACTCTCCAGCCCTGTGTCATAACTTAGAAGGGATCTCTATTGTCTGTCTCTTACATAAAATAATAGCATTGGTGCACTATATTGACAACATTATGCTGACTCTACCAAGTGAGCAGGAGGTAGCAACCACTTTGGACTTGTTGGTAACATATGCACACCAGAGGATGGGAAATAAACGCAACCAAAACTCAAGGGCCTTCTACCTCGGTGAAATTCTTCAGAGGCCAGTCGTGTGGGGCATGCAGAGATACTTCTAAGGTGGAGGGTGAGTTATTGCACTTGGCCCCTCCCACCACCAAGAAAGAAGCACAATGTGTATTGTGCCAGTTTGGATTCTGGAGACAGCACGTTCCCCACTTGGGTGTGTTACTCCAGCCCACGCACACGTGACTGAGAAAGCTGCTAGCTTTGTGTGGGGCCTGGAACAGGAGAAGCCTCTTCACCAGGTCCAGGCTCTCCCACTGGGACCACATGATCCAGCAGATCCAATGGTACTTGGGGTGTCAGTGGCAGCTAGGGAGGCTGTCTGGAGCCTTTGGCGGCTCCTCTAGGTGAAGAGACCTTTGAGGTTTTGGAGCAAGGTTCTCCCGTCATCATCAGACAACCTTTTTCCCTCTGAGAGGAGACACAGCTCTAGGCCTGCTGTGGGGCCTTAGTGGAAAGTGAACATTTAACAGTGGGCTACCGTGCAACCTGAGCTGACCATCTTGAGATGGGGGGTTCTCTAACCCACCAGGTCATAAAGTAGGAAGTGCACAGCAGCAATCATTATCAAGCAGACGTGTTATAATGTGATTGGGTCCAAGCAGGTCCTGCGGGTATAAGCAAGTTACATGAAGAAGTTGCCCAAATGCCTTCTCCCATTATACCACCATCCTTTGCCCAGCGTGCACCTGTAGACTCATGAGGTTCCTGTGGAAGACACGACGAGGGTCTGGCATACTGATGGCTCTGCAAATCATGTGAGCACCACCCTGAAGTGGACAGCTGGGGCATTACAACCCCTTTCTGGGACAGCCCTGAAAGACACAGGCAACGGGAAATCCTCATAGTGGGCAGAATTGTATTGCGTTTTGTTTGGAGGGAGAAATAGCCAGATGTGCAATTATTCACTGTATCATGTGACTGGCTATAGCCCATGGATGGTCAGGGACTTGGAAAGAGCCGGATTGGGAAATTGGTGAGAAAGACATCTGGGGAAGAAAAATATGTGGCGAGATCTCCCCAAACAGGCAAAGGATGTGAAGATAACTTGTGTCCCATGTAAATGCTCACCAAAAGGTGACCTCAGCTGAGAAGGAGTTCAATAATCAAGTAAATAGGATGGCCAGTTCTGTGGACAGTCAGCCTCTATTCCCAGCCATTCTTGTCATTGCCCAGTGGGCCCATAAACAAAGTGGCCATGGTGGCAGAGGTGGGGGTTATGCCTGGTCTAGACAACATGGACTTCAACGCACTAAGGCTGAACTGACTACAGCTGTTGCCAAGTGCCAGCTCTGCCAACAGCAGAGACCAACACTGAACCCCAGATCCGGCACCAGCACAGCCATATCCACTAGAAACAGGGAGAGTCATGAAGCCGGGGCAGCTGATTGACACAGCTCCAGCACAGCTGAACCCAGTGCTGCCCTCACTGTCACGCCGGCTCTCACTTTCGGTTTGGGTCTCTGTGTGTCACATTCTTGGGGGGCTTTCCGCATGATGATTCATTTTATGTCTTTTCCGGAGAAAATTATTTCTAAGTACCTTCAGAAAAGTCCTAAACACACTACCCCTTCTGCTTGCAGAGAGATAACCTTCTCCGGCCCTACTCGGAACTCTTCCTGATGCGCTGGAGATTGTGATAAGCACAAAAACACTAGCGAGTTCTTCATGAGGCCAGGGCTCCAGGACCTTCTTGATACATCCACCCCTAAGCAAACTCAGAAACAGAATAATCAGCACAGTATAAACTTAGAAGGAGCTGACAGGCTCCAAGTGGCCAGGATCATGGCAACAGATCATGGTCCTCCTACACTGCACTCAGAGTTTCCTGAAAGTGTAGCTTAGAAGACAGGGATCTTACAGGATATGCCCTAGAGGAAAAGAACTCAGTAACAAAGTTAGGTTAGCTAAAATAACCTTTTCCCTACACAATAGCCTATATAGATAATGTAAGGATATAAGAAAAAAAGAGTTAGGTATCAGGATTGGCCATTCATAAAAAGACTGGCTCACACCAGGCTATGGTGACATCATTTAACTAGGAACAAAAGTATTTTTTAAAACAAATGTATACATTTTCATAGAGATCAGAATGCAAATACTGCATTTATACCAGAGATTGAGCAGCAGCTGCAGTAGCTTTTATGCCTGAGAAAGTTCTCAGGCTCACACTGACTTGTCAGTAGCACTTTGACCACCAAGGGTTAATCATACATTGCTCAAAGCATGGTGACTCACCTGCACTGACTCGGATATTTTCTATTTGTCTAGCGCTTTGAAACCGCAAATGCTGCCAGCCTGAGACCAGGCTGCCACATATTAAGTATGCTTGCTTTGGCAGAAATATTCTGCAGATTCTTTGAAGTGGGTTTATGGTACTGATAATGAAAGCCAAATCTGATCTCTCTGTACTTGTTAACTGTAACTGAACCTGTGACCCTGGACATGTGGTAGAAAGTCAAACACATATCTGGGACAAAATGATATGATCTGTATCTCTTGGAAAATCATAAGTTTGTCTTTGTTTTATGAAATCTGTATAAATAAAGAAGCCACCTGACTGATAGTCAGTCAGAGCTGCGAGATTCCCCCAGCTTCGCTGCCTGATTCCACCCTCCCACACTGACTCCTTACCTACTCTCTGGGACCTGGCCATTGCTGGGGCTGGCCCTCGCCATGGCACCACTCCCCAGGGTGATTAGACAGCAACCTGGTCGACTACACTGGACCACTTCTCCATGGACAGGACATTTTGTCCTTACTGGAGTAGATACTTATTCTGGTTATGGAACTGTCTTTCCTGCATGTAGCCACCATCCGTGGACTTATGGAATACCTGATCCGCCATCATAGTATTCCACACAGTATTGCTTCTGACCAAGGAACTCACTTCACAGCCAGAGAAGTGTGACAGTGGGCTCACAATTATGGAATCCACTGGTCTTACCTTGTTCTCACCATCCTGAAGCAGCTGAGTGATAGAAAGATGGAATGGCCGCTAGAAGGCACAGTGATAGCACCCATGTTAGCAGCAACCTGGAGGTCTGGGGCAGGGTTCTCCAAAAAGCAGTATATGCCCTGAATCAGCATCCAATACATGGTACAGTTTCTCCCGTAGCCAGGATCCATGGGCCCAGGCATCAAGGGATGTCAAAGAGAGTAGTTCTACTCACTATCACCCCAAGTGACACACAAGGAAAATCTCTGCCTCTTGTTCCTGCAACCTTAGGTTCTGCTGACCTAGAAGTTTTGGTTCCAGAGTAGGGCCATGCTCCTGCTAGGAGTCACAACACATTTTGGAAGCTCAGATGTCCCCCTGGCCAGTTTGGTGATCTTAAGACAATAAACTAAGAAAGTAATAACAATGTTAGGAGGGGCGATTGATTCGATTATCAAGAGGAAATTGGATTGATTTTCCACATTGGAGGTAAGAAACATTATGTGTGGAGTGCAGGAGATTCAGCGTGTCTCTTGGTGCTACAATGAAAGGGGCCATGATTCCTCTATCTTGTCCCTGCTGCAGCCATCTAAGGTCTGACTGGGAGCTGAGCTGTGCACCCCCATCCCCACTTACACCCCCTCCTGTGGGAAAGTCTCTTAGGAAATTACCCAACCCTGTCCCAAGGGCTTGAGGTCAAGATGCTCCTGCTAACTGCTGCCTTCTTACTTCTGTTAAACTGCTTGCTTGCTCTCCTTCCCTCTGCAACTGCCAACCAGGATATGGTTTTTGCCTTTAGAAGCTTCGTCACTCTGTGAAAATTGTTTCCAGGGAGTCACTGGCCAGCTTAATAAAGACTCTCAATTTCAGACTCTGGTTTTGTCGGAGGGGGGAAAAAAAGGCAGGTGAAGAGCTAGGTGTAGTGGTACACATCTTTAATGTCAGCACTCAGCAGGCAGGGGCAGGTGGATCTCTGTGAGTTTGAGGCCAGCCTGGTCTACATAGTGAGTTCCAGGACAGCCAGAGCTACATTGTAAGACCCTGTTTCAAAGAAAGAAAGAGAGAGAGAGAGAGAGAGAGAGAGAGAGAGAGAGAGAGAGAGAGAGAAAGATGGCATTGTTCCTGACAGCTGATCTGCTTCAGAACACCACTGTTCTCACTCCCCAGTTCTATGCTCCATCGTGATGCATCTTGGGATATTCTGTGACCCTGATCCAGGCACTGAATGCCCAGGCTGGAATCCTTCCACTGCACATCACACTCTGCAGGCTGTTCTAGTAGGGGCCGGCACAAACTTGGTCATGTTTGGATAGTGTAGGATACAGTTAAGGATTTTTATCTTGGAATCATGGTGTATTAGGATTCTCTAGAGGAACAGAATTGATTATATATATATATAATACATATATTATATATATATAAATATATATATATATAATGGGGATTTAGTAGAATGGCTTACAGACTGAAGTCCAGCTAGTTCAACAATGGCTGTCTGCCAACCAATGGAAGGTCCAAGATTCCAGTAGTTGTTCAGTCCATGAGGGTGGGTGTCTCAGCTGGTCTTTAGTAGACACTGGAATCCTGAAGAAGTCGGCTCTAATGCCAGTGGAGGAGTAGACTTGCTAGTGAGAGAACGTGCAAACGGGCAAAGAGAGCAAGCTTCCTTCTTCTTTATATAGGTGTCCAGCAGAAGGTGTGGCCCAGATTAAAAGTGGATCCTCCCACCTCAAAAGATCTGGTTTAAAGATGGGCCTTCCCACTTCCAATGATTTAATAATGAAAAAAAAAAAAAAACCCTCACAAGTGTACCCAGCCTCTTAAGTTGAAAACAATAATCAGGTCACAGTTATGCCCAACATGATATAATCATCCCATGTACAAACACATTATATATTTTAGAATAGGTGGTAATGTCCCTTGAAGAACACTCTTTTAGTATCTCAAACTTTAATATAATAGCCACTGACATTCTCCTAACTGATGTTACATTTCATGATAAAGACAATGAAAGAAAACACAAATATCTGTACAAACACATTCTTTTTTTTTTTTTTTTTTTTTTTTTTTGGTTTTTCGAGACAGGGTTTCTCTGTGTAGTTTTGGTGCCTGTCCTGGATCTCACTCTGTAGACCAGGCTGGCCTTGAACTCACAGAAATCCACCTGGTTCTGCCTCCCGAGTGCTGGGATTAAAGGCGTGTGCCACCACCACCCAGCTTCACCTGCCATTTTTATCCCCTCTTGTTATGAAACCTTTACTCTCAGGTTCTAAGTCTTAACCAGATGTGTTTGGGTCTGAAGAGATGGCTCAGTGGTTAAGAGCACTGGCTGCTCTTCCAGAGGTCCCGAGTTCAATTTCCAGCAACTACATGATGGCTCACAACCATCTAGAATAGGATCTGATGCCCTCTTCTGGTGTGCAGGTATCCATGCAGAGCACTCACACATATAAATATAAATATAAAAAAATAGAGGGCAAGAGACCCGAATAACTAAGCAATAACTGGTCAAGATGTGGTCCAGCCCACCATTGTCTCTCCTGGCAGGAGGTCTGAAAAGTTGTCAGCTGTGTGAAATCTCTTCCTGGGAGACAAATTCCTCCTCTGGCTGGACCAGGTTTCACTGAGCCTTTTCCTAGAATGTCGTCTGACATTTTCTTGGGTAGGCTTGACCAGATGTCTGCTCACCCCTAACAGAACCAACAGCCAACCAAAGTGAGGATACCATCAAGGTGAGTTTTGTAAGGGTTGCTGTGGTAGTTTGAATGAGAATGACTCCCTAGCTCATACATTTGCATGCTTAATTGAACTATTTGGAAGGATTGGGAGGAGTGACTTATTGGAAGAGGTGCATTGCTAGGGATGGGCTTTGAAGTTTCAAATGCCTGTACCAGTGTTTCTTTCTGTCTGCTGCCTAAGGATCAGGATGTAAAACTCTCAGTTACTGCTCCAGCACCATGTCTGCCTGTGTTTCCATGCCCCCTGCCATGGTGCTAATGGACTAGGCCTCTGAAACTATGACCATGCTTCCAATTAAATGCGTTCCTTTATAAGAGTTGCCTTGGTCATGGTGTCCCTTCACAGCAATAAAGCACTAAGATACTTACAGAAACAGAAATGACTCAGACAGCTGCCATCACCAAAGCCCACCCCCACACGGGTGACAGCTCACAAAGTCTGGAAACCTGGAGCATATTGTATAGCCTGTAGGCAGATCAACAGGGTGGAGAGTGTTCTTTGCAGGTAGTTCAGTTGCTCTGAGAGTCTTCCAAGCTACTTGGTGTGAACCTCTCCTAGGCAGCTCAGCTTGTCTGAGAATCTGAAGCTTGTCTGAGAGCAGCTGAAGTAACCTTTACCACTTATATACTCTTGAAGAGGGAGGGGCCTTGTGAATCTGGTCAGTTTCAGGGACTTCCTGAAGCTGTCTTGAATTGTTTACTTCCTGTCTTAATGAGCTTCCCCTCAGGTTAGGGGGTTTCACCTCTCCTTAGAACATCCTGTTTTGTCACTCAATATAAACATCCTGTCTTAAAATTTCCTCTTGTTTCACCTCCCTTTTCCCATTCTGTGTCTTAAGAAGTTTCCTCCCGAGATGGAAGGTTTCACTCTCAGAACCAACTGCTACATAACCTTCTCCAAGGATGAGATTCCTGGGGGGAATTTCAATTCCTGGGGAACCATTGTTTCAAAGTTCTGATAGCCAAAGAGGTTTAAAAGTGCCTGGAAGCCGGGCGGTGGTGGCGCACGCCTTTAATTCCAGCACTCGGGAGGCAGAGCCAGGCGGATCTCTGTGAGTTCGAGGCCAGCCTGGGCTACCAAGTGAGTTCCAGGAAAGGCGCAAAGCTACACAGAGAAACCCTGTCTCGAAAAACCAAAAAAAAAAAAAAATAATAATAAAAAAATAAAAAAATAAAATAAAAGTGCCTGGAGAATGTCTTCCCTCCTGTCAGAAAACCATGACTAGCAGTTATAGATGACTCTGGTTAATTAAAAAAAAACGGGAAATAAATTCAATATTTACAAATGCAGTTTGATGTGTTCAATCTTTCCAAATACAAGGCCATTTAGAAGGGGAAATCACAAAATGAGATCCCAGTGTGGTGGCTTGAATGGGTATGGCCTCCATAGACTCATGTGTTTGAATGTTTGGCCCATAGGGGGTGGCACTATTAGGAGGTGTGGCCTTGTTGGAGTCAATGTGGCTTGTTGAAGGAAGTGTGTCACTGTGGAGGTGGTTTTTGAGGTCTCATATATGCTCAAGCCATGCCCAGTGTGACGGTCTCTTTCCTACTGCCTGGGATCAAGATGTAGAACTCTCAGATCCTTCTCCAGGACTGTATCTACCTGCACACTGCCATGTCCCATCATGATGATAATGGACTAAACCTCTGAAACTGTAAGCAAGCCCCAATTAAATATTTTCCTTTTTAAGGGTTGCCATGGTCATGGTGTCTCTTCACAGCAGTAGAAACCCTTACTAAGACACCCAGTATTGGAAAGATTGGGAACCATTGCCTAAAATACAAGGCTCTTGGCTATTACCATTGGACCTACCAGTGTTCTCTACACTTTGCTCTACTGTTGACGGATCTCTGGAGTTGGAGGTGGGATATAGTTTTTAAAAAGGATTTGGTAAACGTATTTCATCTTCTAACTTCTTCATGGTTTTTGATCAATAATTAATTCCATAGCATCTGTCCCTTGAAGACTATCTTGTCTGTTGTCTTTGTGAATGACAAATCAGGATGTTTGGAAAACAAAATACTGCCTCTTCGCAGCACACAGCTAATCGGATGAAATGCCCCCAATTTATAATGTGTAGATAAGAACCGTGGAACAGAAAAAACACCCAAGATGGTTTCACATACAAGTAAGAGGCCAGAAAATCCATCTCAGTGCTGGCGCAGGTCTTCAGACGGTCTTCATTTCTTTGATTGCCAAACCATTTAAATTCATTGGGAACTACTGGAGCATGCCTCTGCACAGCTGTTCATCACTCTAAACACAGACAGATACCTCTTTTTTTTTTTTTAAGCTGTTTGGGTGGAATACAGTTTCCTCAGATTTCAGTGTTTACAGTTCTGGTTATATGGACACACAAATCTAGGCAGAGAAGATCATCAGTTGACCTGTGCTGTAATGTTCAACACAACTAAAATTGATCACCTACTATGTGCCAGGTATTGTGCATTACAGCGGTCTGACTAAGGGCTCTAAGTGTACACGGCAATCAGTCTCAGCTCTGATGGAGAAACTGAGCACCAAGAGGCTGATGTCCTGGCTGAAACTCAGAGTGTTGATGAGTAAAGGGAAGGGCTCCTCCCAGGCCATCTTCCTTCTTCTTTCTTTTGAGATAGGATCCCATATAGCCCAGGCTGACCCCAAACTCCCCGTGTAGCTGAAGATAACCCTGAGCTTGTGATCATCTGGCCTTCACTTTCCAGTGCTGAGGTTGCAGACTTGCTCCACCATGGCCAGTTTATGCAGTGCCGTGGCTAGAACCCAGGGTTTCCTGCAAGCTAGCAAGCACCCTACCCGCTGAGCTATATCCTCCGTCCATCTTGTGAAAGCATAATTCAGTCACAAGCATTACCTCTTTAGACATCATAATCTTGTGTTGCCCCACCCAGGTCCACATTAGAATTCCTTGGTGATTTTTTTTTTTTTTTTTTTACATTATGCTGTTATCTACAACCCACTAAGTCAACTTTTAAAACACAACATTATTAATGATGGCAAACATGTTGGGCTTGTTATTAACCTTGGTCACGCCATTTGTAAAGTTCCTCCAGTTTGGTTACAGCATGACAGTTCCAAGAACTGGTGTCTGGTTCTAACTTGTAGATATTCTCATGGCCATAATATCAAACCCCAGTAACTACCAGGTGCCTGCCTTGCTTTCTTGCTTCCGTTCTTCTTCTTTCCTTCCTTCCTTCCTTCCTTCCTTCCTTCCTTCCTTCCTTCCTTCCTTCCTTCCTTCCTCCCTTCCTTCCTTTCTTCCTTCCTTTTTTCTTTCCTTGAGATAGAGTCTCACTATGCAACTCTGACTAGCATAGAACTCACCATGTAGACCAGGCTCACAGAACCTGAACTCACAGAGATATGCCTGCCTCTGCCTCCTGAGTAGCATGCACTACCACATCCAGCAATTCTTTAATCTACTACATTGTGTTGTTTTGGCTGCAGGCCAAAACAACAACAAAAATTCAGCCCCCATTTCCCCCTTTCTGCCCGTAACTACCCCATCCTATAGGCAGGCCATGGGCTCTGGTTCTTACACTGTAGTTCCTCTCCATAGGGTTTGTCCTGAGCAAAGCCTGTGCTGTCTTCTAGTCACCCTCTCCTTTGTCCTGTCTCCTCACCAACCTCACGCTTACTGTGTACCAAGCACTTCACAAACACACACACACAGTTTCACTTAATCCTCAGGAGAGCTGCTGGATGAAGGAACCGTTAAAGGTACTGACTTCCAAATGAGCACGGTAAGATTCAGAAATGTTAAAGGCCTAGCCAAAAGTTACTTGGCCAGTTGTTGGTACAGTGAGAATTCTGGTCCCAGACAGACTGGCTTCAGCATCTCCACTCAGAAAACAGAAATCAAAGGACAGGCCAGGTGGAGGACCGCCACAACTGACACGCACCGCTGGAATCCCTGGAGGATGCTGGCGCACCATCCCACTCCTGTCCAATGGCAGGCAGCATTCATCCTGTCTTTCCCAATGACAGGCAGCATTCATCCCATCTTTCCCCGAGTGTACTCCTGTGAGGGGAGGAGGAGGATCCTGTTTGGAGGATTCCAGCTAATAAGTGAGTAGATGATAGAATGTTGTCCTGTACAACCTCTGAACAAAGGCATCAAGACCAAGATCCTCACTGGAGCCAAACTTCTCAACAAGAGGCGTCTAGACTCTCCTGGGAGAAGTGCACAGTAACTCTCATAAGGTATTCTTGCTAGAAAAATCCAATATCTTCACATTTCTAGAATCAAAGACCCTTCTCAGATGAAACAAGAGCCCATGAAACATTAGAGATGCGACTGGTAAAAATCCAGACCAGAGACTCAACCAACTGAAGATTCTATTTATTTCCTTATTTCTCTGGGGATGGGGGTAAGGATGGTGATGGGAAAGAATGAGATATCAGAAGATTCTTATAAATTAATTGCAGCCTATAAGACAGGAAAAATCTTTGCTGACCATGTGGTCACCACAGGTCACACCAGGCATGGAATTAATATCTAAAATATATGAATAACTTCAAAAGTTAAATACAAAACCCATACAAATCAATAAACGGCCAATGATCAGAATAGACGGTTCTTTTTTTTTTTTTTTTTGGTTTTTCGAGACAGGGTTTCTCTGTGTAGCTTTGCGCCTTTTCCTGGAACTCACTTGGTAGCCCAGGCTGGCCTCGAACTCACAGAGATCCGCCTGGCTCTGCCTCTCGAGTGCTGGGATTAAAGGCGTGCGCCACCACCGCCCGGCTTGAATAGACGGTTCTTGAGTAAGGAATAAAACTGGCCAATAATACTCAGGAAAGTGTTCAATACCTCTTCAGTAAGGGAAATGCAAATTAAGACTTTCAAGATTCCATCTCATCCCATTCAGAATGGCTGTCATCTAGAAAACAAATAACAGAAGCCGATAAAGATGTAGGGAAATAGGAACACCTTCTCACTGATGGGTGGAAATGTAAACTTACATAGTCATCGTGGACATCAGGAGGGGTTCCTAACAAACACTAAAATAGAACTGCTGTATGGCCCAGCCATACAACACTGGGGTGTGCCCGGAGGACTCTTAAGGCCACACACCACGGACATCCTCATCGACTGCTGCATTATTCACAATAGCCAGGAAATGGAACCAGCTTACAAGTCCATCGACAGACAGATGGATAAAGAAAATGTGGTACATGGACCCAATGGAACTGTGGGAGCCATTGAGGGAAATAAAATTTTAACATTTGCAGGAAAATGGATGGAACTGGAAATACTTAGCTCATCAAAATAAGCCAGACTCAGAACGACAAAGACTGTAGAGGTCATGAGGTCCACGCACTTACAGAGAGCACTGGAGAATCCAGGATTGTTAACTACACAAGCTTCTTCTTCAATGGAAGAAACTGACACCTGTTCACCTGGGAGGCTGGAGCAGATGTTGTTTCATAACGTGGTGATCTTCTGCTATTCTGCAGAGCCAGCCCTTTCCTGAATCCCCTTTATCCTGAGCATTGTTTCTCAGTCAATAGAACCCATCCTTATGGAAGAGGTCCCATGTATTTTGTAAATTTGCTATTGTGCTTATTGCAACCCCTTCTTCCCTATACCATTATCCCGAGCATTGTTTCTCAGTCAATAGGACCCATCCTCGTGCTTCTGACAAGCCCTTCCTCCCTAGGCCCTTGTCCCTGAGCTTTGTTTCTGTCAATAGAGCCCATTCTTGTGGAAGAAGTCATAGGTACTTTGGAAAAGACATGTACTTTGCAAAGGAGTTCCCATGTAGTCATGCCCTAAGCTTTATTGTGATAACTATCACAAAGAAACATTTTCCCAAAGTTTTATTGTGTTTAAATATGTCAAAAATAAACCACTTGGGGTCAGATGCCAGGAGTTTAAACCAGCCCGGCTAACTAAGTTGTGTGAACCGGGTTTTCTTCTTACCTGCAGCAGTAGAACTTACAGGGACCCCCTCAAAAGACCATGTTCTCTCTCATAGGCAGGACTTGGACTTGTGTGTGTGTGTGTCTGTGTCTGTGTGTCTGTGTGTGTGTGTGTGTGTGTGTGTGTGTGTGTGTGTGTGTGTGTGTGTGTGTGGTGAGGCTAGGAAGCAGACAATGAAAGGGGAGGAAGACAGCGTAAGGGAGGAGGCTGCAAAGGGTAACGGAATACACGTGACAGGAAGTCAAAAGTGGGGGAGCCAGCGAGGGCCTGGAGAGATGAGAGAAGTAAAGGGCGTGGCCGATAAACTAGAACAAAGTGTAATGACACACGTATATGAAAATGTCACAGTGCTAGTCTATGTTAACTTCAAAATTAAAGAAGTACCTGCATACATATGCATCTTATTGAGACTGATTTGATCAAGTATCTTTAAAAAAAACAAAATTTGGAGAAATTGGAATACTGATTGGGTATTTGATGTTATTGATATAATTTTTAATCTACTCTGGGTCTGGTAATTATATTATAGTTATATCAGCTGAGTGGATACTCATGGACAACATGTCAGTAGTCCCAGCATTCAGGGGGTGAAGAGAGGATTGAGAATTCCAGGCCATCTTTGGCTCCGCAATGAGACCCTGTCACAAAACAAATAAAAACCAACCCAGGACATTTTACATTAGAGACAAACATTCTACCATTGAACTACCTCTCCATGGATGATATTCATTCAGAGCAGAGCTAATTTGACTGCTGTATCGATTCAACATTCCTATCATTTAAATTGATATCACAATTCTCAACATCATATTATGAAACATTTAGCATATGGTAGGTTAGTCATAAGAAATATGATAACACATCATGTGACATTATCAAGATGCCTGAGTGGTACATGCCCAAGTGAATGGAATTCGGAAGCAATGGATGAATTTATATAAGCATTTGGGAAGAGAAATTTCCTGCTCATCCCAGTTCTCCCTCACCCTCATGAATGACTCTGCTGTATTTCCCAAATGACTGACCTGAATCTCACCTCCTTGTCTCAATACTTTACTTACATCTCTCCTCCAGACGTAGGAGGCATGGGACAAAGTAGACCCACCTCCATGCTTTCTCTTCTGTACCCTCAGAAACTTCTCTGGGACCCTGGGTTTACTTTTTACATTCAGTCACTTAACAAACATTTATTGAACACCCAATTTGCTCTGAGGAAGTGGAAGGAGAGTGCTCCTTTCCCACACCCTCAGTGACTGAACACATTTTGGTCTCTCTGTCATTTTAGCATTTCCCCATTTCTCTTCCTTTTGAAGACTAATGGCTCCCAGCACCCTCAGCAATGCGAGGAAACATTCTCGCCACGCGAACTAGAGCAGTTGAAACTGGTCTGAGCCAAGTTGCAGTTCTACCTACCACTTAGTAGTTGTACGACTTTGAGCAAGTTGAGAGACTTGTGGTGGCCTGAGTGAAAATGGCCCCCATAATCTCACAGGGAGTGGCACTATGAGGAGGTGTGGCCTTGTTGGAGGAAGTGTGTCACTGGGGGAGGGCTTTGAGGTCTCAGATGCTCAAGCCAGGCCCAGTGTTTCATTCTCTTCCTGCTGCCTGCTGATCCAGATGTAGAACTCTCAGCTCTTTCTCCAGCACCATGTCTGCCTGCACGCCACCACGCTTCCCACCTTGATGACAATGGACTAAACCTCTGAACTGTAAGCCAGCCCCAATTAAATGTTCTTCTTTATGAGAGTTGCTGTGATCATTGTTTCTCTTCACAGCGATAGAAACCCTAAGACAAGCCTCTTGGAGCCTCTACAGAGGGAGACAGGAGACAAATGTCACAAATGTCACCTGCAGCCAAGCAAACCACCTGGCTAGTTGTTAAGCCCTTAATCAAAAAGCAGATACCATAGCCATTCATTGCAGCCACCTTCCCAGCTCTCACAGATAGCCACATCTGTCTTTCTCAGGTGTCCCTTCTCTGTCCATCATAAAGCCATGGCCACACCACACATCTGCTCAGAAGACTCAAGACCACTCAAGAGCTTCTTGCCCAAGCTGCCTGCCATGGAAGACAGCTGTTCCCTTCCAGAAATGTCCTCAGCATCAGAAATCTCTTCTGGGCACTCCTGGGTGGTGTTCATATCAGTATGAAATGCTGGATGATGAGATCATGAACAGGACTGGAGGCCTGTGGACCTCAGCGAGCAAAGCCTCTCACTGTGCTAGGCTTTCATGTGGCCCTTTGTGGTCACATACAGAACAATGATTGCTTATACCACACAGGGCTTTAGAGCTGGGTCAGGTGGTACAGGCTTGTGATCCTAGTTACCATGGAGACTGAAACAAAAGGATAACAAGTCCAAGGCCATTCTGGACAACTTCGTGAACCTTCATCTCCAGATTAAAAGTTTAAATAGAGTTGGTTGATAGAACTCAGTGGTAAAGCACCTGCCCAGCATGTCTTAGGCCCTGGGTTCAATTCCCAATACCACCAAATAGAGAAATTTAAAAAAAAAACCCACAAAACTTTAGCTTTCAAGATCGTGTTTTCAGCCATTCCTCTTTCTCCCATACAAACCTGTAGAACTACCTGTACTGAAAACTCTGAGGTGAGAAATTTGAGTCTAGCGGTTAGACAATTCACCAATTCATCCAATTCTAGACAGGTAGTTGGTAGCAGTAGAAAGTGTCTCTCTGTCCTTTCTGAAGTCCCTTTCCCAAGAGAACTCCCTGTCCCTTTATCACTGACCAGGTGTGTCCTGCTCACACATAAGCAGCTAAAGCAGTGCTTTAGGTTCTCAACCCGGGTGTCAAAGGACCCTTTCACAGGGGTCGCATATCAGATATTTACATTGAAATTCATAACAGTAGCAAAAATACAGCTATGAAGAATCAATGAAATAATTTTATGGTTGGGGGTCACCAAAGCATGAGGAACTGTATTACAGGGCCTCAGCATTAGGACAGTTGAGAACCCCTGGTTTAGAGGGAGAATTGGGTAAATAAGAAGACAAAGACTAAAGCAGAGGGTATCAAGATCAGAATCTGTGAAGAAAGGGGAAGTCAGTATTTTCAGATGAATGATCTTCTGTTCCTACTAGACTCGGTCTCTTGTCTCCCAGAGCATCGTGATGCTCCAGGAGATTCTTACAACATTACTCATGGGCTGGAGAGATGGCGCAGAGGTTAAGAGCACTGGCTGCTCTTCCAGAAGACCCAGGGTTCCAGTGCCCATATAGCAGTTCACAGCCATTTATAAATTCAGTTCCAGGGGATCTGATGCCCTCTTTCTAAACTCGTACACAGACATATATTCAGGTCAAACAATCATACACATAGAATAATGTTTAAAAATTATCCATTCGGAGCCTGCCTGGGTTTGTGCTAGGACCTCTACATATATGTTATGGCTGTTGGCTTGGTGTTTTGGAGGCACTCCTGACATGGGGGTGGGGGTGTCTCTGACTCTTATGTCTGCTCTTGGGACCTTTTCCCACCTACTGGGTTGCCTCGCCCAGTCTTGATGTGAGGATTTGTGCCTGTTCTTAGTGTATCCTGTTGTCCCTTTGGTGGCTGCCCTTAAGAGGCCTGCTCTTATCAGGGGAGACAGAGGAGGGGGAGATTGGATCTGGGGGAGAAGGGTGGTGTGGTGGGGGGACTGGGAGGAGTGGCAGGAGGGGAAGCTTTGGTCAGGATGTATTGTATGAGAGAAGAATAAATAAAAATTAACAAAAAAAAACCCCAACAATCTCATCCATCCACTCGTTCTTCATGGGTTCATCACTGACTGGCCCTCTGCTGGGCACCAGGCCCTAGTGCTGTGCATAGGATGCAGCTGGAAGGGAGCATGCACAGCTGACATTTTCTGTCACTGAATTTTTGCTAGAAACGCATAGAATTTCAGTCCACTTATGCAGGACAGTGGGGAATTATTACCAACCTTATTTGACCACCCAATCCATCAAGCAGGAGGCCCATACAAACCCTCCTCTGCAGGAGAGTCCAAACTACATCTCGGCTTAGCTACCTATTATTCCAGAATCCTGGCCCTTTGGGGGAATGAATTCCAGCAGAGCCAGGAAGAGACGTGCTCTTTGTCAGGTTTTCCTCTCTGACTTCATTCCGAGAGACAGGGCTTTGTCCCTGGATCCAGAGCAGCTGATAAAAGAGCCTAAAGGAAAGAGGGAGGGTGCTGTCCGGAGGACAGGGCACCGCCACAGGCACGGCCGTTTCAAGTACGGGTTGACGCAGGTCGTGACTAAGACTCAGCTGCCTCTCTCTGGAGCCTGTGAGTGAGGGAAACAAACCTTTTGGCCTATGTATTGAACCCTCCATTTGCTTAGGGAAGGCTCCTAGAGGAAAGAATGAGACCATGTACACTCAAGTGGATTAGACATCATCCATGTGGCCCAGGGGTCCCCAGAGCAGCCAGACCACCAAGGATAGGGACAACCTTGGGGGGAGGTCCTGCCAAGGGGAGCAAGAGCGGTCCTTAGGAACTGGGGGGGGGGGGGTCATTCAGGCAGACGTTAATTTTGCCCACAGTAGCTTGTGGCGTTAGGAATAAGACAGGATTGTGCACCTGCCAACAGAGACGAAAGCTGGGGAGGAGGCAGAACAATGGTAGGGTTGACCCACGGACACACGTGAGCCCAGCCTGGGGACAAGGAGGAGAGTGTAGCCTAAGCAGATCGTCCAGTTGCCCGCGTCTTCCGGCCTTTCTCTGCGACTTCAGTCTGTTTAAACAGCCGCGCATCCAGCTCCTTGAGAACCGATGAGTGGCCCTAAAATCTCAGAAGGGGGACTTTTCAGGGAAGCATCCCTCTTCCCTGCCAGGTGCGCAAGATGCTGAAGAAAGAAAACAATGGTAGAACAAATGGGGTGGGGCCACCTTTGCTACCGCTGGAGAACAGGCTGGAGACGCCTGTAGTCCAGAAGGGTACCCACAGACAAACCTGTCTCAAATCAGACACTCACTGGTCTGCAGCGGGCGTGCCCGAGAAATCCAGTAAGCACCCGGAGAAGAGTTAGAGGGGCATCGTTAGAAAGACATAGTTAGAAAGACACAGACAAAGAAAATGAAAACTGGGTGATGGAGGCTTCTTGTTCCCAGAAGATGTGAGGGGGACTGGAGGGAAGGCACAGGACAGGTGTCTAACCAGGACCCAGGGGCCCTATAAAATGCCTAAGCCAGAGTCATAGTCAGTGTGCCACTGCTTAAAATGGGAACTCTTCTGCCTCCCAGAATTACAGCAGGGGACCCCTGAGCTACCCTGCTTAGTCGTAGGGACAGTTGTAGCCCCCACATTCCCCAGCTGGCCTGCGGAGGGTTTTATTTTGCACTTAACAGAACTCAAAGAATGACTTTCTGTTTCATGTTCTTGAGGACCAGCAGAATTGGGGTATCTGTTGTTTAGTCTGTGGGTTCACTAAAGAGGATGCTGGTCATTTCTATTGACAGTAGATGAAAAGATTGAGGTTTTAATCTTCACATTGAAACAGGGCTTGGGTTGGAGATGCGGCTCAGCTGGTGCAGTATGAAGCCTTCAGTTTGCTTCCCAGTGCCACATAAACCGGACATGATGGCACACATCTGCAACATCTGTAATCCCAGTACAGGAGGAAGAAGCAGGAAGAACAGAAGTTCACGGTCAGCAGGGGATTAATCTTAAGTCTGAGGCCAGCCTGGAGTACATGAGACCTTGTCTCAAAAGAAAAAAAAAAAAAAAGGCCTGAGACGTTGCAGAAAGACACAAAATAGGTTATGTGATTTTCTCCAATTATCTAATTATCTGAACTACAAGAACATGGAACGTGTCTACGTGATTGACTTCACTGTTGATAGCAGCAGCGCTAGGGATAGAAGATTTGGTTCCTGGCAGGCTGATCCTTGTTTGTTAGCTCAGAAAGTGGTTTTTTTCAATATGTTAGAATTACAGCGTAGTTGGTAGATATTTAGGTCGTATGGTCTGGAAGGCCATACAGCTCTGCTTTGTGATCTTGAATCAGTTTCTTAACATCTCTCTGTTTAGTTTCTGCATCTAAAGTGTGGCGTAAGAGCAGGAACATCTGTCCACTCTAAGCCAGATGAGGAGTCAACTCGATGAGGAAGAAAAACAATTCCCCTACCCTCTTCAGTTTAGGTCCCAGGAGCTGCAAATCAAATGGACAAAAGGCAGACTAAACCGAGAAAAGATAACTTTTCATAATATTTACGAGTAGAAGGAGAACTCCCAGCATGATAAAGTGGGAGGGGCTGATGTCATATACCAGTTAGACAGGAAAGAAGATGGAGGCTTCAGGAAGCAGTGACCAGGAACCAAAGGAAGGAATGAGAATGTCCCCAGTGGCTTGTTATTTGAACACTGGGTCCCCAGTTGCAGGTGCTATTGGGGGGGGGGGGCTTAGGAGGTGTGGCCTTGTTAGAGGAAGTGTGTCATGGAAGGGGGGGATGTGTAGCATGAATCTTAAATGGTCTTAATAAAAACAAAACTGGTGTAGTGGGTAGCCATTCCAGCTTTGATCTGGAAGTTCCAACCCCCATTGAGACTTCGGCAACTGTAACGCCTACAAGGCAGAACCGAGAGATCGCTGGCCCATCCAGATCTTGGGTCTCCAGGCGCCTCCCTTGGCCCCGCCTTGTAGGCGTGACAGTTGCCAAAGTCTCAATGGGGTTGGAACTTCCAGATCAAAGCTGGAATGGCTACCCACTACATCCTGGAGCTGGGTATTGAGGTGAACACTGGAAGATCAGAGAGGCAGAACAAGCCACAGCCACCTCACCTCACCAGTTCCTCAGCTGATCCTGTTTCCTCAAACTGGAAGCCTCTGAGTCCTCATCCAGAATGAATCTCAGCTGAACTGCTGCTCAAAAGCCTAAAAGCTTAACCAGCTAAAAGCTTCTAGTTTCTGGTCTTCACGCCTTATATACCTTTCTGTTTCCTGCCATCACTTCCTGGGATTAAAGGCTCTTGTTACCACACCTGGCTGTTTCCAGTGTGGCCTTGAACTGACAGAGATCTAGGCGCATCTCTGCCTCTGGAAGGCTAGGATTAAAAGCATGTGTGCCATCATTTTCTGGCCTCTATATCTAGTGGCTGTTCTGTCCTCTGACCCCAGAGAAGTTTATTAGGGTGCATGGTATATTGGGGAACACATTATCACCACAGGGATGGGGGGTAGGGGAGTAAGGGAGGAGTTGAGGGGGCCTGTGAGAGTTGAGAGACTGAAGCCTTTTCCAGGTTGCTCTCTCTGCTTCAAGCTTGTGGTTCAGGTTGCAAGGTCTCAGCTTCTCTTCCCTCCGCCAGGCCTGCTCCTTAGCGCCATGTTTCCCTGCCATGACGGACACGCATCCCTTTGGAACTGTGAGCCAAAATAAACTCTCTCTTCAAGTTGAAATGGTCCCAGTGTTCTATCACAGCCATAGAACAGTAACTGATAAAGAAGGTAAGGGTGGCTTTAAAAAGCTCTTTATACCAACTCTGTGAATGATTCCTTGTCTATTCTGTTCCTGCCTTCTTGACCCCAGGAAAACACCTCCACCAGAGAAACTGTATGCCCACCTCTTAAAGCAGATGAAAGAAAAGAAAAAACCCCTTCTGGTATTTGCTATCATTTGTCCTCAACTCAAAACAGTCCTTAAGCCAAAGTGACGTATCTGAAGGCTGTGTGTTCTGACCCTCTTACCACCAGACTTGTTCACAGTGACAACAACCGCCTGTTCCTGGAGCAGAACGCTGGTGCATTGCAGTGCTGGAACCCAGTTTCTCTGCGGGCGCTCTCTTAGAATTAAGGTCCTCTACACTTGAAACCTATCTGATCCTCCTCAACGTCACCCAAGACTCTCCTGACCAGGTTCCCAGCCTTGACCCAGCTCTTGCCCACACCTGAGCTGTGACCTAGAGAAATGAAATTTCTACTGCCTTCAGAATGAAATTCAAGTTCAAAGCTCAGAGCTACCACTGCTGTACCTACTCAGTCTGACTTCCTCTCCCCTCCTCCTGCTCCCCACAGTCTCCCACCTCAGTTATAAGATGGGGGCACTGCTGAATGAAGCTCTTGGCCCCTCTCCACAGGCTCTTGCCGATGTTTCTTAGCCTCCCACTTCACTTTTTCCCTCTTCCTGCCTGGGTGGGCTAGCCCCAAGTGCCCTGTCTCTAAAAGTGTGAGTCGTGACTTTTTCTGTTGGTCTCTCCCCTTACTAGATGAAATAAGGATGAAAGGAACACATTTAGTTCATCTCAGAATCCAGTGCCCACAGCAGGCCTGGCATAAAGCAGGTGTTCCCTAAGGACCTGCCTACGGAAGGACGTCATTTAGTCTGTCTTTGTGGCCTGGAAGCCAATGGTAGCCTGTGTCCTTTCTCCTGAAGCCTTGGGCTTCTGTAAAAAATATGTGGGGGACGGAGGAGGGGTCAGCTGTGAACCTGCAGAGCTAAGTGAGTGAAAGGGATGTGGCTGAGACTTGAAGTGGCCTTTGCAGCTTTCCTTGACGAAGGTATATGCCAATTCCCCAAAGTATGAGCAGCTGTGATTTTTTTTTTTTTTTCTGGGCAATACAGTATCTGTTTTAACACAGAAACGCTTCAAGTGGGGTTATTTCCCTTCCAAGCGAAAGCCAATTAAATAAATTCTATTTTCTCCCCTTGGTGCTTACAAAGTGTGGGAGTTGTCACCAAACACTACTGAATATTCTAATTTAGTCATAAATGGGCTGAAAGAATGGAGCATAATTACGAGTCCAGAGTAAGATGTGCTAAATATTTTTATCATGTTCAGCATATGCTGGGGTGGGGGGAAGGGACACCAAAAAACTCTCTCCACTGTAACTGTCAACATTCAATTCACAAAATGTAAACAGCAGCTGAGTAGAAGGAGACAGCAAAGCATCTCTAGTATCTGCAGCATATGCGAGAAGGGGTTCCCTTCGAGGGAGGGGTGACCACGTTTACCCACAGAGCCATTTGGTAGTGGTTGTAGTTGTTCAGAAAGAGACCCTGGGAAAACTAGGGGGCGTTTTCTTGAAGCAAACCAGAATGAAAACCTGTGCATGCAGCAGTTAGGTTTCAGGCAGGAGAAACTGGGAACTCAGAAAAAAAAAAAAAAAGACTGGAAGGGGCCAAGGAGAGCCAGCCAGAGAGTTCTGTGGAAACAGCCTCTCCAGCGCTCTACTCAGAGGGAAACAGTGGGTGCCCAGTAGGAACTGGGGAGGGACTGTTTTGAGTTCAAATGCCAGAAACCTAGGCAGCTTGTATCTTTCCAGAATTTTGTCAGAATTTTGAATAATAAATCCATAAGCTATGTCGGTTTCATAGGCTGCATTTTGACAAGCAGTGCCAAGTTCCCTTTTTTTCAGCCTTAGTTACTAATGTTAACTCTGTGATCACAGTTTACAGAAGGGCTACCCAAGGGTTAAAAGGAGGCTACAAGGTGAGCTGGGCGGTGGTGAAACACACACCTTTAATCCCAGCACTCGGGGAGGCAGAGGCAGGAGGATCTCTGTGAGTTCAAGGCCAGCCTGGGCTACAGAGTGAATTCCAGGACAGCCAGGGCTATGCACAGAGAAACCCTGTCTCGAAAGAGCAAAAAACAAAAACCAAACCAAACCAAACAACAACAAAAAGAGGCTACAGCAATATTCAAGGAGTTTGCAGAAGCCTCACTAGAGGCGAGCAGGGAGAGCTGGTATAGATGGAAGGAGTCTTGCCGTGGTAAGATACTAAAGAGCCCAGATGGAGAGCTACTGGAGATGAGGAGCCTAGCTGTAGGGTCTCTGGATTGAGCTGGGCTATAGAGGCAAGGCACTGACTGGATCTAGATGGACAGATGGATGGATGGGTGGATGGATGGATGGGTGGGTGGATGGATGGATGGACAGATACAAGACAGTTTGAGTAAGATGAATCAGCAGTGGGCACCATGCTGAGTTGAAGCCCGGGAATAATTGGGAATTTTCTGTTTTCTGCCTGTTGGACCCTTGACATACACACAGGGGTGGAGGTGGGTGTCAGGTGACAGGTCGGTTGGGGCTGTCATCATTGTAGTGTTAGGTGTCCTCCTCTGCTGTACGGGGGTCCACTGAGGTTAGTGCACCCATCCTCAGTTCGATGTGCCGCATAAATTCTTGCTCATTATGGTCCCAGTTCACTTTGGTAAATTCCTAGGGGGCACCCATCTACTCTTAAGTGAACAAGTTACTTATCAGTGTGAGCCTGTGGTTGATGCTGGACAGGCAGTCTGCGTGCACGCTGCCCACCCACCCGCCCTGTTTAGTTGCACTCAAAATGGAGACAAATGCTGAACAAATGCTGCTGGAGGTATGGAGTCACTCCGGGCAAGTTTCAGCCTGAAAAAACACCGTTACATTATAGAGGGGTAACAGTTGTCCCCGCTCCCAGCTCCCCCAGATCTTAGCACAACAGAGGCCATGTTAGAGACACCACCTGATTTTAAAATCCAGCACATAGGCCCCCAACACCTGCCAAGATGAGAACAAAGATCTAGTCCATCAAAAGACCTGGTCCATAGTTCCAGGAAAGTCCTTATATAATATATATGTATATTATATATTATAATTTATATATATATAAAAATAATAACCTTTCTTCTGGCTTCTGCAGTTCTGCTTCTTACTAACTGAAGAATGGCAACCAGGATGTGGTTTTGGTGCATTAAAGACAGTTATAAAGGCTCGGACTGCATGATTCGGACACGTTTCCCATGCAGCTGCTGGCTAGCAGCAAAGGCTTTCTCGTGGTGGTATCCTCTGGTGGGGCTCATCTGGAGACAAAGTTACTTAGTCTACTCTCAACAAGAGCACTTTCCAGTCATTGGCTTCAGTTTCTGTAAACAAAGTCTGCTGGGGCCAACCCGGGCGTCTGTGTCTGAGAATCATCTAAAACTCTACTTTGTAGGACAGGCCTCTGGGAAGGTCTGAGATCTCTTTTCCTTTATTAGTTGTTTTGCATAGGTGGATTTTAAGGTCAAAGGAGATATTCCCAAACTGTATATTTCTGTAAGGAAGCTGGGGGTGGGGGTGGGGGTGGGGGCTGCAGGCTGGGACGTGACCAAACACCTGCACGCTCCAGGGGAGGAGAGGCAAGGTCAGGGGGGAAAGCAGACAGACACCCTGTCTCCGCAGGGTCAGCCTTGCTTTTGGGCCAAGGGTGATAAGAAGGCCAGGTTTTGGGGACAGAGATAACACTCACCCTTAAATCCTTTTAATGACCAGTGGTTTGGGGGGACAGGTGTTAAACACTTAACAAGTCATTGCGCTGCTAATTAGCTAATTAGTAAGTAATTAGTAAGCACCCCGGTTGAGAGGAAGGAGCAAGAAGGTACAGCATTTTATATGGGGGGGGGGGGGAGAGCACATGCTCTCTGTCAGTGGTTCTCAGTCTGGGGCTCAGACAACCCTTTCCCAGGGATTGCATGTCAGTTATTTACATTACAGTTCATAACAGTAGCAAAACTGAAGTTATGAAGTAGCAATAAAAATAATTCTATGTTTGGGGGGTCACACGAGAAACTGTATTAAAGGGTCGCCGCAGTGTTAGGAAGGTTGAGGACCCCTGCTCTCTGTAGCTGCTGTACACATCGCTTGTAGTTTGGAGGCGGGACTGCTTTCTACAGCTAATACTCAAGAGAGCCGGGAGCTTGCTCTGCAGCTTCAAGATGCCGCGTGATGTCACTTAATGTCATTCAGTTTATCTCCGTGATGAGTGGTTTAAAACATGATAGTGTTGGTCTGCCTTTCACAGAGCCCCTCATCCAGTGGACCTGTCCACGGGCCGTGATGCAGTCTGTATAGACACCCCTTGAGCTCCTAGGAGTGGGACAGCACACACACACACACACACACACAGTGTTGTGACTTAAGGCTAGGCCAAGGAATATAAAAGAAAGAATTCTACGATTCTAAATAAACAAAAGAACTTGAGGAAAATTCAAGATAACTTGTCTGGAAAAAAAAATGTGTCGTGTTCATACATGACTTCATGTTTTTGTTTAGCGCGGGTTTGTTATGTTGTCAAGGTTGGCCCTCGGTTTGCAGAGATCCTCCAGCCCTTGCCTTCCAAATGCTAGGATCACAGGTATGTGTCACCATACCTGGCTCCAGTATGGCTCCTTGACAGTGAGAGAAAAGATGGCCGAGGACTCCCGAAGGGGAACATCCCTAACAGGAGAGGAGAACCTGGGTGCCTGGGCCTATTTGAGTACTTTTGCTTCTATCTCTCTGTCAAAGGAACAGGATGTGCTCAGGGCTGTTCTACAGGAATGGAGGACAGGTTACAGATTGCATCTGCCCCGGGGAATTGCCTCCGGCGTGACAGTCACCAAAAGCCTGCTGAAGCTCAGGCAGGACCCACCATCCCCAGAACAGAGTAGCTTTTTTTTTTGCCTTGAGAAAAGACTACAGGCTGGGAGCTAAGGCTGGGGAGAGAGCCTTTGCAGATGCATATTCAATCTCTTGGGAAACTCACGTGTATCTTCTTTGGGATTTTCTCTCCCCCACCCGTACCCCCCATTAGCAGCCCAAGCTGGCCATGACCTTACAATCCTCCTGTCTCCTCTTCCCCAGTCTGGCGTTTCCTGGATATACCACCACCCTTGACACAAGGATACAAATGTGTCTGAATAATGATGTGAAATTGAAGATAGTGGTTTGATTTGATCCCCGTCCCCAGTCATTAAATCATGAGAAATAACTGAATTCATTAAAGTGCACATCATAATGACTGGTCACACAGTGTGGGTCCTAAAGGCAATAATCTAGTCATTCTCTTTCAACATTTTAAAATTTCTGTGTGCATGATGTGTTTGTGGGTTTACGTGTTCGAGTGAGCGCTGGTGTGTGTCATGACGTGTGTGGAGGTCAGAGGGCAACCTCAGGTATCAGGCTCTCACCTTCCACCCTATTTGAGAGAGGGTTTCCTGTTGCACATGCAGCCTCCCACCTTGCTGTGGGAACACTCGGGATTACAGACACTCGTGGTCACAGCAGGCTTTTTATCTGCTGTATTAGTTCCTTTCGGCTGCTATGATAAAACATCTTTTTAAAAAAAGGCCGCTTACAGAAGGCCCAGAGCCCATCACTGCAGGTGTGGTGGCAGCAAGAAGCGGAGAGCTTGCATCCTTGACTGCAAACACAAAGCAGAGCGCCAACCGAAGTGATGGGAGACTTTGAACTCTCAAACCCCACTTTCCAGTGACGTGCTTCCTCCAGCCAGGTTGCACCTCCTAAGCCTCCTCAAATAGCGCCACGACCTGGAGACCAAATGTTCAAATACCAGAGCTTATGGGGGATATTTTTCACCCAAACCACTATACATGGATTCTGGGGATTTGAACTCACGTCGTCGTACTTGTGTGGCAAGTGTTTTATCCAACTGAGCCGTCTCCCCAGAGTTTAAGGATAGCCTAGAATGTATGAGACTCTGCCTCAAAAGTTAAATTCATAAGTTTTAAAATTAATCCTTTTTTTTTTTTTCTGGACAAGGTCTCACTACGGAGCCCTGGGTGTCCTGGAGCTCACTGGAAGAGATCCACCTGCCTCTTCCTCCCAAGTGCTGGGAGAGAGAGAGAGAGAGAGAGAGAGAGAGAGAGAGAGAGAGAGAGAGAGAGAGAGAGAGAGAGAGAGAGAGAGAGAGAGAGAGATGGGCTTAGGTGCGCCACCGTGCACACGTAGAGGTCAGAGGACTTTGTGGAATCGGTTTCCTTCTCCTGTCTTTCCACGGGTTGTAGGAATTGTTTCAGGTTGTGAGACGGGGGCGGTGAGCGCCGTTACACACTGAACTTCCTCACCAGCCTTCCGTCTCCTGCTCTAATAATCCTGATGATTCCCATTCTTCTTCCTAATGCCTCTGCCTTTTGTGCACCGTGGTGTCTCACTGAATGTCCAGCTGGGAGATGGTGAGGAGGTGCTGTGTCCTGTTCTCCTGCGCACCCTTTCTTCTTAGGCAGGGGTGATAGGGGCCCTGGTGGAGTGCTTGCATAGGGCACGCGAAGCCCCGCCCCACCTCGGGCACTGCGTAAGATGGGCTCAGTGCACGCTGTCCTAGCACTCAGAGGAGAGAAGCGGAGCATCAGGTGTTCAAGGTCCTCCTCAGAAATACTGTGAGTTTAAGGACAGCCTGGAATGTATGAGACTCTGCCTCAAAAATTAAACTCATAAGTTTTAAAATTAATCCTTTTTTTTTCTTTTCTTTTTTTTTTTTTTTTCTGGATAAGGTCTCACTATGGAGCCCTGGGTGTCCTGGAGCTCACTGGAAGAGTTCAGCCTGCCTCTTCCTCCCAAGTGCTAGGATTAAAGGCGTGTGCCACTTCAACTGGCCTTTTTCCTTTAAGCTTTACTTTATTTGTTATCACTGTGTGTCCGGTGTGTGTGTGTGTGTGTGTGTGTGTGTGTGTGTGTGTGTGTGTGTGTGTGTGTGTATGCACTACAGCCTACGTGTGGAGGTCAGAGGACAACCCATGGACAGTGGTTCTCCCCTCCTGGTAGGATCCTGGGATTGAAGACAGGTCTTCAAGTTTGAGTGACAAGTGACTTTAGCCGCTGAAAGCCGTCTCTCTAGCTTAACTTAATCATTTTCTCAATGAGAGCGTCCTCTCCAGTGCAGGCATTTTAGTGACACATAGGCAAGCTACTTTTGGTTGGCTCCTTGCTCTGGAACTTTCAGAGGAAAGGCTTCACCATGAGTAGTCTCTTTTCTCGCCTCACCTGTTCTGGGTTCAACCTCATCATCCTCCTGCCTCAGTCTCCTAGATGCTGGGATTACAAGTGTGTACCATCATTCCCAACTAATGGCATTTCATTTTTTATAACTTAAAACATTTTCACTGATTTACACAGGTTCTGTCCAGCTTTCCCGACAAAGGCTTAGAAGGTACTTTGTATATCATGTGGCAGGCAGCGGGTGCTTCAAAGTGTGTGACTTCATTTTGAGCTCAAGATCTCCACAGGATCCAGCTTGTCACTGCCTGCCTGAGTCCTGTTGATCAGAAGTTGTCCTGGTTTTCATTTGACTTGGAACTTATTCTGATTTCCTAGCATGTATCTTTGGGTAGCATTTGCATGCAGTAGGAAGAGTGAATTTCCCTTCAAGTTTCTTATCCTAATTTTTTTTTTTCATCTCATCCCTGGAGAGTTGCTGGGGCTGTTGTTTGTAGTTTTCCAGATTAGATCTTTACATTAAAAGTAATTATACCTCAATTTGTCCTATATGCCTAGAAAATAATTGATGGTGGTTGTGGAGCGTCAGGACTTCTCTGACTTGCCTAATTTGATCATTAGAGTATGCTCAGTTTTCTGGTCTGATTCTGTGTTTTGTTTGAGGAGAGACCGACAGAGCAAGCAACTTTTCTGAGATAATTAGAAAATAAGAATTTACAGGGGAGCACCCCCAGAAAGATGCATACAGACCCCTTTTCAAAAATTGTAGACACAGATTATAACTTGCAAGTTAATTGGGGTAGGGGGAGAGTCCAAGGAGAGAAAGTAGGCAGAATTAACCCTCAGGAAGAATTTGTGTTTGAATTTTTCTAAATCTATGGCTTTGGGGTAACCCAGTAGTATCATGGTAATAGTTCTTTGAGTGCAGCAAGATTTACAGACTCTTGCTAATTCTTGAAAGCATCCGAGGAAGCGAGTGAGTCATTTGCTCACCGGTGTTTTGTGAACCCCATCGAGGAGTCAGATGCTTCCGTGCCATGCAGAAACCCAGGTGGAGGCCAGTTAGAAGCACTTGGCACGGCTCGTCCAGTGCTTATCACATTCTTGAAATATCCAGCACACATTTGCAACTCTTCAGTGAAACTGAAATACACTGTGATTTAGTCACTGTGTACCTTGGTATTTGCCACGTGTAGTCTAAATATTTATTGCCTGTACAGTACCTCTGCATACAACGGTGACTCAGTACACATTTGCTGATGTCCAGCTGCCCAAGCATAGGTGTGAAGAAAGTAGATCCCTCTGCTCATATCGCACAATCGACCGCACTGAGGACACCTCAGTGTTTTCCTTGAATTAACTTCTGGTGGCTGCATTCGTCACCTTTCTCACTGCTGTAACAAACACCCTGACCAAGGCAGCTTAAGGAGGAAGAGTCCGTTTGGGTTCAGAGTTCCCAGGTGCCGTCCAGTGTGGTAGGAAGGCTGAGTGGCAAGCGTTCCAGGGACTGGTTCAACGGCTTCTGGGGTCAGGACACAGATAACTGCCGCTGCTCAGCTCACTCTCTCCATACAGTCTAGTCCCAACCCCAGCCTGTGGAATGATTGACACAGTCTGCAGTGGGCGGGTCTTCTAATCTAGAAAACCTGTCACAGAGGTTTGTTTCCATGGCAATCCTAAGTCCCGTCAAGTTGATGATCAAGATTAAGCATCACAACTCCATCCCTTGACTACTCGACACTAAAACATCACATTTAAGCCACAGCCTTCAATCCCTTGTTACAGCCTACCATGTCATATAAGTCTCAGTGGACTGAGACAGCTCGCTGGGAACATCACATCTGCAGTCAAGGAATGAATGCATGCTTGCTTGCTTGTTTGTGCTCAGATAGATTTCTCCACCCTTAGACATTTCAGGACTCCCTGCCTAGAGAATGGTGCCACCCACAGTGGGCTAGGTCTTCTCAAACCTGTTAATTTAATCAAGACAATATCCCACAGACAAGCCCCCAGAGCAACCCAATGTAGACAATCCCTTATTAAGACCGTCCTCCCAGGTGATTTTAGGTTATATCAAGGTGACAATTAAAGCTAGTCATTACACATGGGTTCCAGGGATGGACCTCAGGTCACTGGGCTTACAGTATCAGGCAGCAAGCATCTTTACTCACTAAGCCATTTTGCTTGCTCTACGTTTGCTTACTGTGTGTATGTGCCGCAGTGCACATTTGGAGATCAGGGGTAACTGATTTAGTTGGGATTCTCTAGAGAAACAGAACTGATGGAATGAATATACCTTTATTAGAATGGCTTTAGGCTGTGGTCCAGCTAATCCAAGAATAGTTATCTACCAACAAAAGGTCCAAGAATCCAGTAGTTGTTTAGTCCATGAGGATGGATATTCAGCTGATCTTCAACCTATGCCAGAATCCCAAAGAGACAGGCTCTAATGACAGTGTAGGAATGGACTTGCCAGTGAGAGGGAGGGCAAGCCGACCAAAAAAGGTTCCTTCTTGTCCTTTACATAGGCTGCCAGCAGAAGGTGTGACCCAGATTAAAGGTGAATCCACCTCAAAAGATCTGGATTGAAAGCAGCTCTTCTGCTTCAAATGATTTTATTAAGAAAAAGTCCCTCCCAGGTATGCCCAGCCACTTGGGTTTTTAATTAATTCCAGATGTGGTCAAGTTTATAACCAAAACTAACCATCAAAATAACTTGTGGGACTCAGTTCTCCTTCTGTTGGGTGGGTCTCAAGAACTGAGCTCAAGCTGCCAGGCTTGGCAACAGGCCCCTCAAACCACTGAACCATCTTGCCAGTCTACTTTCTCTTTTTTATGAAATCTGGGACAACAGCAGATGGAATGATGCCACTCAAGTTTAGGGTGGATCTTTCTACCCAATTAACCCAATCTTCAAAATCCCCTACTTCATGCTCAATGGTTTGTTTCCATGGTGATTCTAAATCCTATCAGGTTGACCGTACCGCGGTGGCTTCACGGACCAAACTCTGGCTCAGTGTCTGTTTATAGTTTTGATCAGTGACTTTCCACTTTTTAAGTGTGTGCGGACAACACAATCAAACTCCATGAGACAGGAAGCAGACAGTGTTGACCAGTGTTGCTGCCGCTGATGGAGGGGTGAATAGGTAGGCTTTATTGTGCAAGATAGGAAGTGGCCAGTGAGAATAAGGAAGAGACCCACGCTTCTCTCAGTGCTAAGTCTGTCGGGACCCATGCCAAAGGCTTACATAAGCCACTGTTTGTTCCCTCAGGAATCTCAAGCCCCAGACATTTAAAGACACCTTTTGGCAAACCCTAGATCAAAACTCAGGCCAGTGTACAACCAATGACTGTTTCCATTCTACCTTCTGTCTTGAAGGGACACCCAGTGGGTGCTCTTTTTTGTAAGACTGGGAGACAGGTGACAGGGAACAATAAGGAATGTTTTGCATGTGTTCCCCTAGAAATGGGGAAACAGTCTCTCAGCCTCATGACCCTGTCTAGATGTGGCAGATGTTGAATAAAATCAATCAAGAGACACAGACAGTTTGAGCAGATGTTTCTTCAGAAAAGCATCAGTTTAATCAACAAAGCTCAGCAGAGCACCCCAAAGAGAGATTGGAGTGGGCTGCTCGGAGATGGGGAGCAGCACAGTGGGACCTCACTTGTGGATTTTAAAGACTTTTTTTTATGGGTGTTTGTGGAGTGGCATACTCATGACTTACGGTATGTGAGAATGTAATGTTAGCATCCAGCCTCTGCTCAGACCTCAGTATCTGTTGCTGCCTCCTCTCAAAGGCACACTGCTGAGACACTTTCTGTGCAGCCCTCCCTAGCAGACGTCCAGGTGCAGGGTTTCTCACCTTAGAGTGACTTTACATCGAAGTGGGGACTGGCACCACATTGCTTGTTCCCACCTCCTTCCCCACCTCCTGCCCGGGAAGCAGAGAGCCTGGTGTCAGGCTCTGGCTGCAAAACTTCCCCCATCCTCAGAAAGCAATACGAGACCCCCTTCTGCCACACTGGCTGGGATTCCTCCCTTTTGACACCCTGCCACGCTGTTGTCTGTCTCTGGTGCTGGGGTCTGAACTCTCCTTAGAGCTGCCCCCCCACACCCCCATGCTGTTTCCTCTCTGTTTATCCATGGCACTAATAGCTCTTCCAATAAACATGTTACTCTCCAGTTATCCATCTCAGTAACCCTGTTGAACTAACTCCCTTCAAAACATAACAAGATGAGCCTTTTTCCGCCCCAAGTCCTGGTGGACCAGATCTTTATTTTAGGATATTTCCTCCCATGACCCCCACAAAAGGGAAGGGATATCAAAGCCATACTGCAAATGAAATTATAATGAGGTTGAGTTTTATTTTGAGGATGCCGACTCTTCATTGGTATACATGAGTAGGCAAATGCCCTGGTACCTTGGTTTCTGATGTAGCAGGATCAATCTGATGCAGATTCAAGGATGCTTAATCACAAAGGACAATTCTGACCATCAGGAGACACAGCTACCAAGACAAAACTACAGTTTTCCTGGGTTACCTCACATCCAACTCCTTGCCTGGGGTTTGGGTAGTGTCCTCTCTGGAGTAGATGGAGGCTTTCTTCCATGCTGTGCTTACCATGAATTTGCTGTAAGTAGCTGTTTCTGCTGCAGGAATGCACGAAAGAGCAATAGTGACGTGTGTATGCCTCAGTACAGCTTCCTGGGAACCAGGTGAAGCCTGCCAACAGCAGCTTTGCTGCTTTCCCAAAGCCCGGCCCTTCCTCTTAACTATGAAGCTTGGCTATCTCACACCCAGCTATGGGGCCTTGGGTTTCCCATTCCCGGTGTTCCCAACTTTGCCATTTTAACCGTAATCCTGTTTGCACTGTAACATCAGGGAACCCAGGAAAAGCAAAACCGGCCGGTTTCGGGAAGAAAGGAGCAGGTCAGAGCCTGGCCTCAGGGTCCTGGAGTGGTGGTTGGTTAGACGCCAAGCCATTTGACCCTGGAGCTGCATTTCCTCCTTGTGTCTTTGCTCCTCTAGAGTCTCCGGCCCTTTCACCCATAGCTTCTCTTAGTGCCTGTCTGCCTGTGTATGCAGCTTTCTCCAGGCTCCTCATGGCCCCTCTTCTTCAAGGCCCCTTTCTCATCATTTATTTTCAACAACTGCCACTATTAAGTGCCCCATCCCCTCAGTGACTCTTCATTCTAATTCCCAAGAATTGCACTGGTGTTGGCACAAGAACCTTAGCTAGGAAGGCTTCTCTTGCCAGAGTGCCTCATGAGGTGTTAGCCAGCCTAGAGGCTTTCATTACTCTTGACTTAGGGCGTCCAGCCTGGGCTAGTCCCTAGGGGTCCAGCCTGGGCTAGTTCCTAGGAGAGCTGTTGTATATTTAGTTCCCTTAGGAGTGTTTAGGAGTTGGTTTGGCAGGCAAATTCATGTTGATAATGACTAATGGCATTTGAAAAGAAATCCCCATCAGGATCAAGTCCGTAGCAGAAAGGGGGTTCTGTGCAAGATGCCATTTGTAGAGGGTGAGGGGAGGGTGACACACAGAAGAGTCACCATAGGCTCTGGGAATGCTCTCTTTTTCTCCCAGGGCTGTAAGTCTTATAAAAATGTATGCAGTCATACAGAGAACTGAGATTGTCTCTATTTTCAAGACTTGATGTAGACTGAGGGACACGACATTCATTACATATTTATCTTCCCCAACTTTTGTTGCTGTTGTTGTTTTGTTTTTCCAGACAGAGTTTCTCTGTGTAGTTTTGGTGCCTATCCTGGATCTCACTCTGTAGACCAGGCTAGTCTCGAACTCACAGAGATCCACTTGGCTCTGCCTCCCAAGTGCTGGGATTAAAGGTGTGCGCCACCACCACCCGGCTATCTTCCCCAACTTTTAAATATTCTCACTCTGTAGCTCAGGCTGGCCTTGAACTTGTGAAGATCCTCCTGCCTCGGACTCCCAAGTGCTGGACTATAGTAATGAGCCACAGAACCCAGCTTTCAAACTCATAATTAAAAAAGAAAAAATTTAAAACTGGGCTTGGTATTGCACACCTTTAATTCCAGTACTGGGGAGGCAGAGGCAGGTCAATCTCTGAGTTCAAGGCCAACCTGGTCTACAGAGTAAGTTTCAGGACAGCCAGGGTAACACAAGGAAACTCTGTTTTAAAAAAACAAAAAATGAAAATAATTTTTTTTAATTTTATATGTATGAGTGTTCTGCCTGCATGTATGTATATGTACCATGTGCATACTTGTTGTCTACAGAGGATCAGAAATTCAAGGTTGTTTAAGATTACAAGATGAGTTTGAGGCCAGCCTGGGATGCACGAGACACTGTCTTAAATACAAATAGCGTGGTGACACATAACTGTAATCCCAGCACTTAGACGGCGGAGGCAGGGAGTGTCGTCTCTGACTTTGAGCCGAGGCTCGCCCACACACTAAGTTCCAAGCCAAGTCTATATAGTAAGACCCTGTCTCACGATCCACCCCAAATAAAAATATATTAATTACATAAGTAACATATAAAAGTATATTCTAAATGGAAAGATCAAGTAGCACAGATAAAGCCTAAGTCTGTCTTGACCCCATTTCAAAAATCTTTTTAGTCCCAAGGAGGCGGGACTAGGCTGACCTGCATCTGCGCATGCGCAGACTCGCCCTTTATTATATTTGCCACCTAGAATTGTTTCAAGAAGACTTGTGACCAGTTTTTACTCCGTTCAAGATTCACTCAGTGGAAAGGCTGGTGACGAAACCCAGTGACAGGCTCTTGCTTGCCTAGCACGTCCAAGGACCTGGGTGCCGTCCCCAGCCCCGCAAACATTCAAACCGGTGTCTGGGAACCACCACCGAGGGCCGCCGGTGCGGAGAGTCAGGAGAGGCAGACAAACCTAGGAGGACTGACAAAGTGCAGTTTGCTAGGGAGACTTAGGGATCCGAGCATGCCCTGGGCAGACGGGGAGATCCCCAAGGCCGGGAGAGAAAGCTAAGCTTACTGCTAAGCTGTACAAAGCGGCTCTCGGCCCAGCATGAGGTACTTAGGCTAGTCTTTGCCACATGTCAATTAAGAGACCATCCTGTTGTCTAGTGTGAGACACTAGACAGGCCTTGTGTATCCTGTACAGATTCCCTGGAAGGATAAAATGATGGTTAAAATAAAGATGGCTGTGCTCAGTGAAATCACACTTGATTTTCAGTGCCTACAAAGACTGAACCAGTAGAGATTCCACTAACTCAAAAGCCACAGTGAGCATCTGGTCTTAAGGAGAAAGGTGGTCACTTGAATCAAAAGTAGATAGCATGGCTAGGCCCCTTTCTGATTTGCTGCTGTATTTGCCTGGTCTCTACCGGTGGAACCGAACCCATGTGAATCAGAATCTACTGTTAGAACAGAAGTCCCCTCACCATAGCCAGCGGTTAGCTGTCCCGTAGGTGATAATTGGTAGAGGAACCTGAACAAGTGAAAACCTGCCATCCCTCCCTCCCCACAAAGTCATTATTTCCATCCCAGCCTCTTTCCCAAAACCGTTCAGGGACAATTGAATCAGGAATTCAACCCTGTATAGGATCCTTGCCGATTTCTAATCTTATTTGAAATAATCAGGGGGGAAAAAAAAATCAAAATTCCCTTTTAAAGTACAATACGATTACTAATTGTATTCCTTGAATTAAACTATTAGGCTAAACTTTTAAAATAATTGGCAATCAGGGCATCAGTTAGCAATATATATATGTGTGTGTGTGTGTGTGTGTGTGTGTGTGTGTGTGTGTGTGTATACATATACATAGATATACATAAATATATGAACCTGGGCTTTTTAATCTACTAACACTCGTTTACGTGGGCCAAAATCAAGTAAGAAGTGACAAAACTCGGAGTCTACTCCATGCTTGAGGACCAGGATTCAGCTTTGTTCATCAGTATGCCTCCCTTCTCACCAACACACGCTTTGAGGACATACACGTGCATCTTGATCGTTTATTTTTCATAAGATCACAATAAATGTGTATTGACCTTTAAAAACATAACCGTGCTGAGCCCTTGGAGATACAGGGCTTAACAAGACAGACAAACATTTGCCTGTGTTATACAACACACACTGAGATACTGGTGAAGACAAAATACAACGTGTCATATTTAAAGATGTTCAAATAGTGACAAATGGGTGAGAGAGAATAAAACAAGGTAAAGAGGGAAAAGAAATGTCCTGGCATAGTATGTCTTCATTTTGAGTGGGTGGGGAAGTCCTCTTTCAGGGTCCTGTTTGAAAGGAGATATGAATGATAAAAACAGGGCCACCCAGGCCATGATCCCCAGTGTAAATGGAGAAGCCAGAGAAGTCTCCAGGAAGTGACTGGCGACTCCTTAGTGACTGCACAATGGTGATGGTGACGGTGACTTACTAGGCAGAGAAGGGCGGAGGAGCAGGAAGAGAGAGACAACACACAAGGATTCTGTCCAGCAGGATGGTGACCCACTGTCTGAGGAGACATTCCCCAGGACAGGCTGGTGCCAGAGAATGAGTTCTTCTGGGAGTTTGCATCCTCCTTGCCTCGCTGGCCCCAGATCTGAGAACCGACATAAAGCGCTGTGGTCAGAAGATGTAAGAAGGAGGAGCAGCCTGGACGCCCAGAGCTGGTCTGGTACTATGAGTTGGCCTTAGTGTCACTGTGGGCTGATCTGGAATCATAGTAAGGCTCTGTTGTTCTATCTAAGGAAGAAAGCCTCATGGCCACCCTATCAGGCCAGGCGACTCTGCGGTCGGAATGCAGCTGTCCGAACACAGACAGAGCAGGAGCCCTGCTCCAGCCACAGATTATCAAACTCTTCTACCCCAGCTACCAATGAGTGACTGACAGCTACCCAGGTGCGATGTCAGCATCGTCTAGCGTCCCCGTCTCCTGGTAACCGTTACTAAGATAAGAACCACAGAGTCACTCCAGCTCCTGACAGCATCCATTCCAGAACCAAAGTTTGCTCCTTTGAACTTTTCGCCAGTTCAGCAGGTCCTGTAAGCCTCTGCAGCACCCTCCTGTCCAGACACTCCAGGCTAAGCCTCTTCAGGCTCCCTGGTGCACATTCTTTTCTCTATGACAAGCTCCGCACAAGCAGGGTTTTCCTGGTGTGCTTGGGCATGGATGTAGGTGAGAATCCATCCTGCTGGAGAGCAGAGAAACTGTTCACTGTTTTGGGTGGTAAGGGCAGTCCGTGGAGGTGATGGAGTGTGCAGGTAGGTAGGCTCATTCTTCTAAGTTACTCTGAGGCCCTGGAAACAAAACGTGTTGCCATCCATTTAGCAGCAAAGACTGGCCAGAGTGGAGTGACTGATGTCGTAGGTGGCAGAGTGTGTGGTGAGTGTGGATGGAGGGAGTGATGGAGGGAGCTATTGCTTGGTTTTCACAGAGAAAAAAAGTAATTTAGTGAGTGTAAAAATTTTCTAAGGGTCAAGACAGGGCTTCTGATCTCTTATTTTCAGTGTGGTATCTATTCCACATTCCACTCCCATCTTAACCACATGGTTTTTGGTTTTGTTCCAGTTTTAGTATATATATCCTAAAATGTATGTATGTGTAGTATATGATGTGTGTGTACATATATGTATGATATATGTGATACACACACACACACACACACACACACACACACACACACACATATATATATATATAAATTTGGTGGTGGTGGTCCTGGGGATTGAACCCAGGGGTTTGAACATGCTAGGCAAGTGCTCTACCACCAAGCCACATCGAGACAAAGAGAAAGACTTTTGCTTTCTTCATGATACACTAACAAGTAAATGAAATTATTTATTGACTTAAAGCAATCACCTAGTATGAAAACTGCAACAGGGACTTTAATAGCTGAAATGATTTACTCCAAACCCTTGAAGAGAATATGGTTCCCCAAGACAGCACAGATGGGAACATCTTTGCAAGTAGCTCTGTTTTCTGAGACCATGAATGCTTCCTATCTCACAGTTCCTCAAAGCTTTCAAAGAAAACACCAGGACTGGGGTCAAACCCCAGGCTGTTAGGGGACTGAACCAGGACACCACCCTTGGCATTGTTGATGCCCAAGAGGTGCAGAGGAAAGAGTAGCTAAGAAAACTTGACATCTGGAGGAAAGACATTCCAGTGAGTAGAAATGGTCCATGTTGGATTCAGAGGCTGGGACTGATGTCAAAGACAAAGGAATGTTCTAGGTTTCGGTCACACAGTGTCTCCTTCACCCTAGAGAAGACAAAGAATGAAGACCTGAGCCCCAGGCTGGAAGGGAAACCTCTCATTTTCTTTTCTTTTTTAAAAAAATTTTAAATTATTATATAGTTGGTGTTTGACCTACATGTCTTTGTGAGGGAGTCGAATCCACTGGAACTTGAATTACAGATAGTTGTGAGCTGCCATGTGGGTGCTGGGAATTGAACCTGGGTCCTCTGGAAGAGCAGCCAGTGCTCTTAACCACTGAGTCATCTCTCCAGCCCTTCTCAATTTCTTTACATGAAAGTCTGTGTGAGGCTTCCTCTTTCTTCTCTACCCCTGGACCCCAAACCCCAAGAGCAGGACCCACTGCTGATAGCCTCTGCACTTTCCACGGCGTTGGTCCAGGGCTGGCTGCGGGTAGGTTCTTGGCCATCGACTGACTGGTTGACTTCGGATCGGAAGTACACCGAAGAAGCATTTGAAACACTCTTGACCTTCTCTAATGGGACAGTTGCTGGCTTGGGAAGGTGATTTAGGGTGGCTTGTCAGCGGGGTGAGGATTCTGAGTGCCTGAAAAGAACATCATAATTAGAAGAACGGCACATTTTACTAAAAATACACTGTTATCTTGGTTTTACACTTAAATGAAACATTTGGGTCTGTGTGAAATTTGGATGATATATTGAGGGCAATTTCTCCAGCACTATTCTTGAGGCTGATGAGCACCACCCTGCGGGAGTATTCTGGTGTGGTGCTGGCTGGTGAAGGGCTGTCCCCGACTGTGGGGTGGGTCCTATTTTCAGGTGGAGAAGTAAGAGGAGACATTTTCTAGAACAGTGGGAGATGTTTTCAAAAAGCCGAGTGACAGTGAAGGTATGAGTTCCTTCTCTCCCTCCCTGTACGGGGGAAAGGGAAGGCCAGTTCCACTCTACTCTCTGCAGGGAAGCACCAATCTCCAAAAGAGATCTGACCTTTATCAGGGGCTCCTGGGGGATAACCTTTGATGTCATTCTTTGCTTGAGTGTCTCAAGTCATAGTGGATAGTCGATGCCATTCTATTTGGGAACTGGCCACTCTTAGATAACCTAATGGACAAAGATGGCCTCACCGGAAAGACCTGCCGTGTGACTTTGGGTAGGGGCTTTGGGTCACCAGTCTCAGTGACCTGAAGTCAGAGATCAAATGTCATTCAGCCAGTCACGTTATGTAGCGAAGCCTGGACAACTGGACACTGAGGCGTGGGGAGCTTCCTGGGCTGACAGTCTCTGTACATGTCACATATGGGTACCACAGGTAAATATCACAACACGCATGTCCAGGCTCCCTGGATAAAGGATGACAGAAGAAACGAGAAAAACCCTGCATTTGAGAGTTTGCTGGGCTCCCTCCCCTCTGCCTGCTCCTTCCTGGGGCCGACCAGCCTCTGTAGCAAACGGCAGCTTTCAGGGACTCTGGGACTTTCTAGATGATACCAAACCAGAGGGTGTTGGCAAACCCCTGAGCTTCCAGCTGATGGCAAGAGAGAGGAGTCTTGGGAACTGCCCTCTAGCTTTGCACTTAGCTCTGCACACAGTTGAGATCGGGCTGTGTCCCACTGCAAGTTACTCCGTATTGCATAAAAGAGACCTGTTTCAGACTAGGCCTTGTCCTGAGAGACTCCATTTTGAGGACAGAATGACTGTGCATGTTGATGGGCATGCAAATGACACCATCTGTCAGACACTGTCCTGGAAGTATCAACGGATAAGTAACTTATTTTTCAAGATAGAAAGGGTACTGGAGACATGGCTCAGAAGTTCAGAGCTTTTGCTGAACGATCTTGAGGACTGGAGTTCGGATCCCAACATCCATGTAAGAAGCTGTGAGGAATCCAGTGTCCCCTCCAGCACACATATGTGCACACACCCAAAAAACAAATGTACACACACATAAAAAATAAATAAAAATTAATCTTTAAATACATATGTAAAGTGGAAAGGATGCTACCCTATAGATTTATCAAATTTGGACTGTAGGACCACATGCAAGTATTAAAATCATATCAGGCAAGGGGCAGCGAGATGGCTCAGGGGGTAAACGCACTTGCCACCAAGCCCAGTAGCCTGAATTTGATCCCCAGGACTCATTCAGCAGAAGGAGAGAATCAATTCTCACACACTGTCCTCTGACTTCCTTGTAGATGAAATTCTAAACAGTTTTAGTAAATAAGAAACACGGAGCCAAATACAGAGTTAAAGCAAAATAGATCAGAGCAAGAGCTACCTGGCTTTGGCTTACCACCAGCAGTAGCTTCTCCCGAGAGAGAGCTTCTAATGTCTGACTTGTGTTTTTATTGCTTTCCTGTTCTGTTTTCTCATTGGCTCTAAGCCCAGCCACATGACTTCCTTGCCACTGCCTGTCTATACTGACCTCCTGGTCTCTATGGTTGGTACTGGGATCAAAGGTTTGTGTCACCACGCTTAGCTGTGTCCTCTGATCTCCAGGCAAACTTTATTTATTAACATACAAATAAAATCACATTTCAGCACAATTAAAATATCACCACTCTTCCTCTCATGTTTCTGTGACATGCACATGTATGGCACAGGCACACACACACACACACACACACACACACACACACACACTCACATACAGAGAGAGAGAGAGAGAGAGAGAGAGAGAGAGAGAGAGAGAGAGAGAGAGAATAAATTAGATGTAACAAAAATAATTAAAATCCTAGCAGGAAATCCAGGCCCAAGAACTTACTGAACACATCAGACCAAGGAAAAGTTTCAGCATCCTCACTATGAGGAGGACACCTAACACCATGATGGTCCCCACTGACCTGTCATCTGGCCACCAAGTATGTGCTTCAAGGACTAATAGGCAGAGAACTCACAACAAGTCTGGGACTTCAGTTTGCCTCAGCCCATCCTGTTGATGCAGTCTGTTTGAGTTGCCATCCATTAATAGTCCCATTCATCTGTCTGGACTTGCTGTCTGTCCACGTACTTGTTCTTCCATCTGGAGCTAGTCCTACCCTTCTACAGCCTTTATGGTCCCACATCTAACATCTACAGTTGACCTCGACCCTGAGGCTTGACTCTCTTAGTGTCCCCAGTAGCCCTCCAGCAGGGTTCACTTGACAATCCCCTTCCCCACCTCCCTTCCCCATTTCTGTCTGCCTTTCAGTAAGGAATCTTTGGAACTCCTTGCAGTCTGCAGTGGCCTCTGTCACCCTGTGTAGCCACTTAGACATCTGAATCTGTCTAGACATGTACACACACATATGGATGTGCTTTCTGTCTGGTTTGTAACCCACCATCTGAAAGTTGATATTAGTAGTTAAGAACTAAATAAAGAACCTGCATTTGCCTTGGCCAGCTCTCAAGGGAAGTCAGGACCACCTTGGCAAACTGTAGGCGTTCCAGGCGTCTTTTGTGACCAGAGCCCTTGCAATACTGTTCTGCTTGTTTAGAATGTTCTATGAAAATGTCTATGTGGCTCGCTCCCTCTCTCTTTTAAACATTCTTCAAATGATCAGTGTCTATGGGGCTCATTCCATCATCTCTTTTAAATATTCTTCAAATGATCAGTGTCTATGGGGCTCGCTCCCTCGTCTCTTTTAAATATTCTTCAAATGATCGACTTTACCATTTTCGTTTTGACTGCATCAGTCCTCCACCTCTCATCCTCCTTCATGTTGTTACTGCTCTCCACAAGATGTTAATTGTTTTTCCATCTAATATAACAATGCACTGCTTTTTTGTCTCTTACTTTTACAGTGGAATTTTATAAGAACAGGATTTTATTTTTCAGCCATACATACACCTAGAACGGAAGAGGGTGTCAGATCCCCTGGGGCTGAGTTACAAACAGTTGGAAGCTGCCCAATGCGGTACTGACAACCAGACTCGGGCTTTTTTATTTGTTTGTTTGTTTGTTTTTGCAAGAGCAGTATGTGCCTTTAACCTCTGAGCCATCTCTCCAACCCCCTACATAAAGATTTATTAAAAATCAACCACACAGAAGGGAATCCTAGATTTTCCTATTTACAAATTGAAAACTTCGGTGTGAACAAGGAAACACAAAGCTACTACAGTAGGTGTTCTAGAAAACCCCCACTCTCCCTTGAAATAAGACCTTTGTAAACTTTGGAATGAATAATTCCACCAATGAAAATCCGAGTTCTAAGCCCTTCCCCCAGATCTGAAAACGGGCTTTGTTATGAGCACATTTGCTGAAGTCTGCCTACAAAGTTCTATATTTTCCACACAGTGCTGATATAAGTTGATATTAATTTGGAGGTTTCCCCACCACTTCTAATATGCTATCTATGATTATTTTCAAAATTCCTGTTAGCGCCTAGATCCAATTTTTAATTTTAAACACCATTTTAAGTTAATGAATCCTAAAAAAAAAAAAAAATTAGGAAAAGAATTTTGAGCTATGACTGGATTTTAAAAGTCAGTTTTCTTTCTTTCTGGGATTCTCTTAATGACATGAAATGGTTCTGCTATATATAATCTTCTAAGGGATTTATATTAAAAAGCTTTTAGGTAATTAAGGCCAATTTCTGACATTGTTTTTCAATCAGGAAAGGTTTTTGACTGAAGCTGAGAACTGATTGAAGAGTTACCCAGCTGATGCTGCTCAGACTGCCCGCTGCAGGCCGACCCAGAGCCCTTGATGCTACGTTTTAGGGGTGGGGTGGGGTGGGTGACGACATGTGTTAAAGGTTTGGTCCCTCAGGTGACACTTACAGCATTTAAAGGATCAAAGGATCGTACCCCATGGGAGGCCCTTAGATGACTAAAATCAGAAGGGAATTAGGAGATTCGGACCCTTTCTCTTCCCCTTTGCTCCTTGGCTCACGATGCTAGAGCCTTTGATCCATCATGAATTTCTGCCACAGTGGCGTAAGATCTTCTGCCTCGACAGGAGACTGAAGCAATGAGACCAATCAACCACAGACCAGAACTCCCATTTTAATTCGCTTCCTCTTGAAGAGTCAGTTATTTCAAGTATCTTGTTATAGTTCCGGACAGTGGACTGACAGACAGGAAAGTCCTGGCTTGCTAACCTGTCTTTCAAGGCACAGAGGAAAAAGCTAAGACCTAGGAGCAGTCTGAGACTACTCTCCTTTCGTTTCCAATGCTGTGACAAAATGGGTTCTTTTGGCTCGATTTGCCTGCATAGACGCGGTGTCCGGAGTCTGAAGCGGCTGGTCACATTGCGTGCAGCCAGGAGGCAGAGAGAGGAATGGAATGCTGGTGCTCGCCTCACTTTGTTTTTTATCCAGTAGTCCCCTGCCCACCAGTTCTTGTCATCCACATTCAGGGTGGGTCTTCCCTTCTCCACTAAGCCTTTCTGGAAACACCCTCATAGACACGCTCGGGAGTATGTTTCCATGGTGATTCTAACTCCAGTCACATCGACAAGGAGTGTTCGCCATCCCCGCTTGTTAATACGGTGGCTTTACTGACTGACTTGAACACCGCACCAGCTCCTCACTCCCGGCATGAGCTCCTTTTGGCCGTTTGGATGATAAATTGTATCGCTTGAGAAGCCCACAGGAGGCCCACGTTAAACCCTGCTTCTTGCTCTGTCTGTGAAGATGTTCCCTGGTGAGTTAGGGTTTGAATATGTGGACTCCGCAGGATGGTCTGTCCTCTGCACGGTGGACAGACATCCAATTTGTGGAGACCTAGAATAAAATGAAGGGCAGAGGAAGGAGTGTCCCAACCCTTCCTGCCCCCTCCAGGGGCCTGTTTGCTCAAGTTGGTTAAAGTTCCCAGCACCTCTCCAAATAGCGTCCTGGGGAGGCCAAGCCCCCGACAAAACTCTTTTTAGGAGTAGGCTTTAGATCCAAATATAACCATTGTTTGCCTTTTGCCCACTTTGACCTGTTTGTTTCTTAGTGAGAAGTTTGGGTTATGAGGTGAAATCTTTTTTTCTTTGTGAGTGGAGTACTTCCTGTCTTGATTCCACCCCTAGACCTGCGGTACCTGTTTCTACAATGTTTCCTTTCAAATAGCTTTTACAGTTTAGATGCCCATAGTTTTAAGAGACATTTTAAAACATTTTCTTCAGCTTAAAATATTTTTCTAGTTTTCCTCAAGATTTTCTCTTCAATCCATAGTTTACTGAAAAGAATTTTGTTTAATTTCTGAGTAGTTGGAGATTTTGTTTTGTTATTTATTTCTACTGTTATTCCATCATACCTAGAAAATATACTTTTTAATATTTCAATTTTCTAAAAGCTGTTAAAATTTGTTTTATTTTATAGAGTATAGTTATCTTGTACTATATGTATTGGAGAGGTTGTAGCTTTGAATAGGGACAGATTTTGTATTTCTGGGATGAATATACTTGGTTATGGTATATTATTCTTAGTTTATATTGTTGAATTCTTCCAAATTCAGCAAAATTTGTTGATGGGTAGAGTTTTTGTAAATGTCAAGTCGATCTATTTGGTTGACAGTATTGCTTGGTTATCTACATTTGAAATTTGTTCCTCAGTATGGAAGAAGAGTTTGCCTCTAACTATGATTTTACTCTTTATGTACTTGTCCTGTTCTGTCAATTTTTGTTTTACACATTTTGAAACTCTGTTATTGGGTTAATAAATGTTTAATAGTATGTCTTCTTTGTAAACTGATATTATCATTGTCGTTGTTAAATACCCATTTTTTCCCTCTGAAGTTTGCTTTGTTTGATATTTATATAGCCCTTCAGCTATTTGTTATTGCTGTCTCATTTTTAAGATAGGGTCCTGTGATGTAGCACAGGCTGCCCTTGACGCCTGACCTTCCTGTTTCCATCTCCCCAGTACTGGGGTGTGCCGCCACAGCTGGTTCCCACTCTTTTTTTTTCCTAAACACTTTCTTTGTATTTTTGCCTCACTTCCATGTAACATTTGAAGTCAGCTTTTAGATAGCATATAGTTTGTGGTTGGTCATCTGGCCCAATAGCCTTTGCCTTTTAGTTGAGTTTAGACTAAGCACCGGGCGATAGTTGTGGGCCTTGCCCAGCCCAGGTCTGTTTCTGTGAATGAACTTCTGTGGGAGCACAGGACACCTGTTTCTTAGTTCTTCAATGGAGGAATTCAGTGGTTGTGGCAGCATGTGTGGCTTCAAAGCCTAGATTTATTACTTGGCCTTTTATATTAAAAGAAAACCTTAACTTCTTGTTTAATAAGTTCGGGTTAATATTACTGTTTCAAACATTATTTTCCCTATATTCTCTCTTTTTCTTTTCTGGTCTCAGTACTCCCCTCTCCCCACATTCTCTTGAAGCATTTGAACACTGTGCAGAATTCCATTTTGATTTTTTTCTTTTTTGATAGTAATGGTAACTGAATTCATAGCCTCCTATGTGCCAGACGGTCTTGACCAGTAAGCCACACCACTATGCCTCCATTTAAATTGATATATTATGGTTTTTTTGTTTTTTTTTACCCTTCATTACTCTGTACTCAAGTGCTTCCTTGAGAGCATACATACAAACTATTAATATTCCAAAGTATATAATTCAATGTTGATCAATGTGAAATATAGCAATCTTACCATGCTATAGCTCCTCTTACTGTCTCCTTTACATTGCTGTCTATCTTATGTATTAACTTATGTACATTCAAAAAGCCGATCATACAATAATCCTTACTTTCAGTTACACAGCTTCTTTCTGTCTTGAGACAGGGTCTTGCTACTGTGGCCTAGGCTGTCTTGGAACTTACAGTGTTCCTAAAGTCTCCTGAAGGCTGGGGTACAGGCGTGTGTCACTATGTCTTATTCAATTAACAAACATTTAAAAAAGAGTTCGAGTCTAAATATTTCCCAAGATCTTTGTCTTTTTATCACTCTTCAGCTCTGATGGCCTGAGGGTTTTGTTCTGTGTTTCATTTCCTTTTTTTTTTTTTTTTTTAAAGAAACAGGGTTTCTCTGTGTAGCTTTGCGCCTTTCCTGGATCTCGCTCTGTAGACCAGGCTGGCCTTGAACTCACAGAGATCTGCCTGCCTCTGCCTCCCGAGTGCTGAGATTAAAGGCGTGTGCCACCACCGCCCTCTTTCTGTATTTCATAGGGAGTCCACTAGAAATATGGCAAAAATACAAAGAAAATGTTTAGAAAAAGAAATGGGTGGGAACCAGCTGTAGCGGCACACCCCAGTACTGGGGAGATGGAAGCAGGTAGATCAGGAGTCAAGGGCAGCCTGGGTTACATCACAGGATCCTATCTTAAACCATTCATGTTGTTCTCTATTCCTAATGTTTCTAGGGAACATGCCCATTAAGAAAATAGAGTTCATGCACACCAAATCTTCTAGCAGATTCATGCAGGGTAAAGTCATAGAGATCCAATGATGGTATTTTTAAAATGTATTTATTTATGTATATGCGCACATGTGTCCAGGTGCCCATGAATACCCTGGAGCTGAAGTTCCAGGTGGTTGTGAGTTGCCAGACCTGACCACTGTACTCAGATCCTCTACAAGAGAAGTCAGTGCTCTGAACCTCTGAGCCGTCTCCCCAGACCCCTTAGAATGATTCTGAAGGCCTACTCTCTTCCCCGATTCATATGCTTTTTAAAATAAGACTTATTTGTATCACTTCCTCCCAATAGCAATACAAGCCCAGCACTTACCCACACGCTGCTGTACTTGCTGCGATCTCAGTGAACACTGCGGCCGGCCATTCTCTGTCACCCACGCGAAGTGAGCAAGCAGAAACTTGGGAATCTTTTTGTTTTCTTTAAAGATTTATTTATTTATTGTGTATACAGTGTTCTGCCTGCACATATTCCTGCAGGCCAGAAGAGGGCGCTAGATCTCATTACAGATGGTTGTGAGCCACCATGTGGTTGCTGGGAATTGAACTCAGGACCTTTGGAAGAGCAGCCAGTGCTCTTAACCGCTGAGCCATCTCTCCAGCCTGAAACTTGGGAATCTTAGTTAACCTGCCCCAAGTCTCCAGGCTAAAAAAAAAAAAAAAATGAAACATAGGCTTATAACTAACATGCCTGGACTGTCCATGACTCAGAAATCAACATCTGTGGAAATATTAGGGGCAGGTGACATTTCTCCTGGGCCAGTTTCTGACTTATGTATTTCTTCTTTCTGACTTGACTCACAGGCAGAGAGGACATTCTTCTGATCTATAAAAGATGAAAAGACCGGAAGGACAGTTCATGTTTTCCTTCGATTTCCCCCAAAGACCTTTCTTGGTAGTCTCAACAGATGATGTCAGGGCAGTGTTATGGCAAGCATTTAGCTTTGGCGAGCATTTAGCTGTCCCTACTTGGCTTGAGGCTGACGTTAGTCTCAGCTCCCTTGACATGAGTTTGCTTGTGACACGCAAATCTTCAACACTGTCGTTGTATGGGATTGTATTCTCCAGCCACTAACGGTGAGTACGGAAATGATGATCCTGAGCCTGGCTTCTCTGTCTCTCAGGGTTGAACCCTGTAATTTCACCCATTGGATTTGCAAATGAAGGTGATCTTGCACTGTTTAGCTCAGTTGCTGTTCTCCCCGTGGGTGGTGCTGCACCACCTGTCACACTGACGGGCACACTCCTGTCTGCTGCCTTCACCAAGTCCTCTATCAGGAAAGGCAGCATGGAAATCTCAAAACCCACAGGAAGCGATCGAGAGCCTTTGCCCCAGCGTGTCTCTGCTGCCTCAGCTCTTGAGCGATTCAACACCAGCCTCCCCAAGGAGTGAAGGGGCTCAGAGAAGCCGTGACAAAATATGGAAACAATGGGTATTTTAGCTGAAGGCACTTGGGTAGTAACAGATGTAAGGAAAGGCTGATTACCCTCGTCTTTTACCTAGAACAGTGATTCTCAACCCGTGGGTCATGACCTCTCTAGGGTCACATATCAGAGACCCTGGTATCAGATGTTTACATTATGATTCAAAACAGTAGCAAAATTACAGTTATGAAGTAGCAACAAGAATAATTTTGTGGTTGGGGGTCACCACAACATGAGGAGCTGTATTAAAGGCTTACAGCATTAGGAAGGTTGAGAACCATGGTTCTAGAATCAGGCCATGAAGTTTTCCTTGAGTAAAAAAAAAAATGCCCTCCCTCATCAGAGCCTAGAAAGCAGAGCCAGGAGCCACCACAGCAAAGTAGACAGGTGCAAGCAGCTCCCCAAAGTAACTCCTATGTCCCTTGGATCCCCATGTTTTTCCTGCTCGATGCCCCACGATTTGCAGCCCAAGCCCCAGTGCCCTGTCACACCCCCCCCTAGTTTATTCCTCATGTAAAAAGCTTTTGTCCTTCACATCCTTGGGTCTTCACTTTCTTTCTGCAGACACCCACTTGCACACAAAGGATGAAGTGGTGTGCCTTACCCATGCTCTCTGATGTCAGTTCACTTCTTAGGGCGACCTGACAATCTATGGGGACAGAGGGAAGCTTCCTTCTCCTGCTATAGCAACAGCAACAGACCTTATCTGGGTGTTTGTGGACTACGGCATACTTTCATAAACATCAGCGCGTTTAAACACCATCAACATGACAGCCCTTCATTCCCCACACTAGCAATGCTGTTTCATAGTTTCTAGTAAGTGAGAAATGTTAGGAGCAAACAAGGGTTTCCAACTTGACAGGCAGTGCCGTCTCCAGGCCGGAGCCTGTAAACATTGGCATGAAGGAACATGATAGAAACAGGAGCACAGGACTCTCAACATCCATGTTTTCCTGCCCTAGCCCCTTGTAGGAGGATGTTTCTCTCCCCTCCAACAGTTCCCAAATAATCGACACAGAGGCTACATATTTATAAATGCTCAGCCAATAGCTCAGGCTTGTTACTAGCGACATCTTACATTTAAATTAACCTATATTTCTCATCTATGCTTTGCCACATGGCTCATGGCTTCTTACCTCATTTTCTTTTTTAAAAAATTAATTAATGAATGAATTTATTTTTAATTACACTCATGATATTCATTAATTACACTCATGATATTAATTACATTTGTGGTATCTATTGATTACATTTGCTGTATTCATTCAATAATTATATTTATGATATTCATTAATTACATTAATTGTATTGATTTATTACATTCATGATATTATGTCCTGATACTACTGTCCATTTGTGGGACTTTTCCATCACACAAAACAGAGATTCTGTACTTAGGAAATCATTGCTCTATATTCCTTTCTTCTCCATCTTGAGATAATGTCTAATCTTTCTGTCTCTATAAATTTGCATATTCTATAGTAATATAATTCTATAGTATTTGTCCTTTTTTTTTCTTTTCTTTTTTTTTTTTTTTTTGGTTTTTCGAGACAGGGTTTCTCTGTGTAGCTTTGCGCCTTTCCTGGAACTCGCTTTGGAGACCAGGCTGGCCTCGAACTCACAGAGATCTGCCTGCCTCTGCCTCCCGAGTGCTGGGATTAAAGGCGTGCGCCACCACCGCCCGGCTATTTGTCCTTTTTTTAATGTAAAAATATTTTATGTACAACTGCAGGAGAAATAATACACAGATATATTGAACATAAATACCTCATTTTCTATACATCCTGCTTCCTCAGTGGCTGGTTGGCGTCTCCTCAGACTCTGGCCTTCTTCTTCCCAGAATCCTCTGTGTCTGGCTGTCCCACCTATACTTCTTGCCGAGCTACCAGCCTGTCAGCTTTTTATTAACCAACGAGAGTAATACATATTCACAGTGTACAGAAAGATTATTCCACAGCAGCCTCTGACTTATTAATTCTAACCAGAATGTACCTACTTCCTCCAGTCCTCCTGCTCAGGTCGAGTGGTATCCTGGAAGTTCCTGGAACACACCGACCACATTGCAGCTGCACAATTCTGACCCTTACCCTTGCTGGAGCATCCTCATCCCAGGTAGTGGCATGGCTCCTTGACTCCTCTGATCTCTCTCCTCTTCAGGTCTCTGCTCAAATATTACATCACTAGAGACACAACCATCCCCAGACACCTTCTCAGTGAGCCTCTCACTCTTCCCTGCCCAGGACACCAACAGTGATAAACTGACCAAAACTCACTCTGCTTGTCCTCTGGTACTCCCCCGCCCCAACAACCTTAGTGACAGTGATGTCCTCTCCAGGAGGAAAGCAAAAACAAACATTTCGTTGGTTTAAATTCTAAGCATGCAATTACTTTAGCTAAAAAAGAAATCCTGTGTGTACATTTGATTTAGCATATTTCTTTTTCTTACTTTCTCCTTTAGAAATAGGGTAATTTGTGCTGGGCAGTGGTGGTGCATGCCTTTGATTCCAGCACTCAGGAGGCAGAGACAGGTGGATCTCTGTGAGTTCAAAGCCAGCCTGGTCTACAGAGTGAGTTCCAGGATAGGCTCTAAAAGGTACGTAGAGAAGCCCTGTCTCAAAAAAATAAAAAAAATAAAATAAAGGAAAAAGAAATAGGGTAATTTGCATGGAAATTAATTCTGAAAACTTAAGCTATATAGTGAGAGAGAGAGAGAGAGAGAGAGAGAGAGAGAGAGAGAGAGAGAGAGAGAGAGAGAGAAAGAGAAAGAGAGAGAGAGAGCTCTGGAGAGATGGCTCAGCAGTTAAGAGCACTTGCTGTTATAGCAGAGGACCTGGGTTTGATTCCCAGGCAGCACCCACATGGTCTCTCACAACCATCTGGAACTCCAGTTCCAGGGAATCTGATGCATTCTTCTGGCCTCTACAGGCACCACACACACACACACACACACACACACACACACACACACACACACACACACCACAGACATACATAGAGTACGCAATCATACATTCAGGCAAGACACCTACACACATACAATAAAATTTTTAAAATTTAAAAACCATAGTGTTGACTTTGTGTGTGTGTGTGTGTGTGTGTGTGTGTGTGTGAGAGAGAGAGAGAGAGAGAGAGAGAGAGAGAGAGAGAGAGAGAGAGAGAGAGAGAGAGAGCATGTAAAGGTCAAAAGACAGCATTCCAGTTCTCTCTCTCCATCGTGTGGGTCTCAGGCACCCAACCCTGATACAATCACAGAGTCATTAGACCATCTCTGGATGTCTTATCTTCCGGGTATGTCCAATTTAAAAATTGGACCATGGTGTATATGTTTTAGATTATTATTATTATTATTATTATTATTATTATTATTATTATTATTTGTGTGTGTGTGTGTTTTCCACATTTGAGTGGTACCTGTGGATGCCAGAAGAGGACAAGGAACCCTTGGAGCTGAAGTTACAGGTGCTTGACGTGGGTGCTAGGAATCAAACTGGGGTCACCTGGAAGAGCAGTAAGTACTCTTAGCCTCTGGTTCATTTCTCCAGTCCCTAAGTCTCTGGATTTTAAAGCTGCTATAATTGGGGTTTTCTGTTACGTGTAGCCAAACGTAAGACCACAAACATAATTTTAAAAATGTCTGCTGCTTTCAGATTTCGTCAGGTTTCTTCTTCAAGGAAATCGCGCTCTGATCTCTAGAGAGTGGGTACTCTTTATTACCTGAGAACAAAGATGTGGCAGAGTGTGTGGAGGGCACGGCAGAGTCAAAGTGCTCTCCATGGAGAGTAAAGCTCTGGAGAACCCGGCTGGGAGCAGGCTGCTGGACCCAAATCCTGGTGGGCATGGCAGAGTCAAAGTGCTCTCCATGGAGAGTAAAGCTCTGGAGAACCCGGCTGGGAGCAGGCTGCTGGACCCAAATCCTGCTGTTACCACCAACTAACCCAGTGTCTCTTCTGTAAACTGGCGAGAGGAGTACTCCTACCCCAAAGAGTGTTCTGAAGGATAAAAGGTACAGTATCTCATATATGGAGCTCAGTAATGTTACTGGTAATAGTGTTTATTCCTTAATATAATAATGGTTTGCCTTTTTTTTTATCCTCTATAAATGATGCAACCAATTTATTTGTCTGCCCTTCTCCTTCATCCCAAAGAGAGGGTAGTAAATGGCCTGTAGTAAGTTCCTACTAGATATGGGATCTTAGTTAAATAATTTGCCTTATTGTATTATTTAATAATTTCTTGTTTGATCAGAAGTGTGTTTTTAAAAGCATCTGGGGATTGATACCAAATTTATCTTCCCAGAGTAAATATATCTTATAAAAATCTATTCTTGGGGCTGGAGAGATGGTTTAGTTGTTAAGAGCAATCACTGCTTTTCTGGAGAACTTAAGTTCAGTTTCCAGCGCGTATATCAGGTGGCGCATAGCTGCCTGTGACTTCAGCTCCAGGGGATCTGATGCCCCCTTCTGGCCTCTGTGGCTATCACACTCATGTGCACATATACACACATACAGACCCACCCACACGCACATAGATAAAGGTAAACTCTTTAAAAAGAATCTGTTCTTTGTATGTGTGTGTGTGGGAAACCCATCAAATGTTAGCAGCAATGATAATTTTCAGATTTTATGCACTGTTTGTTGTTTGCAGTACGGGGGATTGAACACGGGGTCTTTTGTTGTTTGTTTGTTTTGCTTTTTTTGAGACAGGGTTCCTCTGTGTAGCCCTGGCTGTCCTGGAACGCACTCTGTGCCCCAGGCTGGCCTCGAACTCAGAGATTCACCTGCCTCTGCCTCCCAGGTACTGGGATTAAAAGTATGCGCCACCAGCACTGGCTGAACACAGGGTCTTAAGCATGCTACATAAGTGCTCTACCACTAAGCTGTCTCCACACACCTTGGTATTTTGCATGTAAAAATTTTGTAATAGAAATAGCTATTTTTAAGAAGACTACATGAGTAGTCTAGCAGAAGCTGTAGGAGGAAGGAGTCAAATGCACGTCACGATGGTGGATGCCCAATAACTTTTGTTATGCTTTGCGCCTTCCTCAAAGCATTGAAGCAAGATAATAGAGTTTGAAAACCCTTGATAAATGAACATATCTTTATTATTCTATTAGAAAAAAAATGGGAGTGCAATTTTCATCTAGCAAATCCATATCCAGTGATCACCAGAGCCAGGCACATCATCTTTCACAAAGTAAACAGCACATAGCCATTTCCATCAGACTGACTGTAAGATTATTATACTCAGAAAGGAAATTCCAGGAACCTGCATTCTAATTAACATGGAAATGAAATCCACAGAATAAATATGTATCCAAAGTGTATGCAGTCCCAGGGTACAATGTAGACAGCTGCAGGTTGATTGGATCTGGTTGCATTAACAGCGTGAGTGTTTGCTGGAGAACATCGAGTGGAAAGTTGACATTCAGTTCAATTAAGAAGAGCAAAGTAAAAATGATGAAAGCAATTTCCTTTGTTCAGTTCAATTAGGCAGCCAACAGCAGGCTACTCTTTGACCTTCCTGGGAAGGTCCAGGACGGCTTCTAATGACCATTAAATGAACAGCCAGACTATTCTTACAAATGTTTAACAGGCAGGACTTAGGAAAGCACATTCCGGATGGAAAATCAGCCGAGGATGATTTTGCAAGAATGTCTGTGGCATGGTTTATTGTTCCGAGTTATCAGTGTTCAGTCTGGGGAGCCGGGAAGGACTGGTGAGCATACCAGATGAGAGTGAGTGTGGGGTATACCAAACGGAGTCAAGAGGCCACTCTCTGCCTCTTGCTGATTTGTGTTCCCAGAGCTGAGTGAACAAAACAGACAGCCCCTTTGGGTGCTTCCTGACGTGGGTGAGGAGCAAGCCTGGTGTTTGCAAAGATGCACAGTTTCTCAATTAAGTGTGTCCACTTGTGGGACTAGAGTGTAAGAACAGTGCTGGTTCCGCCCAAGGTCATCATCATTCTAGCTGCTGTTGCAGTAAGGGGCATACTATTACTTCATGGACCAGTCTACACTGCAGGGCTGTGGGAATTAAGTCTCTTCTCTGGCCGGCTAACGTCCAGGTTGCCACGCCAAACACTTGTGTAAACACTGAGCTGCTAGAACCAGGTTTGAGACTGTTGTCCTTTCCTCCACACCCCCATCCCTTCTCACTGGGATTCAGAGTCAGCATTCACAGCAGACACTGTGGGCCACGTTCCATGCTGGAGGTTTCCATGCAAAATCTGCCGCCATTTGGCCTTATAATTAGGGACTCCAACAACACACCCCAGATTGGGTGTTTTGACTCAAAACCACAGGCTCTTTAAAATGTAATGGATTAGGTTATCGTTATGTTTAACTAAGGTAGTACAAGACATATTTGAATTCTGCTTTAATACTATGGCTGAAGTAATACGCTCTACACAAGAGTTTCAAATTCTAACAAAACAGGATAGCATACATAATAGCAAAGGTTTCCTTCTTCTTCCTCCCTTCCTGGTTTTTCTCCATTGAAATCCAGTGCATTGTAAAAAATGACCATAATAAACTTTTACATTTCCCCCTTAGCAGGTAGGGGCCCCTTGAGTCTGGAGCAGCCTTTCAGTGTGCTTTGATCAGTAGTAGCTGTTCAAAGTGCTAAGGAACAAATTCAAGCCCGAGCTTCGAGAGTCTCTTGTAGCGTCTTGTATTCTACCATTGGAAAAAGGCAGTGGCCGAGTGACCAGCCCCAGGAGAGCTTGCTGAAGCCGAGACTTGCTGAGCTGCAGAGACACGAGCTAAAAAAAAACAGTTGTTATCTTAAGCCACTAATTGTGGGAGTGATTTGTTGTGCATCAAAAGGTGAACAATGGTATAGTTTCTGGCGTCTCTAATCTATAAGGACACAGGAGCATGAGCTCGTGGAGGAACCGGAAGTATGAGCCTAACGGGATCCAAAGAAGAGCGTAGCACAGTCATCATCGTTACAACACAAGGGAAATCAGGGAGAGGCGGGAGAACACGTAGCAAGAAGTGGTTTTCCACTTTGATACATTGTATAGAGTCTTGCCAGCCTGCTTCAGAGCTGCTCAGGCACAGAGCTGTTTCTGGAATTTGCTGTCAATTTGCTCTCTTGTACGAACTGGATAGTACTGAGATGGGGATGGCTCTTCCATCTGGAACTCTGCACAGAGAATGCTCATGATGGTGTCTGTGATTTTCGAAGGTTTTGTATGCATTGTGGCAATTGCTGCCTGACTGATAACCTCACCTCCTATGACCTCTAGGGATTGAGACCCCAGGAGCAGGAGGACCCTAGAAACTGCTGTCATCTGAGTGCGGCAGGAGCCAGTGGGGGCCAGTCTCTGCAGACACCCTGGGAACAGAGGTCGGCTAGGCTGTGGGCATGTGCAGAGATCCACACTGGACCCCTGCTCAGGGCAGGTGATTACTGAAGAGAGGGCTCATGGGGAGGCATACACCAGGTCCGTATCTACTCAGCCTGGAATGGGCAGGTCTAGAAATGGTGAAGAGGAGTCCAAGTATGATGTGATGGTGCATGCCTGCAATTCCAGCATTTGAGAGGCTGAAGCAGGAGGAGCAAAAATTCAAAACCAGCCTGGGGCACAGCATCATGAGTTCCTGACCAGCCTGGGTTATCTAGAAAGACTGTTTCAAAAGAGAAAAAGAGAAGTTGGAGAAGAGACTGTTTTGAATATGTGACAGACTTCCTATATCGGCAATAGGAACAGTAATTGGAGGAATTAAGGGGTGAACTCAGAGTTAACCTTTAGGAGACCAGAAGAGGATGAAAAACATGTCTGAAAGGGATGACAGTTCTTACACAGCATCCTGTGTTTTCTTTCTCTCTGCAGCTTTTAGACACTTCTCTTTCTAACTAGGGGTTTTGAAGTTTCACAGTGAAGGGCTTTGTGATGCACACGTGTTCTAGTCATCGAAGGGGGGGGGGCAGCCTATCCAACCTTTCAATCTGAAGACACGGCCTTGATTTCAGCAAGTTTTCTTCTAGTATTTCTTTAATAAACTTTCCCCACTCCTCTCTTCCCTGGCCCTCACTGCTCAGACACCTCACCTCCTATATTTGTCCCCTCCTGTTGTACATCTAACTTTTGCCCAACTTTCTAGATTTCCTTGATTTTTTTTTTTTAAGGTTGACTCCAAATACAAGAATTTTACTTGGAATTTTTTTTTTTTTAAAGTTTACATTCAAAAGAGTGGGAAACACCAGAGAGGAAGAGTTTTATGTCCTGTTATGGAAAGACCATACAGAAAGTAAATGGAAAGTCCAGAGATAGGAAGGCTGTTTTATATAATAACAATGGGGGCAGAATTGATATCCAGATTGATATCATTTGTATACCCATGATATACAATGTGAAAAAAAAATCGATATTGCAGGATGCAGCAGTATAAAGGGAGGGAGGGCAGGAGGGAGGGAGGTGGCTTGAACATCTGACACAGGGTCACTCTCCAGAGGGCTCTGTTAGGAGATAGGGCCCTGATGGGGGAGATAAACACCATGTACAGCGTGGTGGGGACCTGAAGGGGGAAACAGAACCTTCAGTTCTCAGTGTACCAAGAGAGAGAGAGCCATAAACGGAGCCTTCTCTTCAAACCCAGGGCTCGAAAGGGGTTTCTGATCTTACAGGTTTTCAAGGGGGGGAGCAAGCTCCACACCACGTGACCTAGCCTGGCCTGGCCTAATTGCTAAGGGGCACAGATGCAGCGGCGGCGTTAGGTAGCTCCTGCAAGGGGAGGAACGGCAAGGCCACAGCGTGGAGTGTTTTCTCTAGAACTTTCTGTCAGAGGAAGAGCGGCACAGGGCGTGGCCCGATTTGGGGAGAAGGAAGGCAGTTCGAGGGCCTGTGGTCTAACTGGAAGAAGCGATGGGCGAGGGAAGGATGGAAGTGTGTATGGGGTGTCTGTGGGTTGTGTGTGTATGTGTGTAAGTGGTATGTGTGGTGTGTCTGTATATGGTTTGTGTGGGGGGTAGGGCGTGTGTGCATGTGGGATGTGGGTGTGCACACTCCCCGCCCCCGCCCCCGCCCCCCCAGCACACACACACATGAAGGCCAGAGCTCTGTCAATCTCCACCTTATTTCCCTGAGACGGAGTCTCATAACCGGGAGGTAGGCTGGCAGCAAGCAAGCCCCCTCTCCAAATTTTTGTTATTGTTGCTGTTTGAGACAGAGCCTAACGTAGCTCAGGCTAGCCTCAAACTCACTGCAAGACCTAGGATGACTTTAACTTCTTATCCCCCTGCTTCTGCCTTCCAAATGCTTACATAGCCATGCACCAGGTCCAGTGTAGGAGTGTGAAAGAGGCCTCCTGCTCGTTAGCTAAGCACTCTAAAGACTACGACAGCCCCAGCTCATTGTTAATTGTCTTTGGTTCTTCTGAGTTCCTTTCTTTTTTCCTTTCCTTCTAGGTTGTTTTTCCTCTCTCTTTGCTTTCTTTTGGGACTATCTTGAATTCAGGATAGCTCCGGGTGGGCTGTATGCTTGCCCACGGCTCATCAAAGAGTGGGTTTTGATGAAAAGCAGAACTCAGGACTCTGACCGGGACTCTCCACGTATTTGTGGGTCTTTCTTCTGGAGTGATTCTATGCTTCTAGAAAAGAGTTCTCTATTCTTTGGCCTGAAGATTCTTCAGCTAGGCCATTGCTGGTGTTCTATAGCAAGAAGAGGCGGTGGGGAGGAGGGAGCGTGGCTGTTAACCCTCAGCATGCCAGTTTGCGGCAATCCTTTCTTCTTCCTGATGGCCTCCCCGGGCCTGGTTCTCCTGAGCTGAGAACTTGTACAGTTCTGGTTTTTCCTCACTGCAGATGTGAGGAAGGAGAGTGGAGCTGGGATTGTAACTGCATTTTTTTACCAGCTTTCAACTTCAGGTCCTACTCACTTCCCTGTGGGCCTCTCTGCTCCATTTTGTCATTAATCATTGCGTTACCATCTTCACACTGTGTTTCCTACCTATAGGTGTCAAAGTGGGGGTTTGTATTTCTTATTTATTTATTTTTAGATTTATTTATTGTGTATACAGTATTCTGCCTGCATGTATCCCTGCAGGCCAGAAGAGGGCACCAGATCTCATTACAGATGGTTGTGAGCCACCATGTGGTTGCTGGGAATTGAACTCAGGACCTCTGGAAGAGCCGCCAGTGCTCTTAACCTCCAAGCCATCTCTCTAGCACAGTATTTCTTATTCTTTTTATTACTTTGAGTGATTACTTAGCAGAGAAAGGTATAGAAACATCTTCCCTCTGTCACGTTAAAATTAGAAGTCTTTCATCTCTCTCCTCATTTACAGTGACCTGTGTCACCTGCAGAACAACTTACAATCTCCCACCTTTAGATCTCCGCACGCTCTCTTCTTCAAACATGCTTCATCTATAGGTGGACTCCACGACATAGAAGTAGACTCTACCATGCACAATGTGGAGGTGTCTGGGCATCGTCCGTTGGGAAATCACATACTGTGAGTGGGCTCATGCAGAAGGAAACACAGTTTCTTTCAGTACACGTCTGCAGTTTCAGGCAGACTCTCGAGAGTTGAGTTTTCCTCATACTCTGCCAGCCGTGTGCTGTTTTCACTCACCTTTGGGCTCACGCTTTCTGATAAATGTATGTTTTTCTTCGAGTTCCTCGGGTTGAATTTACTGGAAGAATAAAGAGGTGAGAATATGGGAATTAAAATGCTAAGCCATTAAAATATCCCAATATTAAAAGAATTTTCCCTGATTTGCTTTCTATCGTGGTTAGGTTGGTATCTGGGTGGAAATCTGACTTTATATTCTCAACCTAACACTCAAATCTCTGTATAAGTCTGGGAAATAGGAACTGCCAAGTTCAGGCTCCCTAATAAGTTCAGAGAGAGTGCTGTAGGCAGAATGTCTTTAAGAATAAACTTCTTGTTTATAATAAGCTTAAAATGTATTGAAAGATATTGCAGGGACAGTGCCAGTACAGGTTATAGGAAGCATCTTTCTGTGATTGTATCTTAGGTACACACCTTGTACAACCATCCCCAAGATATTGAGTGTGTTCATGATGTCTCGGCTCAGTTGTGCTGCTCTTGAGAGGCATTTGCTGGGTTTGTCAGCACACCTCGAGTGTTGTCGCAATGGAAGCTAAGGGGAAAAGCTGGTTCACTCTGGACCATGCATCATGTTGGCGATTTCACGTGTCAATATTTACTATGCATCATTGTGCATCACAGATCATGTTGTTCATCAATATTTTATTTGAATATTTATTGTATCTTTAGTTGTGAACAGAGAGGTGGGCTCACCTTGCCTAGGAGTCCAGGTCACCTTGTTCTCTGCCTTCCTCCTGATAACGATCATGGTCTGATGCTCTTCTTGGCAGGCCCCACACGTCCCTTCTCCCAGTGATGCCGACCACAGCCTTCCCATGCCGTCAGCACCGATCTTTCCCTCTTCTCCCTCCATCAGATTCTGAGTCTCTAGAATCTGCCTCCATCCTTCTGCTTTGCACTCTTCTAGTTCCTCCCAAATAAGTGAATGGTTTCCTGAGAACTCCAAATTCCCTGCAGCTTGAATTTTAGGTATTAGAGTTGGGACTGAGCCTCAAAGTCGGCGGGTTCCGGGTTATAGTAGAAAGTCAGGGGCAGTTACAAGAGGCTCAGAACTCAGATATATGGGTGGGGTGTTCTTTCCTTTGTTGACAAGACTCACACCAATATCATTGTATACATGATTTTTTTTTTTAATTAAGAAGTGACTATACCCTAAAAACCCAGGAACCAGCAGCCTATCCACTTTACAAAACAAACACACAGCAAAATAAACTCAGAAAGTAACCTGGTTGGCCCAAGGTCACACCGTGAGTTAGGGTCCTGCTGGATTTAGGCTACAGTCACTAGATTCCCAGCCCTTGAGCTCCCCAGCACCCCACTCCTGAACACCATGGATCTCCACAATTCCATGCAGAAATGAAGGATTCCTGCTGGGCACTGGTTGACTCAGGAGGCAGCAACTTCTCCCTCCACAGAAATGTTAAGCTTTACTGAAAATCATCACTTTGATATATCAAGGCAAATAACAAAGAAATGATTTTTTAAAAAATGGTAAAAAGAAAAAAGAAGGAAAGAGAGAGAGAGAGAGAGAGAGAGAGAGAGAGAGAGAGAGAGAAACAAAACCTGTCTTACCACAGCCAGACACAGGTGAATGAGAAGCTCTCAGTTCCAAGGGGCCACTGAGGAAATCATGGAAGAACACTGCTTTTACAGAAACTAATGGTGTGGCCGTGAGAGACAGTAACAGGATCAATGAAGTAGGCTGGGCAGGAAGTGGAGATGAAATGTTGGGGCTGATGGACAGTTCAAACTACAGTAAGAACGGCCTTTGTCAAGAAAACAAGTAACCACAAGTTCTGGTGAAGATACGGGGAAAGGGGACTCCTTGAACACTGTTGTGGGAGTGTGAACTGGTACAGTCAGTACAATAATTAGTGTGACGTTTCCTTAAAGAGAGAAAAGTAGGTATACAATACAGCCCAGCTACTCTACTCCTGGGCATATACCCCCGTGGACTTTGTGTCTTCCTACAGAGACACTTTATATCTCTCTACAGAGAACGTCCATGTTCATTGCTGCTCTACTCACAAAAGCCAGGAAATAGGATCAATCAGCAACTGATGAATGGGTAATGGAAATGTGATACATTTGCACAAAGAAATTCTATCTGGCCTTGAAGAAAATTGAAGTAATGAACTTTGCAGGAAAATGAATAGAATGGGAAAAATATAAAAGAGATAATCCAGACCTAGAGAGACAAACACTACATGTTCTGTTTTATATGTAGGCTGCTGGGGGAGAGAAGTTTCCAACAGTCTTATGAAACTGTGAACCTGTGAGCTACTATAACAACCTGTCTGGCTAGAGGTGATCACTGGTGCAATAATGGTATGAACTTACATGAAAACATACACCATTAATGAGAAGGAGAGTGGGAAGGAAAAAAGGAGAAAGAATATGTTGGGGACTATGAATGTGACCACACGGTAACACAGAGAGAGGCAGGTAGAGAGAGAGGAAGGCTTGAAGGCAGACTAGAATTTTGACCTTCTGCCTATCACTTGTATAGGAGACCTAGCATCACCAGGATTCCAGAAGTAGTGTGGGATATCTTTTTGTATGCTGTGAATATGTGTTGCTCTGATTGGTTAATAAATAAACTGCTTTGGCCTATGGCAAGGCAGCTTAGAGGCAGGAGGGAAAGGAGAGAGACAGGAAAGAGAAAGGCGGAGTCTAGGGAGACACCAGCTTGCTGCCCAAGGAACAGCATGCCAGCAGACCAGTAAGCCATGGAGCACATGGCAAAACATGGATTAATAGAAAAGGGTTAATTTAAGTTATAAGAGCTAGCTAGCAAGAGGCCTGCCATGTGCCATGCAATTAGTAATTTTTTTAAGCCTCTGAGTAATTATTTTATAAGTGCCTGTGGGACCTCGAGCAGGGAGGGACTGGAGAAACCTTCTGACTACACAGAAGCTTAGTTTTAAAACAAGCTCTTTGTGGGCCAGAGAGACATTACTCTTCCAGAGGACCTGAATTGCGGGAGCAAGCTCAGATCTCTTGGGTACCTCTTCAGAGCTCTCACAGCCTGGGAGTGTTGTACCTGTGTCTTGAAACCCCCGGAGACCACCAAGAAGCCCGGTTTCTGATGCAAGCACACAAGGGTCTTTTTATTGTCAGGTTCGAACCTGGACACTGCCCAGTGGATGGAGGGAAATGCAGCGGTGACCCTGGCTCAGGGGTAGGAGGGTTTTTAGAGGAAAAAAAACCCCACAAGCCAGCAATTACATGCCTTAGTGATTTTGGGGATTGGGTAAAAGGGATACTTTTTTTTTTGAACTATAGGTCTAGACTTTTGACACAAAACCACATTTGAAACTATTGGGTTAGACTTTTGGCGCGGAACCATAACCTGCTGACAGGATATCTGGATATTTGCAGGGGCTGTAAACCTCCAACAGGATGTCTGCAGTAGCATCCGGATCTTGTTAAACTTTACTGCCCTGTTTTTTAGTTGACTGCTTCTAGGGTATCTGTTTGAGTTATCATGGCACATTCCTGAGGTTCTTCCTGGAACTGAGTACAGCCCCTGGCCACCAGGTGGTCTAAGATGGTGGCTCTTCTCTAAGATGGAGTCTGTAAAGTCAAGTCTAGGCCTTCACATTGCCGTCACAGGAGAAGTAGCTAACTCGCTAGGAAAGGGAGGGGCTAGAATTGCACCTAGTACCGCCCCAATGCACACCCAAACTGATGGACGTGGGGAAGGGAGTGGGTGGAAGCTGAGCCCCAGGGAGTCTCAGGGAGTGTGCCAGAGAGTACTTGAGGGAGTGTACCAGGGAGTACAGCCGAGGAAGACTCCACAGAGGTCTCACCTCAATTCTGAGTTCAGAATTTCATCCCTATTCAGAAACAGCCTCTCTCTGCAAACTGGCAAATACGAGTTCCTGTAATTCCTGCCACATTTCCTCCCATTGCAAAAGCTAATGAAACAAAAGTCCCTGGAGGCTCCGTTGACGGGGGCCCTTGTCACGGACCATCTAGTTCTACAGAGCTTTAAAAAGAGAGACGTGCAGTCTGATGCTAAAATCTGTCTTTGCATTGTCTTCTTCTCATGGCAAGATACAAAAATTAATGAGCAGGGGTACATTTCCAGTGTGGAGACAGAAGGAGTCTCTGGTCAAGTCCCATGGAGGAAATAGATGACAGGCAGAAGGGCGGGTTGAGGAAATGTAAAAGGAAGACATAAACCTAGAGAGAAAAAGGAAAGTTTACATGGTCTGTAAAACAAGAGTTCTTCCCAACTCATCCACAGGAGAAGAGACAACAGACAGAAGCCCAGGCAGGGTTCCAATGGTACCCACTGGAGACTGCATGGCACAGCTCGGCAGCTGGTCTGCCCTGGCTTTAACAGTGTCTGAAAAGAAATCTGGGAAAACTGTGTGAAACGAGCTATTGAGTTTTAGAAAAGCCAGGATGTGAGAAACACAGAAGTCTCTTTAAACCTGTGCCTCTGTAACATGCATCCTAAGTTCTTAGGTAATGGAGAGTCAGATTAGAGGATAGTGTAGCCTGGTGGTAAAATATTGTTAAGGTAGATACAACATCTCAAGATGCTGAGGGAAAATGAGCCCGTGTGAGCCAAATTTTCTTCATGCTGCCTCGTTTAAGTAAGGCTTCCAGCTGCCCACAGATGTTGGAGGGAGAGCTGTTGCCAAAATCCACAGCAGGAAACTGGAGAATGCATCTCTCTCCTCTGCTCCCATGCTCCAGGTCCTTCCCAGAGTTGCATTCGATGGTACATATTTTACTGTAGAACACTTAAAAATCAGTGTTTTTCTGAGATCCTTGTAGATTCATGTGCAGTTGTGACACAGAGATCCCGGGCCCTTCACCTACTCTCCCCCAACAGTAACATCTTACAAAAACTGTACTGTAATCTGAAAACTGTCATATACATGGACAATACACAGACACATTCATGTTGTCGTCTACTATTTCCACCCACCTCCTTAATCCCTACCAACCATAATCTACTGCATAATTTTGCCATCTGAAGGCCAGTCTATAAAATCAGACAGCATTTAATTTTCAACGTTAACTTTACCACGAAGCAGGCTTTCTGGAGAGTCATCTAGCGGTTGGAGCTGTCAACAGCTGGTTGGCACACAATAGGAGGTGCTGTGAGGCCTCGAAGTGTGACAAAAGCCATCAGATCACCTTCCCTTCTCTTCGGTGTCTGTGTTGTGTCAAGTCTGAGAACTATACACGTAGTCCTAGATCCCAACTGTTTCCTATCCTTTTTGTTTTATAGCAGGATCGATACGATGGCTCGGCCAGTAAAAGTGCTTCTGTGTGATCCTGACTACTCAATTTGGTCCCTCGAACCCATGACGGAAGGAGAAAACCAACTCCTGCAAGCTCTCCGTGTTGACTGAAGTGTTGGCTCTAACTGCTGGGCAGTTTTCTGTGGCATGTACACACCACCAAGTGCATCCATGGCTGAAGGAAATCTGGACTGCTTTCAGTGTGAGGACAATTAGGAATCGAGCTGCTATAAGCCTTCCACATACGAGATTTTGTGTGAACAGAAGTTTTCACTGCTCTGGAGCAAATGTCCAAGAGCCTGATTTCTATGTCCTACAATAGAATCACGCTCATCTCTTTAAGGAACTGCCAGGCACCACGGCTCCCATGTATGACTTCCTGTCTATGAACATGGTACAACTTCCCATTTATTTAGGTCACTTATTTCTTTTGTATTGGTATGCAACGGTCAGCGTTCAAGATTCTTACTCTTTTTGTTAGATTTACACCTCAGTGTTTCATTTTTGCGGAGCTGAGGGTTGTATTTTGTTGTTGATACTCTTACATCTGTGTCCATTGCTTGGACATAGGAATACAGTTGATTTTTCTGTTTATCTTGTATCATGAGCTATGTGCCGTGGCATATGTTTTATGCTCATAAAACCAAACAGACACAAATCATGACAACAGCAACTGCTGAAAAACACTATGACCAAGAGTAACTTATGGAAGAAAGAGTTTATTCTGGCTTAAAGTTCTGGAGAGGAAGACCATGGCGGTGGGAGAGACATGGCATTGGGGAGACATGATGGCTGGAACAGAAAGCTGAGAGAGCATGTTGTCAACCACAAACATGAAGCAGAAAGTGAACTGAGAGTTGGATAAGCTGGCCCCTGTGACATGCTTCCTTCAGGAAGGCCACACCTCATGAACATTCCGAGACAGCGCCACCCACTGGGAAACACGATTTCAAATACCTCAGCCTCTGGGGGACAGTTCTCACTTAGGTCACCATAGTCACCTAACAGCCTTCACTGGAGTTATTTTACCACCTGGAAGGAAGGAGAAAGATTATCTACAAGCATCTAGAAAACAGTTACAATATTCTCACAGTGTTAGAATCTTTCTACCTTCTAATAGAAGTTAGAAGACTCAAGAGGAGAAAGGAAGTCTGTGGTGTTTACCACCCTTCACCTTCTGTTCCCCTGACGTTCAAGACTCTTTTTGTTGTTTATTTTTTGTTTAAAAAATTTTTAGTCACCAGGCAGTGGTGACACACACCTTTAATCCCAGCACTTGGGAGGCAGAGGCAGGCTGATCTCTGTGAGTTCGAAACCAGCCTGGTCTACAGAGTGAGTTCCAGGACAGGCTCCAAAGCTACATAGAGAAACTCTGTCTTGAAACAAACAAACAAACAAACAACAACAACAATAACAAAAAAAAGTTTCCAGTCAACATTTTAGGTCTTCTGGCAACAGGAAACCTTAGCTCACCACCCCCTACCCCAGGAGGATCTGTCACATGAAGATCTGAAAGAATTTATTCAGGTAAAATTTACAGGACACTGGTCATGAGCATTCCATGGCAGAAACATAGAATAACATGTTTGTATGTTTCAATGGTGCTAGAATAACAATAACACCACAAGATTCAGTTGTTTTGGTGACAAGAATCTGTCCTGTAATCCTGCCTATTCTGGTAATCTGATCAAGGTGAATGTAGATTCTTTTATTCCACTGTTTTTTACCAATGTAACCTCATATCACACACCACATAGTAAATGTCTCTCTAGCTCTGTACGCATATATGTGGTCTATGGAATGAGCATAAGTTAAAGAGTCCGAGGCAGAACTGAAAGGGTTTGAAAAGTGCGCTGAGAGTCGGTATGGCTAAGATACTGCACCAGATCAGTGCCTGAAAGGAAGCACTCCTGAAGCCACTGGAGTCAGGGTTTAAGAAGAAAGCTGTAGAGCCCAGCTGTGAGGTAAAAGGATGGACCAGCGGTCTGAGAGCAGAAATGGGTTCAGGTCCAGGTCTAGATGAGTGAAAAGATGGATGAGCACACAGTTGAGTACAACACCAGCAGGGGACTGAGCTGTGCTGGACCTCGGGGACAGCCAGTCCTCTGCTTGTTGGTCCTCGACACACATACTGATATCAAAAGACAGGTTGGTGTGGGGTTACTCCGTTTGGCAGTGTGGTGTGGACCACATGGCGTGGACCACATGAGCTGCTTGACAAAGTCCCAGCATGTCAGCATTGCAGACCACAATTCTCCGGCACCCTTTTATTTTCGTTTCTAAAGACTCTCACTATGTGTTATGGGAGTTCCCTTATGCCTTTTCCTTTGGGAAATTTTGTGTGGGCTTCAGTGGAGGATGAGGATGTATTCAATGGCAGCCTCTTTAAACAAAATAGTTCTTTTAAAAAAAATCCCCACCACCATGGAACCATATAGTGTGATGACTGACGACTCCCACACAAGAGAACACCAAGCTGCTAGAAAACTTAGATAAGTAGCATGTGCTCGACAAGGTATATTTGTTAATCAAGATTTATAGATTCCTAAGGTCTACTCAGGTTCACAGTTCTGTTTGTCTAGCTTCATCTTTGCTCACTTAAGCTTTAGCTATTTGGATAAACTAAGCCATATTGAAAAAAAAAAAAAAAGGCAATGTTCTGTGATGAGGTGTCTGATACCCCCAGAAAGTCCTTTTCCCAAGGTCAGGCATTTAAACAAAAGTCCCCCTTCCTTTAGGGGCTTGAAGAAAGTTCCTTCTTTCTAAAAAGGGAGTCATTCTTATTTTCGGCAAGAGGAACTGTGGCCCTTCCATTAACATATGACTATGGTGCCTATTAACTTGTCGAGGTCAGTGTTAGCCTCCTCAACCCTGATCACAACCTCCCCTCCCCTCACAAGCCCCCTTTCTCCCATTCCCATCTACTCCTTTGTGCAATTATAGAGTATGAAAGGTGCAGTCTTTTTTCAATAAACGGGCAGCCATCCCGATTCACCCTCAGATCACGTCAGTCTCCTCCCCCCACCGACTCCACATCGCCTCTTTGGGACCTAAACCCCACTGGAGCTAGACTTGGGCAGCAGCATTAGGTGTCTGTCACTTTATAGGGTTCAGGAGAGGGTGTTACACCCTTTCTTGGTCTGGTATATCTGATGAAGTGTTGGGCCTGGTTTACCTGGTGTGGTTTTAATATATCTATGTGCCCTTGTGGTCCCAATTCACCCCAATAAATTTATAGTGCTGGCTCCTCATTTGTGGTCTGATAACACATTAGTTACAAAGATATTTCCTTGCCACCATAGTCACAGTGAGGAAAAATGGAGTCTACTAACAACTTTTTTTCAAGGCACTTTTTAAACCCTAGGATTATACAAAACCACCAGATAAAAATAGCTAATTCTTGGGCTTTAAGTTTCGAAGTCTGTTTTCCCATCTGTTATCAAAGTCTAGGTCTACACCACCAAGCAAGATGGAAGGTTGGGCAATTGTTCTTTGACTCAATGGCAAATGGGCTATCAGAGCTGTGAAGGGATGTCTGGGCTCATCCGATTCAGCCTCGGTCGAAACAGGATCCCTCCAGATGTCTACCAGCCAGAGAGTGGGTGTCGGTGCTGCTTGTGTGGCACAGGTTGCCGGGAGGTCCTCACCTTGCCAGGCAGCCCATGCGACCATTGGACAACCCAGACTGCCACAGCCGTAGCTTCTATTCATGGATTCTAGTTACCCCATTTAGATGACAGCGTAAATAGGTTCACTACGCTTCCTGGAGAGCTTTCCAAAATGACAAGGTGAAGACAGCCATGGCGTCTCCCTGGGTGAACAATCCTGACACTTAAGAGGGCAGGCCTGGCGACACGCAGGAGTTCTCTGTTCCGGGCAAACCTGAGTGTGCACTGCAAGGTCATCTCTTCGCTGGAGGCTGTGACCTTGAAAGCCTGTGCTCCATCCACACAAGGCAAAGCCTCTCAAATGACGCAGCTCTCCCTTTTCCATGGAGGCAAGCTTTCACCATGTCCAGGCCCGAAGAGCTCAGCAGCGTCTACACCAGCCCCTCCTTTCTCCAGAAATGGGAGGGTCCTGCATAACCAAGACATTGCTCTTCTGCAAAGAGCTGAGAGCTGGGCATGGCAGCCCAGAACTGTCTGTATTTTTGAACTTGAGAGGTGGAGGCAGGAGGATCACAAGAGTGGAGCTAGCCTTGGCTACATAGTAAATTCAGGGCCAGCCTGGGCTACATGAGTGCGTGAGACCTTGTCTCAAAACTAACAAACAAACAAAGTCCTGAACCGCCACCCCCAAATATTTGTATCTGTATCCCAAATATTTGAATATTTCTCGCACAGCACCATTCTGGTGTGAGTGGTGATGAGGGAACACGATGAAGACACAGAGATGGGGAATGACAAGACACTGTTCATCCTCCGCCTGGAGAAACATTTTATTTTCATGAACGTGACGATGGACTAACCAATCACAGCTAGAAAGGGAACTGACCGCCGGGACTCTGTGGCCTGTGGACCCACGGTGTCCCTGCTTCACTCCGTCTCTGTGGAGGGTGGTCCTCAGAGCTCGTACATGCACAATGCGGAAGCTCAGAACAGATTGACCGCGAGTTTACTGCAGATCGGGTCAGAGCGCTCGTCAGGTGTGTGACTGCTTTTTACCTCAGAACTTCCTTAGCCAAAACAAAGAAGACAAGAGAAGGAGGGGCAGGCAGGGAGAGAAGGAAACAGGAGGAAAGGGAAGGAAGAAAGGAGGAAGAGATGGGGGAATTAAGTTCCAAGGGGTGCATTAGTTGTATAAAAAAGAAAATGGTTTTAGGGCTGTGGTGTAGCTCAGTGATAGAACACTTGCCTGGCTTGTGCAGGCCCAGACTTTGATCTTACGCATTGCATAAAAAAAAAATAAATAAAATAAAAATAAATAAATAAATATAAATAAATAAAATTCTGAATGCTACTTTGTCTTTTGGGTTTTGTTTTTGTTTTTGTTTTTTGGTTTTTTGGTTTTTTGGTTTTTGGTTTTTGGTTTTTCCAGTAGACTAGGCTGGCCTCGAACTCACAGAGATCTGCCTGTCTCTGCCTCCCAAGAGCTGGGACTAAAGGTGTGCACTGCCCAGCTTGAATGTTACTCTGTTTTATAAAATAAGTAAATAGATAATATGATGCTTGGGATTATGAGGCACTGTCTCTAATTTCTGCAGTTTTATTTATTTCAAATATACTTTAAATAATTATTGAATTTACTATTAGTGTTTGTGCATGTGTGTGCGCGCACGCGCTGTAGTGCATGTGTGGAGGTCAGAGAAGAGTTTTTCCGAGTTGGTTCTCTTCTCCCGCCTTTCCATGGGTACCAGGGATCAGACTCAGCTTGTGAGGTTTCCGCAGCAAGCGCTTTCACTTCTGGACCATCTTGCCAGCCCCTAAAATATCCTTTCCTTCCTTCCTTCCTTCCTTCCTTCCTTCCTTCCTTCCTTCCTTTTTGTTCTTGTTTTTATTTTGTCTGAGACAGGTTTTTTTCTCTGTGTAGCCCTGGCTGTCCTGGAACTCACTCTGTATGTAGATCAGGCTGACTTTGAACTCAGAAATCCACTTGCCTCTGACTCCTGAGCGCTGGGATTAAAGGCGCGCACCGCCACCATCGGGCCATATCTTTTTACCGCCACCATCATCGGGCCACATCTTTTCTTTTTTTTTTAACAAATAAGCAAGGGACGTGGGAGGCAAGCCAAGTTATCTCCACATTAAAGTATCTTAACTTTAAAGAGAGGTTAACAATGACCTTTAAGTTATGGAGAAGAGGGGCTTCAGAATACATCTGCAATAAACAATTGTTATTTAGGTACTGAGGAATTTGATTTTTGTTTAATTCTCTTTTGATCTTAAATATCCCTGTCATGAGTCTTAAAGACATTAACTCCTTCTGGATTATATGAACCTCCTTAACCGCAAATGTCCTATGAGCCACATGTGTGGCCGTGGGGAGCGGCTTGGGCTGCATTTTGTGAAGGATGGGGCTGTTTCCCAGCAGTGAGGTACGCATTTTCCATCCAGACTGAACAAAGGCATATGCATGTAGCAGACACTTCATGAATGGTGATTGTGACGTGAATGGTTAAAATAAGCTGACAAAAGGTATGAATGCCGTCGCGTATAACCCGTATGTCTTCGATATTAAAATGTCCAGCTTATCTATTAGTACCGTGACACGCACATCAATATGTGTTTTCCAGTGAGCCTGGAGCCTCTGCAGGTAAATGTGAAAGGTGGGCCAAATCACATGCTTTAATTGTTTTCCATTTATTTGGCTGTATTTCCCCCCAGATTCCTGAAATAAAAATATATTGCCTATGGCATGAAAATAAAAATATATTTACAAAAGAGCGAGAGGTTGCTGTAGAAATGTATCTTGACCTGGTCCTTAGACAGTATCAGCTGTTGGAAAAAAACAAGATTGATCACTGAGTAGAATTAGATAGTCAGCACATGTTTCTAGCTCAAACAATTGGGTAATTAGGTCTACCTATAAGACCTGTGGGGTTTGATGTACTGTTAAGGCTGCTGTAATCGGCAGTATCGCTCAGTATCATCTCTGGTTTATTGGGAGGTACAGACAGAATGTTATCATAACATCCATTCTTTCCAACAAGGAGCAGGGCTGTTGAATACTATCTGCCACACCCTAGTCAGAACAGACCCAGCGCAGTAGCAGGGCAGGTGGTTTTTCTGGCAAGACATCAATAATCCATGACCAGAAAAAAGGATATGCTATGTTGCTGTAATCACAATAGGAATAAGTCTAAAGAAGAAAGGAGCAGTTGCTCTGTGCTAAGGGGTTGTGGGAAGGGAGCCAGCTGCCGATAAGCAGCAGCTCACCTCCACCCACCCAGAACAGCACTGGACCCTAGATCTGTACCAGTCTGACCATTTCCCTGGCTTGACCCTCATAGAACTCTCTGCCCCACTAACAAAAAAACAAAAAACAAAAAACAAACAAACAAACAAAAAACAAACAAAAAAACTGTCTCAGCTTTGAACTCTCTAATTTGTTCAGTCCATTCATATATTTATTTTGTCATTTAAAAAGTAACTTTGGGGGCTGGACAGATGGCTCAGCAGTTAAGAGTACTTGTTCTTCCAGAGGACTTTAGTTTGGTTTTAACAACCCCCACCACCCAGTGCTGGGCAGCTCACAGACACCTGTTAGCTCCAGTTGACGCCCTCTTCTGGCCTCCACAGGCCCTGCGTTCATGTGCACATTCACACACAGACACACATATGGATACAAAATAAAATCTTTTCAAAAGCATGACAAAGCTTGCTTTTTTCTTCCTTTCTTCCTTTCTTCCTTTCTTTCTTTCTCTTTCTCTCTCTCTCTCTCTCTCTCTCTCTCTCTCTCTCTCTCTCTCTCTCTCTCTCTCTCTCCCTCTTTCTCTCTGTAGCTTTCGAACTCCAGCTATGTTCAGACAATGTTGCAGAGGCTGGGGAAACTGGAATGAATTAAAAACTAACCCTGAGTCCCTACTCACATGAATCATGCATATTTGTGGAAGACACAGAAAAAATAAACAAAGAGATAAACAATGTAAGGCCAAGTATTAATCACTGTGGACTAATAACTTTTAAAGTCCAGACAAGGTATAGAGAATGGCAGAGGTCACTGCCGTAGAGAAGGGACAAAATCTTTCTGGGAAGTGACATTTCACTGAACAGAGGAGCAAGACTTTTAGAATCCACAGGTTAAGCATTCTAGGCAGAGGGAACAGAAGCACAAGCTCTCCAAGATGGAAACCTGTTGGAGAGGCTGCAGAGGAGCAGTGCGGGTGATGTGCACTGATTGTGTCGGGCAAAGGTTGGAAAGAGTTCAGAGACTTGGCCAGTGCTCCGATCCAGGAGGGCCTTGTACGTGGTGTGAGGATGCTGGGCTTTATGGTGATTTAAGTGTTTTGAGGATGGGAGTGATTTGGTTGGTTAAAGTTTGTAACAGAACCCATTTGGCTGCTGTGAAGAAAAATAACCTGGTCAGAGGGGGAAGCAGAGGTCTGTGGCTGCTGCCCTGGCCGAGTAGGATTGAGGGGGAAGCTGCCTAGTTCCACGTGTGTTAATGAATACCTGGCGATGTCAAGCAAGAGGCAGGCACAGTCACCAGTCACCCTAACAGCCAGGGTGCAGCAGCTCCACGCAGTGGTACCTTTCACTGCGATAGGAACAAACCGGGGGGAAGAATTGGGGTTGGGGAGGTTCTGGGATCCCATGTGGGATCTGTGAAGCTTGAGAGTCCATCATACAACCAAGCATGGGTCTGTCAAGCAGGCGTTTGCTTAAGAAGTCTGTGCTCAGAGAGTTTGGGGATGAGGACAAATGTAGGAGTCATCAATGTTTGGAATAACACTGTCTAGTACATATATAATGCACCCTGTGTGTACTTATAGTATACTAATGTAATATTAATATATCATACAATATTGTATTGTATTAATCATATCCTTAATAGTAAGAGAGCAGGACAAATTAATTTTGACCATATGTTTTATTTAACCAAGTACACCAAAAGAATCTTATAATTTTATCATGTCAAAATATAAAAGTACCAATGAGTAATTTTTACACTTTAGTGTTTGCATGGCGCTGAAGATTGAAGCTAGAGCCTTGTACGTGCTGGGCAGGTGCTCTACCCCTGAGCTACATCTCCAGCCATTTACATTGTTTTTAAAATAGAAAAACTATAACGGACACATACTAAGGGTAAGTGTTTATGGTTACCAAGCGATGCTTCAGTACGTATCACCAATACTTCAGAGGTAACAGCGTGTGTGTGGCAGGAGGTTACTGTGTTATCACAGGTCTCACTTCAGTCCAAAGGACTCAGTGAGAGGCAGTGGTGACAGAAGAGAAGAGAAACCCAAGAGGCCCGAGGATGAGCCTACTGGAACTCCAACACTTGGTGGCCAGGGAAAAGTGGAGGATGCCAAGTGAACGTGGACAGGGTGGGAATGCTCTGCATCCTGCTAGGGTATGGGGGACTGACGGGAGCAGGCACTGAAGACCCATTCACGTCATGCTGTAGCTATGACTCGGTTTTTAAAGGTCCATTCTAAAGCTAAGAGAGAGGGAGAGACCTCAAATGAGGAGCGTGTGGGGACCCAGAAATCAAGCCATCTGCAGTGTGAAACACGAGTAAAGGGTTAGATGAGATTAGGACCAGGGCCCAACCACAGTCTGGGCAATGTCATTCGATGTTGCAGCAAGACCAGACTTAGCAGGGGAGACGAAAGCTCAGCTTGAAGCCCATCCGAGGAGAGTGAGGATGCTTCTGCTTTTCAGTGTCTGTTCACTGCACTTTTCCTCCTGCTTCCCTGCAACCTCGTCTACTGTAACCGTTAAGACTCTGTAATGACTCGCCCAACCCCCAACACACACAACCAAGAAGCTGGAGAGCCACTAGACAGTGTGACTGGTGGAGATCCGTGACAGCTGGGTCCCACCCTGTTTGGCAGAGGCCGAGAATCAACTCTGTCGCTTCAGATCCCCAAGGGCCCGGAACTTTGTAATACAGGTTCACCGGGCAGTGAGGGCTAGGTTGGCCTGAGGACTGCTTACAAAGCATATAAGCAGCTCTTTCTCCTTCCCATCTCTCTCAGCAGAAACCTTACCCTTCCACCAAGGTACAAGAGTAGGCTAAACCAGGGCACGGGGTGATGGCTAAGAATAAGATACAGACAGGAGGAGCTGGTATTAGATACAAACCTGACAGTGAATCACGGATACATGCCGCCTCTCTCCTATCGCTGATGATGACAGTGAATCATGGATACATGCCGCCTCTCTCCTATCGATCACTGATGATGCCTCCCAGCTCAGCTTTTTTTTTTTTTTTTTTTTTTTTTTGGTTTTTCGAGACAGGGTTTCTCTGTGTAGCTTTGCGCCTTTCCTGGAACTCGCTTTGGAGACCAGGCTGGCCTCGAACTCACAGAGATCCACCTGGCTCTGCCTCCCGAGTGCTGGGATTAAAGGCGTGCGCCGCCACCGCCCGGCCCCAGCTCAGCTTTTAAACTCCAATTGAATGGTTAGTCAGGAGCAATGACTGGACCAAGGGACAAGGTCTCTGTCGTTTTCTTCATGGTCATGTCTGCAAGCCCTTCCAATGCACTATCCTTGAACACGCACTAAGATTCTGGGCAGCCTTTTAATTCCCTATTCTTGAGTGTAAGTGGATAGCCAAGGGCTATTTGAAGAAAGTGTCTAATAATAAAGGGCGAGATGAAATTATCAAAAGCATGTTGGAGGTTTAGATTTCATAGGGAACACAGGTAAAAGAATGTCTTAGATCCAGAAGACCAGAATAAGACGTTCTAAGAAAAACGGAGCATTGGTAAAACAAAAAGAGAACTCTTTAAAAAAAAAAAATGGAAGTGCGTCACTGAAACAAAAAGTCACTGCCAGGGCTGGGAGGTAGATTGAAAACAGTAGACCAAAGAGGAAGAGAGCAGGGCGGAGGGAGGAAGAGGAGATGAAAGGTGAGTGATCTGCCCAAGAGGTCTGCTGTCTGAATTAGAGGAGAGACAGAAAATGGGAGCTAAAGAAACACAAGGGAAGAACAAGTCAAGAAAACGTCCCCCCAACTGGAATGACAGGAGTTTCTAAACTAAAAGGTCAACTAGGTTCCTAGCATGACTCATAGCGAACCATCACATCAAGAAACCACGTGATCTCGGGCACAAAGCGATTCGAAAACATACAAACATAGCTTTGGATGTTTTTTAGCATCAGTAGAAAGCAGAAGTCAATGAAAACCAATGCTTTTTTTTTTTTTTAAACAATGCTCTTATAACTTAGGATGCTAGAACCAGAGTCTTAGTGCAAGGGTTAAAGACACCAGAGCTCCATCCTCAGACACTGACTTCTTCCAGCTAGGAAGAAGCAAGAGCAAAATGAGGAAAGACATCAAGAAAGGGACTAGAACATGCAGGAACCAGAGGTCCCACCCAGGAAAAAGGTGGATAGGACCCCCGGCACGGGGTTAACCAGGGATGGCAGGATACCAACTCTGCGGGGTCAGAATATGACCTGAAGGTGTGGAACAGCTCGGATGACTCAGGATGACGTGGCTCCAGGTGGAAAGCGCACTTACACAGCGTATGGAGAACATCATTCCCACCCTTGCCCCCTCAAACGCTGAAGTGAGGGGGAAAGTCCTCCTTCTGTGACTATCTACCCCATGTCTCAGACTCCAAAGACTTCTCTGTCTCAGGCATCCACCGCTGCAGCCTTTGTGTGGCTTTGTACTGAAGAGAGACACAGATACAGGACATTTCTATTGCCACAGAGTGTTCTAGTGGGTACTGGTAGACCAGGAAGCAGGGCCGGGCTTACTGGAAGGATGGGTAGAAAATTCGTTAGTTGAGAGTGAGGAAGGGAGAGGGGATGTTGCAAGTCTGAGAAGAAAGTGCATGGTAAGAAATAAACTTCCCAGAGAGCAAGACAGTGAGTGGGTAAGGGGGGAGGGCCAGAGAGCAAGACAGTGAGTGGGTAAGGGGGGAGGGCCAGCGAGCAAGACAGTGAGTGGGTAAGGGGGGAGGGCCAGAGAGCAAGACAGTGAGTGGGTAATGGATGAGGGAACTGATAATGAGTGAACCCCTAAGGAACTGAAAGAACACTTTTCCTTTTTCTTGGCCTGATTATGCAAAAACTGGAATCACTGTGTCTTAAAATCTTTTATTAATTCTTTGAGAATGTCATACACTGTATTTTGATCATATTCACCCCACTCCTCCCCCAATTCCTCCAGATCCGCCCTCTGTCTCTCTCTCTTTCCACTGGGTCCAATTTGCGATACCCATATACTCATGAGTATAGGATGCTCCACTAGAAGGTGATCGACTAGCCAGGGGTCATAGCCTTAAAGAAAACTGCCTCTTCCTCCATTAGAAGCCATGAATTGTCAAAGCTTTTCAGTAGGGGTAGGTGCTGGTGAGCCCATCCCCCTTCCATGGTAGAGGTGACTGGCTTGCTTGTGTGCAGGCCCTGTGCAAACAACCACAGCTGCTAGGAACTCATGAGTACAGTGGTCCTGTCATGTCCGGAAGACGCCATTTTTCCATCCTTCCCCGACTTCCGGCTCTTAGCACCTTTCAGCCCTGTCTTCTGTGATGGCCCCTTAGTGTTGGAGGAGGGGTCGCTGTGCTCTATTTGAATATTATTGTCATTTGCAAGGCTGCCTTCAAAGCAGCTCTCCCTAAGCTTGGCCAGCCCTGGTGGGGGGTGAAAGGATAAGCCCATTTCTAGCTACCTCTTCCCGGGGAATCACTGGAAAACCAGAGGTTGCTGAGAAATCCCACAGCCAGGTGCTCACAGCCGCAGCCTGTGCCGGGAAGCGGGGAGGGGAGGCTTCCTGGAGATGTTTTGTAGTGGTAAGTTATGGAAACCTTCTCACTCAAGGGGCTTTTGATTTTTTTTTCTCCCTCCACCCCGGGGCTTTTGATTTTAAGAAACAGAAACCGACACAATCGAACTTAAGAAGACAGATTTCTTCGCGCCACAGAGTGTATCCTGAGCTCCCCCGCCCCCCCTCCCCCAGGAGGGTGCGGGGAGGGGGTCAAGGGACGGTGTAAGTCATCCCCTTTGTCTGCAGCAAGTTTCTCTTTCTCAGCGACACCACAAAGAAAAGCGGGCATTGGGAGCCCACCTCGGCGGGAGACAGACCCCAGCCACCAGCAGCTGCGTCCATGCGTGGGCACCAAGATGGAGGACACACCAGCAGAGGGACAGCTGTGCATGGACAGCAGAGAGCCAGTCAATCCTGATGCCAGACAGGGCACATGCACACCTTTGGACCAGCAGAGGAGAGGAAGGGCGTCACCCAGCGTAGGTACATAAACCCAAGGAAAGCCCAGGTCTGCTTAGAGACTTCTGGGCTGTGTGGCCTGCTGATGAACCTACCTTTTACGTTGCCTTGAACTTAATTAAAGAATTTTTTTTTTAATTAATGGAGGAAAAGAATCTGAAGACTACATGGCTGCCCAGGGATGCTAGGGAGCTCTTTGCCTTCTTTCAACCCTTCCTATAAATATGGCTTCCCATCTTTCCAGTCTGTAGGCAGGAGTTTGCTTTCTCTACAGAAGACGTCAGTTTTCTCCACAGGATTTTCAGCACGCAGGACACAGGAGCGACGCCCATTGCTCCTCTTTAGTTCTAATTAATCACCTCAGAACAAGTGAACTTCTCAGTCACTGATTGGCAAAATTTAGAGCAGCTGCCCAACAAGAGAGGCCAGGACCAGGGGAGGCAAGCACAGATCTGGACCCATCCCCCAGGGCACGGGCAGTTGTCTCAGCTCCTGGGTGCTCCTCTGTGGGAAGGCTTACTTGCTTTGTTCCCTCCTTGGCTAAGCCTGAAGTGAGCATTGAGCATGCCAGCTTTCCTACCCTAGGTGGGGTCATGAGTTAGGGCTGATGCCTCAAGCTTTTTGGAGGCTCATAGTTGACTTGGTACAGGTGCCCAATGCTCACAACCATTGGAAACACTGCTCCCAGTCCTTTCTGTGAGGAAATAACCACATCAACAATTCCCTTTGAGTGACGTCTTAGCTTTAAAGTCTTCCATGGGCTATATTGCCGGAGTCCAGCCTCAGCTTAGGTTCAGGTCCTGAGACTGGGAAGGGGTGGCCAGGCAAGGAAAACTTCTGATCACCAAGTGGGTTGCCCTCAAGTGGCCCCGAATAGCTCAGGCCCTCTTGAACAGAGTTTTTCTTACCAAGGTTACATGAACAGTTCTATTATTGGCTTCTATTTCTTTATGAAACACATCACAAGTTAAGGAATACATCGTGATCATTATGAAAGCCCCCATTGTTCCCCTTTATGCTTCCCCAAATATCCTTCCCAACCCCCTGCATAACCTTATTCTAGACATAGAGTTCAGCCTTTTTGCAAGTTTGACTAAATATCGAGTCAGACACATCCTGCTCTCAAAGCACTTACGTTAGCTGGCAGCTACTTGTGGTTACAAAGTTAAAAAGTAATAAACATGGATACAATGCTTTTAAGGACAACAATATTCAAACCCAGACAATTCTTTCATGTCTGTAAGGTATATTTTTATACAGTTCCCTTTTCTACAAGAGGGTCCCATGTCTGTCTCTCTGTAAAAGGCAGATGTTGACAAAGTACTCTTTTCCCATCCCACTACACCATACTTCTTCCACCAATATAAGCTCCTGTGTATGGTAAAGATGGATCTATCCATCCCACATTTTGCATTGTATTTTTCCCTCTTGGAGCATACCAGATCCTACCAATGATTCTATGCTTGGTGTCCAGGGAACTTACTCTCAACAGTTGGCACCATGTGTATTCCTGAGTCTTTCTTCCTAGTCTGTGTGTGCATGCCCTGCTCTCCTTTCCTGAACTGTGAGACATAGTTAATGTTCCAAGTGTTGTTTTCTCATATTCACCTAACAATCTCCATTGAGTCAGAAAAGTTCCTAGGGTTGAGAGTTGTACTTACTAATTCCAGATTGGAGATTTAAGAAGCATTAACCCTCTGCTGAAACTTAGGGGAGAAATATTTGAAAAGGAACAGAATTTCTAGGGAAAATTAAAGTTGTTGCATGTGTGACTGACAAAGTATAATGAGAGAGAGAGAGAGGGGGAGAGAGAGAGAGAGAGAGAGAGAGAGAGAGAGAGAGAGAGAGAGAGAGAGAGAGAGAAGAGCCTTCAAGCTGCATGAATTTTGCAAATTCCTATGCTGTCCTGTGGACTACTGGTCATTGCCAAGTGAGAGGTCATATGCTGGTCTAAGACTTGGCTGCACGACTCATGACACTTTATTCATTTGTTTCTCTTCCCGGAAATGACTTCTCTTCCTTCTGCTTCTCCTCAAACTCCTCTTCTTTTTCCTCTTCACCCTCCTCCTCTTCCTCTGAATACTTGGAAGGGTCTAACCAGCAGCAAGCATGTGCACAGCACTAAGGGTCTGTTCCCAACCTCTTCCCCTGAACTATGAGGTCAAGCCAATGGCAAGCCACGTCTTTATCAAATGTATTATGTTCCTTAATACCTCTGTCTGCTGTCCTTGATTATGGTCAAAACTTTATTTCTGTAAATTAAGTTTTTTTGTAAATTAAAAGTTGTATCTTGTTTATCTTGCATTTCTTTGATATTAAAAAAACCGAAAGTATTTTTATCTGTGATTGGCTGTGAATCCTAGGAAGGATTCTCTACCCCCAGGAAGGACAGTCTACCCCTAGGAAGGATGCTCTACCCCTAGGAAGGCAAGTTCACCTTAAGCCATGCTGAAGAGCAAGGCAGAATTCCTTTAGTGAGCTATTGTACTTTTCCCTCCCAGAATTCCTGCCCTCGGCACAGTGTCTCCAAGTCAAGCTGTGGTGAGGTTTGTCGGATCTCTCCCCTCTGAGTCCTGAGATGTAACGATTCCTGTTGCTTTTCTTCTGTCTTTTAAGCCCCCAGATGTTAGCCAGACCCCAAGTGCCCTCTTTCTGTCTGTTTGTTTTGGCACTTGGGGCTTGCTTTCTTGCTCTCTGAAATCCCATCCTCAGCATATGACTGACCTCCACGCCTGCCTAACTCAAGTGCCTGCTTTATTTTTCCATCCCTCCACTCTCCTCTGGGAAACTGCCTGCCTTGAGTAATAAGTGCTAATAAAATTCTCCTCACACTTCTGCTTGAGTCTCTCCTTACATTTCTTATTAACGGCACCCAGAACCCTGAGAGAAACTTGATTTCCTTGAATCACCTGGCAATCAGGAAAGGTCACCCACCATTTTCTGATAACAGTAATTCCAGCTCTTGGGAAGCCAAGGTGAGAGAACCATGGGTCACGGGCCAGCCTGGGCTACATAATAAGACTCCATTTCAAAAGGGGAAAATGTTTCTTGGCAGGGCAAAGAATACCCTAAAGTCAAGAAATAAACATCAGAATAGAAAAAAAAAAGAGTTTGTGATTTGTAACAGGAAGTGGGTTTAATTTTTTTTTTTTTAGCCTGCAAAGAGATCAGAAAAATCAGCAACAGAAAAAGAGAATAATTCAACAGAAAAATAGGAAGAAAATAAGAACAACAAAAGTTACAGCAAAGAAAAGCCAATACACAGATTAAAATACTTTCGGTCTTTTTAATATCAAAGAAATGCAAGATAAACAAGATACAGCTTTTAATTTACAAAAAAAACTTAATTTACAGAAATAAAATTTTGACCATACTCAAGAGTGTGGGAAAGAGGAACTCTGGTGTATTGTTAATGGAATGTAGACTTCTGAAGCTCCTTTTAAAAGCCATTTGGCAATAACTGTTAAAATATGAAGAGTACACACTCTCTCTCTGACTCAGCAGTTCTCCTTCTAGGAAAATTTCCCCGAGAAACATTTGTACCAGGAGCTAAATACAGACTGTACCTGAGCAAAATGCACTGTTATTTGTGGTAGTGAAAACTTAGACAGAGCTGGCATGGTGGTGCACGCCTTTGATCCCAGCACTCAAGAGGCAGACGCAGGTGGATCTCCGAGTTCTAAGTCCAGCCTGGTCTACAGAGGGAATACCAGGACAGCCAGGGCTGTCTAGTGAGACCCTGTCTCAAAACAAACAAATAAACAAAAAGTACCCGCTAGATGAAACCTTAATACCCACCGGGAGAGGATTAGGTAAACTACCATGCTCTGTAAATGTGAACCACAGGTCAGTGTGAAGAATCAATGAATATGAAAAATAAAACATAATACAGTACCATTAAAAGGAAAAATTCCAAAAATTATATTTTATTTAATATTCATTTACAAGTATGTATATACATATAAATTTTTAGCTAAAACCAAACAACACCTATGGTTATGTTTATCTATTGTCACATTCCATGAGGATGTATAAATCAGGAAGCAGGCTTTTACATTTGGTGCTCTACTCATTGGAACTGTTTATTTATTTGTGTATATACTTTTTAAACTTTTAAATTAATTATTAATGGGTGTGTGTGTGTGTGTGTGTGTGTGTGTGTGTGTGTGTGCTTGTGTGTGTATGGTGTATGAGTGGAGGTGTGTGCATGATGCACATTTGGAAGTCAGAGGACAATTTCCAGAAGTTGGTTCTTGCCTCCCATTTGTTTTTGAGCAGAGTCTCTCTTGTTTCTGCTTCCCAATGTGCTCTAGGAATCTGTCTGTCCTCCTGTGTCTGCCTGCTGTAGCTAGAGTTTTCTCCAGTCCTACTCGGGCCACAGACGCTCAGACCCAAGTAAACACACAGAGACTTATATCACTTATAAACTGTATGGCCGTGGCAGGCTTCTTGCTATCTAGTTCTTATGTCTTAAATTAACCCATTTCTATTCATCTATAAGTTGCCACGTGGCTTGTGGCTTACCGGTACTTTACATCTTCCTTCTCATGGCGGTGGCTGGCAGCGTCTACTGATTCAGCCTTCCACTTTCCAGAATTCTCCTCTCTCTTTGTCCCGCCTATACTTCCTGCCTGGCTACTGGCCAATCAGTGTTTTATTTATCAATCAATCATATCAACACATTCACAGCATACAGATATCCACAGCAGCCTGCTGTCTACAGATGATCTTTCCCATATGTTCCAGGAATTCAACTCAGGTCATCAGGCTTGTGCAGCAAGCACATTTACCTGCTGAGCTATCTTGCTAGTCCTATATTTACTTATTTTTGAGACAGGGTCTCACTTTATAGCCAAGGCTGACCTGGAACTTTTATGTAGTCTAGACTGGCTCCAAACCTGCCATTCTCCTGCATCCATTTCTTGAGTGCTGGGAATACAGACACACAGCACCACCTTCAGCAGAACTTTTTAAACTTGTAAATATATTACTTCATGAATAAAATCCCCAAGATTTAGATCACTAATCCTTCCATGCAATTATCGGTTTTCTATTTTAACATTTCAATTTGTCTCTAAAAAGAGATCAGCAGGACAAAAAAAGAACACCAAAGTTGGTCACTCACAGCATGTTTAAGAAGTATATTCATCGAGCATCACAGTAAAGAGGGGATCCACAGCCAACAGCAGCAGTCAGTCCTGGTGTCCAGGTGCACTGCAAGGAAAAGACAATCCCCAGGTAGCCTTTCTCTAGCAACATTCTGAAACCTAACCAAATCGGCAAACACAAGCCAGCTGATACCACTAGAGGCTGCAGATCCTTGAGTGCAGTCAATGTGGATTGAGTGCCAGGCACTTACAGAGTATTCTCACCAAGCCCCTGTGCTCCATGCAGTAGGGGCACACAACCAGTTCTGCTCTCCCAGGGAAAACAAGCCTTACAGAACAAAACTGGGAAGTATAACAAGAGACAGCGTTTTCCATGCTGACTCCACCCCAACTGTCTGTGTGTCCTCGAGAAAGTGACTCCACATTCCCCAGCAGCAAACGTCAATGAACTCCCGCACAGTGTTATCCTGGAGATTTAATCAGTTTTGTTTGACACACTGCCTGCCACATTGTAAGCTCACACTCAACCCTAGCCATATTTCTTACTGTTATAGCTTTTTTATACTATTCTGTGCTACACGCAGCTTCTTCGAATGACTCCTCTAGGTCTCTTAATCTCCAGAGCTTCTGGCTTCCTTGAGCCATACCCCTGCTGGTTCCCGAAGGCTCAGAGCCTCTGTTGCTCCTTGTCCATTCCCATCTTCCAATCCTTCGTCTGTGCTTGCTTCCCATAACAACTTTCCGTAGGCACCACTGGGGTGGGGTTACCCCCTCAGTCCTGTATTACCTTTGCTCCCATTTTACTTAGGAAACTGCAGTACAGTCACCGCTTAAGTCTCCGACAGCCACCACTCACCTGTTAGGTGTGTTGTCCTCCCTCCCTCCCTCCCTCCCTGTCCATGTGCACATGCACATTCGTCCATGCTTGCACATAGCGCCAGCAGTCAATGTCAGGTGTCCACCTTATTTCTTGAGATGACAGGGTTCTCTCTGAAACTAGGGCTCACCACTTGAGCAAGACTGACTGGCCATGGAGCTCCCGGGATCCTCTCGTCCCCACTTCCCCAGGGCTGAATCACAGGTGTGTGCAAACCTGTTTTTTTTTTATGTGGGTGAGGGTCCAGACTCAGGTTCTCAGGCTTGCACTACAAGCCCTGTGCCTGCTGAGCCATCGACCTGTATTTTCTCCATCTGAGTCTCTTCCAGTGCTGAACACACAACCTGAGAACAAACATTTGTTAAGTGGTAACAAAGAGGAGGCGGCTCCCAGGCCACTTGTCCCCGGCCTTCGGCCAACCATTCCCAGAGCCTTCCTTTTGGAAACTGAGGCATAAGTTAGGCAAATGAAATTGCTTCTTTATTAAGCCATTCTTGTTATTCGCTCATATTATTATTCTACTGGGTGCTAAGACCTCCATAGTTCAAAAGACAAAATTATAGCAAATTATTTTTTATTTATTTATTTATTTATTTTGGTTTTTCGAGACAGGGTTTCTCTGTGTAGCTTTGCGCCTTTCCTGGAACTCACTCCGTAGCCCAGGCTGGCCTCGAACTCACAGAGATCCGCCTGGCTCTGCCTCCCGAGTGCTGGGATTAAAGGCGTGTGCCACCACCGCCCGGCTAGCAAATTATTTTTTAAAAGCTAATTGGCTGGGGCTTGAGAGATGTCTGGGTGGTTAAGAGCACTCGCTGCTCCTGCAGAAGTCCTGGGTTTGGTTCCCAGCATTCGCTTCAGCATCCGTACTGGGCAGCTTACAGCTACCTCTTCCAGTTCCGGGGGATCTGACGTCCTCTTCTGGAGTTCAGGGGGCATTGCAAGCACATGGTACACCTACTAAATATAACTCAGGCACACGCAAATATACATAGAAAATCTTTTCAATGTAATTGGCTTTTCTTCGGTGGTTCTAGAGTTGGGCCACATCCCACTTAACAAAATGGAGCACGTTTTCTGATGAGGTAAGAAGAGGAGGTCGGCTTCATTATAAGCAGAAAGGGGCTGGAGAAAGGACACAAAGTAGATTTGTTATGTTGAAGTCATTCCCCTTCTAGAATTAAAGCAGAGGCCCCTTCCTTACTTGGGTCCAGGTAAGGCCATCCCAGGATACTATGAAACATTTGTTCTTCTTCGTTTTATGATGCACAACTCCTGAAAATCTTGGGATCTCCAGAGCGCAGTGAGCTGACTAATGGCCTGATGGTCTGTAGGTAACTCCAGAGGGGAATCTGATGTAAGAAAGACCAAGGCAGACCAGAAGACTAAAGTTTCCCATCCACAGCCTCTGGAAGGCAAGAGGATCGAAAGGGTAAATTGATAAGCTGTCAATGATTCAGTCAACCAAGCTTGTGTGATGAAGCCTCCACAAAGGAACTGTCTTCATGGAGCATCCTGAGGACAAGATGGCCCCTGGAGGGAGCTACGTCTGGCATGGAGGCTCAATGCCCCTTCTGCCAGTAAGGTTCAGTACATCATATCCATATCCTCGCAATCAAGTGGTAAACATGAGTGTTTTCAGGATTTCTGTGAGCCCCTCAAGCACATTAATTGGACCTGAGTTCAATTAAATTGAGGAAATGCAATTTACAGTGTGTTCTCCAGAAGGTCAAGTACAAGAGCCTGAGGCTTGTGACTCCCATCTGAAGTGTGGGGCACAGGACAGTCACAAAGTCTCACCCTGTGGGATCTCCAGGTAGTTTCAGAAATGAATTGGAAGCCCCAGCTGGTGTCTGCTACAGAACTGATTTCTTATTTGCTGGGGGAAAAAAATTCCACAAATGAGCTCTCGTGTGAGTGTTTGGCGGGAGAAACTAAGTCTGAATTTTCCTTTACTAATTGGCTCCTCTGACTTTCCTGACTTTGGATTTTAATTTTAAGCCTTGGCACTGCAACCTTCAGGTGATTATGTAGACCCAGACACAAGCGACTCCATGTTTGTCTGCTCAGCTGGGCCTCACGCAGGAGCTCAGTCCACAGCAAAGCCTCCCAGAAGCTTTGTTTAACGATGGTAAACAAAATCAGGAATCTTGCCTCTAGTGGTTCTAGAAACTGTTGGAAAGAAAAAGTACTGATGCGTTCTAGAATAATAAAAGCAAAACGAGGGTGATGGCGGAGAGCCACGGGGGTCTGAGGGGGCCTCGGTGGACGTGACCCCAGGCTGGAGTCCAAAAGGCAGTAAAGACCAAATCGTGAAAAAAATAAATAAATAAAATCAATCAGGAGCAGAGCAACAGCTTGAAAAGTCCAGGTGGGAACGAAGCTGCATTTTCAGGCAGGAGAAGAGTCAGAGGCCGGGATCCTGCCCTTCACTGAGGAGGTCAGAAGGAGTCATGCTCCGTCTGGTAGACTCTTAGACCACAACAAGGCATCTTGATTTTTGTTCTGCCCATGACAAGAAGCCACCGAAAAGCTTTCAAAAGGGAAGATGGTGATCTGACTTCACCTATGTGGGTCACCGTGGCCTTTTTTACAGGGAGCAGAGAGGCACCGGGGCGTCACAGCAGCGCAAGTGAGGCGGGGCGGCATGGAGCTGGACAGGGGGCAGCATGGAGCTGGACAGGGGTCAGCATGGAGCTGGAGAGGAGGCAGCATGGAGCTGGACAGGGGGCAGCATGGAGCTGGACAGGGGTCAGCATGGAGCTGGACAGGGGGCAGCATGGAGCTGGACAGGGGTCAGCATGGAGCTGGAGAGGGGGCAGCATGGAGCTGGAGAGGGGGCAGCATGGAGCTGGACAGGGGTCAGCATGGAGCTGGACAGGGGGCAGCATGGAGCTGGAGAGGGGGCAGCATGGAGCTGGACAGGGGGCAGCATGGAGCTGGACAGGGGGCAGCGTGGAGCTGGACAGGGGTCAGCATGGAGCTGGACAGGGGGCAGGTTTACGCCATCCTGGAGAAGAGATCCCACTTGTTGATGAAGGCAGTGACAGGGACAAGAGGAGTCCAGGTTGATTCCAACTTAGACGGGAGGAACTGTGTAGATGATGGGGTCATGTCCTCGCTGGGTGAGGACTGGAGGGGAAACTGACTGGAAGGACAGAATGAAAGGGGCCAGACGCCCTGTTTGGGTCACGTGAGTTTGAAGGTGTCCGGACATTTAAGAAGAAAGTGAAGGCTGCCTGTGGTGCTCGTAGCCTGGAGCTTGTGGACAGGTCAGGTTGGAACTCCAGACCTACCAGCCACCTGCTAAACAAAGAGTGGGGAAGAGGTCAGGCAAGTGTGGGCTGAAGGAAGACAGGGAGGAAGGCGGGTGATGGGGGAGACAGTGAGAAAGATCTCAGCTCAGGTGTAGATGTCCCGAGGGAGGAGCCTGAGGAACTGCAAGGGTTTAGCTAACCTGTGGTGGTGCACACCTGTAATCCCAGCACCAAGGACGCTGAGGCCAGCCGGAGCGACACATGCGGTTAAAAACCAAAGACAGGAGTGGAGATGTAGCCCAGTGGGAAGAGGTTTGCCTAGCACGTGAAAAACTCTGGGCTTGATCCCCATCACCGCACAGACAGGGCATGGTGGCGTCAGCCTTCAACCTCAGGAGACGGGGGATCAGAAATTCAAGGTCATTTAAAACTACATCATGAGTTTCAGGCCAGCCTAGGAAACTCAAGACTTGGCCTCAAACAAACCCAACCAAAGAGACGCAGGAAGTGACTTAAAAGGAAACCGTTCTAGGAAAGGCTGTGCTGCAGAAAGCTGAGAGAAGATGCTGAAGGAAGCGCTGAGGGGTGGGGTCACACACATGCAGAAAACGACCGGTCAGCACTGTCTCCGGAGGGAGCTCCGTGGGTAAACATTCAAACACAGCGAGTGGACAACGTGGAGGCTAAAGTCATGCCTTAAGTCTCAATTACTGTGCTTACGAGAGCTATAAAAACAAAAATGCCTCTATCCTGTGAGCCCCACTTGCCCAAGGACGGATAACTCCCGGGAATGCTGGGGGCTGTTGCTCATGTCAGAGAACAAGCTATGTGGACTCGCTTCTGTAAACAAGCTTGGTTGCCCCAACTGCACAGGATGTGTTTGAGCACACGTAGGCGGGAGGTACGTAGGCAGGAAGTACGTCAGGATGTGTGCTTGTCCCCAATTGGACGAAGTCAGGAAGTGCACAGCTTTGTAGGGTTGCCTTCATAAGCTCCAGACTAATGTGATTTATGACCATGACCACTTTCTGGAAATCTCAGGTATGGATGAACATACTTGTGTCTGTGTCCATCATCCTGGCCAGTATTTAATAAAGCTTGCGTCAAATTTGCCTCAAACATTGTGGTAGTGATCTTATTCTCTCCGGGTGGGATTAACAGTAGGAAGAAGGACAAGAAATGGTTTCTTCCGGGTTCTGAGTTGAAAACAGAACCGGCTAACGCCCTGGACTGAGAGCGAAGCTGGGGCCTGACTGTGGTCAGATGAAGGCGGAGTGTGTGCACAGAAAGATGAAGAAACAGTTTAGTCCCACGGCATCCACTTCCTCAGGGAAGCTCAAGAGAAAGACATCACGGAAGCTCAAGGAGCAGGGAAGCAGGCCTTGGTGCTCTGAGGACTGAGAAAGTAAAATGCTTCCTGTGGGAGCTGTAATGAAGGGAAGAAGCGAGGGACGGTAGGCAGGTCTGCAGACACCCGGGACAGCCAACGGATTCATGGTGTTAAAGGGAGACTGAGTTCTACGTTTTCATTTTGTCATCTTAGCTGAGTAGGGTGGGTACTGTGAAGGGGCCCCAAAACAGCTTGACCACACAGTTGCCATGACAGGCTTAGAGGCCCAGGCCCAGCTTCTGCGACAGGCTTACTGTCAGGCCACACCCAGATCCAGGAAAAGCCATAAGCTGACCCCACCCAGGGATCCACCCAGGGATGGAGAAGTACCTAACATCCCAAACATTCCAACCGTTAAATAAAGTGGCCAGATGTCCCTGAGTCTAGTACACACCTATTTCTGTTTTACAGATACCCCTAGACAAATATCAGCCAATCGGGGTCCTGAACTCTGGAAATCCCCTCACCCCAACCTCTGCTATGATAAAAACCCCACCCTGCCTGAGCTCAGGGCTCTCTGCTCTCACTGCTGCATCAGACAGACAGAGGGACCAAGCTCTGGAGCTTGAAATAAAGGCTCTTTGCTTTTACATGTGGGATTTGGTCTCCGTGGTGGTCGTTTGGGGGTCCCCGAGATCTGAGCATAAAGCATACTGACCCTCCAGAAATACTGTCCCAGCGTGTACTTTCCAGGAACAGAGCTGGCCGAAGCTGCTGCCAAGTAAAGGGAAGCGTTTTGCCAGCACTGTTTAGTTCCCTCTCAGCTCCTTCTCTTTCCTCCCTCCTCCTCAGTCGTTCACACAGCCCACGAGCGCCATGGAAACTGAACTCATCTCCAAGCCCAGGAAAGGATGCTAATCGTCCGAGAACAATCAATACTTGGCTTCCCTTTTAATGACAACTGTGAACTTCTCCACAGAGCCCCCAGGGCCAACATGGACCAGCTAGAACGGAGACATCTGGGAGAGTCCAGAGTGAACATGAACATGGGGTGTGTGTGAGGAGTCAGGGAGAGGGGGGCTGGGTAACCAAATGGCTCCATTATATAGGAAAGAGCCACTGGGGGAAGGGTGAGCCTAGCCCGGTGCCTGGGCTGGAGATGTTTAGGGTAGGGGTAGGGCATGCCAGCCAGGAGGACTCTTAACAGGTAGGGACTAAGGGATGCTGGGAGAACCTGGCAGCCAGGTCAGGTCCGCTTTGATTTGTTAAACAGGCACCTCAGCCAGTTGCCCTGGGTTTGAGATCTAACAGCGACCCTCTGACACTACATTTGCTATGTTTGAGGTAGTGCCTCTTTATTTAAAACTGGAAAGCAGAACCAGGTAAGTCAGCCTTGGTATGTCTACTACCTGCAGCCCTAGCACCCTAGTGGACACAGCAGTTTCTACAGCTTGTGAGAAATCTCCAGATTGGCTCTGCCGGAGGGAGCAGGCGCCCAGCCACGGTCCGGGTGCTGGCTGGAGAGCCACTGGTTAGGCTTGCCAAGAGGCAGGTATGTTTGTCCGCAAGCTGGTTTTGCCAGTTGCACTCGACCTTACAATGGTATAAACGGGTGAAAGAACCGGGGAAGGAATTGGCCTTGTGTAAAATCCAAACCAAATGCCTTCAATAAACAGTGAAGGAAACAATACTCTTTGAGCTACTTACAGATCAGACAACTATAAAATAATGGGGACATTAAAGACTTCTGAACTAAAAAACGTTGCCCTCTGACCTTGCTTTAACAATGCCGGGACTAGTAACCCACCACATCAAGTCGATTTTTACTTGCCTTCTCCAATCCCGTTCTTTTGAGACGGGTCTCATGTAGGCTGGTCTCAGGCTCCAAGCTCCCTATGTATAATTGAGGATGGCATCTCACTTCTGCCTTCTACCTCTCAAGTGCTGGGATGACAGGCATGTACTACCACACCTGACTGACTCAATGTTTACTTCCTAAATGTCCATCCAGAACTCCAGTTAGGTCCCATGTGTTTAAAAGAGGCTTTTCGGTGTCTCTGTGTTTTACTTACTATAACGCTCAGTGTTTTCTGTTTTCCTACTTTCATAGATTTCCCAGCCAGCCTCTATCTTGACAGCCTCCTGTAGACCTGTCCCCCATTTCACTCAGCTCCCATTTCATCCAGGCAATGGCCTTGAACTACTGACCTTGAGCCCCCTCCTTCTCCACCTCATTGGCACAGCATCAAATCTCTTCCTTGGAAAATTCAGGGCCGATCACACCTCTTGGGTTCTTGACACTTTTCTCAGACTGAAGCACTCACAAGACTGGTAATCAAAGGGTTAACACGAGTAGCGCCATTACTATAGCAGTTAGCCCAACTCAAACCCTTCAATTTTCAGATGGAAACCTGAAAGTTAAGTGCCTCATTCCAAATCTCAGTGACAGCGCTGACCGCATCACAGGTGACTTGAATAGACACACCCTTAAGCATGCTTAGCCTTTCCTCATCCTCCCACCAAGTACAGCCCATGGATTCTACTTAGGGGAACGGATGAGACTGAGAGCCAAGCTAAGTCATGCAGGAGCGGGGCTGGTTCCATTCCCCATTGTGGCTTCTGAGGAAGATTATAGGGATGTTCGCTAAGGGGAAATTGGTGGCTTTTAACTGGGACGCCTGGGGCTCCCAGGGGACATTTAACAGCACGTAGAGACATTTTTGGTCGTCACACAGGTAAGGGTGCTGCTGGCACCTTGTGGGTAGAGTTATTCCAGTGACAGGGTCTCCCTCAGCAGGGACTGACTCGGCCCAGTGTCCACAGAACAAAAGGTGAGGGGCTCTGCTGCTGTAAGTCTGGACACACATAACCCTCACCTTCATAGCAAAATGCGAGCCCGGGCTTTCCGAGACACGGTGACACAGAGCAGAGGGCACCGGGGAGGGGAAGGGTGCAACACCCAGTTTCTAGACCTGACCTGATGACAGCTTTGGAGCTTGGGAAAAGTCATTTGCCATCTGTCTACACTCCTTTCCTTCATATGACTAGGGCAGCTTTGGGTTGGACAAGAGTCCCACTATGGTGAGCCAGTGGTCCACAGGACTCCATAGGGCTGGCCTGCTCAGTGGAACATTGTCAAGGATGTCCAGCAGATCCGTGTTTGCACACTGGCTTGTTTTAGGAGAGTTTGAGATTTCTCCTCCAATTACAAAGAAAATCCATAATCATTACAGAGACCTGAGGAAGTCTGTGGTGATATTCTATTTGTTCTCTAACAAATAAAGCTTGCCTAGGGATCAGAGGAAAAAGTCAGCCACTATATTAAACACAGAGGTCAGGCAGTGGTGGCACACACCTTTAATCCTAGCATTTGGGAGGCAGAGATTCATCCGGATCTCTGTGAGTTCAAGGTCATACTGGGAACAGAGCCAGGTGTGGTGGTACACACCTTTAATCCCAGCACTAGTTAACCATAGAGGTCTGAAGGTCTGTACAGACAGACAGGAAGTGATAGAGCTGGGCAGAAAGAGGAAGTGATGTAGCTGGGCAGAGAGGAAGTAAGATGGCAGGTATATAAGTGAGTGTACAGGAAGTAGCTCTCTTGAGGCTGAGGATTTCAGTCAGAGGATGTGTGGGGTTGGTGAGGTAATAGCTGGTGGTTGTGACTTGTTCTGTTTCTCTGATCTTTCAGTGTTTACCTCAATATCTGGCTCTGTTTTTTTTTTTTTAATTAATAAGACCATTTAGCAATTTGTGTTACAGAAATACAGGTTAACACAAAGGGCAGGGAGAGAAATAACCTATATTCCTTAAAAGAAAATTTGTTCAGTTGGCAACCAGACACTAAGCCCCACTATTTTTAAGATGTTTGTCACATAATAATTGAATGGTACACAACGTAACCTTTCAGCGCGCGCGCGCACACACACACACACACACACACACACACACACACACACACACACACACACACTCGATGTAATAATTGACCAAGGCAGCTGGTATATTCACCACTTCAAATCTATCAGTGCTCCAGCTATTTTGAAAAAAAGGTGGAGACCATGGAGTCACTTTCTCCTGTGACATCATTTCCTCTTCCTCTTCCCTAAGGAGCAACACAACCACATTGCCTTCAGGTTACTGAAGGAGCTCACACTCGTCTCGGCTCTCTCCATAGGCACTTATAGCTTAACTAGGTTTGGTCTTAAATCTTTATTTCTCTCTGATAAAATTATCCAGAAAAGTCACGCGAGCACACTGGAAGTTGACAGCTTAGCAGTGGTTCAGTAGTGTGTTCACACTGTTGTACAGCCACTGTCCAGGGCTCTTTCATCTTGCCAAACTAGTGTCTGGGTTCTCTGTGAGACACTCCTCTTCCTCGGCCCAGAAAACACTGGACCCAATCCAGGACCCCTTGACGTGCAAGTCTGGCCTCCATGGCACTATCTGAGAGCCCACATGCAATTTTTGCCTGAGAAACACAGAATCAAGTCCCGTGTTTAGCAAGTCCTCCACTGTAAGTGACACACTCTGGAAAACAATCTCTTAGAACTATCCAGCTGTAAGTTCACCCTCAGGATTATAAATCCAATCCTTTTGATCCCAAAGAGGCACAGCTTTCTTTCATCTGGACTTCTTCCGGAGCTCAGCTTACTCTTAGAAGCCTGAGGATGGTGATCTTCCCAACTCTAAAATACAACAGGCTTTATTCATTTATTTATTTTTAAGATGAGGTTGCCTGAGGATGAACTCTGTATGCCTGCCTCTACCTCCCAAGTGCAGGAATTACCAGCATCCCCCCTGCCCCATCCCTATGGTGATGTTTTATTTGTATTAAAATGTTATTTGTATGTTAATAAATAAAGTTGCCCGGGGGTCAGAGCTATTAGCAAGCCATAGGAAAGCAGGGCAGTGGTGGCGTACGCTTGTAATCCCAGCACTTGGTAGGCAGAGCTAGGTAAGTCTCTGTGTGTTCAGGGATACAGCCATTATTGGATACACATGTCTTTAATCTCAATACCCATCATGGAAAACCTGGAGGCCTATACAGACAGGCCGTGACGAGGCGGTCATGTGGTTGGGTTTACAACCAATGAGAAGGCAGGACAGGAACTCTATATAAAGACTTTAACACAGGGGTAGCTCTGGTTCGGAGAGGTAGGACCACCGCAGGAGGAAGGGTAAGGTTTTAGCTCTTAGCTCTGACCTCTTGGCTTTCTTCTTTGCATTGGTTCTGTGTTTCTTATTTAAAAAGACGGTTGGATACATCTACACATCCCCCCATCCTTCACTACCAACACCAACCATCCTTGTGAAAGCACTTTTGAGTTCACAGACTCCTCTCCTGTGTGTTCTCATAGTCTTGTTGGGGGGGCACAGGCAGGGGCAATGAACCTGCCTCAGGATGAGGGAGTAGGAGCTGAGCGTGCAGCCAGCAGGCAGAAGAGGCAGGCCAGGCAGGATTCGCTGTCTTCTACTGCTCTGACCCTCTTGTCACCAAGCAGGACAGCCACAGAAGTGATGGCAGAGGAACCCCGAAGCCACAGCCTTTTTAAAGTCTTTTTAGCGACTTCTGTTTCTAACTTACCACAACACAAAGACATAAAGAAAACATTTGCACGAACACATGTCTATCTGAGGAGGGGAGACCTGAGAGAAAGAAGAGCCAGTGATGCCCAGTTGACTGTGGACTCGTAGTGCCATGCAGATCTTGGAGAGAATTAAATTAGCAGTTGGCCCTACTTTAAAGGATCTCTTGTAGACTTTAAACGAAGAACATGTTTAAACTATTAGCAGGAACAGAAAGCCATTTCTGCGGCCCGAAATGATGCATCAACCTGGAGGAAGAAATCCATCACCTGACTATAGCTTACAGCATCACCATTAGGACGGGTTCATGCTGTGAGAAAAAATGTAATTATGGAAGGAAGCTCTGTTGAGGTGACCTTTCAGAATCCTTCTGGACCTGAAGGATGTGAAAAAGGTTTAGTGGCATCACTAATATGTCTGCTGCTCTTTGTTTCTGTTTGCTCCATTCATTACAACTAATGACCCTCGTGCAAAGAAATAGCAATGTATCCAGGCCCTTGAGATAGTTTATCAAAGAAGTCACTTCTCAGCTGAATACATTCTTATGTCCTTCTCCCACAACTTTTAGACTAATGCAGTAAAGTGTGTGTGTGTGTGTGTGTGTGTGTGTGTGTGTGTGTGTGTGTGTGTGTGTGTGTGTGTGTTGGCTAAGTTTATGTCAAGTTGACACAAATTAAGAGTTATCTGAAAGTAGGGCACCTCAGTTGAGTAAATGTCTCCGTAAGTTTCAGCTGTAGGGCACTTTCTTAATTAGTGATTGACGGGGGATGACCCAGCCATTGTGGGTGGTGCCATCCCTGGCTTGTGGTCCTGGGTTCTATAAAAAAAAGTAGGCTGAGCAAGCCAGTAAGCAGCACCCTCCATGGCCTCTGCATCAGCTCCTGCCTCCAGGTTCCTGCCCCATTTGAGTCCTGCCCTGACTTCCTTCAATGATGAACAGTGATGTGGAAGTGTAAGCTGAATAAACCCTTTCCTCCCCGAGTTGCTTCGGTCTTGGTGTTTCATCAACAGCAATAGAAACATTGACTAGGATAGTGTGTGTGTGTGTGTGTGTGTGTGTGTGTGTGTGTGTGTGTGTGTGTGTGTGTGTACTTATGGCTCAGGAGCATCACTTCTCTAATGTTCCTGGACCAGGTACTTTTGCAGAGGGTAGTGACATGCACACACCTTTGTCTTGAGACTAAGCCACTGTCCACATTTAAGGAAAGGAAATCCCACGTGTTTTCCTGGAGTGCCGCTGACTGCATGACTAAGAATATTTCTATTGGAGAGGAGGAAAACTTTTTTTCCCCTCTACCCACTGAGCCTCAGTGCCTGAAGTCTAGAAAATTCCTTTGACAAAAGACAATAAAAGACCAGGAGAAAGGCACACGTGCTTTATGTTTATTTCCTTAGCTGTAGCTTACCTAGAAAGAAGTATAAAGAAGAGAGCAGAGAGTCTGGAGGGTGTAATTCCATTTGGTTTTATGCGTTTGAGTGCTTATTTGCATGTGAGTCTGTGCACCGTGAGTGGGCCTGGTGCCCCAGAGGCCAGATGAAGGTGTTGGACCCTTGGCATTGGAGTTACAGACAGTTGTGAGCCATCGTGTGGGTGCTGTAAATTGAACTCGGTTCCTTTGGAAGAGCAACCAGTGTTATTAACCAGTGAACAACCCCTACCCCCAGACATGTAGGTATCATTTTTAACAAAGAAGAACTTTTGGAAATGTCACAGGACAAAGAAAAAGGATTTGGTGCATTGAAGGGAGGTGAACTGGGAGGTAAGTATGCAGGGAATAGTTGAGGGTGAGAGCTGTCTCAGGAATGTTCATTTGTGCATGTTCCTTTTGGTCCCAGATTTCCACCTTCTTCACGGTCAGAGTGCCACCAACCCTGCCCCAGAGAAAGCATCTGGAGCCATTCTTGTGTCTCGGATAATTTGGCTTTCAGTCTGTAATGAATGCCCCCTACCGCACATGGTTTCTTTCTACATTTTTGAATCTTAAATGCCTTCAGATGCAAATAGCCTTTTAGGGCTGACAAGAAGCTTCACGTCACATGATTTAGTTCACCACAGTGTCTGTGACAAGGGAGCGAGATATCAGTTAGGATCATAAATCCGAGGGTGCTGTGAAGCTGAAACACAGACATCATAACTCTGTTCTAGAAAGAGCTGCAGGGAGGCGTGGCCTCATCTCCAGGCTGTAGGCTTTGCCCTAAAGGTGCAAGCCTGTGTTCTAACATCTCCCCTGGTCTTTGGCTTCCTACATCCACCCGTTTCCTGCCCTTAGACTAGCTTTAGTTTGTCGGATAATTACGTGGCCATCCATGTTCTGTATACAACATCTTTTCAGTTTCTAGTTATGATGATGAAATGTCTTAGAAATATGAGATGTTATTGAAATGTGGACTTCAGGTTAGTTAGATGATTCTTCTTAACTCAGAAGTTTACCACTCAGCATCTCCAAGTTTCCCTACTGGCAAAAGAGGAGGTAGCACTATATAATGGATGCCTGTTGTGAAGGCCTATATGCTAGCCCATAAATATATACATGTTTATGTTTTATGTATAATTTAAAATAATTAAATTGAGAGAGAAAAATTACTTAGTCTCTGGGTGTGGTGGCACACACCTTTAATTCCAGCACTGAGGAGGCAGAGGCAGGTGGATCTCTGTGAGTGCGATGTGGTGATATGCTGTTTGTCATCTAGGAAATAAAGCTTGCCTGAAGATCAGAGGACAGAGCCCGCCACAGAGTTAGTCATAGAGGTCAGGCAGTGGTGGCACACACCTTTAATCCTAGCACTCAGGAGGCAGAGATCCATCTGGATTTCTGTGAGTTCAAGACCACACTGGGCTACATGAGATTGACTCAGTCTAGGAGAGAAATAGAGCCAGGTAGTAATGGCACACACCTTTAACCCCAGTACTGGGGAGTCACATACCTTTAATCCCAGCACTTGAGATCTCATGCCTTTGCTACCAGTATCTGGGAAGCACATACGCCATTAATCCCAGCACTAGGAAGGTTGAGACAGGAAGTGATACAGTTGGGCAGAGAAAGGCATTTAAGGCATGAGAAGACAGGAACAAGAGGCCCTTCTTGGCTGAGGACTCAGAAGTATTCAGTCAGAGGATTCGTGGAGTTGTTGAGGTAAGAAGTGGCTGTGGCTTGTTCCTTTGTCTCTCTGATCTTTCAGTATTTACCCCAATATCTGGCTCCAGGTTTTTATAATAAGACCATTTAGGATTCGTGCAACCAGCCTGGCCTACATAGTGAGTTCCAGGACAGCCAGGGAGATATAGAAAGACAATGTCTGAAGAAACCAACTCCCTCAAAAAAGAGTTTAATTTACAAGTTAGATACTGAAAAAGGTTAGTAACAAGAAATGATGCTAAAATGAAATATCTATTAATGTAAAGGAGCAAACATTATTTAGAACTTATGACTTGTTAGATGGAATTTCTCTTCTAACCTGTTCAGATTGCAGTCCATCACAGGTAACTGGAAAGCAGAATTGTGGATGGGGGTACCAGCATGTTATCGTAAAACTGAGATGAAGGTGGCACCTGACACTCATTCTTCATGTCAGTGACCTTGACCCAGACGTGTAGTTCACTAGGCACTAGCGATACAAGCATGTGAGCTCTTTACCATCCAGTGAAGAAAAGAAACAAATGGATAACCACAGGTGTGTGTAACTTGTGCTTACAGAACCACGTACAACCCTCCACAGGAGCAGGAGAGAAGGCTTTGCTGGAAGGGTCCTGAAAACATCTGTAGAAACCTGAAATCATCTCTGCTTACCGAATGAGAGTCAGGCTATGCACTGCAGCTTCTTCACATTTTATCATGTCAAAATTGTGCCCTCTTCACTACCCCCGGGAGAGCTTCAAATCTTCAGAGACGTGCAAAAGGTGCTTTTTCCTGTTCGAGAGAAGAATGAAATAGAAAAAGTTGGTAAACGATTTATTTATATGAAGACAGAAAAGAGAAAGCATGTGGAGCAACAAAGAATTATTCCTCCATATTCATCAATTAATTTTAAAATGTGTTTATCAATAAGTGTGAGAACAACCCGGAAATTTCCGATAATTTGCAATACAGTGTGCATAAAACACAGTGCAGCAGTTATTTTCCACAATATTGCTTGTGGTAGCTGTTCTAGGTTGTCAACTTGACTATATCAGGAATTAACTAGAATTCAAACCTGGAGGGCACACTGGGGAGAGTTTTTTTTTTTTTAATTCAAAGTAGGAAGATCGACTTCTAATCCAGATCTTGGGAGGTGGGAAGACACACCTCTAACCTGAGCCACACTTTCTGCTGGAAGCCTGTGTAAGGACAAGCAAGAAGGAAGCCTTGCTCTTTGTCTGCTTACCCTCGCCTCGCTAGCAAGTCCACTCCTTCACTGACATTAGAGCCTCCTTCTTCAGGACTCCAGTGCATACTGAAGACCAGCTGAGACATCCAGCCTTGTAAACTGAGCACCTTTTGGATTCTTGGACTTTCCGTTCACTGACAGGCACTGTTGGATTAGTGATGCCATAGCCTGTGAGTATTCTAATAAATCCCCTTATGTATATGTGTGCATGTGTGTATATGTGTACATACATATATAAGGGGATTTATATAGAGATAGTTATCTACCTATACATACATATATGAGGGGATTTATTAGAATGAGTAGATAGATAGATTCATTCTGTAAGTTCTTTACTCTAGAGAACCCTAACTAATACACTGCTTTTAGAAAGAAACTAGTCAGAAGTAAAGGAAATTACTGGACTACAATGACCACAGATAGTTTGTCTATTCTGTTTATAAAGTAAAAAAATAAAAATAAAAATAAAATTTAAGCTTAGGAAGCCATAAAGCTGGCACCCAAAAAGCAACTGAATTGAGCTCAAGCGGTCGCCCATCAGCCCAAAGAACTAAAAAGCTAAGACAGATGGGAAGAAGTTGCTCCTGAAGAGCCTTCTGTAATTTTTAACTGGAGTTTGTCACTGTGGAAGAAGCACATACTGAGAATTCTGACCTCTACTGTTGAGTGCTCAGCGCTGCTGGGATGGGGATCCTGAGAGGAAGGAGAAGATGCCGGGCTTTAGTCAGGAGACGTGGGCAAGGACCCATGGGTGGTTTTCCAGAGGAGACCGAAGCCTAGGAAGACGGACAGACAGAGCAAGGGGACACTCCTGGGGAGTAAACACTGTGAGACAGATGGGGGTGGGGGGTACCTGGTGACCTCAACTTCTTCCAGAGCCCATATTGCTAGAAGGAAAAACAAATCAATTCTCAAAAGTTTCCCTCTGACCCCCATCCCCCCCACCTAAAACCCCTAAATCTCCCCTATGACCCATTCATTCACTGGCCACTCTTTAGACCTCACACTGTGCCGGACACCAGGTTCAGTGATAAAAAGGCTCGCACTGATGTCTATCAGTGATAAAAAGGCTCACACTGATGTCCATCAGTGATAAAAAAGGCTCACACTGACATCAGTGATAAAAAGGCTCGCACTGATGTCCATCAGTGATAAAAAGGCTCGCACTGATGTCCATCAGTGTTAAAAAGGCTCGCACTGATGTCCATCAGTGATAAAAAGGCTCACACTGATGTCCAGCGCCCAAAGATCTGGGTGAAAGACCAACCCACAGTCCCAGGAGCACAACAGTGCTAACGGTGAGCTGGAGATGTGCTGGGATGGGAGGGATGCCGGAGAGACAGACACAAGGCGAGAAGACCAGACCTCCCCAGGGAAAGCCAGAGGAGCCACTCAGAGCCCCAGCAGCAGAGCCCAGGATGTGAGCAGAGAGACAAGCTTCCTCTTCCGGCCCAGGGCTCCTCCGGAAACCCCGTCACCGAGGGGAGCAGAGATGCTGGAGCAACTGAAAGCCCACACTGCCAGAAAACAACCCGTTAAATCATGAATTCACCAAACTTTCTGTTTTGTTTACATTTTCGGGTTTTTAAAAAAATTACTTGTGAATCTCTGAATTATTCCATCCACTGGAAGCAGTTTTTGGTGTTTGGCCGTTTTGTGATTTTTCTTGACAAGCTTTTATTTTGTCTCTGTAGATGAGTGTTTATCTTTTCTTTGTTAGACAAGGTCTCAGTATGTCACCTCAGTGTCTCTCCAGAGTGCTGGAATCAATGTGTTCTTTCCTTTTTAAATAATTAACTTTATTTCATGTGTATTGGTGTGAAGGTCCCCTGGAACTGGAGTTACAGACAGTTGTGAGCTGCCATGTGGGTGCTGGGACTTGAACCCGGGTCCTCTGGAAGAGCAGCCAGTGCTCTTAACCCCTGAACCATCTCTCCAGCGCCCTGTGTTCTTTTAGATAGCAACAACTCTTTTGTGTTTACTTAGAAGCACTCAGAATGTTAACTCAACAGCTTTTTTTTTTTTTTTGTAGTTTCAGCGTGGCATTCAGTTAAAAAACAAAGCAATTATTTTATGTTAATTGTATCGGGGATGACTGACTCAAGCTGAAAATAGCTACAGGCCCCACATGTAACTAATGTGCGCTGTGCATGAAGCTTTACATTCCCATGCAGTTCACAACTGCCCTTCTGTGCCAGGCAAGGTTAGTGGCTACTGAAAATGCCACCAGGATAGTACCGTGCTAAGTATACAAGAAGCACTGTACAGTCGAAACTTCAAAGACAGCCTGATGTTTCCTCTTCCTCTTTAAGAGGAGGAGTGTGTGGGTGGGGGCGGGGGTGGGGGAGTTAATTACTTTATGGACAAGAAAAAGAAATCTGCACTAGAAATTTTTACCATCTTCCTGTCTTTTCTTTTTTCCTTCCCCCTTTCTGCCTGGATAACTCCCCTGTCTGCTGTGGCAGGCTTCCCTCGGCAGGCAGGCAGCCACATCCCATGCCTTTTCCTCAACTGGTCACCTTCTTCTTGTGATTGCTCTGTGTGCAGCACATAGTGCTGTCCCCACACCTTCCCATGTCTTGACAGCAGCAGCGATGGATGAACCCAGGTGACCTTGGACTTGGAGGAAATATTCAGAACAGTAGAGGAAGACTGCAGGCCTCTGGGGTGCTGAGCATCAAGGCCCTTCATTTCTATCCCCTTCAGGAGGGATCTAGGCTTCCACTTTAGGAATGAGCCTTGTTGTCTTGCAGTGTCTTTGGATTGTCCATGTGTCACGGGTAGTCATGGCCTCTGTCTTAGTCAATGTTCTATTGCCGTGAAGAGACACCATGACCACAGCAACTCTTATAAAGGAAAACATTGAACTGGGGCTGACTTACACTTTCAGAGGTTTAGTCCATTATCGTCGTGGTGGGAAGCATGGCAGCAGGCAGGCAGACGTGGTGCTGGAGAAGAAGCTGAGAGTTCTACATCAAAATCTGTAGGCAGCAGGCAGAAAGTGAGAGACAGAGAGAGAGAGAGAGACAGAGACAGGGAGAGAGAGGCGGGGAGAGAGAGAGAGAGAGAGAGAGAGAGAGAGAGAGAGAGAGAGAGAGAGAGAGAGAGACTGGATCTGGCTTGATCATTTGAAATCCCAAAGCCCAGTGATACACTTCCTCCAACTAGGTCACACCTACTCCAAAGGCCACACCTAATCCCTATCAAGTGGTGCCACTCCCAAATGACCAAGCATTCAAATATATGAGCCTGTGGGGGCCATTCCTGTTCAAACCACCACAGTCTCCCACTTCTCTGCCCTTCAGACATCTGGGAAGCCGACTGAGGCATTGGCTCCTGCTTCAGTGCTTCTCCCGGGGAGTCTGCATATAGAATGTCCGTGCCTGGCTCCTGAAACCCTACTCAAAATTCAGATATGATACCATGATCAAAACAGTACGTACTTCCCACAAAAAAAGAATAAATCAATTTGCATGGATATCTTTGAGGTCAAAGCTTTTGTTGACATTTTAGCATATTTGCTATTATTCTGCCAATTTCTCGTTTTGTGCATTCATTTGATTGGGCCAACTCTCCTAATAACGTAATAAATGTAATTTAGAATGCAATATGGTTGCTTCTATAGTTTCTGTTCAGTCTCATTTTGCTGGATTTTTTTGAAAGAATTTGCAGACTATTTTAAAATCATTAAACCCAAGTCATATCTTGACCATTTTGTATGTATAGTCAGTGAACATCATGCCTGAGGCACTGGTCCTAAAAAAGCACCAAGTTAAAATTTTCTGGACACCCTTTTCTATTTAGTTGTTAGAATTTAAGAACAACATCATTTATTACAGGATGGTATGAGTTATACTGCTTTTTTAAAATTGCTTTTTAAGGTTAACCTCTTAATTTTCAAAAACAGCTTCATTAGCTGTTTCTAATCTGAAAATCCCAAGTTAAAACTTCATCCAGTTATCTCAAGTCTGCTCTACTTGACTCTGACCTGCACTAATACAACTCAGTTTTGAAGTTTTAATTCTACAATTTCAGAATAATGACTGGTGAGCTATTTGTTGAATTTGCAAAAAGATATTGAGGATTGGAAAATAGAAAATGATATTCAAGTCATTAAAAAGAAATAAGCTTTTGAATACTACTAAAATATAGCAGTTAGATAAATCTGTCATTAGGACGTGGGCTGTTTGAGTTTGCTGTGATAAAAAATATGACCACGAGCAACCTGGGGAGGAAAGGGTTATTTGACTAATGTATCCCAAGTCACAGTCCATTGAGGAAAGCAAGGCAGGAACTCAAGGCAGGAACCTGGAGGCAGGAACTGAAGCAGAGACCATGGAGGAGTGCTGCTTATTAGCTTGCTCTCCAGGCTCACGTTCAGTTACCTTTCTTAGATCTCCCAGGACTTCCTGCTCAGGGGTGATTCCCCCTACAATGGTCTGGGCTCTCCCACATCAATCATCAGTCAAGAAAATGTTCCCACAGACTTGCCTACAGGCCAATCTGATAGAGACATTTTCTCAGTTGAGATTCCTTCTTCCCAGATGACCCTAGTTTGTGTCAAGTTCACTAAATAAATAAATAAATAAATAAATAAATAAATAAGGAGCACATAGATTCACAGCAAGTCGATCTGAGGCTGTTCAGCACACCCTGGCATTTCTTCAGCTCTCAGTCCACCAGTTTCTGTTCCTCTTAGCTAGTGACAAAGACTATGTATTATGGCAGGCTGGATAATGTCTGGATTGGCTACTTTTCCCTTTTTCTGTGAGAAAAGACCCTGAGAATAACAATTTAAGGGAGAAAAGTTTGGTTTTGGCTCTCAGTCCAAGGGTAGGGTCCATGATGGTGGCAGGAGCTTGAGGAAGTTGGCCCCATGACATCCACTGTCAAGGAACAAAATGATGAATGCTGGTATTCAGTTCTCCTTCTTTTTCTACTCTGTTCAAGACCATGTCACACAGACTGATGCCACCTACAGTCAAGGTGGGTCTTCCCACACCAATTAACCTAATTTAGATAATCCTTCATATTCATGACCAGAGGCTTGTTTCCTAGGCAACTCTAGATCCTATGTTGACGATGAGTATTATTCATCACAATGTCCTTCCAATACACATACACTCCCCCCACCCCCAGAAAACCTACAAATGGCACCTTCCATGAGCTTTACAGATGCAATTAAATTAATTGGGATGGAGAGATTAGCCTGGATTATCCGGATAGCACCAATGTCATCACAAAGTCTCTCAAGAGGGACATGGAAGAGTCAGAATCAGAGCGGGAGTGTGAAAAGTGGAAGAAGAATTGGAGTGAGCTGATGGAAAGAGGGGTCACAAGCCAAGGGTGTGGGAGAGACCACAGACGGCAAGAAATACGTCCCCAATGAACCAGTCCTCCTGACACCTTGACACCTGCCCAGGACTTGTGACTTCCCAAATGTCAAGACGTGTTTGTGATGTTTAGCACTATCATGTGTGTGGTAACTGTTTCAGCAGTCATAGGAGATGAATGTGAGTACTCTAACACTCTCTGTCATCTGGGTCTTCTTCCTGTCTGTGCCTAAGATTTCACAGCCAGGCCTGAGGTCACTGAGGATGTCATCCATCTTCTCCAGGGAGAAGAACAAAAAAGTGCTGCCTGGACCCCTGAGACAGTATCTCCCAACCTCTTTCCCAACTCCTCTAGGTCCCCCAGGAACCAGGGAAGTGGTCAGCTGCAGAGCCTCTATATTTTGTCTCAGCGGTCTCTGTTATGAGATATTTGATTACACAGTGTTTATGTCACTGTGATTGGTTTAATAAAAAGCTAAACGGCCAATAGCTGGGCAGGAGGAACAGCAGGGACTTCTGGACAGAGAGAGATCTGGGAAGAAGAAAGGCGGAGTCACCAGCCAGACATGGAAGAAGCAGGATGGGAAAAATGGAGATGAAGTAATGAACACATGAGAGAACACAGCTTAAAAAATATCAGTTATCAGAGCTAGTTAGAAATAAGCCTAAGCTAAGGCCGAGCTTTCATAATTAATAATAAGTCTCCGTGTTGTTTTCTTTGGAGCTGTCGGTACAGAAAAATCTGTCTACAGTTCTCCTCAGAAGTCACCAGATGCATCTTGGTCATTTCAGGGGTGCCATCACATTCGCCATCTCACTCTTCTAGTTCCCATCTCCAGCCGTGCCTGACCGTATTTCCCACGAAGCTCATCAGTAGGAATCTGCTGCTAAGAAATAGTGCTAAGGGATCCACATAGAATACGGTCATCCTTGCACAATGTGTAATGAGTTACGTTCACATCCCTGCAACATTAAGCTCCACAGATTCCCCCCCACTTTCCCAGAAGGGCTCATGTTATGTCCCCCGACATCCCATGAGCCAGCTAGGCCTCAGAATGCTCATGAGATAAAGCAATTCTTCAAGGGTTTAGCAAACAAGAGCCAGAGGTCAAGCTCTGTCTCCTGACAGGGTCTCTAGCTTTGCACATGCGACTCAGAGGTGGGGAGGCACCTCCTGGTGGAATAGGTCATTTCAAGGGTACGGTTTCTAGAAGAAATACAATGCCACCTACTGGTTCTACCCTGGGACGCCCTGTTACAACTAAGGTGCTTATGGGGGCGGGTGGGGGAGGGGGAGCGCTACTTCTTACTGCCCAAAAGGTCTTGAGAGAAGTCTCCAGAGCAGCACACTCCCAGCACCTCTGATCCCAGTTCCCCCTCCCCTCCCCCCATCCTGTGGTCTGTCAGGAGGCCACAGCACTCCTGTGAACAGCTGCAACTTCTCCTTCCCAAGCCTTTGGAAAAATTCCAGAGTCCACAGGTGATATGGATGTAGGACTACACTCCAGATTTTTTTTGTTGTAGCAGATTTTTTTGAAACCCACAAGAAGAAGCCTTTAAAAAGACAGCAGTTGGGCCCAGCATAGAGGCACACACCTGTAGCCCCAGCTCTCAGTGGGTAGAAGGGGAAAGACCAAGAGGCCTGTTCACAGTAGTAGCAAAATTACCGTTATGGAGTAGTGTAGTGGGTAGCCATTCCAGCTTTGATCTGGAAGTTCCAACCCCCATTGAGGCTTCGGTAACTGTCACGCCTACAAGGCGGGGCTGAGAGAGGACCCTGAAGACTGGAGATCCGGATGTGCCAGCTTTCTTGGTTCCCGGACTCTGGACACTGGAGGTAGACCGAGCGGAGTTCTCCAGAGAACACTGCCGGACTGCGCTACACCTTTCCCAGACCCTGTAACCTATCCCTTCACTTGTGAGTTACCCCACAAAATAAACCTCCCTTTTAACTACGTGGAGTTGCCTTAATAATTTCACCAATAAAGTAGCAATGGAATAATTTTATAGTTGGGGGTCACCACAACATAAGGAACTGTATTAAAGGGCCGCAGGACTGGGAGGGTTGAGAACCCCTGATTGATACTAACTTGGGCTTTAATTTGCTTCTAACAGAGCCCAAGGTTTGGAGCTTCCTCAGCCCAAACAACCATCACCCAATTAATTTACTATTAACACAGGGAAGAGAGACAGCGAAAAGAGAGAGGAGGAGAGGAGGGACGGGGGATGAGTGGAGCCAAGGAAGGAAACCTTTGGACGGAAAGCAAGCTCTGTTCTTTAGTCTCCACAGGCTGTGGCCAGGGAGAACATCGGAGATCTTAACCTGGATCCTTGAGGGAAGGATGCAGGACTAGGAATCTCTGACAGGCAACTGGAGATCTATTTGAATCAGACAAGCAGTGAGCCAATAACTGGCCTCCTTCTGCCCCATCGTGCTATCCCCTCACACTGGGGCTCACCTGCAGGAATCCTGACAACAGTGCCTTCAAGGGGCTGAGGCCACCTTTAACGGGTGTGGGTGCCCTGAGGTCTGGAAACAATTTCTATCACATGTTAAAGGAGAATGACTGTGGATCCCAGGCCAGCTTCTGAAGATTCACCCTTTCACTGCCCAGCCTTCCCGTCTGGGTCTGATAAAGCCGTCTATTGGATGAGCCAGGGCTTTCCTTCCAACCCCCGAAATACCTAGACACTCGCTGGGGTAGAATTCAAACAGGTCCCAGCTCTACCATGTGTAAGAGGCTTCAACGTAGACAGCTTTTCTTTGAGACTCAGTTGCCTTACCTGTTAAACAGGCCAAAGGATGCCCGAACCAAGCCACAAAGAACCACAGTAAGGGTGCACATGGAGCTGTTCCACAGGCTCTAATTAGCAGACAAAGGCAGGTGTGTGACTTACTAACGTAGTTAAACTTGTTAAGTCAACACCAGTAATGTGGAAGACACTACTTACATTGTGCCCAAGTAGAGATTTTTAGACATGGAGGCAAAGAAAATAGGAAACCTATTTTAAAGCCTGGTCTCCTCATCTCTCCATTGTGGACAAAACCTGTACTGTTCCAACCACCCCATGTCTTTGAGTTTCTAAAGGCCTCATGGTTAAGAACAACTGAACATTTGAGGTGCATTTGTGTGTGCATGTGTGTAGTGTATGGTGTGTATGTGTATGTGGTGTATGGTGTGTATATGTGTGAGTATAGGGTATTTACAGTGTGTGTGTGTGTGTGTGTGTGTGTGTGTGTGTGTGTGTGTGTGTGTGTGTGTTGCTTTCTGAAGACAGCTGAGTTGCCCACATCTTAATCATCAGGAATCAACTTGTTCGGTCTCTATCAATACGCCAACCAGTTATCACGCTGGCAGAATTTATAATTTCTTTTACCACCTTGTTTTACCATCCTTCCCTAAGGAAATGTGAAAATATAGTCAAAGAAAGAGAGGAACAGCCAACAGGTGGCTGGGGACAGAGTACAAGTCAGGGCAAAGTAAAGGGATGGGAAGAGGAGCAAATGGGAGGGAATGGAAGGCGCCAAGTCCAGGATGCGAGCTCATCATGAGACTGTGGATCCATCCATCTGTCATTCCATTTACATCCCCATTTACTTATTCTCAGGACAGTGATGGCGTATTTCATTCCATCTTTCACTTACGTTTTTCTGTTATATTTATCCATTGTATGTTACATGTGAGTGTTTAGCCTGCACATATGTCTGTGCACCATGTGCATGCGTGGTGCCTGTGGAGGTCATTGGGGGCATCAGATGTTCTAGAACCCGAGTTTCAGAGCGCTGTGGACCACTATGTAGGTGCTGGGAATAGAGCCTGGATTCTTTGCAGGAGCAAGTGCTCTTAGCCACTGACTCATCTCTCCAGCCCTTCATATTTTATTTTGTTTATGGTTTAATTATGAGCATTAGTAGGCATGACAGCAGAGTCTCCACCCCCACTCCGAAGTGCTGCATCTGTTGTCGGTTAGAGGTAAATGAATTAGCTGCCAAGACCCATCTGAGGAGGAGGCACATGTTTGTTCCTCACTGGAGTCCCCAGGGATTGCTAGAGCCTCCTTCCATTATCCTCCCCTTGGTAGAAAAACAAGTGTTCACCAGAGATGGGCGCCAGTTAACAACAAGGAGGGGGTTAATCAGGAATTATTCCTGTGCTCAGACTCAATCGCTTCCACAGTGCAGGGGTCTGCTCTGAGTGCTTGGGTCAAACATAGATGGAGGCCATGCAGATAGGCCCAGGTCGCGCTTCCCTAAGTGACCAGGCAGGAGGTCAACAGTATTCAGCACACAGCCAAGCTGTGCTACTGCACATCCATCCAGGCCTGTGGCATTGTGCTCTGATAGTGGACAAGGACTGCACTGCCTAAAGAGACTTCTCAGAACTGTCTCTGTCCTTCAGCAACACATGAAGGTATCTGTGAAGATTACGTGTGGACCTGAGGGGAACGGAACCGGAGAAAATGACAAGACAGGCCTTCCCTTCTAAATGCTGATGGACATGGGCTCAGACCGCTAGTGACCCCAGGGCCTGCTGCAAGACACAGAGGTCAGGAAGCTTAGGGTGAAGACTCCTAGATTTGAACAAGCTGGAGCCGCATTCAGCTACCCCTGAAGTAGATTCCCCTCCTGCCTTAGTCAGGGTTCTGTTGCTGTGAAGAGACAACATGACCACAGCAACTCTTACAATGGAAAATATTTCATTGGGGCTTGCTTACATTCAGAGTTTGGATCCATTAGCATCATGGCAGGAAGCAGCATGGCACCAGGCAGGTAGACATGGTGCTGGAGAGGTAGCTAAGAGTTCTACATCCTGATCCACAAGCAGCAGGAGAAGAGAGAGACAATGGACCTGGTTTGAGCATTTGAAACCCCAAAGTCCTCTCCCAGTGACACACTTCCTCCAACAAGGCCACAATTCCTCCAATGAGGCCACACCTCCTAATCCCTGTCAAGTAGTGCCACTCCCTAATGACCAAGCACTTAAATCTATGAGCCTATAGGGACCCTTCCATTTCAAACCACCACACCTCCTATCCTCCTTACCACCATATTGATTATACGTAGAGGTCCACCTGGCAGGCACGTTGTAGGTGTGGTTACAAAGATGGGGGGCGGGGATCAAGGGTGATTCCTGTTCTTTGCTTAGAAACTGGGCTCTCCTTTTCAAGGTGGGGTGGAGACAATATTCAGATTCTTTGTTTTAGCCTCTGTGGGCTGAGGCAGGGCTGCATTTCCCAGCATGGTTGAAAATGACTCCTACAGCCAGACATTCGAGAAATCTTGCTGGAACACTAATGTCAATGCTGGGGACAGAGAGAAAAGTAATGAAATAATTTACACTTCATATAGTATACATCTAGACATGGAAGGACATATCTGTGTCTTCCCACAATATCAGAATTTATTGATAACAATAAATCCACAAGGTACCATGTTCACCTCTTTGTGGGGTTCAGGTGAATGATTTATACTTTTTCCTTGCTCTGGTGTATCTGAAACGTTCTTGGGCCTCATCTGGTTTTCCTCATATGGTTTTATTTATTTATTTATTTATTTATTTATTTATTTATTTATTTATTTATTTATTTATCTGTCTGTCTATCTATCTATCTATCTATCTATCTATCTATTTATTTATTTATCGGGACAAGGTCTCACTATGTAACCCTGGTTAGCCTGGAGCTCACTTTGTAGACCAGGCTGGCCTTGAACTCACAGAGATCCACCTGTGGGATGTTCTGTATGGCAAATGTGTTGCTCTGATTGGTCAATAAATAAAACACTGATTGGTCAGTGGCCAGGCAGGAAGTATAGGCGGGACAAGGAGGAGAATAAAGCTGGGAAGTGGAAGGCTGAGTCAGAGAGACACTGCCAGCCGCCATGATGACAAACAGCATGTGAAGATGCCGGTAAGCCACGAGCCACGTGGCAAGGTATAGATTAATAGAAATGGATTAATTTAAGCTATAAGAACAGTTAGCAAGAAGCCTGCCACGGCCATACAGTTTGTAAGCAATATAAGTCTCTGTGTTTACTTGGTCGGGTCTGACGGCTGTGGGACTGGCAGGTGATAGAGATTTGTCCTGACGGTGGGCTAGGCAGGAAAACTCTAGCTACACACCTGTTTCTACCTTCCAAGTGCTGGGATTAAAGGCACGTGCTACTACACCTTACCTCTCTCTTTCTCTTTTCCATCATGTGTATATGCTACGTTTTCTTTTCCACTCAACAACTGATTGACACGAATGTTGATTCTGCCCACACCTGTGGGGAGTGGAGGAAGCCCTGAGTGAATACGTAAAGAGTAGATGATGTTGAGTGAACGTGTAGTGTCTGACCTGGGTCCAGTGACAGCAAGGACCCCAATGCCTCAGACCATGAGAGTGGCAAAGGCTTCCCCAGGTAAGACTCAGGGATGGCAAAGCCTTCTTCTGGTCTGGGTGTGAGTGTTGACAGTGTGTGTAAGTACAAGTGTTTACAAATGATTGACCAGTGTGTGCAAAGCCTGTAACTGTTGCTTCCTCCTCCTAGGACTGCAGCCTGAGACCCCCCTACAGAGACAGCCTAGGAGACGAGCTAGCCCTCCCTGCTGCTGTACACAACAAAAGTGCCGAGGTGCTGTGGGATGGTCTGTATGGCAAATGTGTTGCTGATTAGTCAATAAATAAAACACTGATTGGCCATTGGCTAGGCAGGAAGTGTAGGCGGGACAAGGAGGAGAATAAAGCTGGGAAGTGGAAGGCTGAGTCAGAGAGACACTGCCAGCCGCCACGATGACAAACAGCATGTGAAGATGCCGGTAAGCCACGAGCCATGTGGCAAGGTGTAGATTAATGGAAATGGATTAATTTAAGCTGTAAGAACAGTTAGCAAGAAGCCTGCCACGGCCATACAGTTTGAAACCAATATAAGTCTCTGTGTTTACTTGGTCAGGTCTGAGGGGCTGTGGGACTGGCAGGTGATAGAGATTTGTCCTGACTGTGGGCCAGGCAGGAAAACTCAAGCTACACCGAGGTTCCCGGCTGGTGACGCACCATTGTGCTACTCTATGTGAGCAAGCATGGCCCACAGTACACAGCTTTTCTGTCCATGCATCTGTCCCTTCCTCCATTCCCTCAGGGCCCAGTCAGCTTTCCAAAAGCGAACCATTCAGGATGTAGCACATATCATGGCTGTTACATACAGTGCTGGAATTGAAGGCACAAGACACCAAGCCCAGCTTCTGATATGATTTTGATATGCTCATATACCTTTACACATAACAATACCTCCATCCTTTCCCTAAGATTTCTTCTCTTTCCTTATTTTTCAAAGCATTATTGAGGAAACTGGTGTCTAAAGATCTTTCTAGTTAACTTAGAGTTGCACATGTTACTGTTTCAGTGTCAGAATTTCCACCACCCGAAAGCTCCCCACATCCACTCCCACAGCCCCACTGCAGGAATCCCTAAAGTGCTTTCTGTCTTGGTATATTTACCCGGGCATTTCATGTACACAGAGTCCCCCAGTGTGTGGTCTGCTACTCCTTTCCTCTTTCACTTAGCGCACTGATACATCTATGGCATGACCTGCCTCAAGAGTTCATTTCTTTTTATCACACAAACACACTATGTTTCACTTACCTGTTCACCTGCTGTTTGGGTTGTTTCTACTCTGTTAATCTTCATGGACAGAGCTTTACACAAGCAGCTGTCATTTCATTTCAGACTTTGGGTTTTTGCTTTTCAAAGTGTGGATCTTCCTCTAAGTAGAAATGGAATATGTCAATATTCTTAAACTTCTGCAGCTCTATACACTGTAGGAGCTGCCAAGGAGGAGAAAATCAGAAGCTGAAATGGCGGACGGGGGCAAAACAGTGAGCTCATCTCTACAGGGAGAAAAGGGGACGTGAAGACAATTATAACCCCACTCACATCCTTTGTTCCTGGGCTTGGATGAGAAAAAAACTCAAGTGGCCTCCAGGGGGAATCAACTCATCACATCTGCTCAAAAGGCTACCCAGTTGTTTAGATGTTTTCAAATATGTAAATGTGCCCTGTGAGCAGGTAGCAGATCACATGTCTCTTCTACTCCATGCTCCCCCATCCCTTCCAGAGCCAACCCCTGACTCTACCTCCTGACGACTCTACGTCCTGACTCTACCTCATGTGGTAGCCAGTTTTATTATTGCTATGACCAAAGTACTAGAGAGTACAACTTCAAGGGCAAGAGGACTTATTTTGACTCATGGAAATTGAACTCAAGGTTCAATAGGCCAGGCTGGCCTCAAACTCAGAGATCTGCCTGCCTCTGCCTCCCTAGTGCTGGGATTAAAGACATGTACCACCCTACCTGGCTCCAGTGCTGTGATTTGAATGTGAAATGTCCTCCATAAGCTCATGTGTTTGGCTATTTGGTCCCCAGCTGGTGGCACTCTTTTGGAAGGCTAAAGAACCTTCTAGAGGTAGAAACTTGCTGGAAAAAGTGGGTCACTGGGGAGAGCCTTAAGGTTTTCTGTCCTGTCTCCGTTTTCTGCCTGTTCTCTGTTTTCCATCTGTGGATGCTTGTAACCAGCTACATTTGTCAGGTCACAATTGTCACCATGCCCCCCCATGGGACAGACTGCATCCCCTTAAATGCTAACCCAAAATAAATTCTTCTTCCATTAAGTTGCTTCTTGTCGACTGTTTCCTTGTAGGTGGACTTTTCTTTCCTATGCTGGTTCCCAAATGACCAACATGGACACTTAATATAATTATAAATGCTCAGTCAATAGCTAAGGCTTATTACTAACTAGCTCTTACAACTTAAATTAACCCATTTCTATTCATCTATGTGCTGCCCTGAGGCTCATGGCATTTATCTCTCTGGCATGTCTTACTCTCTGTCTGGTTAGTGACTCCTCTGACTCCACCCTTCTCCCCAGAGTCCTCTGTGTCAGACTGTCTTGCCCAATCATTTCCTGCCCAGCTACAGGCCAGTCAACTTTTTATTAACAATGAGAGCAACACATATTTACAGTGTACAAAGACTGATCCATAGCATTATAGGAATATTCTACATTTTCCCATTTTAATGAGACAAAAGGGGGAAATGTGGAATATTTCTATATATTGTCTGAATATATGTTGCTGTGATTGGTTTAATAATGAAGCTGACTGGTCAATAGCTGAACAGAATAAGAGTAGGTAGGAGAGCCAAACTGAGATTGCTGGGAAAGAGAAGGGTGGAGTCTGGGGTCACCAGCCAGATGCAGAGGAAACAGGACATATACAAAATGAGGTAACAGGCAATGAGCCATGTGGTAGAACTTCAATAAGAAATTTGGGTTAATTTAGGTTGTAAAAGCTAGTTAGTAACAAGCCTAAGCTATTGGCCAAACATTTATAATTAATATTACGCTTCTGTGTGGTTACTTGAGAGTGGTTTGTGGGACAGAAATTTCCACCTACATTTTCTCACAGCAGTTTGCCTATTTTTTAATTAATGGAACTGAAACTCAGAGGTTATGGATGCACCCATAATCACACAGCTTCATCAAGGCTTTGGGGAGAGGAGCTGCTAGGCTTCCCTTCCCAAGGTCTGCTTTTACATTACAAGACTGCTGCTCAGATTTCAGCACTGGATTGGTCCATTTCCTACAACCCCAAATATCACACAAACACCCCAACCCTTGGGTAACTACATACCTTCAGCTTTAGAGAAAATTCCATCCGAGAAAATGTTTGTACCATGAATGTTTAGGAAGCGCAACCCAGGCTCTTCCATGAGTGCCAAAGCAGCCAGGCAAAGCATAGCATTTAGCACTATTTAAAACCTAACCTCTGATGTGAAAGACACAAAAAATAAATAAAAAGAAAGTTTTAAAAAAAGCAAGAAAAACCAAAAAACCAAACCTCTCATTTCAGAAGCCAACTGGGAAAAAAAGTCAACTGAAATTCTGCATGGAGGTAATAAAAATATCTTTTATTATCCTCTACAGACAGATTGTAGATGTGCTACATGTTAATTTACTGTCAATTTATTCATTTTTATGTAATCTCCTCCAGTCAAGGTAGATTTAATTCCATTTTTGTCTTGTGTACTTCCTTTGGAGGCTTGGTAATTTCTTTTCTATTTTTACCCATTCCACTTTTGCTTCCTGTCAATTTTTATATCAAAATCTGCTTCAGTTCCCTTTGGCGAGGTGCAGTAATAAAAATATTCCTCGTGCTTGAATGTTTAAATTTGCCATTGCACTTTAAGATGGTTCTCTGTCTGTGCCAATGGCGTAACATCAGCTCTTCCACCTGGCATTGCTCCCAGACTGGCAGAAGGCAGAAACCTGATTTCTATAAGGGTTCTTCATCATCGTCTAAAATTATCTTCTTTCTCCCACTAATTGACTATGCACTAAGCACCTACTATGTGCTAGACACTGTCTGTGATAGAAATACAATTCAGGGGATAAAATTGAAATGATAACTAACTAGCATCTGGTACATAATGACAGCACATGTGTTCTTAGGAGGAAGGGACGCTGCTGTCACATGAGGAATGGGGAGAAGCAGGACAGACACTAGTCATCTGAAGCCACCTGCTGCTTCTCTTAGCTAGAAGACTGTCACACAGGTAAACATAGTCTGTCAGGCACTGAGGTCTTTCTATAGCTGTAAATTCAAAGGACACTGAGCCATGGGACCTAGAAGTCTGTGCCAGCAGTGGACCCTGCAGGGTGCAGACCACAGGCACAGATGCAATCCTTCACTTTCTCACTCCTCAGGGCATGGACTACTCCACATGGAGGCCGTTCAGAGCTCAGGCTCTGAAGCCAAACTTCCTTGCATTCAAACTCCAACACTGCCACTCAGCACCATGTGCTACTGGTGAGCTACTTAACCCTGGCACTCGACTTCTTCACTTGGAAAGAAGTTTTTGTTTTTTTGCTTTTTGTTTTGTTTTATGATAAGAAACTGAGTTGATCCATGTGTGTGCTGCTCAGAACAATGCCTGGCACACATTAAGCATTCTGTATTTGTCATTATCACGATCTCTGATTTTGTATTTTCACGAAGCATGGGTCCGGTGGCTAGACCACCATAGCTACAATGTTCCTGTGGGTATGTGCAGTGGCTTCAGGGACCACAGGTGGGATAAAGATGAGGGGTGTAGCTGGTAGCAAACACAACTGCACCACCTTCTAGCTGCCTCCCATACCTGTGAAGGAAGGATCTTAGTCTCTTACCAGGGCAGGATTTCTCACACCGCAGGAAAAGCAAAAACAGGGTAATTTTCTCACAGAAAACTTCATGAGAAATTTGTAAAACGAGGATGGTGACTTTCAAATAACCAGTTGACATGAGCCAGAAGACGACTCTGAACCTAGATATGTCCAACTTCACATGTCTGCTTTCCCCATGTCTTTCCATACTTCAAGATGACAGAATATATATACAGTATGTTGTGTATTTAGTCACGGTTCTATAGAGGAACAAAACTGATAGAATAAATGCTGGGGGTGAAGGGAGATTTATTAGAGTGGCTTACAGGCTGTAGTCCAACTAGTCCAACAATGGCTGTCTACCAACAGAAAGTCCAAGAGTCCAGGAGTTGCCCAGTCCATGAGGGTGGATGTCTCAGCTGGTCTTCAGTATGTGCTGGAATCCAGAAGAAGTAGGCTCTACTGCCAGTAAAGGAATGGACTTACCAGGGAGAGCAAGAGCAAGCAGGCAAAGAGCAAAAGCTTCCTTCTTCTGTGTCCTTTATATAGGCTGCCAGAGGAAGGTATGGCTCAGATCAAAGTTGGGTCTTCCCACCGAGGAGGATTTGGATTAAAAATACCTCACAGTGTACCCAGGTGCTTAAGTTTTACTTAATTCCAGATGTAGTCAAGTTAACAAGCAAGACTAGCCATCGTTGTGTATGTATGATATGTAATATATAAACACAATAGGCAATCAACATTATTTACAAATTTAAATATATAATATACTATATGTGCACTAGACATATTTAAATACATGGTGTCTATACATTATATTCAGCATATTATCATAATATAGCTATATATAGACACACACACATACACATCACAATAAAGTATGGTAGAAGATGGGGAAAACAGACATTGAACTTCAGAAATTGACATGGAATCCACTGTCATTACATCACACCTGTGTATAGTATGATGCGCTAAAGACTACACAGGGAGTCATATGGTCTATCTTCAACCCCAGGTAGATCTAAAAAAAAATTTACCAATATCTTGTTATTTGCTACTTTGTCACTTTCTCACAACACAGATGTCCCTTACAGGGTTTATTCAAATGGAGCATATTCACTGATGCATCCCACAAAGGACTTTTAGCAGCCATGATGGGTCAGGCACTGTCTCAGGCCCTCCGGTATATAGCCATGAGACGAATAAGAAAAATAACCACATTAGAAGTTTGCATTTGCTGCTGTGTGTGGGGACAGTAATGAGCAGGCTGACTCCAGGTACGATGAATTCTGTTGAAAATGGATATGGGATTATTTCACACCCAGCGTCACACCTGACAGTTCACCGTACCTGGGATACACTTACTTCTTTCTGTATGGTGGTGATCTGTCTTCACTCCAACTTCAGCTCCTACTGTCCTTTCCCTCCTCAGTCATCTCCAGTGATCCCAGCCTCCTTTCTGTCCCTCAGTACATACATCTCCATCCCTTCTCAGCTGCTCCATCTTTGGAGGATAGTCTCCCCATTGATCCCTTCCTGTGGCTGTAGCTTTTTGAATGCTCCATTCAATCTCATTTTTCCCACTGAAATATCACCCTGTGAAGAGTTTTCACTGGTGATTCTACCCATCATCCATTCTCTTCATCTTTATTTGGTTGTTCCTTCTCTTTGCAACACTAATCCTTTTCTGAAAATATCCGACTTATGTGTCTACTCTTTATCTTCTCCTTTTACTGCATGTAGATCATCAGGCTGCAGGAACGGGATTTCCATCTTGCTCTCAGTCACACCCTCAGTGCCTAGAACCCCACTGAACACAAGGCAGGTTTTGTTGTTTGTTGAGTGAAATGAATGAAAGCCCCCTAAACACAATAACCGAGAAAGAACTCTGACAATCAGCAGATGAGCTGTATTTCAAACCACTGTCCTTTAAACACCCCAAATCCTCTTCTTAATGCACCCAGGAAACCAAAACATTAGGAATTTAAGAACAGATGATAACACACACATGGATAATATATTTAGACCTCAGACTCCAAAGGCTCTGAAACTGGAGCTGATCTGGAAAGGCAGGATCACAGAGTCTATGAGCCAAGGGAGGTCTGTAAACTGCATCTCCATCTTGAAGACCAGAAAGAAATTGGCATTCTGGGGACCCAGCTAACACACCTGCTAGATGTCAAAATAAATGCAAAACAGCATAAAAAGCCAAGGATTGGTTTGTTTGTTTGCTTGTTTTCTGACACAACTTATTTACAAAAATTTCTCTACCTGGAACAATATACAAAACGAAAATATGTAATTGAAATTTCAAAGGAGCCTTGAGCTTTGAGAAAGAGTCAAAGAACCCTGGAGATGAAAGAATTTTGTAATTTTTTTTTTTTAGTAGAATAAGCCTTTATTCAAACATGCTCTCATGACGAACACACAGCTATGTGTAGGAGAGATGAAGGGACAGGTGAGATGGTTAGATTCAGGGGCCCCCTCCCCCCAAAGCTGGTCATCTCCCCTTCTATACAAGGACATACTAGCACCTATAGACCCGGTCTAACCCTTTTGTTTCACAGGCCAGGAGAAGGAAAATGGCAGCCATATCATAAAGACAAAGTATGTCTGAGGCCGTAGGTTCAAGCTCCAGCACCTTTCTCCTTGGGTCTGATGGTGCAGCCCAGTGGTAGAGCCAGCACATGGCTGGCCCTCAACACACATAAAGGCCGCCCAAAACTACTCCATACCAACTATTCACAACCTCCCAATACCCCCTAAAAGCAGAGAGGAGAGACACAAAAAGACATGTGACGGCATGATAAGTGCCCCAGAACTTAGAGGAAGACACCTCTCGGCATATTTTGACCCCTACAAGGTAAAAATTGATGGCACCTTAGCTCTCCCAGAAATGACTGGAGTAAGTTACTCCATACCTGATTCCTTCATTCAGCCTTCCAGAGGGCATTTGTGCAATGACCAGGTTCAATGCTAGGCTCCAAGGAGACGTGTATAAAATGGTAACTCGAAGCCTTTATACTTTGTTAATAAACTAGTAATTACCGGATAGCATGCTGCTGCTGAAGGGCCAGCAGAGAAACCATTTGGTGGTCCCCAAAAATGTTGCCTTCTACATTCATACCCCTGTGCAGGGCCCGTTCGCATTGACTGTGGCCACTGAGATAGCAGCCAGCATGGGTATGATGAGGATTGAAAAGGGCTCTTATGTGAAAGCTTCCCATCATGGTTCAAGTCAAAAGAGGTCATAAAGAGAAAGGAGAAAACGTGGGGGAACAGCTCCAGCTATCCACTTGCCTTCCCAAGGCTCCAATCAGGGAATGTTCCAGACTCATTTATCACTGGATAAGTGATCACCACAGAAGAACTGCCTCCACTGAATGCCAACCAACTCACGAATAAAACAATCATGTTTGATTATTTTAATTGCTTGAAGTCAGTAAGCTTAGGCCTAGTTATATGACAATAAAACCACAGCCATGTGCACTTTCTAAAAAGACAAACTCTTACGCTAAAATTAATATCAAGTCTGGAGTTTTCATTTTGATTGATTTGTTATTGCAGTGTCAGATAGTTTTGTTGTTGTTGTTTGTTTGTTTAGAGACAGAATCTCGCTATGTAGCCATAGCTGGTCTGAAACTCACTAGGTAGACCACACTGGCCTCAAATTCACAGCAATTCTCCTGCTTCGGCCTCCCAAGTGCTGAGATTATAGGCATGAGAGTCACCATGCCCAGGTGGGGGAGCTCTTTTTCACATCAGGCCTTCAAAGTGCAGATGGCCATTGATAACGTTCAGTTTGTTGTATATGTGCACATTTACCTCATCGAATTTTACACTAAGAAAATTTAAAAGAATGAATTCTTTTAAATGAGGAAGAACAATCAATGGGCGACTATCAAGGAAGGAAGTCACAAAGCAGAACTGGTAAAGAAGAGAGGGCCTGGAGAGATGACTCAGAGGTTGAGAGCACTTGACACTCTAGTAGAAGACCCTAGTTCTGTTCCCAGCACCCACATAGCAGCTCACAACTGTCTGTAACTCCAGTTCCAAGGGATACAGCACATTCTTCTGGTTTCTGAAGGCAGCAGGCATGCAATATAATGCACTCACATACATGCAGAGAAAAACACTCGCACACATAAGATAAAAATAAATAGGTCTTTAAAAATCAAAGGAAGAGGAAAGAAAAAAAAACTGAAAATAGTCCGTGAGAGAAAAATCTGTTTTACACAATTTCAACATAAATTGATTATCATGTCCAGTAAAAAAAGTCCATCTGGACAGCCAGCGCTTAAGCAGGCTGATGGAAGGGTTTCCAGAGAAAGAATATAAACCAGGGAAGTTTGTCCAGGAGCTTGCATAACAGGGCCTTTGGGTACTGGTGACAGCGTCACATCATTAAGATCACCATCATGGCTGACCCAGCTTCCTCACCACAGTGACACCAGCTGATTTCCACAGCCCCTTTGTCCTAACCTTTTATTTTATTTTTTTATTAGTTCTTCTAAATTTTCTTAGTGTAAAATTAGATTATCTGGGCCAGTGAGATGGCTCAGTAGGTAACATTTGCCGCCAAGCCTGATGACGTGAGTTCAACCCCCAGAACCCACATGGTAGAAGAAGAGAGCCGATTCCCTCAAGTTGTCCTCTGACTTCCATGTGTACATTACTGCGTGTGTGTGTGTGTGTGTGTGTGTGTGTGTGTGTGTGTGTGCTCCCTCCCATAAATAAATGTAAACTTAAAAAAACTATCTATAGATGACTGTTTTCACACTATACTTTCATTAATACCTAAGGGATGAAAAACAGAAACCCCAATGGGATAGAAACATCCAGTTACTCAAGGCACAAATCTCAGTGGTGTGGACACCTCGGAAGAACCCTTCAACTCAGAAGTTTGTGATTAGTATGGCTGAGGCAGCTCGAACTTAGATCAGGGAGAGCTGGCAGGTGGGTGGTTTAGAGTTATTCTCATTCTAGAAATTCTTCCAGAATCTTCCAGAGCCACAGGAAGCTGTCTCGGAGGCCGGACAGTAGCAGTTCTTGCTCAGCTATGCAGCCGGTGGTCCAGTCTTTTCACAGTGGTTCTTCACGACCCCCTAACCAAAAGGAGCCTTGACATGTCGGTGGAGTTTTCCTGTCCCTGCAGCCACTTCCAAATTACCACACAGAGGCTTATGCTAATTTGAAATGCTCAGCCAATAGCTCAGGCTTGTTACTAGCTATCTCTTATACTTAAATTAACCTGTATTTCTTATCTATGCTTTGCCACGTGGCTCATGGCTTATTGCCTCATTTTCTATATGTCCTACTTCCTCAGCGGCTGGCAGGTGTCTCCTCTGACTTGGCTCTTCTTCCCAGAGTCCTCTGCATCTGGCTCTCCTGCCTATACTTCCTGCCCAGCTATCAGCCTGTCAGAGTTTTATTAACCAATGAGAGTAATACATATTCACAGTGTACAGAAGGATTATTCCACAGCATGGACAACAGAAGGCAGATTTCACCCCACTTATCAATATTGCTGGACCCTGACACTTATATCAGAGCTTGTGCCTCTTCCTCAGTGTTTACATAATGAACATGAAGCTCTGTGATTACAGTTTTCCCCTTTCCTACAGTCAACATTGGTTTGGAGGAACAGGGCAGCTCTGGAGTGCACTGTTGTACGGAGCTGTTCCATGACAGCGCGGGATAGAGAATTTGTTCGGCAAGCTACTAAGCATTCTCCTATATGTATGGTGGTATTTATTTTCCCACTTTCTGCCATTTCATCTCTTTTATTTGTTTGCAACATTTGAGAGAGAGAAAGAGAGAGAGAGAGAGAGAGAGAGAGAGAGAGAGAGAGAGAGCCTTTCTACTGACACAAGTCTTATTCTTCATCTTGCAATCTGTTTTTGGCAAAGGAGTTGATGAAGAGATGGAATTGATAACTACCTTGGAAAAAGTTGGTCATATACCATTAAAAATAAAATTGCTACTGCCAGCATCCAGGATGAACTTGACACCGGATAAGGGCAGGTGCATTTCCTGATTGACTAGCTGTGAAACTGAGTTGTGTGTGGTTAAAAGGGTTGGATCCCATAGAACTCGGTCCCGTCCTTTTCCAGGCTGCCTCTCTGTATGGGGTGGATGTTAACTGTCCTTCTCCTCTTTCAAGTTCTCTGCTTTTTTGCATTTTTCTTTGAGTTCACTCATCCCCACGCCCAAGAGCCTTCAAGTATTTTGAGATCTTTGCTTTGCTGTGCATAATCCATTAACGTCCATGGGAAAAGGGTTGTGAATTGTTGGACGTGGCACTGGGTAGGAAATCATCTCTGTGGAGCAATCGCTAGTGCTGGGTGGAGCACAATAGTTATTTCCCTAAGGAAGTTCCAGCAGGAACCGAGCTGCCCACTCCGCCGGTTTTAAGGTGAGATGAGGAAAGGGTAGAGTTTGACTCTTCTATCCTTGGGCTGTCAGTTAACCTCATTTCTGGTTCCAAGTGTTTCCATACCCTCCATTATAAGTGACATCTCTATCTGAGCCGCTTCTCCAAAGCTCTGTGGTGTAACCAGCTCTGGTGTTGCCTCCAGTCCTTACATGGGTGTTCCAACATGTGCCTTCTTTAATCGGTTCCACATCTGTCAATTCACATGACAGATTGAGATAATTTCTAGAGCAGTGGTTCTCAACCTTCCTAATACTGTGACCCTTTAACACAGTTCCTCATGATGTGGTGACTCCCAACCATAATATTATTTTCATTGCTACTTCATAACTGTAATTTTGCTACTGTTATGAATTGTAATGTAAATATCTGTGTTTTTCAATGGTTGTAGGCAACCACTTTGAAATGGTTGTTCAACGCCCCCCAAAAGGGTTGTGACCCACAGGTTGAGAACTGCTGACTTAGATAGTTCTTCTACTGAGCTTACCTCTAGATCTCCTTCTTGGGAGTTTACCTGTTTTTCTTCTTTCTTCTTTTAATTTAATTTTATGACTGATAAGCATGTTTACCTGAGTGCTGTAGTTCATGTTTAGCTAGAAGGACATGCTCACACCATGTTTTCAATAAAACCTAGAAGGGCAAGGCGAGATTGTCATGGCAGAGAAGATTCTTTTTGGATTGGCTTTGTTCTCCTTCCAGCCTCTCAGCTGTTGAGTAGTGACAGGGCATATGCATCAGATGCCCTCTCCCATTGTGGTTGGTGGACCGCTAGTCCCTGACCTTGCCCGAGATAAACTGCAAATGAAAGCCAAGGGGTGGAGTAGCTATGGAAACCACCAGGGAAGAATGTTGTCTTTTGAATGCACAGGAATTAGAACAAAATGACTGGCATCTCTTTTTCTTTTCCCATCTGTGACAAAAGTTTTATGTCCTGGTTTCTCCCTTTACTTAGAGTAAATTACACGGAGAAGAACACCATGAAGACATCCTGTTACAGTAGCCTCTTTCCTCTTCCCATCTTTCCATGAATTCATTTTCACTACTTGAGAGAATTAACTACATCATGTGAGAGGCAAAGTCATGTTTTAAGTTTTAATGACTGTGCCTAAGAGATCCATAAGACAAAAATGCCTCTAACCTGTAAGGTGCTTGCCCAAGAACAGGTGCTTCCTGAAATGCTGGAGACTGTTGTTCACATAAGGTAACAAGCCACATGTTTTCACTTCCCTAAACCGGTTTGGTTGACCCAAGTGCACAGGATGTGCTGGATCACACGTAGGTGGGAAGTACATGGGCAGGAAGTATGTCAAGATATAAGCTTGCCCCTGATTGGACTAAGGTGGGAAGTTTGGAACCTTGAGGGTTTGCCTTTACAAACACCAGACCAACATAGCTTGTGGTCATTTTCTGTGAATCCTGCAATGGACCTGGCCAGTATCCATCATCCTGGCCAGTATTTAATTAACTTCAAATTTTGGCTAATTGTGGTAGTGGTCATATTTTCCACCAGTAGGATTAACAATAAGTCAGTCTCATTGTCCTCAGAAATGTCTGCCTGTGCACAGGTTACTTTCCGAAGGGGACTTCTTCTTTACACTATGGACATCAGACAGCATCACTTCCATGGCAGAGGGCCTCAGGCCTCTTTGCATGCACCTTGGCTGTACTTAAGCATGAGTTCTTAGTCCCTTGTTTGCCCCCTTGGCAAAGCAGTTAAGATTTTTTTTTTTTTTATGTGGATGCCTGGCTTTTCTTGGCTTTAAAAAATGATATTAAATCATTTAGCTTCAATCAGAAATACTTAGTTCATGAGTCCTAAAATTGATAATCCATGTAATTTCAGCAGCAATTTTCCCCTTTGCTCTTTGCAGATAACATATTAGCTCATGGAAAGTTTTAAAAGGTATGATTTTTGTTTGACCCCAGGCAAAGGTAGTCCTACCTTGCATCTGGGCCTCCCATTATTGGTGGTCATTCATCGTTCCCATTTTCTATTAAAGAGTCAGTAAGAAGGCATGCAATTGATCCAAGATGAAGACGTCTCCTCCAGAGGCACATGAATCATCCAGTGTTGTGGGTCCACTGAGAATGCCATGAAGCATATTCACTTCATACTTATGTGTTGCCTTAAAGGGAGGCTGCTACTCATTTGTTGATCCTGAGGCTCCCTTAGTCCACTTCAAAGGCTCTAATCCTGACAGCTGTGGGTGTCACAGCCCTGCCCTGCTTCCCTTTGCTCTGCCTTCTAGTTCAGCACATACCCACACAGTCACACTTTTTATCTCAGGAGTCCCGCCAGGGATGAGAGGACTTTGGCCAACTAGACCAAAATCTAGAAGATTCTATATAGTCTAGAAGATTCTCATGATGATGTAGGAAGCACTTGAGGCAGTGAGAATAGTGCCCTGTAGTATAGGAGGGAGGTTGCATCCCAGTCCTCTAACAAACAAAACAGAGGGAAGATATTCTCAAGAATATGATGTATCTCTCATCAGACTGTAAGACTACTGAAACAATGGACCCCAATGGAATCTCGTGCTGGGAGAAGAAAAAAGACCCAGTCAGAGGGAGACCTTGTCTTCCTGAAGGAGATTCCACACAGTTCTAACAACTGTCAGACCTCCTCCAGGTGAGTGCTCCTCTTTCCAGCATGGCCACATTGAATGTATCTCCTTTTTCCGATTCCTGCTTTTAATTAGCTTATTGGGGAACAGTGACCAGACCTGACATGGGGCACGAGTCGTGAGCCCTAAGCCTGATGACAAAACCAGAACAGTCCTGGTGGGCAAGATGGAGCTGGACACAGCTCTGTGGACAATCTGAAGACTCGGTACAATGACATAATCAAGAATCCATCAGATATATCATTAAATATAATCACTTATAAACTTAATATTCTTCAGCTGCAACGCAGCAGACAGCTGTATGTCCCCTCCAGCAGATGCGTGGGCTTCACTTCTAGGTGGGTTGTTGGTGGAAGAGAACTAGCTCAATTTGAGGAACGTGGTAAAGTATACACACTTTGGAAGGCTTCCATACAGCAGGTAAGCAATTTAGAAATAAAAATTGTTGTAGACTTGTTCCAGGCTTGTCCTAAAGGAACAGCCTACATTTAGTGAAGGTTCTTGGCCCACAAGTAATAACTGATGGAATAAATCTATTATTGAATTGTGTTATAATCTGAATGGCTGTTGTCTTAGTTAGGGTTTTCTATTGCCGTGACAAAACACTGTATCAAAAAGCAAGTTGGGGAGGAAAAGGTTTATTTGGCTCACACTTCAGCATCATAGCTCATCATTGGAGGAAGTCAGGACAGAAACTCAAACTGGGCAGGAACCTGGAGGCAAGAACTGAGGCAGAGGCCGTAGAGGGGTGCTGCTTACTGTCCTGCTCTTTGGGGCTTGCCCAGCCTGCTTTCTTATAGAACCCAGGACCACAAGATGAAGGATGGCTCCACCCACAATGAGCTGGGCCCTCCCCCATCAATCACTAATTGAGAAAATGCCTCACAAATGGATCTCATGGAGGCATTTTCTCAGTTGAATTCCCTCCTTTCAGATGACTCTAGCTTGTGTCAAGTTGACATAAGACTAGGGAGGTACTTAAGTGATAAGAGCATGGTCTGTATGAACGGGATTAATGTCTTCGTAAAGAACCTAGACAGTCTGGTTTTATGGGTGAAAGGAGAACATTAAGAGCAAAGTGAATAAAATGAAAAGCAGATTTCTCATGTGTCTGCCAGTTTTAGAGTTTCTGTGAGCAACACGAAAGAAATGACCCTGATGTCACAAGAGCCTCTAGCCAGCTGGGGACCCAGACACATCAGAGACTACCTCACATGGCGGAAGGAGGGGAGGAGACAGCCTCGGCCCAGAGTGGGAGAACAGCAGGGCCTAGCACGCTAAAGCCCCCTGGGGCCACGTCTAGTCCTGCAAAAGCTAATCAGTTTGTCACAGTGTGTGTTCCTCTTCCTTGACAGCTCTGACAGGGCATTCTGAACAGTCCCAGGAAGAGAAATGCAGTGACAGCCACATGGCCAGGCTCTTTCGGAACCAGTGACAGGTCTTCGTCCATCAGTCCTGGGGAGCTGTTCCACTGTGTCCACCCCCAGAGGATCCTGGCACATTCTCTCTGCTTCCTTTACCTACTAGGATTGTGGGTGTTTTATACGGTAGTGTTCTAGACGGTGGCTTAGTGCCTGCTGCCCATGTCTTGAAACACAGATGTGGCTGAATCAAAAAACAATGGACTAAGAGGTTTGATGAAGGGAATTTCAGGACAGTGTAGCATTCAGGCGATGGGATGGTTACTGCTCGCTGCACTTAACCAGAGTCGTAGCGTGAAAGAGAAAACAGTGCGAGAGAAAAGTGTGGAAAGTGTGCAGTCGGGGAAGTAAAGGAATACAAACGTGGTTTAGGGTGCCGATGTTCTGTACAAGGCCGTTACAGACACAGTAACTGCAGTGGCTGAAGAGATTGGTGCCCCTGGAGAGCGTCCCACTTTACACTGGGACAACAGGAAAGATGCCATGAGGGTGAGACCTCGCCCCTCAAAGGCCCTGGGGTATAATAATACAAACACATCCAGAATGAATGTTTCCAAATGAAGAGAGTCTCCAAGAGCACCCTGCTGAAGCAGAGCCACACAGGGAAATGCTTTCCCAGGTTCAGACACAACAGCACACAGAGGCCACTGAGGCTTTTGTCCGAGATTGGGCCAGACTGCCTGCAAAGCTTGGTGTTGTCCACACAATGCCGATTTTTCCGATGTACGGAATGCAAGAGGCATGGGAGGGTAGAAGCTTGCATCTGAGGTATCAGAGAACCACTGAGGCCAGGTGATGTGTGGGTGGGTTGAATTCCCTGCGTGGAGCTCTAGAATGGGTTGCATATGAAGCTGTGAAGGGGAAACCTAGGTTGCAATGGAGACTCCAGTACACTGAATACACTGGGAAGGTGGGCTATCGGGTGGTGAAATCTGCCAGCATGGAGTGGCACTGGCCCAGGAGAGAGGCCACGTATACTTCAGGCAGAAAACTAGAGGAGTGGGCTACTCAAGCCCATTGGACCCAGATGAAGCTACCTACCATGGGCTCTAGATAGTGGGCAAGAAGCTGCAAGGTTCGGTGTGATTGCCCTGCTGTGTTTAAGTCCTGCCCTGTCCTGTCTTTTCTTCCTAGTTCCTCCCTTTAGAAACAGTAATCGTTATGCTATGCCACTGTATAATAGAAATGTGTCATTTTTTTTTTTTTTGAGTTTTACAAAGTCTCATAGAAGACTTGGGACTGTGCACTCTCAGGCAGCATTGGAGTCGGTAAGATGAGGGGGACCTGAAGTTGTACTGGGTGCATTTTACATTATGAAATGGTTGCATACCTATGGGGCCCTGGAGCAGAAGTGTATGACTGAAATGTGAAATGTCTGCCACAGGCTAGTGTAGGTGAACAATTGGTCCCCAGCTGGTCATCGTTTTTGGAATCTTGGGAACCTTTGAAAGAGTGAAGCTTGGTTGGTGAAAATAATTCACTGAGAATGGAACTTGAGAGGCAAAGTCTGCCCTTGCCTCTCCGTTTCCGGATCTGCTCAGAGGTGAGAGGTCCCAGGCACACTCTTCGGCAGCCGTGAACCCCATCGTACCTGCCCCACCATGACTGAATACATTCTTGAGAAGTAGGCTAAAATAATCCTTCCTGGGGCATCAGGAGCAGAACAAAAGATGTGAAGAGACATTCAGATGCACACGTGGTAAATAGGCACACAAAACGCGACACCATTAGCCATCAGGGAAACCCAAATGCAGACTATAATAAGATGTCAAATAGAAATGCTGTGACAGTGCCCAAAGCTGACAGAGAAACTCAACCTCTCCAAAGTGCTGTTGGGTTATTAAATGCACAGCTGAAAACTACATTTTCAGTTTCTTAAAAACTAAACATCAAACTATGACACTGCTTCACGATTATTATGGTTTATCCCAGGGAAGAAAAACATGTATGTCTGCCCCCAAACCTATATATATCTGTTAATAGCACCAACATCATTTGCAATAGTTAAAAACCAGAAAGACCAAATAACCCTTAGGGAGTAAATGGGTAAACTATGTTCCCTCCATACCACAGAATACTATTCAACAGTAACATGTTCTTTTGAAAAGGCTTCTACCTACTTATGTCTCAGCCAACTCTCAAATCTCCCATGTTTTCCCTCATTCCCTAGAAGTCCATTCTTCTCATCTAAAAGAAATCCAGTGGGAATCCAGGCAGACACACCTATCCATCAGTCATTAGGGACCCAGGCCCCTGCCAGTTCTTCCCTCTGTTGCTCCTAGTGTGGTGTTTCATTCTCATGATCTAAGATGAATGCTAAGGTTTCAGTATTGCCTTCACTTTCAGACACAGCCTACACAGGGAAAGTGAGAGAACAGCATGAGTCTCTCCGTGCAGTCAGGTCCAACCTTTTGACATTGCAACACAACATGGCCATCTACAAAAAACGATACTCAAGAACCATGATGTCAACTTAACACAAAACAGACAAACAAACAAAAATCACCCAAAAACCTGTGTCTTAGCTGCTATTGTATTGCTGTGAGGAGGCACCATGACCAGGGCAACTAATAGAAGGATGCATTTAATTGGGGACTTGTTCCAGTTTCAAAGGGTTAGTCCATGATCATCCTGGTGGGAAACATGGCAGCAGGCAGACATGGCACTGGAGCAAGTAGCTGAGAGCTCACATCTGATTGACAAGTTTGGGGGAGGAGGGTGGTGGGGAAGAAGGGAGGGAGACAAGAGGAAAGAGGACAGAAGAGCAGAGAGGAGAGAGGAGAGAAGAACAGAGAATAGAAGAGAGGAGAGAAGAGAGGAGAAGGCCCCAGAAAGCTCCTGGGCCGGCATGAGCTTTTGAAATCTCAAAGCTCACCACCAGTGGCCCACATGCTCTAACAGGCCACACCTCCTCATCCTAATGAATGGAACCAAACATTCAAATGAGGGCCATTCTCATTCAAACCACCACACCTCTCATGATGTGTTAAGTCAATGTGCAATTCTGTGCTAGGCAGGATTCACAGCTAACCTGGGCGCATGTGGCCTATGGGTCACAGGTTGCACATGTCCAAGAGAGAATTTCGGAAACACTGTTGGCATATATACCATTGGCTAAAACTGATCATCTGACCATTCCTCCTACAAGGATGTTAGAAAATGGAGTCTTTTGGTGGGATGATAATATAAGTAGCTAAAAACTGAGGGTTTTGTTGTTTGGCAGCAGTTTTTCGGGGGGGAGGGGACAAATCTTATACAATTTGTGGAAATTGAGAATAATTCCAACTTTTTACTCTCACATTTCTCAAAAGCATATAACTTACTGAACACATGGTAAAGGTCCCTTCAAGGACTTTGGCAGGCCTGTACAAGTGAGGAGCCATGGGACTCGGGCTTTAGTAGCTCACAGCAAAGTTCCTGTGTTTTAGAGGTGAATACCAACACCTAACATAGCATCGCCCTGAAAACAATGGCATTTCTTTAGAAATGAAACAAGATGTCCCCTCTAACTTCTCATTCCTTCATGCAATCAGAAATTTCAAGTGTGAGTCACTCATCAAGGGCAAACAACTTAAGTTCTCTGAGGCTCACTCTTTCCTACCTGGAAAACAGAGATCAATAATGTATTTATTGCTATTACCATGGTGCTTAAGTGAAATTCTATACGTGTAGTTGATTTGCATACCATAAAAAGATGCATCGAGCTTATCACATACAAATATAGAAGCAGGAGGTGGAGAAATGAGGGGGAAGGGTCCATCTCTGGAAATAACTGGAACATTCTTCATCCAAAGCCATGGGGATGGAGAGAGCGTTGAATACCTACTATGTGTCAGTTTCATCTCCAGATGCTTTTATCCTTGACTGACACTCTTTAGCTATGTTTAATAAATCATGCATAGTCATAAGAGAAAGTCTCTGAAGCTTAAAAAGTGAAAAATTGGCCAGCTTTGTAGAGATGCCAGAGGAAATGAATCACTCTGAGTGTCCCAGGCGACGGCCTATACATCACCTCTGTTCTTCTAGAATCCCTTGCCTTGCCAAACTTCTTTTAATTTCACATCTACATGTAGCAAAGACTAATGACCACCCCTCACTGGGTTTGTAGTGCCTTGGACACATCCCACCACTAAGCTAGGTAAAGCCCTGCTGCAGGAGAGACCACGACTGTCTGGGCTCTGGTGACCGAGTCAGCATGTCCACCCAGCACGGTGAGTTACTGACTGCCTGCTTTTTACAAAGTGCTGTACGGTCCTTCGGGAGACAGAAAAGAAACTTCCAACGAGCTGAGTGAAGTAAAGAACACTGTGGCCTAAAAAGATTGCAGTCTTTTGAAGCTGTGGAGTGTGTGTGTGTGTGTGTGTGTGTGTGTGTGTGTGTGTGTGTGTGTGCTGTTAAGCGGCCATGCCAGAAGTAAATTATGACTTAATAACAGCCCAACAGACTAATGAGAAGCCAGACCAAAGGTGCTATCAGGTTAGGGAATGGGAAGAGCCAAGGTAGGCTATAGAATTTTATTTTTATTTTATTTTATTTATTTATTTATTTATTTATTTATTTATTTATTTATTTATTTATTTATTTATTTTGGAGCTGAGGATCGAACCCAGGGCCTTGTACTTGCTAGGCAAGCACTCTACCACTGAGCTAAATCCCCAACCCAAGTTATAGAATTTTATGGATGAGGAACTATTTAAGGTAAGTCTTAAGAGATGGTTCAAGAATTACGTTCGAGGAGAAAAGACGGAATGACAGACAGGAGACTTGGGGACAGAACCTGCATGGTCAGAAATGCAAGGTGTGAACGAATGGTGTAGAACGGTCTGTGCGGCTGAAAGGAAGACTGGAAAGCTGGAAGAAGCTGGGCATGGCAGTGCAAGCCTGCATTCCAGCACTCAGGAGAAAAGGCGAGAGGGTCAGGAAGTTCAGTCTAGCCTGGACTACATGTGACTTGTTGTCTCCAAATACACATAGCTCAGAGTACTCGGAGTACTTGCCTAGTACATACAAGGCCCTGGGTTCCATCTCATTACTGAAAAGAAATGATTTGTTTGTTTTGTTTTGCTATTGTTATTATAGGCAGGCTGGCCTGAACTCACTAGGTAACCAAAACGGCCCCAAATTCATGACAGTCCTCCTACCTCTGCCTCCTGGATGCTAAAATTACAGCTGTGAGTCCAGGCTTAAAGAGGATTTTGAAAGACATTAGCACCTACTACTAAGGAAATTTGAACAAGATGAGAAATTGTTTCTGCATAAGATTAACAGAATGGTCATGGTTGGTTTTGTTTGTTGGCTTTATGAACATTGATTACTATTTTTTTTTCTGTTTTGTTTTTAATTGACAGTGTCTTGCCAGGCTGTCCTTGGGTTCATGGCCTTCCTGCCTCTGCCTCCTGAGTGCTAGGATTACAGGCTTGTACATACCTGACCCTAAATTTTCATAATGAAAATGTGGCATCTTAGTTCTTCTAAGACTCTCTTTCAGGGTCACAAAGATCCAGATTTCATCACAAAATCCAGCCATGAGGGCAGCAACATTTCGTCCATGAAGTTCACCAGTCACAGAGGACCCTGAGCTACCCCTCTTGGTCACCTGATCCTTGGTACACATCCCCCCCAAAAAAATATTTGTTTGCCTTCAGGGTTTGCTTTTCTCAACCCAATTCTATTTGTACAGAAAATGCCTTCTAACGGTCTGCGGAGTTGGCTCAGTGGGTAAGACACTTGTAGTGCAAGCATGTGGACCTGAGTTTTAATCCCTAGAGTCTATGGACAAGCCGGGGTTGACAGTGCACATCTGCAATCCCGGTGCACATCTGTAATCCCAGTGCACCTACAAAGACATGGGAATTGGAGACAGGAGAATCCCTGGGTACTCACAGGCCAGCTAGCCCGACATCCCCAGCAGTGCGAAGCAAAGAAAACTCCTGTCTCAAGCAAGGCAGAAGAAAGAGCACAAAATACCTTGTCCCCAACCTCCACAAGCACACCTACATTTATACACTAAAGTGCACAGGAGAGCATGTGTGTGGGTGCACACACACATACACACACATAGTAAACAAATAGGATGCTTTCTAAGGGCAGTAATTGTGATGCAGTTGGATGTTAGGGTTGTGAGCACAGCTGGGATTGCACATGCATGCATACACACACACACACACACACAGCTTGTCCTTCTCCCCGGTGGTTATCGGGACTGTGTGCAAAAGGCTAACATCGCCTGCTCTAACTCTCCTACCTGTTTGTTTTTATGTCCTCCTCCTCTGTTCCTTCTTTTTCTGTTAGTGGATGGCATGGAACAGGAGAGGGCCAGAAGCCAGGAGAAACTGGCCAACTCTGACTAAAACCCCTGTGGAGAAGTCTGTGAAGGCGACCCAGGAAGTGGCTGCTCTTCCCCTCTGGATTCGTCTTGTCTGTATGTAACTGCATCTCGCTCCTGGCCTGAGATGGAAGAAAACCCTGGACAGTCCGAGGACAATAGGAAGACAAGTCCGTTGCTGTGCTCCTGTTAAATTAAAAAGGTGTTTGTTGCCAATATTATGTGCACAGTGGGCGAGACTGGCTATGGTGCCCATGCAGGACCCAGAAGACAGCTGTGAGGAGCCAGTTCTCTCCGTCCACCTTGGCATAGCTTCCAGGGACCAGACTCAGTCTTGTAGCACAAATGCCCTAAAAGCTGGGGCACTTCACTGGTCCTGCAGAAATTTTCCTGTCACTGCATCGAACACTCCAGAGCCCCCATGACCTCAGACTGTCTATGAGAGGAGATGGTCATTCTCCCGAGTCCACTTGAATCAGAGTGTTAGGATTTGAATAAGAAGTATCCCCCCAGCTGAGAGTGAGTGCTCTTTGGGGAAATCGTGAAGCTTTTAGGACATGGGACCTAACAGGAGAGTCATTAGGGGAAGGGCTTTGAGAACGACAGGTTGGCCCTCTTTCTAGCCCAGGTGCTTTGATCTGCTGAGATATGAAGTGGTTTAGTTCCCTCCATCATGGACTTAGCCACGTCAGCTACCATGGCTTCCTCACTGGACCACATCCTCAGAACCACACTGCAATAAACCCTCCTTTTCTTAAGCCTCTGTTGGGCATTTGTTCACAGTGAGGGGGAAAAAAAGAAAGAAAGAAAGAAAAAGAAAGAAAGAAAGAAAGAAAGAAAGAAAGAAAGAAAGAAAGAAAGAAAGAAAGAAAGAAAAGGAAGAAAGGAAGGAAGGAAAGGAAGGAAGGAAGGAAGGAAGGAAGGAAGGAAGGAAAGGAAGGAAGGAAGGAAGGAAAGGAAGGAAGGAAGGAGCCCTAACACAGAAAATCAGCACTGAAAAGCAGAGTCACCACTGTGATAAAGCTGACCATTGGTTGATAGGGCTTTGACACTGGTTGTCAGGAGTGTGGGAAGATTTGGAGATGTGGGCTAGAGAAGACCTACAGTGTCATAAATGGAGCTGAATGAGCCGTTCTGGTGGAAGCCTAGAGGCCCAGAAGGCAGACAGAAATGTGGACAGTGACGGTCTGGCTCATGAAGGTTTCCATGAGAACTGGGCTAGAGACCATTTGTGTTACATTCAGGCAAAGAATCTGGCTGTGTCCTGAAAAGTTCCCTGAGGCTGAATTAGAAAGTCAGGGACTAATTAATTTGGGAGAGGAAATTTGCAGAAGAGAATAATATCCAGATTGTGGCATGGTTACTACTCAGTACTTTTAGACCAATTTACCAGGAGGAAGGGAGGAAATATTTTTTAAAAAATGAGAATTGTGACCTGGGATGGAATGTGAACTTGTTTAACGCTGTGAACGGAGCAGGACAAATAAGGACCAAGTAGCTGCAATTGCTGAAGATGCCCCGTTAATGGGACACTGTGCACCAGGGTAAGGAAAGGTTCACCGAAGGCCGAAACCCAGTCTATCCTAGGTTCCAGGATACAGAAAAGCAAATCCATCTAAAAAGGGGGTGTCTGAACACTGACCGTTGCAGGAGGGGTTCCCTGCTTGAACAGGACTACCTTAGGGAAATATTTGTCCCAGTCCACTCTCAAAGGCCCTCAGAGGCGGCAGCAACTGTGGTACAAAGGATTCAGGCTACGTTCTAGGGTGACAGCAGAGCTTGGCATCGTCTATGAGGTCCTGGTATTGCAGCGTGCATAACACAAGGGTTATGGGACCGTGGAAGCTTGCACCAACAGTCCAGAAAAAAAACCAAAACCTTGAAAGGCTAGAGGGTGTGCCGCCACAGAGAAAACCCCCACAGAGGCCGACGTTGGAGATGCAAAGAACATGAGAAGTTGCTGGCACTGAGCAGAGCTAGCCCAAAAAGAAACCTGTGTTCCCAAGGAACAGGACTGTAGCGGTGGGGCTTCCCAAGCCCACTGGAATCCACTCAATGCCACTGTAAATGTGACACTAGTGTGGAGATGCCACATTTGGTGTTTGCCCTGCTGGGGTTTGCTCGTTTTATCCCACCCCACCCCCACCCCTTGAGAATGGGAAAGTTTACTTGGTGCCATTGTGTGCTAATTGTATATAAATTGGTTTTGGATTTTTCCACGGGATCATAGTTAAAGGGTCAATTTGAGTCTTAAAAGAGACCTTTGCCATTTTTACCACGATACTCTTAAAGTGGAGCGGAGTTTTGAGTTCTAAAGGTGTTTGGAAGCATTTTGCATTCTGGGATGATCTTGAGCCCTTAGGGGCCAGGGATGGAATGCTATGGTTTGAATGCAAAATGAGCCTATAGACTTATTTATTTGGACACTTTTGGGGAGACTTTGGGACCATCAGAAAGCCACTGGTGGTTCCCTGAGGCAAGGGGGAGCATTGGGTAGAGTTTGAAACCTTGAAGAAGCCGTGAGCAAGAAGGTTCAGAGGCACTAACAGGAGAAATAGCCGCTGTGGCCGTCTATTCTCTTGTCTCTAAGCACAAGGAGGATTCTTATTCTTCTGGCTTGTTTCATTTCCTCCTCACAAAACAGGGCTCACTGTAGTTGACCTCTGAAAGATTGAGTTTTGAGAGGTCAAAGTTGCCTGCTTTCAAAATACTCTGAAGCTCAAATATTCTCGATAGTCTTTTTTTTTTTTTTTACAATGGAATAGAGAATTATTAAAGTAATTTTTTATGCACTTAAACATCAGAACTTGATTTTGTAGTGTGTTCCATAAATCTCCACCGCAAATAATTTTAGTTTCGGTATCATATCGTCTACTCTCTTTTCTTCCTCTTCTTGTCTTCTCCAAGAGAGATTATGGCTGGATTCTATAAGACATTGTCTTTAAAAACTATATTAATAAAAAATGTGGCATCCTCACAGAGCAAGTTTCTTCTGTTTCAAGGTACATTCTGTAGCTTGGGGAACTGTGACAAGTTCTGAATTCATTTAGTTGAAGCGATACATCTCTGGGCTTCCAATCAATGGGATCTTTCCCTGCTGCGGAGAGCTGGCTGTGTGACTCATGGCTTTGAGCCCTAAAGGAAATGGTTGGAAAATGGTCTCTGGTGAGTCATTCAGTATTTAGACAGCATGTTCCCCAGAACACGTAGGTAAGTGCCAGGTAAGGGGTGCGATCTAACTTTCTGTATAATTCCCCAAGAAAGAGGCAGAAACAGAGACAGAGAGATGAGAGAGACGGAGACAGGAGCGAGGCAGAGAAGAGAGAGATTCTTGAAGCGCTGTCAATACCGGAAGCACTCGGAGGCCCCTCACTTGAGTGCATGGGAATTGACTCCTCCTAAGAACTGCGTGGTACACAGTCTCGGGTAGACTAAACAGAAAAGGTGTGGTCTCGGGTCTCGAGCGGTTCCCGGTTTAATCACAGTTCGTATCGAATCAGCTGCAATGCAAATGAAGCTTTCATAACAGTTACTGTGGCTAGGGAAACGGACTGGACACTAGCCAGTCTGTGCAGAGGAAGTCAGGAAGATGTTTACAGGAGCAAGACCTGTGCATTGATTGACAAGTGTTTGTCGAACTACGGGGGGACAAGCATGGCAGGTAGCAAAGAGGAACTGTGTAAGGAAAGGGGACGGGGTGGGTACAGGAGAAGCGGTTCACTGGAGTTTTTAATGCAGGTTGTATGTGGGAGACAGCGCTCCTCGGGGACAGTTAAATTCCGAGTAAATGGCTTTATAAGGGATTAAGGAGTCAGGATTATACTTACAGTTTATGGGCGACACAGGAGTTTTGTACAGTTTTAAATGGGAGTAAAACATAACTGTTTGCATCTTCACAGAGATGGCACACTCTGGAGATAGAACTAAACATGGATCGCCAGAAGCTAAGTTGGGGAAGGGGGCAGGTTGTGAGACGGCTCAGTGGGTAAAGCCCCCTGAGGACCTAAGTTTTACCCCCAGGACCCACATGGTTGAAGGAGAGAACCAATGGCCACAAGCTGTCCTCTGACCTCCATGTGTATGTATTGGCACATGCGCATACACACACATACACACACACACACACACACACACACACACACACACACACACACACACACACACACACACACGAGGCATGCGCGCGCAGTAGTCATGGGGTTGCAGTGAAGGAACTTATTTTTTATTTTTTTTTATTTCTTTTATTTTTATTTTTTCGTTTTTCGAGACAGGGTTTCTCTGTGTAGCTTTGCGCCTTTCCTGGGACTCGCTTGGTAGCCCAGGCTGGCCTCGAACTCACAGAGATCCACCTGGCTCTGCCTCCCAAGTGCTGGGATTAAAGGCGTGCGTCACCACCGCCTGGCTTTTTTTTTTTTTTTTTTTTTTTTTGAACTTATTTTTTAAATTCACAGGAAAAGGCACCAGCAGACTATGCCAGGGTTCATCAGCAAGTGTCCCCCAGACACGGGCTATCCTAGAAGCATTCCTTTTACTTGCCCCCAACCCGCATGTGCCTCACAGTCTCCCTGGCCCCTCCGTCCCCCACTGGCTGCTGGCTCCCTTGCCTCTGCCTACACACTAACTATTGGCGTGTAGTTGGCCCCATCTATATGGAGGAATTTTTGAAATGTTATGCCCTAATATTTCCCTAGAATGTCTTCTTTCAAGGTGTCAAACGGCAGATTCTAATTCACACTTAACTAATGTCCGTACATCATAAAATATAAAATTTCTTCTAGTAGTTGTTAATCGGTAATTTATACTAAGGCTATGGATTCTGCTTATGTTGATATTTCAATAAATACTAAAAGATTAGTTCTTCCTTCGAGGGCCAGACACAGTCTTATTTAGAAGAAGAATGATCTTCTCTCCTTTCCACACAATATTGCTCCTGTTTGTCATGAATCAGTTCTGTTCACCCAAAGCTTGCCTCTCCACTATTATGAAAGATTCTAACTGCCTTACCTAGAATATACAATCTCCTAGCTCATAAGCGCTAAAAGCACTAACCTCACAGGCACAAGCAAAGCCATATCGTGCCAAAAATGCTTGTGAGCTGGTGAGATCACATTGTTCAGTACGCAGCTGGCTGGAGAATCAGTCCCACCTGGGTTTACATCGTACCCCAGCACTGAAGGCTGTGTGTGTGACCTGAGAAAGTTAACCTCTCGAACAAGTGCCATCATCTGAAAGTAAAATCAAACCCACAGTGTCGTTACACAGGGTGCCTAAGGTTAACACTTAGCAGTTCTGTTGAACTGTGATGGCTTCTTGTTTCTGTGTGATTTGGGGTTCTCAGCCCAGCTAATAAATCAGGGGTGGATTTATCACAGTTGATCTTTATAGAACATCTTATCCTGGCACATTCGGACTGAAAAATGGTCCAACACCAGCTCTCCAAGATTCTGTGATTTGCTTCCAAGAGAAAAAGCCAGGCATGACTCAGGAATTAATCTGAATGTGTTGGTAATGAAGCTGTTTCCAATCTGAGAATGAATTCACACAGGAAATGGAAAGTTGAGCGAGCATCAAGTGAATTTGAGGCACACACAGCTCCAAAATGTTAAAAACAATGCGTCTGCTATTTGCTCTTTTCGTCTCCATCCTTGCTGAAGAGCAGGGACAGCATACGCTTTGTGACAGAGCGTTCCTTGTCTTGTTGGAACATGGAGAGCATTGTGAGAAATGGGGCGGGCATTCCTGAAGGAGACTGAAGTTACCTGGACATGGGGAGCACTTCACAGTGAGAAAAATGGGGCAGGCATTTCTGAGGGAGATTGAAGTTACTTGTTAGACAGCTATGGTTCACAATTATGAGTCATTTCAACCTATCCCTCTTTTTAAACTCTATATAACAAGTTATATTTCTTCCTAGGCTGTCCAAACCAGACTATAGTTATATTGCTTCTTAGTTCTCTCAAAGATATCAGGCCCAGGAAAATTCACCTGGGTGGGGTTGGCAATTCTAGATAACCCATCATAAGATACTCACCGTTCACTACTCCTCTGTTCTCCAAGGTAAGTCCCTAGAGCTCTGGTACACTGGAGGCTGGGAGAAATAACATCACATGTGATATAGCTTATCCTTTTGATTTGAAGACCAAATGGAAGTCCTTCCTAAGGGTAGAAGCTCTGGAACCATGGAGCTGTTTGGAAACTTCCATTCACTTCTATTTGTTCTTAAGCCATCTTACACAGCTGGATTACAGAGTTCGGTTTGGAAGCTGGACTCTGAAGTAGAAACAGTAGATTCTCTAGACCTTCACTGTGGCAGACCCAGCTCCCCCCAGCTGCTCTGGAAAGGAGCTGAGGGGACCCATGATTCTGAAAACACCATGGCTGGAGGAAAGAACCAACTTCTATGACTTGTCTTCTGCCCTCCATGTGCATGTTTAGCACATGCATGCACGCACGCACCCACCCACCCGCGAGCGCGCGGGCACACACACACATACAAAATACATAAATAAATGTGAAAAGAAAAGAGGTAAGGGGGCCTTTGAGAGGCTTCTGTATTTCTGAACTATTGGGTGGGCAGCCATGGGTTTGGGGTGTAGCAGAGTAAGAAACACTACAAACATCTGAATCCTCTAAGGAAAGCCCGGTATGTCACTTCATTTCTACTCAGAGTTGAAAAGTATAAGAGCTACTGATTTGTGAAAATTCACAGTGACAGTTGAAATAACATTTGTGGGGAGACATGGCATTTCCTGGTTGTCATGACAACCCTGTCTCCTCTCTCAACTGGCATGTTCATTCAGGTGTTGCACCTAATTTAGGGTTTGACTTTCAAGCTGACAAGAAGACTCAGAGATCGGCGGAGATCTACCTGTTCTCTGGATTAAGATGAGATGCAAATGTGGAAAAGACGCTCAGACATGATGGAAGTGGTCACCCAGGCAGTGGTTTCCATGGAGACCCTGCTCCCAAGCCAGCCCTGTCAAAAACAAGGATCTCCTCATCAAGAACAGACAGAGGAGGGGATCTCTGCAATGTCGGTGAGAACTTGGCACCAGTGTCTGGCTATTTTTCTGTGGTTTGGTTGCCATGTTTTCAATGGTGCCCAGTCGAATAATGAATCATTAAGTTTCTTTCTTTTTTTTTTTTTTTTTTTTTACTCAGAGATAAAACTAGACTTAGTAACTAGGATGCTGAGTTTCAAGTAGAACGGGGATGCGAAGGACTTCTAGACAGAGCCTCATTTTCCAAAAGCTGAATGAGCTCAGGAGACACCTAGCTGGAGTCACTGTACCCACTCAGGCCAGAATAATGTCCAACCCAATGTCCCCCCAGCTCCCGTGGAACCACCATGCCAGCTGCATCTTCCCATGAGTGCTCCAAACACTTGAACAGAAGCTGTTAGTGAAAAGACTCCCACGGCCTTATAGTTGTAATGCAGCCAGCTAGCCTGATAAAACCATTGCTGCCCTGTTCTGGGTAGTGTGCATAGGCATGTGTGCTAGCTACTTCCCGCTGAGCCAACTTGGAGTCTGCCACGGCACCTGGTGATTGGCCATGCACAACCGTCAGAATGTTGGGGGCCAGTGAAAGAGAGACAACACAGTTAAGAGAGTCTCCATCTGCCAACAGGAAATTGGGAGGGGGTATTTGAGCTCCCCCCATAGCCACAATAAACGAGTTTACTGCTTGCTTCTCACCTGATTCCCCATGTCTGTGTCGTTGACACCACGCCTTCTCACCCCCTCCCCCAAGGGGTATCCAGATAGGGCGACCCTCAACATGGCCTCCCTAAGAATCAGTGATCTTCACTGAGACAAAAGGGCTCCTTCCTCTCAAGTCACTAGAAAAACAAGTAAGCTTGTATAGATATGACAAATTTTCCTAATTTCCAATGTGAGTTTACATCCCCTCCAGGTCTGTGCATGGACAGATGAATAGGCAACATGAAGAATTAAACAAGACCCACATGAAAAATGTTTCATCATGAAATATCTATTACTAAGCATTGATCTTCTTCATTAATGTCCTAGGGTGTGAATAATCCCCAACTGATGTAAAAAAGTAGTTACTGTTTAAAAACTTTGCATGTTCTCTTTGTAAACCTTCAGCTGATTAGCTAGATCCCTTACACTTACTAACTAGGTGGGGAAAATTATTAGTTGCCTGCCATTTCCTCTTACTTGGAAGATTTTCTACTTAAAAAAATTTACTCTAGACAGCATTTAGTTAAGTCGATAAACAAAAGAGCTTTAGTGTCTTGCAAGAATTTTATCTTGGTTTTAAGTATTTGTGTATATTTTATTTTTATCCCCAAAACACTGAAATGTGAAGATTTTAAAGCAATAATGATTCTATGCAATGATTTCCTCAACAGGGAACATTACAGTTGTCAATTTTAAGTAGGAACTGGGCTGAGAGCTGGTTCAGTGGTTAAGAGCACTGACTGCCTTTCCAGAGGATCCAAGTTCAATTCCCCTTCACCCACATGGTGGCTCACAACTATCTGTAATTCCAGTTTCAGGGGCTCTAACACCCTCTTTTGGCCTCCACGAGCACTCCATGCATGTGGTAATACAAACATACATATAGGAAAAACACCCGTAACACCTAAAATAAAAATAAAAGTTAGAACCTCTGGGATAACATGACACCACAGCTATCTACAACTTAGGGCAAGGCTTTATGGAGACCGTATTTTTGTTATATTATAGCTAGGATTTGAGCACACACATTAAACAGAAAAGTAAAGTTTGCGCACACGGCAAAACTGGGGGAGAGAAAGAAGATGAAGAAGGAAGACAAAATGGAAGGGCATTTGTTATAGGAAGAGGTGTCGATGTAGGCACCCCTTCACATACTGCAGAGAGCATTTGAAATTGGAGGAAGTTATTGAACATCGACACCCTTAGTCCTTACAGGAGGCAGGGGGAATCTTCCAATTGTTTCATTCTTGGTAAGAGAGAGACCCTTTCCCAAACACAGCCTAAAAGGCCAGCCAGTCTCCCTAGCTCCTTTCGACTGCAGTGCAGGGCTGATTCTTGGGTGTATCTTGGACAGTGCATTGAGCTCACACCCAGGATTCCGTATTTAAGGCCATCATGTGCCTGTAAGCTGGCTCTCTGGGGAAAACAGAACTGGAGTGTTTGTTATTTCTACAGTGTAAATAACTCCTATTGTGCCTGACTTCAAGTTACAAACTCTTTTAACATCTAGCTTTCAAAATTCCTGAATGTTTACCAGTTGTCTCACAAAAAGACACTCAAGGTTCTGTGCTTCCTGGAGACACACTCGTGCAGATGAGAGCCTGGTGAGGTCAGTTCACCTCCACAAACCAAGACCAGCTATATGTCAGGGACAGGTAGCAAGGCCCCCACTTCTGACTCTCTTGATCCTGTATTGCACAGGAAACATTATTCAGGGTTTCAAAATTTTTAAGTAAAACTCACAAAGTTTTTAAACCATCAGACCCAAGTAACCACTGTTCTCCAGAGCATTGCTTCTTAAACTATGATTTCAGTCCCACAGGGTCGCATGTCTGAATGTGGGAGTCACAGGAAATTTGGCTGAGTTTCTGAGCACGTGTTCAAATAATTAAAAAATTAAACACCTAATGAATTAAAGGTGTTTCTGGCAGAGTTCCTTCATGTTTCATTATGCAATGTCACTGCAGCCTTGGTTCTGAACACAGCACCACTTGCCTGAGGGGGTGGTACCACCAACAGTGGACTGAACTCTCCCACATCAGTCATCAAATCTAGAAAATGTACCAGAGGCCAATCTGGAGGGGGCATTTTCTCAGCCGAGGTTCCCTCATCCTGCAAATGACTTTAGTCTGTGTCAAGCTGACATAAAACGAGCCAGCACAACATGTATGAAATTATCAAAGAATAAGTTTAAAATATTTTTAAAGATTATTATATTTTTTAAATTACTGTTTGAGTTCTTGACTTGAGTTTCATTAAAAAAAAAATCACTCAAAGAATTTTGGCTTGGGATTAGGATACAATATATAACAATTTCTGAAATGGCCCTAAATATGCCATTTTGTATTTCTGTGAAGTGGGTTTTCTCAGTAGTGACAATTATAAAATCAAAATATTGATCAACTCTGAAAAGTGTTAAGATGTAGCTTCAAATATTCAGCCAAGATTTAATTCCTATGTAAAAACAAACATGAACATCCATCTCATTTGTATGTAAATTTGTTTTCAACGGAAATAAATGTTAAGGTTTATATATGTAACAAATAATTATTTTAAAATAAAGCTATTTATAGTTCATTGTCAGAGTGTTTTTATACATCTAATTTATGTATCTATGTACCCAAGGTAATATAAAAGTTTCTAATGGAAGATGGTGATGACTCAGGAGTTAAGAGCACTGCCTGCTCTTCCAGAGGATCCAGGTTCAATTCCCAACATCCACATGACAGCTTCTAACCATGTGTAACACCAGTTTCAGGGGATCCAACACCTCTTCTGGACTCCTTGGGAATCAGGCATGCATGTGGGGCGCAGACATGCATGCAGGCAAGACACCCATACCCATTTTTAAAAATAAGCCTCTCAGGAGCACAGGGTTACAAGCAGAAAAAGTTTAAGAAGCCCTGGGCTGCAGTTGACAGAGCAGAAGCTGAGCTATCCTTTTATAAGGAGTTGATTTCTATCTCTGAAGGAATTTGTCTTCTTTAATAACCACAGTCTAAAACCTTTAAGTTATAACTCAAAGAAAGAGAGAATTCCCAGACAGCGTTGGCAATCCCCTGAAGTAAACTTCCTTATTCCATGTCTTCTGCTTGAATAATACAATAATATGAATAATATGGTCCTCACTAGCTTTAATATTCTGCACAGCAAAATTGGCAATTGTCTTCTGTTTACCTCAGAACAGTCAAGATCATGGCTGAAATAAGAAAATATGGATAGTTTAAGAAATAAGACTCAACACACAAAGCAATGGACTCTGGCTCTACTTGGCACTCTGGTTGGTCTAAGTGCTTAGCTGCAGACAACAGAATTCACTCGGTTAAGCTGACATAAGATACATTTCCTAATGAATATGAGGAAGCTCACAGAATCACTCCACATCCTAGAGGAAGAGTGTTTCATGAATCACCAATTAGAGCTCCTAGCACCAGTCCACAGGCCTGGCTGGTAATGATGTAGCCACTGTCACCAACTCTAGAATCAACCCACCTTTGTGGGGACCAAGAGCACACCTCCAGCACTTTCAATCCCAGAAACACCTCATGTTGGCCACACCCAACCTGTAACCAGTGTGTCTCCATGTTCTACCCGTCTCCCAGACACTTTGTCTAAAAATCACAGTCCTACGAATCAGTCAGAAAAAGCTGATGGCATATCCACATCCTAGTTGTGAAATATAATAACCCTGGGGAGGTTCTCGGTGAACGAAAAAAAAATATGAAGATATGAAAGAGGTGTCCAAAACACACAAGAAGTTTCACTTCATCACAAGGCACTAATTTCCCAAACCATGCCAGGAGAATAATTTTGTAGACACATTACCTGTATCTCTTACTGTCCTGTGAGGAACTGTTTTGTAAGTACATCAGTTGTTTTTTTTTTTACCATTAATTTAAAGATAAAGAAATCAAGTGAGAAACAGATGGCAATGCATTTTTCTCTGCTTTTTGACATTTTTATGTTGACTCTCACTTCTGAATAGTAATCAACACCTTCCTGAGAATATGTATAGCACTCATGGCCTTCTGCGATCTCATCTTCTACTTAGGGTGATGGTGAAGTGGGGTGAACATACCTTCTTTAGGTCCAAAGCATAATATCCATTCCAGAGACAGCTTCCTCCTTTGTAGTGGTATTTGCTTCACCCATGATCTTGGGCTACAGGGCCTCAAGGAGGTGGTGCTTCTTGCCCTGTACATGACCTCTTAAAAGGATAGGAAAGAGGGGTCATGTGCTTCCTTTTTCCTCTTTTAAATTTTTTTATTTTATCCGTTTTTTATTTTACTTATTTTATAACTCTTTCAAAGAGACTTATTTAAATAATAGGCTAGTTAAAAATAAAAACAACAAAAATTTTGACAAAAAGCTCAGAAAGGCAGCAATCAATCATCAAATGTGATTTTCTTCCCCTGAAAGACAGTGATTTTGGACTGTTGCTCTTTCTGCCTTCTGTTTGCTTCCCATGAAGGATGTGGAGGAGCAGAGAGGTGGCTCAGCAGTTAAGAGAACTGACTGATGTTCCAGAGGAATCCCATTCAATTCCCAGATCGCTCTGTGTCTGATCATGCAAGGTCACAGGCGGAGCAAATACCGCTTCACCCCTCCCTTTGTTTCTGGGCACACAGGGAAACTACAGTTTCAGGATCCCTTGCAGCTAGAGAGGACTGAGTTATAGCCAATCGTATTCCATAAATAAATGTATTTATGTATTCATAAATAATGCACCTAGTTTCTCAGCTGAGGAATTTTTCAAAGGGCCTGTGCTTTTTTCGTATTTTCTTCCTTCTACCTGATAGGTATAGAGGACTGGAGGAAAAGCACAGCCATAGACAGAAGACTGGGTCCATGAAACACCACATAGAGACATACCCATCACCCATTGTGGTGATTTGAGTAAGGATGGTCCCCAATAGGCTCGTATATTTGAATGCTTAGATACCAGGGAGTGGCATTATTTGAAAGGATTAGAAGAATTGGAAAGTGTGGCCTTGTTGGAGGAAGTGTGTCACGGTAGGTGGGTTTTGGGTTTTGAGGTTTTCAAAACTTATGATAGGCCTCTTTCTCTTTCTCTCTCTCTCTCTCTCTCTCTCTCTCTCTCTCTCTCTCTCTCTCTCTCTCTCCTACAGATCAGGATGCAGTTCTCAGCAGCTACTGCTCCAGCACCACATCTGCCTGCATGCCATCATGCTTCCTGCCATGAGGATAATAGACTAAACCTCTGAAACTGTAAGCCAGCCCCCAGTTGAATGCTTTCTTTCCTAAGAGTTACCTTGGTCATGGTGTCTCTTCACAGCAATAGAACAGTGAATAAAGACACCTATAAACACCCACTTAGCTTCTCTTTTGAACAACTGACTGATTCATTTCGGAGCCACCCTTAACTTTGGACATCTATTCTTTAACTTAATAGACTTCTACTGATACATTTAAGTCATAACTTGGACCTTATCGCACACTTATAAAGTGGGATGTGTCCTTCATCAGGCACACATAAATACATGGTTCTCCCTGGGATGCACCAAGTTACACAATGTACTTCTCTCTCTAAATACTTCTCAATGGCTTAGTAGCTGTGTGACCAATTCACAGAGGTCAGGATGGTGGTTGGTCAGCACTCACGGATGAGTACTTCTTCCATGTCTCACTCAGCTAAAAGCTGTGCTGCCTTTCAGCTGTTTTACTAGAGTGTTCCCTTGGTCACATTAGAGACAAGCTCAATGGGATATCACAAAGCCATTACACGTTTTGAGGGCATTTCTTGAAGTTCTTGAGCTATCGTCAGTGGTATCATTTTTTTGCCTGCCACGGGCAGCCATCATTTCCCTATTATTATGTAATGCTCCTCTAGCCATCTCAGCCAGTAAAGAGCAATACAGAAAAAAAATACTCACTGTACTTCCAGAAGATGACTGAACTATTTCCCCTTTGAAGCTGCATTAACTTAGTCAGACTAATGGCATCTGACTCAGCTTTGAAGGAGCCAGTGTCCTGAGGCTCAAGTAGGCTTGCCCAGAAAGACTTAATGCACCTCAGAAAGTGAACAAAACTTACTCTGCTTTTTACGAAGAGAAAAGATCTTTGAAGAAATAGTTGCTTCACTTCTATAAATGGAAGAAACAAAAGCCATTAGCAGTCAACAGGCTGTTTGTTCATCACACCTGTGTGAATCTGAGATTTTATGGTAAAGATGGCCGAACACAGTCCACTCCATCGGCAGACACGTAAACATTGTGCGTGCCTCTTTCTATCCGCATCTGTATACATATATGTGTGAGATTGTATAATTAGTTCTCATAGTTCATGACTGTGTTTGTTATTTTTGGGTTAAAACCGTAACTGCAATGAGAGGACATGTGTGTGGCCTAGAAGGTTCTGCTTGCTTTGTTTTTTTGTTATGGTGGTGGTGGTGGTGATTTTTGGTTGTCTGTTTGTTTTGAGACAGGTTTTTACCATGTAGCTCTGTCTGGCTAATGCTTGCTATGTGGACCAGACTGTTCTCAAACTTCTGGCAATCCTCCTGCCTCTGCCTCCTGAGTCATGAGCATGGGATCATGGGCATGAGCTACCATGTCTGGCTTACTACCTTTTCCTGAAAGCAATATATATAGATATGTAGGTATAGATATATTCAGAAGTATAAAACGAGGCCAGCAAGATGGCTCAGTGGTGAAGACGCTTGCTGCACAGGCCAGGTTCCTAAGTTCGATCCCTGGAACCCATGTAAAGGCGGAAGGAGAGAACCAACCCCACCAAGTTGTCCTCTGACCTCCAGATGTTCTCCGTGGTACATGTGCCCCCACAGCTAAATATTTTTTAAAAAAATTTAAAGCAAGGTATATTAAGGACACTGCACTGACAGGGGCCAGAGTTGAAATTCAATCCTGGTCATACTGGGGCCTCAGAGCTCCAGATTCTCACAGCCCTCAGCACCAGCCCCTCTGGGCTCCATCATCTGGGTATTTCATAATGTGAGCTGACACAAGAGGGTAGAGCTGTTGCTGTGCTGGCCCTCACCTGGGCATGTGCACAGCCAGGACATCTTACACTCCACCTGGTGTTTCTGTAACAGAATATCGCAGACCGGGTAATTTCGAGACAATAGGAATTTATTCGAATCATGGCTCTGGAGGTTTAGAAGTGCAAACATGTTGATAGCTTGCTTGATACAACATAAGACTGTGAAGGCATCATGTGGAGGAGGGAGCGAGAAGGAGAAGGAGGCAAAGAGGATGATGGGGGAATGGGTGCTGAATTCATCCGTCACAAGTCATTCCTCTTGCAGTAATAAACCCACCCCTATGGAAAGAATGTCAGTCTATTCAGAGTCGGAGTTATCACAGTTTAGCCTCCTCTTAAAGACCCTGTGTCTCAACACTTGCACTGGAGAAAGCGCTTTCACCCTTGAGTTTAGTAGATACATTCAAACCACAGTTCTGGGAACACACTGGGGTACTGATCGTGGGGTTTCAAGTAGGCAAATTTACCCACAGAGGACCAGCAGGTGATAAAGCCTGCTGGTCTATACACAGGACATGCTTTTGCATCTGAATTTGTAAAGTGAGTTTTATATGTGATATGTGCTCCATATTCAAGTGGAAGACTCATCCCTCAGAGACAGTGGCAAGAGGACCCATGTAACAGCCAATATCGGCAGCTGCAATCAGAGCTGAATAAATAATGAGACACATTTGGACAGAAGGGCCATTCAGCCGATGCTGAAGGATGCTGAATAATCCGTAGCTCTTTCCTCTACGGTTAAGTTAGTAATTAGTGGTTAGTAATCCATTTCTTAGACAATTTCTTTAACTGACTAATACATTTTTATATTCACTTTATTCTTTGCCATATTTTATTGCTTTTGCCTCTTAGTTATTTTTTTATGTTATCCTAACCATTATTGAAAGTATGTGCAATCTTTTGTGTTACCTGCTGAGAAGCAAGCATTAGGCAAAAAGGAACACAATTGGCCATCAGCTACAGACAAAAGTGGTCCCGCCTGTGAAGTGTGATAAGGAACGCACGACTGGCCCTCACCTTCTCTAGACCATCTCTCCTGAGACCTTAGAGTCCTGAATAAAGGCAGCACCAACAGATCAGCAGCCAGGTCGGGGACATCAGGGGGGTTTTCTCTGCTTGACTTTTCCTGGCCAGTGCCTATTCCTTATTAAAACAGTTAAGAAGTCTTATCCTTCGGGAAGGCCATCATGGTGGCTCTCCACCTCTATTAGTTATTTGTATCACTACCATGACAAAATGCCTGATGAAAAGCAGCTTAGGGCAAGAATGCTCCCTTTTGGCTTTTGAGGGCACAATCCATCATAGCAGAGGAGGCACGGTGGCAGGAGCGTGAGGCGACCGGTCCCAGTGCTTCTGCAGTCAGGAAAGAGAAGAAATGAACGCCGGTGTCCACCTTATCGTTTTCGTTCAATTTGGACTTCCAGGCCATGGGATGGTGCTGTCCACATTGATGCTCTTCCTTCTGCATGGAATCTCTCTGGAAACTCCCTTGCAGACTCACCCGGAGGTCTGTCTCCTCTGTGACTTTAAACCCACACAAGGTGACAAGGAAGGTTGAACATTACAAATCGTTTGCCCAGGTCCCACCTGCTTCTGCATGGCTCACCTCTGTGCAGTGCTGTGTTCACAGCTCGTGGTCCCTCTAGACTCTGATTTTTAAGTTTTCCGTGTGTGTGTGTGTGTGTGTGTGTGTGTGTGTGTGTGTGTGTGTGTGTGTATGTTGATATTCGAGTGCCATGGCATATGGGTAAAAATCAAAGGACAAGTTGTGGGGGTCGGTTTTCTCTTTCTACCATGTGGATCCCTGGGATTAAACTCCAGTCACTGTGCTTGGCAGCAAGTGTCTCTACTTAATGAGCCATTTTACCAACCCGAGACTCTGCTTTTCAGAACCATGACTCCAGAGTCAGGCACAGGACTGCCATTACAAGGTGAGACTTGCCTCTCTTACTGACCAGTGTTCTGTGTTGCCCCTGAAGCTCCAGCACTACGTGCCGTACTGCATAACCCAGGGTAAATGGGGTGTTCCTGGGTTAGAAGTCCAGATTAGATAGGTTCTATCCCAATCCCATGCCTCGGTTAAAACCCAAATCCTCCTTTGGTTTCTGCCATTTCTGAAGTGGTGGGGGCAACGATAAAGCTCTGGTTTCATTTCTGTCGCTGTGATAAAACATCCCAACAAAAAGATACTTAGGGGATGAAGGATTCATGTTAATTCTGCATTCCAGGTGACAGTCCATAGCAGTGAAGTCACTGTGACAGGGGCTTAAAGCAGCTGGTCACATCACATCCACACTCAAAAGTGAGAGAAATTAATGTATATATGTTGTTTGCTTCTTCACGCTCAGCTGTATTACTCCACTCTCAGTCATTTCAGGATCCTCTGCCGAAGGAATGGTACTGCCCACAGTGGGCTGGATCTTCCTATATCAAGCACTTAAGACAATCCTCCACAGACATGCCCACAAATGAACCTAATGTAGACAATCCCTTAATTTGACTCTCTTCCTGTGGGATTCTAGGTTGTACCAAATTGACAATTGAAACTGACCATCAGAGGTGGCATCCTTGTGGGGTTACATCTTAGTTTTCACGCACCTGTGTGAAGTTTCTTCCTGTGTTACATCTGCATAACCTGAACCTGATATCCTGGTGTGATTTCCAAAACAGGCCGGAGAAATCTTATTATTCAAAACGCCCCTGAGTGCAGTTGGCATTTCTAAGGATTTGGACATCACACAAAAACAGGATCCCACGACACACCACCAAAGAAAACAAAGTACAGAACGACCATTTCTGTCTTTGTGAACTGTGCAGTCTCCGTTTTTAGGTACCACCTTTGATATAGATACTGCCCAAACATCTCCCAACCCACACTCTTCTTCTCTTAAGGGAACTAGAAGGTCAAATCCGTTCTTCCTGTTCTTGCTACACACAAGGCATTTAAGCACCCACCTTGGCCAGAACAGTCACTTCCTCACAGGCCCCTCCACCTCTCCCTGACACAGTAGTCAGCATGAAGCTAAGAAAACTTAACACAGTAGCTCTTCATGCTAGCCACCGAACACCATCAGTTCATATCTGTCCCTTTAGTCCTGTAATAGCCTATAAAGCATTTCACATCAGTTATCTCGTTTAATCCTAATGGTCCAGCGGGGTAATTAGGGCATCACCATCAGCCACAGCTTTCCAATAAGGGAACTGAAACTCAAAACAGAAGACAGCAGAAGAATGAGTCAAGCCTGCATCTGCGGCTGCCATAGAAGGGTCTCAGGGTGTGACCTTATTTGGAATTAGCGTCCCTGTAGATCTAATTGGTTAAGGAATTCTAGGTGAAATCCTCCTGGACTCTGACCTCAGATCTAATAAAGTCTTTAAAAGAGAAGAAGGAGGAGGGGGAGTGTCGAGGGAGACATACTCTCTACTCCACCAGAAGCCACAACGGTTAAAAAGATTTTCCCAAGAGCCAAGGAAGGACGTGGCCCTGCTGTCATCCCCCTCCAGAAGCCTTACAGAAGGTGTTTCAAATGACTCACCTGGTGGAGATTTGCTGCCGCAACCCTGAGCCGCTAACAGGGATTCCACACATGAAGATTTTTCCTTCTTTGCTGCTTCTGCCCTGTCGGAATGCTAGCCACAGCTCAAGATGTCCCAGAAACACCTTCCTCAAAGAAAGAGGCAAGGTCCATCTGCAGCCCCTCCAGTTTCCAGAGGATTACACCACCCACTGCTCCAGGTGTCTAGAACCAACAGCTGTGAAGGCGTCACCCTGACCACGCACCTGACCACGCACCTGACCACGCACCAGGGCCATTTCAGCCTCCAGTGAGTTCACTAGTATTCCAGCACTGCTGGGGAACTCAAGTATCCCATGGCTAAGAAGGGACATTCCTTCAGAATTCTCTTCGTAGAACTCTATTTTGGGTGACTAGAAAGTTTGGAACTCTGTGATTGCGGGGAAAAAAAAGCCCTGAGAGGTATTCTGGTGTTGGATGGACTGGTGTGTGGACCCTGAAGACGTGCAGATACCCTGGAACAAGTGAGTGAGGTTAACCTGTCCGCTTGAAAAGGGGCCGATGCGTATAGTTCCTTCTGTGTGTGCGAACACACCAGTGCTAACAGGAAGGCTGAACCGGGGCTGACCTACTTTGGCATCTTACTTGTACTCTACAGTCTGTACTCAGCTGCCTATTAATTAAGGCTCAAAATTAATGTGGTTTAGAAGGCTCACAGAGACCTGGCCCAAGAGCTTTCTTTCTGAGATTCTTTATCCAAATCACCACTCCGGGTGGCCTGGGTCCCTGTGTTAGGTTTTGGATGACAAACAGAAAATACAGCCCCTGAGTCTAGACTGACTGGTACCATACAGGGAGTTTCCCCCTCAGCCATTCTGGCCCACCTCCAGAGATAAAGACCATATTATGGTATCTAAACAGAAAGTATAAGAACACCGGAATGCTGTGGGATATTCTGTATGTTAAATGTGTTGCTCCGATTGGTTAATAAATAAAACACTGATTGGCCAGTAGCCAGGCAGGAAGTATAGGCGGGACAAGGAGAGAGGAGAATTCTGGGAAGTGGAAGGTGAGGCAGAAGATGCTGCCAGCCGCCACCATGAAAAGCGAGATGTAAGGTACCGGTAAGCCACGAGCTACGTGGCAACTTATGGACTAATAGATATAGGTTAATTTAAGATAGAAGAACTAGATAACAAGAAGCCTGCCACGGCCATACAGTTTGAAAGCAATATAAGTCTCTGTGTGTTTACTCAGTTGGGTCTAAGTGGCTGCGGGACTGGCGGGTGAGAGATTTGTCCTGACCGTGGGCCAGGCAGGACTGGAAAAAACTCCAGCTATACCGGAACTTCAGAAAGATGAATTTGGGGGCTGGTCATTGCCTTTGTGAATGTCTTACCATGACTGTTATACCAACTGTCCATGCCAAAGACATAGGTCAAGGGCATAGTTCTCCATAAGACCCCACCCCCACCCCATTTTTGGACACAGTCTCAAGTTTGGGAACCTCCATGCTACCTTCGCTTCTGATCAGCTGGCCATAATTGCAGGGTTCCCATGAGCCCCCTCACATTCAATGATCCACTGGAATGATTCACAAAACCTTGGAAGCATAGTACTTACAACTGCAGTGTGTGTGTGTGTGTGTGTGTGTGTGTGTGTGTGTGTGTGTGTGTGTGTGTAAGTCAGACCTGGCCAAAGGGGGAGGGGTATAAAGTAAGCTCTAGCAGGCCTCAAACAGGAAACTTCCCATCTCTGCCCCCTCAACCCCTGTGGTGTGGCCTCCTCCATGCTACAGTAAGTAGCAAGACTCAAAGGACCTTGGCAACTAGAAAAATTCACCCAAACTTTGGTATGCAGAGTTTTTATTGCGGTTTCATAGCATGGGCATGATTGACTGGACCACTGGACACATCACTGAACTCACTGTCTATCCCTTCTCTTTGCCCTGGAGGCTTCGCTGATATCTCGTGGCTCCAAACCCCAGCCATCTAATTCCATCTTTGGGCCGGCCCCCACGGGGAGGCATCTCATTAGCATAAACTGTCTGAGTTTGTCACATCATTCGAAAAAGCTGCCCAGCGTGCAGTGAAGGATATCCAGCAGATAACGAATATATTGTCATCACCTGAGAAAGTCCCAAGGGTTTAGAAGCTCTCTCTTAGGAATAGAGGACCAAGACAGTCAGATTCCTTGTTATGCTCTCTAATATACAAGAGGATTCATTTCTAGAGATAATGTTAATTCTCCCTGCCTGGGGGATTTCATAAGGATTAAATAATGTAATAGGTCTTTCTGGCATTAGTGCTCATTCTGCGTAGGAGCGATCATTACATTACTGAGCTCTGCCACTGGCCTTCTCGAACACACAGCTCCTGTCAGCTCTTGAGAGCAGGGGAAATGTTTTATGCATTTTTATATACTTCATAGTAACTGTGTCCTGCACAAAACGTTCTAATACATATTTATTGGTGCTTTCAAAAGTATATCTAGAGTTAAGGCTAGAGCACTTGAGATGAATGTGTATTTGGCCTTGTTTTATTTAAGCATAGAACTCTGTCAGAACTACGGCAAGAGCAGCAGAAGCTGGATGTAAAACAGTAAGGGCAATGGTGAGGGACCAGCCCAGGAGAAGGCAGACCACACGCCCTGATGGGCAGATACTGCGTGCATTTCTGTCTACTCAAGACTTAGTCTCAGGGTTGGAAGGAGTAAGAGTTCTCCACATGGATCATTTGTTATAGAAAGATTTGAGGGCTGGGGAGATGTTCATTGGTTTAGGGGCCTTGGCGTGCAAGGCCTGAGCTCGAGAACTCACATACAGAAGCCGGGTATGCTGCTAAGCCCTAAGAGAGGCAGAGAAAGGGGATGTTTGCACCTTGCTGTCTGGCAGCCTAGCTCCAGGTTCAGTGAGAGACCCTGTCTCAAGGACATAGGCAGACAGTGATAATCAAGACACCCAATGTCCTTCTGTGTGTGAACTCACAAAAGTGTACATACACCACTCACACATATACCATACACATACTCACAGACATGTCCAAACACATACATACATGTGCATACACACACCAAAAAGGTTAAATTAAATTAGAAGATTTCATGGGTGTTATTGTTGCCAATGTCTACAAAAAAATAATTGAGGGGGCTGAAGAGATGGTTCAGTGGTTAAGAGCACTGGCTGCTCTTCCAGAGGACCTGGGGTTCAATTCCCAGCACCCACATGGCAGCTCACAACCTTCTGTAACTCCAGAATCCACCACCCTCACACAGACATATATACAGACAAAAACACCAATAAAAATTTTAAAGTAATTGAAAATTATTCCATCCATAACAGAAACAAAGCTATAAAATATCTCAAGTTGGGGGTTGGGGATTTAGCTCAGTGGCAGAGCACTTGCCTAGCAAGTGCAAGGCCTTGGGTTTGGTCCTCAGCTCTGAAAAAAAAAAGAAAAGAAAAAAAAAATCTCAAGTGAAGTTATCAAATTGTACAAGACTCCTTTAGAGAAAAACTACAAAATACAGCAGAAGAGCATTTCATACCATGAATGAAAAGACTCAATGTTTGGAAACTTTTGTTCCTCCAGAAATTCATCTGTAAATTCAGCCGGATCCTGATGACATCCCCCAAGTTATTTTTTATATAATATGGCAAGATTGAATTGAAATTCATATGGAAAAAATACAGAGTAATAATGGAAATTATTTTGGAAATAAAAGCCAACTCCAAGTCTTTCATTCCCAACATCTAACCATAATATAAAGTCCAGAACTTAAACAAAAATCATCAGAACAGGACTAGATAACTCGATGGTAATAGGGTAAAATCTGGAGAGGCTAAGTGTGGCATTTCAAATGGGTGAGTGGACTATTTAATAAATAGTGTTAAGTTACATGGGTATTCCCTGACCAAAAAATAAATAAATAAATAAATAAATAAATAAATAAATAAATAAATAAATAAATAAATAAATAAATAAATAAATAAATAAATAAATAAGATAATGGCTCCCTAGTTAAACATGCTGACTGCTCTTACAGAGGACCCAGGTTCAGTTCCTACCAACCACTTGGTGGCTCACCATCAGCAACTCCAGTTGCAGGGGATCTAACTCCCCCTTCTGGCCTCTACAGGTTCCTGCAAACACTTGGTGCACACGAACTCACACAGGTACATATAATTAAAATAATTTTAAAAGAGATATTATCATCTTTATTTAGTACTTGTTATAAAATAAACTCAAATTAAGTTAAAGATCTAACGGTAAGATCTCTAAGTATATAACTGAATTTACAACACACAAATGAAAATTCATATGTGGCCTTGAACAGGCAGGTCCTTGTGGGATGTTTAAAAATCAAGAGAAAGATTCACAAAGTCAACTAATTCAAAATTAAAACATGGATATGACAAATAGAGAGGAAAAAAAGGAGATTATTTTAAGTGGAAGGCTAGCAGAGAAGATACATGAGTGTATTAATAATAGATAAAAGATTGATTTCTGGCACAGAAAAAGATAATTTCCTAGAAAATGGGAGGAAATACAAACACCCTAATACAAAAATACAAGAAGGCAATGCACAGGAAGAAAAGCAAATAGGTCACCAAGCAACAGGAGACAGTGACCAGTTCCACTAAACATCTAGAAAGGCGAACTTAAAGCAACAGTGTGCGATTTTTATCCATCCGATTAGTAAGACACAAACATGTGTGTTCTCAGAAGCAGCCAATGGGATCCCCGAATGGCACATGCTTGTTCTGTGGCTGTGGAAGGCAGTGGGAGAGCTCTTCACAGCAGGGTCAGGAAGAAGCCTGCCAAGGAACCTGGTGAAGTTTTCACAGGCGAGGGCGTGGATGTGACTGGACACATAGCAGGTGAGAGGACTCAGGGAAAAGGCTGAAGAAATATCGTGGAAATGGCTGACGGGGTGGGGGTGTGGGGACCCTCCTGGGGGCAGGGCTTCCAGGAGATGGTGTCTTTGTTGAGTGTGTCGTCCTCCTCCAGGGAGGGTTGTGACTGAGGCAGGAGGATCATGATTTCCAGGACAGTCAGCCAGACTTCCAGACAGCAATCCCTTATCATTAAAAAAAAAAAAAAGAAAAGATGGCGCCAGGCATGGTGGCGCACACCTTTAATCCCAGGCAGAGGCAGGTGGATCTCTGTGAGTTCGAGGCCAGCCTGGTCTACAGAGCGAGTTCCAGGACAACTAGGGCTATACAGAGAAACCCTGTCTCAAAATAAAATAAAATAAAATAAAATAAAAATGTCAATGTTCCGGGCTTAGAGAATGCTGGGCTCAATCCCAACGCCTCTATGCACCTATGTAGAGCTTCCCACGTGGCGAACTCAAGGCCCCAGGATACCACTTTTTCTCACTTGTGTAGAAAGGTTTGATTGCCTTGGTTAGTTCCCTTTGTTCGAACCCACCAGGATCTCCTTGTCAGGCTTTAAACACTGTGTTACAGGAAGTGCCTTCTGTCCACGCTCAGAGAATGTTTAGTGAGCACAGCAAACACTGTCCACCGGCTTGAACAGGAACAACCTGGTCTCAGATGTAAATAGCAGCATATAGCGGGACTGCCGTCTACTTTCATTTTTCGGGACATCATCCTGGGATTTTTTTTCTTTTTCCCCCATTAGGCCAGGGAGTGGCTCAGCTTTCCACACATCTCTGTGAACAAAGGACAATAAAGGTCACAGGGAGACAGCCACAGAGCACGATTGGTGGTAATAAAATATTAATGATGGCTGGATTTGTGGCTGTAGTTGCTAAAAATGGAGAGAAGGGAGGGAACAGCGCCAGAAAACTGGTCAGGACAGAGTTTGCTCGGGTGTCTTGTTCACGCTCTTCCAGCTGGGCTGCCATGGACAGTAATGAGGCCTCTTGGGGACTACTGGCTTGGACGCCCAGATTTTACATTTTCTGTGTTAGAGGAATATCTTGGTCTGTGGTTTTCATGCACATAAAACCCTGTGAGTTAGTCTGCTGTGGCAGCATCCACACATGCATGAAGAAAACAGAGATGGAAATTGAGGAGGTAGGACAGCCCCTTTGTCAAGAACGTAAAGTCTTCACCAGCAGTCCAGCCTTCTTACATTTAAATCCTAGCCTCACCACTTTATTAGTGAAACAGTTTATGGGACAAATTGCCTCCATACCTGACCTTCATCTGTACATGAGCATCAATCAGAGCCATGTTCTTATCTTAGCGCATCCTGTGTGTTGTAAGAGAATATCACAGGCCATGCTACTTATGATGGACAGACGTGTATTAGCTCGTTGTTCTGGAGCTTACAACTTTCCAGATCAAAGGGCAGGTCTCTAGCAATGAGTTCTTGCTGCATTGACCCTTGGCAAAAGAGCAGAGAGAAGAAGGGAGGACCATGAGGAGGAGGAGGAGGAGGAGGAGGAGGAGGAGGAGGAGAATCAGGAGGAGGAAGAGGAGGAGGAGGAGAATCAGGAGGACCATGAGGAGGAAAGTGAGAGGGAGAAAGACTGAACTCACTCTTCTGTAATGAAACCACAATAACTTGTAGGGTGTAACCACCGCTCGTTAGTCCCCAAGGCATGACCTGAATTTGAAATAGGTTTCCAGGAGCTGGAGAGATGATTAAGAGCACTTGTTGCTGTACCCAAGGACCAGGTTCAGTTCCCAGCAAGAGGGGAAAGATATCAGCAGATGGTGTTTTTGATTCATTGGAGCCCAGTTGCATTCTGTACGTAAGCCTGGCATGGAAATCAAGGATTCCGAATCTCTAAAACCCAACTCCTCTTTCTAAAACACTGCTGCCATCCGTTCATCTCTGCTCATTGGAAATCTCGGGGGCCCGCAGAGCAGACCTTGTACCATGGAGCTTGTTGCTAAATGAGCATTTGTGATGCGCCTCAGCTAACATCCCCGGTTCCCACTGCTGCTCTAGCTCACTTTTCCACGCTCTCAGGAGCTGCATCAGTTAAACGTAAGCATGGATTCTCTCTTCACCCAGCTGAACAACATGAGGCCTTCTTGCTTTTCTGTGTCCAGCTTTAAGTAATAGAAGTAATGAGTTACAGACCTTAGAAACACACCTTGCAGTGAAATTTTGTTTTGTTTTGTTTTAAGAAAAGTCATCAAAGAAATCTCCATCATCTAGCTTTTATTTTATATTTTAAGTATTTTGCTTTAAAGGTTTCTTTTACTACCCAGGTTCCGGCAATCATGTGTCTACCATCAATCAATATTGAATCTCCCACTGAGCACCCAGAACTGTCTAGGAGCTATTTTTAACTCCTATCTCCTGTTTGTCCAGACAAGCTGAATCTTTATTGCCTAAAAAAAAAAAATAAAGTAAAATAAAGTTCATTTTTCACTGTTCCAGAGATATACCCAGAAACCACAAATGGGTGAATGTCTCCTAATCTCTAGGCAGGGGCGTCAGGACCCCCGTTGTTATAGAGTACAACCACCACCTAAAGGGGCTTCTTCCTGCAGACGCAAATCAAGCAGTTAAGCAAAGCTGATGCTTCTGTTTTTAAAAGTGTGTGTGTACCTGTGGTGTATGCACACACATGTTCACAACTATGCACATCTGTGGAAGCACAAAGAGGCTGGAAGAAGGCATCCAGTGTCTCCTCTGTCATTCTTTACCTATTCCTCTGAGAATTTCTCCCTGAACCTGGGGCTCCTGTTTCCTTGGATAGGGTAGAAACCAGGAAGTGCCAGCAATCCTCCTGTCTCTGCTCCTATCAAAGTTGGGGTTACAGATACGTACCAGATGCTTGTTATATGGGTGCTGGCAAATAGGATGCAATCTCTCATGAGTCTGTAGCAAGCATTCTTAACCTCTGAGGCCCTTCTTCAGCTACAAAAGTAATGTTTGTAAAGCTCAAAGCTGCTGTCTCTCTCCCCCTCCCCTTTCCCGTCACAAGTCCTCTCAAGGCAGCTGAGCATGACCTTGAACTTGCGGTCCTCCTACCTCTACTCACCAGCACTAGAGCTGCAGGTGTGGGCACCACACCACACATGGTTTATGAGGTGCTGTGGATCAACTAAGGGCTTCATGTGTCTAAGCCAGCACTCCTCACAGAGGAGCATCCCCAGCACATAATGTAGTTCTTGATGAACAATATTCAATTTTTTTGAAATAATAAAATCATCTTTTTCAAAAACCAAAACAAAGTTTGATAAAGAGTCTCTTGACTTATCCAGATTTTGACTTCATAGTGCAATTTGCTTCAGTAAAACTTACAAAAATAACATAGTTCATTTTTTTTATGATGTATCAAAATTCTTGAAGGGAATAATTAAACATACATTTAGATTTCCCGAAGAAAAAAGTAAAGGCAAGTCTCTTAAGAGTAGAAACCTGCTAGGAAAACGAGTCTGTGGGCACACACCTGCTTTGCCACCATCGTGACCTGTGTTTGGATCCCTTGCCCCCGTATAAAAAGCCAGATAGAGGCTTGAGTGCCCATCACCCCAGCACTGGAGGGCAGAAACAGATGGACCCAGAGAGCTCAGGCTAGCCAAAACAGTGGGCTTCTAGTTCATGGGGAGACCCAGGCTCAGGGCAGTAAAGTAGAGAGCAATAGAGGAAGACAGCAGGTGTCCTGCTCTGGCCTCAGAATGTGCAAGTGAGGACATCAGTAAGTACACACATACCTGCACTCATGATAGATGATAGATAGATAGATAGATAGATAGATAGATAGATAGATAGATAGATAGATAGATAGATGATAGACAGAAGACAGATAGATGATAGATAGATGATAGATGGATAGATAGAAGATAGATAGATAGATAGATAGATAGATAGATAGATAGATAGATAGATGATAGATAGACAGAAGATAGATAGACAGAAGATAGATAGATAGATAGATAGATAGATAGATAGATGATAGGTAGATAGATAGATAGATATAGATAGATAGATAGATAGATAGATAGATAGATAGATGATAGATAGGTAGAAGATAGATAGATAGATAGACAGAAGATAGATAGATAGATAGATAGATAGATAGATAGATAGATAGATAGATAGATGATAGGTAGATAGATATAGATAGATAGATAATAGATAGATAGATAGATAGATAGAAGATAGATAGATAGATAGATAGATAGATAGATAGATAGATAGACAGATTGACAGACATAAGACAGACAGATAGACAGACAGACGGATGACAAAATGAGTAGCTGCAGAATGACTTTCTCTCTGAACTGTTATGAGATGGCATGGTCCGCAGGAAGCTGTGTATAAACAATCAAACTGATGCTTTTTTTAGTCATAAAATCCCACCTATTTCAATGCCATTTTTTCTAGACTTCTCAGGAAATTGGATTCATTGCTTTTAAAAAGAAAATAAATTTGGTAAGCTAGTTCAGCTGCATCCAGTATCATGTGTTTGGGGCCCAGCACAGGAAGCTTTAAAGGGCCATTTAGTCCTTGCTACCAGCTGGGACACTTGCAGGTTGCTGAATCTCCAGAACGCAACATGTTTAATGGGAAGCTAGAAATAACTGAGCCCGGGAGCTCAGAAATAACGCACCTGGGAGCACCTTCCTGGACTAGTTCTAAAGCATCGGCTCTCCTAATTGTTTAACCACCGTTATACGGAATCACGCTCTCCTGTGGTTCAACAGAACCAACGCTTCACCCTTTTTTGCTGCGAATCGGGCAAAGAAGGGTTCCCAACACTGAGACCAGGCTAAGCCAAGTGGTGAGTAAATATTTAAATATCATATTTGCTCTCTGTTTCTGATGTGGCCGTCTACATATGACAATGTCAGTTTGTGGGGTTTTGGTGGCGTGAGATGAAGCTTGGAAATGGAAAGTTGCGAACAAAACCTTCACTTGGTAAATATTCAGCTAAAGCTACAATATTCAAGATTTGCTGTCCACTCCTAAGTGTGTATTGCTGCTCTATACTGTGGTGATGCATCTGTCAGAGAGTCACCCATTCTGTTTTCAAATTCTGGGTCCCTTTCATTGTTTGGTCGGCACACAAGTGAACCAAACAATTACCACTAATTAAATTACAAGCAGTGGGCTGGGAATGTGCCTCAGTGCCTCAGCTGGTAGAGTGCCTGCCTAGCGCCTACGAAGCCCTGGGTTGATCTGCAGCATGAGACAGACCAGGAAGGGGGACATGGGGAGGAGCCATAGCACTCGGGAAGTGGAGTCAGGAAGGTTAGAAATTCAAGGTCCTCTTTGGCCTACGTCATAAGTTCAAGGCCAGCTACATGAGACCTTGAGAGGGTAATGCCACAAACGAATCATAGAAAGTTATCCAGCAACAGCGCAGAACCTATGCATTAGATGCAAAGTGGCAAAAAACAGAAACAAACAAACAAACAAAAAACATGACTTTGGTATTCTCATCACTGACTTCTTTCATGAACTCCTACTTTATTGGATAGTAAGAAAACAATAACGTCCGCCCAATCGGTAAGCTGGGTCCTAACCAGTATTTCAGTCTCTTAAGCAAACAGCGTCATCAAATGTTCAGACCTACAGACTTCCTTCTCCCCACTCCTCTTCAGGACAGACCTAGGCTTTAAGAAAGGGGCCAGCAGAATCTGAGGATGGTTCTGAGGAGGGAGCTTGGTTTGGGTACTGTCTTCTGCCTCTTCCATTCTCTACAGAGTATTCCCCTGTCAGCCTGGGAATCACATGGTTAAAAAAAAAAAAAAAAAAAAACACTGAGAAATTTAGTATCCCCCTGCTGCCTGCGGGAAGAACCTTCACTCTGCTCTTTTCCGAGAGCATTTTCAAGAAAGACTCCAAGTCTGCAGGTCTGTCTCCCTCCTTTTGATATGTAAATCTCTGCAAAGGTCAGGCAAACTTTCAGCTGTACAATCCAGAAGTGCCTTGTTCGAGAACCTAGGAACATCCTTCTGAAAGTGAATTCCAGGAAACGACAACCTACGCTCCTGTAGCTGTGGGTGTTAGTCAGAGGCCTTGCTCCAGAGATGGAGCCCCCTGATTGCCAGTGACACAGAGACTGAAAATCAAAGAATCCAAGTAAAAGTGACTTAGTGAGCACAAAAAGCTTCAGCACACACCTGTTTGTAGACATTTGTGTGTAGAGCATTCAGTTTTCTAGGGAACAGGAATTCAGTGACTCATAACAGCTTTATCCCTGACTCCTTGACCCAAGAAAAATGTGCAGTGGGAGGCTAGAAAGGTCTTGTATTTGGTTATACACTTCACTCACAGTTCAGGGATAGCATTGTTCAGGAACAGTATTTTACTTAAAGGCTAAAAGTCATATTCTGATAAATTATGCTAAGTCATTATAATTTAGAAGGTTAAGCTTTCATTTAGAGCAGTTAAATGCTGATTATATTAACACAGAGACCATTGTTCTTGATTAAGTTAGAGAAACTGAATCTTAATGAGCATTTTTACAGTTTATTTGATGTCAAAATTAATGTATCACCCCACTACACATGTTTGATTAAATAGTCTTTTAAAAAAATCACCTAGCTTCAAGTCTATGATGTAAGAGGGAAGGCTGGTTAGTTTTTTGTCACCTTGACACAAGCTAGAGTCATTTGGGAAGAGGGAACTTCAACTGAGAAAATGCCTGCATCAGATTGGCGTGTAGGCAAGCCTGTAGGGACATTTTCTTGACTAATGATTAATACAGGAGGGTGCAGCCCACTGTGGGTGGTGCCATTCCCGAGAAAGTGGGCCTAGGAGGTATACAGAGGCAAGCTGAGCAAACTATGAGGAGCAAGGCAGAAAAGCAGCTTTCTTCTGTGGTCCTACCTCTGCTCTAGCTTGAGTTCCAATCCTAAACTCCCCCATGATGAGCTGTGACCCAGATATGTTAGCCAAAAAGCCCCTTCCCCTCCCAGCTGCTTTTGGGAATGGAGTTTATCAGAGCCAGGGAAAGCAAACCAGGATGGCTACTTTTGCTCAGTTGTCTCATTTGGGATGCTTTAGAGAGTGGACTAGTGTCTAGAAAGCATTACCATGCTTGCTATCTGTGCCAAAAACTTAAGGGACTGCCCTCAAGTGTCACAAAGGTCAGCTGGCCAGGCTTACACAGGGACAAATGCTTCTCCAGCAAATGGCCTCATCGCCTTCACATGGTCTTTCCCAGCCAAGATGAATGGGGATAAACCCCTATGGAGTAGAGGTCCATGAAAAATCAAGTCCTCTCTCTCCTCCATCCACGTCGGAATCAGTTTATCTTCTTTGTTCCAAAACTGAAACACGTACTTCCACCACCAATAGACCGGCCTAAGGCTCAGTAGGCAAAGTACTTGCTGCATAGCATGAGAATCTCCATAGCATCCAAAAAGAAGCCAGAAAGAGCGGCAGGTGTTTATAACCCTAGCCCTGAGGGGATGGAGAAAAGCAGATGCTGCAGTGGTGGGCAGGTGCTGGCCAGTCAGTCAAGCCAAAATGGGGAGTCCCAGATGCAATGAGAAGGCCTGTCTCAAAATGGGGGAGGGATAGAAAACATAGAAAAAAAAAAAAAAGAAGAAGATATCTGATGTCAACACTCATGGGTCTATGCACACTCACACACTCATGGGTGTATGCACACATTCATGAGTGTATGCACACACACAAAGGTGTGAACACACAAGACTGAGCATCCTTGATATCCAGGGGACACCAGAATGAAGAGCAGACCCTCACCTTGGATTCCAGTTGCAGCAGAGAAGCAAGAGTCCCAGTGCAATCAACAATTGCTTACGGCCTTTTTCGCTTCCGGTGTGTAAATAAACCACACCTTTCCAGGAATCTCCACAGAGCCCAGTCACAGACAAAGACAGGAACAAAGCCCTTCTGCAGCCCCAGTGACTTCTGGTTTTACCTTTTCAGATTATGATTCTATCCAAGACAACTCCATAGCTACCCAATTATCCACTTGTCAAAAGAGAAAAGAAGAAAGGAGGTTTCTTAGTGATCTAGAAAGTCACCAATATGGTATCCATAGCTTAAAGCTATGACGGTGAAATGTGACTCTCCCTTGAAGAGCCTATACCCACTCTCGGGCATGTCTTGCTCTCTCCTGCTCTTCTTTGAGAAGCCCACACCCCCATGATCTCAGAGCGCCTTACTTTCTCCTAACCCACATGCGTAAACCTATATTAAAATGTCTTTGATAAAGTCTCCAACTCCATCCCATCAGACCAGACTTGATCTGAAATTCTTCCCTTCATTGGAGCCACAAACCCTGGTGTGGCCTGAGTCAGGGTCCCCAAAAGTCTAAATGAACTCTTCAGACTGCTGGCAACATGTGGCTCTGTCTGTCCATCCTCCCACTGCAGACAGAACTACATGGAATGCGTGGAGCTTTTTTTTTTTCCAGAATCTAGAATATTTTCATACATATAATGAGATACCTTGGTGATGGGGCCCCAAATCTAAACAAAATTACACACATAACCTGAACGCAGTTTATGTAATATTTGTAATAACATTGTACGTAAAGTTCCACAATGTGGAAGTTTCCACTTCATCAGCATTCAGAAAGTTTCAGAGCTTAGAGCCTTCTGGATATCTCCCTCTGGATTAGGAACACTGTCTGCCTCATGGTACATCTTGATCGATTATCTATTAACCACTAAACCATTAAAGCAAAGCCTGGGTCTCTTTCTTCTTATTGACTGATTGATTTTAAATGTCATCTCTACTTAGAAAGTCCTTTTCTAATTTCGACCCATTCTCACACTTGCCAGCATGGATTTTCCCCTCCCTTACACCAGGTCCACAGTCACCCCAGGCTGATGGGACACTGGTGCTCTCCTCAATGAATTTCCTTTAGTCTGAAAAATTGACTATATGCCATTACTCAATGATTTTAGAGAGAAAGGTGATGTGGCTTTTACAAGGAAATCCCTGAACATCCCAGAGTCAAACCTCAAGCTGTTAAACTCCCTCCATTCACTCTGAAGAAGTCAGTCTTTGTATTTAACGTGATTTTTGAAGAGAACACACAGTTGGCTCTTGCTTTTTCACCCAATATGACAATCAATCAATGTCTTAATTGTGGGACTTAGTTATTGACATGTAATGTGATTATTGATGACATTCAGAGTAGACCTGAGATCTTGGTGATTTGTTTTCTAGTCTTCAAGATCTTTTTTTTTTTTTTTTTTTTTGGTTTTTCGAGACAGGGTTTCTCTGTGTAGCTTTGCGCCTTATCCTGGAACTCGCTTTGGAGACCAGGCTGGCCTCGAACTCACAGAGATCCGCCTGGCTCTGCCTCCCGAGTGCTGGGATTAAAGGCGTGCGCCACCACCACCCGGCAAGATCTTTTTGAAGTCTCTTGGCTGGCTGCTTATATATTTAGCATTCTTTTTTTTTTTTTTTTTTTTTTTTTTGGTTTTTCGAGACAGGGTTTCTCTGTGTAGCTTTGCGCTCTGTAGACAAGGCTGGCCTTGAACTCACAATGATCCGCCTGGCTCTGCCTCCCAAGTGCTGGGATTAAAGGTGTGCGCCATCACTGCCTGGCATATTTAGCATTCTTATGATAACATTTAATGTACTTGTTGACTTGTTAGCTATAATATATTATGATTAATTTTAGTACCTGCTTTAGGGCTTGCATATTTTTATGTGATATAATCTACCTTAAAATAATATTTTATTTCACATGTAATATAAGAATGTTAGGGCCATATAATTCCACCTCTCCCAATCTTATGCTGGTTTTGACCATATACATTATTACAAACTTCACAATATATAGGTATCAATTTTGTTTCAAAAGTTAACATTAATGAAATTTAACTAATAAGAATAGATTGTTAATCAGATATGGTTGGCTCACATTTGTAACCTGGATATCTGGAGCTGGGGGAGTTGAGGCAGGAATATTACTGTGAATTCAATGTAATTGGCCCCCATAAGCTCATAGGAGGTGACACTATTAGGAATGTGGCCTTGTTGGAATAGGTATGGCCTTGTTGGAGGAAGTATGTCACTGTGGGGGTGGGCTTTGAGATCTCATATATGCTTAAGCCACACTTCCTGTTGCCTGCAGATCAAGATGTAGAACTCTCAGCTCCTTCTCCAGCACCATATCTGCCTGTGTGCCTCCATGTCCCACCATGATGATAATGGCATAAACCTCTGAAACTATAAGCCACCAAATTAAATGTTTTCCTTTATAGGAGTTGCTCTGGCCATGGTGTCTCTTCACAGCAGTAGAAACCCTAAGACATTACTGTACTCTTAACGATGCATTTCCTCTTGGGTTCTCTGCATTCCTTTGGTGGATACAGATTGTCATTGGATTTCATTTTCCTTCTGCCCAAATCTGTCACCTTCTTCTGCTATCATCTCATTTTCTGGAATTTGACATGTTCCACACTCTACACCCTAACCTCCGCCCTGATAAGATGTTCTGTCAAATAATTTTTAAATGTTCAGCCAAGTTCCTGTGTAAGCAAAATTCCTCTGGAAATCCCCCAACCCGTGAAAGTCCCCTAGTTTTGTGGGGTTGAGGAATATATAAACCCCACCTTCTCCTGTGTTCAATGCTATTTTCTCAAACCCCCTTTAGGGAGAATGCCCTGTCTGACAGATAATAAAGCTTGCATAATTTGACCAAAGAATATGGGCCATGGTCTTTCCCCTTGTTCAGCAGGATTAACAATTTCTATGCTCTCAAATCATTAATCTTTTCTTTGGCAGTATCTAATATGATACCAATTGGATGCAATATACTTTGTAGCTCAGATATTGTAGTTTCTATCTTTGTAAATTTGTTTTTTATCTTCTTATGTTTTTCACTTACTATATTAATTTTATTCTGTCATAGGCATGTGGAAGTTAATAACTATATTGATGGCTTTGTCTGCATTTCTATATCTAATTGAATTGGCTTCATTACATTGATTTCTCTCTCATCATGAGTTACTTTCTTCTTTCTTATATGCTGGCAAGCTTTAATTGGATACCAAACTGTGGATTTGATGGTGGTAGGTACTAAATGTATTTTATACTCTTATGAAAATTCTTGAACTTTGTAGGTAGACAGAACTGAAGTCTTAGCAAGCAGTTTGAGCCTTTTGAGTCTTGTTTGAAGTGTGTTTGTTAGATGGGACCAGAAGAACTTAGCCTTGATTTTACTCTACCACTGAAACAAGGTCTCCTGAGAGCTTCAACTGGAGACTACCCTATGCCAGTTCTTCACAGAGGTTGTTCATATTCAATCAAGTACTCAGGAGAACTCAACTAAAGATCTCTGGACCATAACCCCACCTCCTTCAGTATTCTGTCCAGTGGATTCAAGCTCCCTTGTCCTACACCCCAGAATGTCTCCTTACCTCAGAGAGAATATAAATTAGAAACTCTCCAGGAGGTAGTGTGCCATGACCTTAGGAGTTATGTCATTTGTTTTCCTGCCTTGGGGACACTGGGCCCCACAGCCTCGGGGACACTGGCCCCCACAGCCTTGGGGACACCATTGGCCCCCACAGCCTCAGGGAAGGACACCATTGGCCCCCACAACCTCGGGGACACTGGCCCCCACAGCCTCAGGGACACCACTGGCCCCCACAGCCTCGGGGACACCACTGGCCCCCACAGCCTCGGGGACACATTGGCCCCCACAGCCTCGGGGACACTGGCCCCCACAGCCTCGGGGACACCATTGGCCCCCACAGCCTCAGGACACCACTGGCCTCCACAGCCTCGGGGACACTGGCCCCCACAACCTTGGGGACACTGGCCCCCACAGCCTCGGGGACACTGGCCCCCACAGCCTTATGGTCTGTATCCTGAAAACTGTTGTTTTATCATTTTGCTCAACTGGCATTTCAGGAAAGGGGACAAGTCAGTCTTATTGCTCGGTCAGGGGCTGCCCGGAAGTTCTCCGGACTCTACTCACTCTCCCTAAACTCTTAAAAAGGTCTTCATTTGCACAACATAGTATGTTACCAGTTTATTTCCAGACAGTAGCTAACAACACTGAAAAAAATGATTTGATGTAAATATGTGCACTTTTTCTGACATTTCCCTTAGCATTCAAACATAAGCCCTTCTTGAAGCAAGATCCTTCAATTAAACATAAAAAGGCCCGTCCTTCCTCCAGGAGTATACACAGGCGTTGTGTGTACTACGTTGTCTCTACAGGCGTTGGTTCTTCAGCTCTTACTCCAACACTTAGGACGTAAAGACATGGTACAGTTGAGGTCACTGTGTCGTAAGCAACAGAAAAGCACAACAGACTTCAACCATAAAGGAAGTCTGCTGTCCCACATAACTGAACAGTCCTGGTGGTGGGTGGCGGGATGAGGGGGAAAGCGGGGGGTGGGATGGGGGAGTCTGGCACAGCTTGACCAAGAGTCCAAGGTGCTCTCTGCCTTCTTCTTCTCTCCCCTTGCCCCGACCCATTCTTTGTCAACACCATCCTGAGGCAAGTGCTGCATGCCTTTCTGGTTCTGAGAAAGCGAAGAAGCAACAGGGCTCTCTACTCCTCATCACTGTGAACCAGTAAGGGACACAAAGGTCACCTTAGGGACTTCCTACAAAAGAAGCCCCAGGAAACGCCTCATCTTGTCTTCTTGCGATTAGTTATGTTGAGCTCTGTAATGATTGATGTTGACTGTCACCTTGATTGCATCTGGAATCAATGTAGAGACAGGCATCTGAGCAGGCCTGCGTGAGCATTCCCAAGAAGAATCAGTTGAGTGGAGAAGTCCCTGAGTAATGTGGGCAGCACCTTCCAGTGGCAGCAGATATGGAGTTCTAAATGAGAACCATGCTACCTGCCTGCCTTTGCTTCCGGTGTGAGTGTGTGCATGCGCGTGCACATGTTTGCATTTTGGATGTATTTTTCAGTACGCATGTGCACAGGTACATGGGGAGATAAGAGGTTGACACCAGGTGTCTTCTTCAATCATTTGGCGAATACAAGTTTTATCCTGAACCAATCACCGAAGCCAGGGTCTAGAGTACACCCACTGGCTGGAACTTGAGAAAGGAGACTCCTCCTCCAACCTTAAGAACTGAGTGACTTTATAGCAGGGAATCAGAGTGTATTGGTGGCAGAAGAGACAGACAGGTGAAGAGATGAGGGACAACCAGCAAACATCCCTTAGGGTCATCTTAGTTAGGAAGAACCCTGAGTATGTTGTTGGTTGGTCTGGCTGTTTATTCTGTGCTGACAAATTCCGTTGAGGAAATGCAGAGCTGGAGAAACATGTTGGATTCAGGGGAGAGCTTGCTGAGGATAGAATGAGATGGTCTGCAAGGAAGGTAGTAAAAAGAGATCCAGAAACCAGAGAACTTAAAAGAGTGATCCCAGAGAAAGCTGCAGAAAGGGAGGCAGATCCCACAGAAAGCTGAGTGGGTAAGACTGCTTACTGCTCCAACCCTGCAGGGATCAGGGTTTAGACACCAGCACCCATGTCAGGTGGATCACAAAGGCCTGTCACTCCAGCTCAAAGGGATCTGATGCCCCTTATGTCCTCTGTGAACACGTGCATACACACACACACACACACACACACACACACACACACACACACACACTCACTCCAGCTCAAAGGGTTCTGATACCCCTTATGTCCTCTGTGAACACGTGCATACACACACACACACACACACACACACACACACACACACACACTCACTCCAGCTCAAAGGGATCTGATGCCCCTTATGTTCTCTATGAACATGTGCATACACACTCACACACGCACACACAGAATAATTTTCTGTCTTTTTTATTTATTTGTTTTATATTGTGTATAAATGTTTTGCTCACATGTATACCTGTGCATCCTGTGCATGCCTGGTGCCTGCAGAAGAGAGCATTGGGTCCTCTGGAAACAGAGTTGCAGATGATTGGGAACCACCATGTTGGTGCTGGGATTCGATCCCAGGTCCTCTGAAGAGCAAGCCAGTGCTCTTAACCACAGAGCCATCTCTCCAGCCGCAAACAAAAGTTTTAGAAAAAAGAAAAATGTTTCCTTGGAGAGAGGACAGTGACACTGGACTTGAGGAATCAACCATTTTCAGGTTAAGCATAAAACCTTTGTCTCATTCATGCTTAGTTAGAAGCAGCTGCTCATATGGACTTTAACCCTCTGAAACTGTAAGCACCAAATAAACTCTTTTATTAGTTGCCTTAGTCATTGTGTCTTATCAGGCATTAAAAAGTAACTAAGACAGCTCATAAGTGGTGAATACGGGAGGGCAGTCCCTCTGCAGATCTAAACTAGGACTCACCTCTCATAATTTGATTCTCAGACTCCACCAAACCTTGACCTAAATTCAAGAAACTTCAAAGCAGCCCATACAAAAGCCAGAAAAGGGCTCCACCAAAAGACTGCATCTCATTGAAAACTGTCCTGCCTCTGTCGTCCTGATGTTCCGTGATCATCACAGTCCCTCTCACTTGAATCCACACAATCTGACAAGAGAGAATCTGAACAGCAATCTGCCCATAAAGCCGTCAGAAGCTTATGTGAAGGATAAATTCAGCTTTGAGAAAATGTTGAGAGGAAAATGGATCCGGCATCGTGATTCATGAAAGACGTTTTTCTTTTGTAAAATGCCAAAGTCATTTTTCGAGCTGTGTTCTCACACTGTGCTTCAGGATCACTTTGTGAGGAAGGAAAATGAGAATCAAAATGTAATCACAGCACATGATGCCACAAGGGCCACCCAAGGAGGGAGGAAAGTTCTGCTCTGGCGACAGATGAAGGGTCTTACACCTGGGTCACAGGCCAGGAGACCCAACCCATCCAGACTCTTTAAACACAAAACCAATCCAGTCCCTTCCCACTGTCTTTCAGTTACAGATGTGGAGACAACTTGAAGAGGAAGACCCACTGTGGGCAAGAGTAGCCCAGAAGGGAAATTCCAGACTCAGATGCCCAGAGTGAAGCCACTTTCCAGGGCTCACTGCCTGTGGGACTGTGGATGAACCCCTTGGCCTCCTTCAGCCCCATTCTCCTCATGTAAAATAGGGATGGCGTGATGTGGCCGCTGCGCTCATAAACTCGCTGCAAGACCTATACAAGATTGGATGTATCAACGTTTCATCTTGGATGGGGCTTATGTGGCCACACCCCTTCCTGAGGAGTTAATGGTTGCTGAGGTTTTTCTGTCAGCTTAGTGGCTGCACAATGAATCTACTGATATTTTAATTATCGTCTGCAGCCCCAAGGCCTGCAGTCAATGCCCCACTGGCCACTGCCACAATATGTAGATTTGAACTAAGTCTCTATCATTCTATTTACCAACAATGACTTGAAAGTCAGATGTGGAGGTGAAAGCCTGCTAGATCAGAGAAGCCAGGAAGGAGCCAGCTGACCTGGCTTTTGGCCGGAGACCCAGCAAGAGACATGCCTCTTCACTCATCCCCAAAACCAAAAGGAAGCGCCAAACTCAAGTCCCCACTCTTTCCTTCCTGTGTGCCTTCTCTATCCAAATTGCCGGCTTCTCTATGGCCAGTTCTGGTCAGTGAGTGGCTAGCTCTGCCCCTGATTCAAAGGTAAACTTCATTTAACAGTCTCAGAGTGGGGGCAAAATCCCTGCAACAGATTGCTGTGGGAGGGGGTGGCTAACTTTTCCATGGTATAAGCACTGATAAGCTGTGAATACTCTAGTAAATGAGCCCCCACACCTTGCTATTCATAGTGGGTGGATATGGTTGAGTACTCAATAAATGTTACCTTCTTAAAGTACTTTATTATCTCCACAGGTAATATTCTGAGAACATTCTTAGTTTTTAAAGCTGAGAATTTCAGTAAATATGAGTGCTGCATAGCCAGCTCATCTGGGAACCATCTATGATGCACACCTGTCTCCCACTAAAACTACTGCTTCACCCTTCTGCCTTTGACTCTGTGCGGGCTGTGCATTGTCGGTGTGCACAATTTATCTAAACCATGCCTTCTGTAATGCACTGGTAACTTATTCACAGAGGCTCCCTTGCTGTGCCGCATGCTATGAGAGTCCTCACAGACCATCAGCTGTCTGGACCTGTTTTAGTGACAGGAATTTGTACCTAATTGATCAATACTTTTATTGTCTCAGAGTACTCATTGATGCATCGACCTGAACAAAAGACTTGTGACAACTTAAGTGTCCCATTTAAGTGAATTCTGGTGCTTATGATGGAGTGTGATGGAGTTATAAAAAAGGACATATACCATATTTTCTTATGGCACTATTACCCAGATGGACTTTTCAGCGCGAAGACCATGATGCGTAACAGAATGTGTGGAATTTCAGCACACACGCACAGTGTGCTCTGATCAGTCCTGGCGATTAGCATGTCTCCTGCCTCAGTATTTCTTTACACCTGGGTCCTTCAGATCCCTGTTTTCTAGATCTCCATTCAACATGTACTAGGGCGCTGTAAGTGACAGTCATGGCTGTGCTGCAGACCCTCAGAGGGTACCCCTTTCGCCTGCTGCCCTCTGGTCACTGCTACCCAGCCTGCCTTGATTTCCCATCCCTCCAGCCCTTCCTTTCCTAATCACTATTCCACTCCCAGGACCACCTTTTTTCCCACCCATGTATGAGAGAAATCTTCAGCAAAAAATGCTACGATAAAATTTTTTCTTCAGAAAATGTATAGTAGAGAAGCAGGTAGAAAGAAGGTAGGTGTAGTGGTGATCCCAGCTCTTGGGAGGCTGAGTCAGAAGAGTTCAAGGCCAGTCTGTGATGTCACAGTCACATCCTGCCTCAAAACAAGGGGAAACTAATGAAAACAAAACATTTAAATGGAAAAAAAAAAGATAGAAGAGAATGGGGATGCACAGATTGTAAAAGCTTGGGGAGTGTCGTGATTCTGGCAAACCATTCAAAACAGTCATGAGCAAATACTGTGGAAACTGGGAAATTTGTGGACTGGCTGCACGCCAAATGAGATCATTGTTAAACGGTGATTTGACAAGGGTCTAATACTTTCAAATGTTTCCAGCTCATTTAACTCCAACTCTGGGACTTGCTTTAAAATAATCCAGAAAGAAGGACGTGGGGATGAAAACAGGCATCCAGGCACTTACTCTCCCAGCTGGGTAGCGGTGATGTGGATGTGAGCATGGGGGAACGGCTTTAATATGCGCTTAAAATTCCCCACTGTGAAAAGCATAAACAAAACACTGTTACTTTGTAACTATTTTGTGGGACTCCGGTATATCAACCCTAGTGTACTTTTGACTTTATGGAAAGGTTTGTAAACAGTCTAGAAAAGGAAGCATGCGTCACTGAATAATCCCAAGCGTAAGACTTCAGCCGATTCATTCACTGGCGCCCCCAGTGCCAGCACAGAGTCACCAGAGGCTCTTCCACCAGCCTTGCAGGCTTACCTGAAGAGCAGAAAGCAGTGCTCTCCAGAACAGCTCAGCTTAGAGGTTAAAACTTGATCTAGAAATGCAGCTGTGGAGTACTTGCCTTGCACACAGGAGACTCTGAGTTCCACCTGCAGGACTGTAGTAGGAAGGTTTCTCCAGTCCTGCCCGGCTCCAAGGTCCCTCAGCTGCTTATAAAATAATCATTCGGAGGCTTATATTAATTACCAATTGCATGGCCTATGGCAGGCTTCTCATTAGCTAGCTCTTATAAGAACCCATTTCTATAATCTATATTTTGCCACATGTTCTGTGGCTTTACTGTTCTGCTGGGATCTTGCTCCTTGGGCAGTTGGCTGGTATCTCCTTCCAGACTCTGCCTTTCTGTTCCTGTCTCTCTGCTTGTATTTCCTGCCTGCCTCTAAGCTGCCTTGCCATAGGCCAATACAGCTTTATTTATTAACCAGTCAGAGCAACACATATTCACAGCATACAGAAAGACATCCCATAACACAGGACCACTAATAAAGAGCAAACGGCACCCACAAACGCTTACCACAGCAATGCACTTCTCTGAGAAGTCTGCAAGCTAGACTTGAAGTGACTCAAAAGCCCCAAGAAGGCTCAGCACATTCACCAGTGGGAAGAGAGCTGTGAGTCTCTTATGTCAACACAGACCCTTGGTTTTCTGATCATGGAAAAGGACTTTAAAATTAGAAGTTCATTCAGAGTTCATAATTGTTACAGAATTTAACCATTACCATGTAAATGCTTACCTTGTGCTGATATTAAGATTAATCCATGTGAGTCTATTAAATGGATAATAGAATAAATTGAGGAAATACACTCACGAACACAGACGGAGTAGACGGCTGAAGTCATCCTCTGATCTGACCAGGAGCGAATCCACCTCGCAGGCAGGAGCAGGGAGAAGGGGCATATGACCCTTCTCCATTACCTTATAAGAGGTCAGTACAATGGCAGGAAGCACCACCTCCTTTTGGCCCTATAGTCCAGGGTCATGGGCACAGCAAATACCACTACATCCTGATACTGCACTCACAGCATCATGCACAGTCTCATGTATCATCCAATTCATTTATCTCTTACTCATTTATTTTAAAAATTGGTAAGGACTTATGCTAAGATGAATGTCATTCAAGGCTCAGGTGACAAAGTAGTGAAAGATTTAGATGTCAATTGGTCGCATAAATGCATTGCTATAAGCAAACCTAAGGATTGCCCCTGTTCTGGGAGCGAGCCCTAGAAGCTCTCTGGAGATGGTAACCTGGGTGGGGAAAACATACTGTTGAGGAGTAATCTTTCTGTGCACTGTGAAGATGTGTCACTCTGATTGGTTTAATAAAAAGCTGAATGGCCAATAGCTAGGCAGGATATTCAGGCACACCGGCCACTGGGAAGAGGAAGAAGGGAGTCACCAGCCAGATGGGGCAGAAGCAGCATGGGCAGTACAGAACAAAGGTAATAAAACCATGAGACAAAAAAAAGATTGATATAAATGGGTTAATTTAAGTGGTAAGAGCAAGTTAGTTGTGGGAGACCAGCTCCCATGTTTATTTCTTCCCCAGGGACTCTGGAGGAGAGAGGGATAACAGCATTAGGTAAAAGTATAGAGGGGAGAGAAACAGATAGAAACACATGATAGCCTCAGGAGGGTCTGGATCGTTATATACCAGCCCCTACTGTCTCTTCTAAAGGGCCTTTTATAGGAATGCCAAGGGGTAGAGCAAAGACCTTCGCCTCGCACAGCCAAATGCAAACCCTTCCAATCACCTAGTAACTATGCACATGGTCAAGCCATCCTCTAATGCAGCTCTGCTGGGTGAAGCAAGCTCAGATCTCACTGGGAACCTTTGTGGGCCTCCACAGTTAATAACAAGCCTAAGTTATCAGCCAAGCTTTTATAAATAATAATAAGTTTCCATGTCATTATTGGGGAGCTGGTGGTCCTGATAAAAAGTTCCAACTACATCATACAGAACATATGGGAGAAAACCAGGCCAAAAAGAAGAAGAAGAAGAAGAAGAAGAAGAAGAAGAAGAAGAAGAAGAAGAAGAAGAAGAAGAAGAAGAAGAAGAAGAAGAAGAAGAAGAGGGTGTAGGGATAAAGGCCTCAGGGCAAGAGATCTTACAGAGCTTGAGGAATGTGATGGAGGCTAGTGGGGCCCTCCCCTGGGTGCTGCTACCATAGCTACAGCTCCCATCTCCAGGTAGAGCATGGGTTTTTTACTTCTTAGCCTTGAAAAGACACTCTCAGATAATTCATTCAGAAAGCCAGCTGAGGAGTTTTACAGGATCTATGCAAGGAAAGATTATTATATGTGCTAGGCTTGGATTTTCATTGCTAAAGACCACCAGGGCTGCAAAGTGGATCCCAATCAGTAAGGGCCATCAAAAGTCAGTGGCCGCCAGGGCTAGGGACATTGCAGCAGAGAGGAGGCACATCCGTGTGTTGGATGTGAGTGGATGGGAGGTGGAAGTCACAGGATTTGTGACTGAACAGACCTTGCACCTGGGACAGAAGAGGAGCCAAGATTCCAACGTTGGGACCAACTGGATGACAAAGCGAGTTTCCCACCCAGCCAACAACAGAGAAGCAGGTGTGCATGGCAGGTCCTGATTCAGATTTCAGACAGACCCAACTTGACACGCCTTTGTCATTGGCCAGTAGGTTCAATAAATGTCCACTAGTAAATGAAGGAACTAAGCCAGCACTGGAGGGATGTGAAATCCAATGGCAGAGTTTCTTAATGTTGGGGGTTGTGGATTCTCGAGTGTCTACACCGAAAGCTATACACTCTCATTCCCACATACACACAGTTTCATATACAGCCCTAGATTGATTCACAGAACCCCCGGGGATATTGAAATTGAGGTGAAGAGCTTCTGGCGCCTTTCATCAGAACATGAAACCTTCTTTGTTTGGCACTTTATAGCTGTCCTGGAAAAATGCAGAAGCTAGACAGTCTGAGTGATTTCAGTCTCCTTGCTTGCTTCCCTGTATTCTGCTACAACATAAATCTGAGAAATTAAGGGGAAAGTAATCTCCCTTTGCTTTTACTATCAAATAATTCTGTCAGTGAGGGCTCAGCAAGGTAAGATATTCTTCTTTTTACCCAAGCCCCCTCTGTATTGCCATGCCTCAGGAGAAAAGAATGTTCTATAATGGGGGTGGGGAGATTTAGTTGACTAGCCCTTTGGTCTTGGGTTTCCTGTATCTTGTCTTGTCTTTCCTGTATCTTCAGGGTCATTGTCAGCTTTGAAAGGTTCCCTGGCTGCTTGTCTGTGGGACAGCCTGCATCATGTCTGCACCAAGGGCTCAGGTGGTTTGTGTGGCTCTCAGATTTAGAGAATGTGTGGCTCCTGTCTACATCATGAGGTGACCAGTCTTCTGAATCAACAGAGGGAGCTTGTCTTAGTCACTATCCTATTGCTGTGAGGAGACACAATGACCACGACAACTCTTGAAAAGAATTTAATTGGGGCTTGCTTATGGTTTCAGAGGTTTAGTCCTCTTAACTGTGGGGAACATGGCAACAGGCAGGCAGACATGGTGCTGGAGAAGTATCTGAGAGTTCTACATCCAGATCCTCAAGCAGCAGGAAGAGAGAGTGACACTGGGCTGGCATGGGCTTCTGAAACCTCAAAGCCTACCCATAGTGACACACTCCCTCCAACAAGGCCACACCTCCTAACCCTTTTAAATAGTGCCACTTCCTGCTAAACAAGCATTCAAATCTAGGAGCCTATGGCAGCCATTCTCATTCAAACCACCACAGAACTCTACCTTGCCCACACCTTGCTCAGTTTCCCAACCATTAGTAGACAAGTTGGTTCCATCTGCAGGGCTTTGTACATGCTACTGACAATGCTCTATGAATGGTCCATCTTGTGGGAGTTTGTGTCATCTGTTCAGATGGTCAGATACGGCCACAGGAGGGAGCCGTTCTGCATCAGCCTGGCCCTGACTCCATCCGTCCTGCCTTCAGCACCTCAGTTCATCTCTGAAGCAACACTCCTGAACTAACTTTCTTTAAATCTCAGTATATACTTATTCCTTGCCGATGCTAGCGACCACTTCCACATCCCATTTAAACAAAAAGCCAGAAAGTTTGAACTTGTCTCATGTCCTTTGTAAGCACACTCGTGGGCTGTAGAGATCTGGAATGTCACTGTGCTCTGCTGTGTCAGCAGCAGTTGCAGCAGTGATGATGATGGTGATGATGGTGGTGGTGATGATGGTGATGATGATAGTGATGGTGATGATAGTGATGGTGATGATGGTGTTGATGGTGATGATGATGGTGGTGATGGTGGTGATGATGGTGATGATGATAGTGATGGTGATGATGATGATGATGATGATAGTGATGGTGATGATGGTGATGGTGATGATGATAGTGATGGTGATGATGATAGTGATGGTGATGATGATAGTGATGGTGATGATGGTAGTGATGGTAATGGTAGTGGTGGTGATGGTAATGATGATGATGGTGATGGTGATAATTATGGTAATGATGATGATGGTGGTGGTGGTGATGATGATGATGATGGTGATGGTGGTGATGATGATGGTGGTGATGATGGTGGTGGTGGTGGTGGTGGTGGTGATGATGATGATGGTGGTGGTGGTGGTGATGATGATGTAGGTGTGTTTTTAGCCCACTTTTATAGGTGAGGAAACTATGGCTTAAAGGGTTAGTTCACTTGTTCAGTGCTACATAGATAAGTGGTAAGGAGAGTTTAAAGAGGTACAACACTACAATTAACTACTAAACTGTTATTTCTCCCATAGCGGAGAGTAGAGCCCTTCCCCAGAATACCAAACTTCTAGAAGAACTAAAAAACAAGTCAGGTGTTCGGGTTACATGTCCCCAGGCTAAGTTCCAGAGCTCAGGGAGCAGCTGGTCAGAGGTCATGGAAGCCTGGAAGTCACTGCCGGAGTCAGTGTTGTTCCAGCCCAAGTCAGTCAGTGTCTTGGAGACACTGGAAAGTTCCCATCTTCTGAAGCCATTTATGGCTGTCACCCACCAGGGGGATGCCAGGGGGAATGGTCTCCACTCTCTCTGTGTCTCAAATATCACCTCTTAACCAAATATATACATACATGTATATAATATATATGCATATATATTATATATATAAAAAGCCATGCTGTTATAGTTAACTTCGGTTGTCAACATGACATACTTGGGAAAAGGGAACCTTGATTGAGGAATTGCCTCCATCAGATCAGCCTGTGGTCATGGCTGTGAGGCATTTTCTTAATTGCTAATTAATGTCCACTGTGGGCAGGGCCATCCCTGGGCAGGTAGATCTGGGCTGTATAAGAAAGCAGGCTGGGCAAGACGTGTGAACAAGCCAGTGAGCAGGCCCCCTCCATGGTCTGCTTCAGTTCCTGCCTCCAGGTGTCTGCTTGAGTTCCTGCCCTGGCTTCCTTTAATGATGGACTCTAACCTGGAAGATGTGACCAGTGTTTTCTTCCCGCACATTGCTTTTGGTCAGTGCTTTCATCACAGCAGCAGAAAGAAAACAAGAAGGAAGAAGCCTGAGAGTGTTGTTCCAAGGCTTGCCTCCCCTGTGGTACGGGAACAACCATTCAAAGGTAGCAAGAGTTGCCAGGTGGCCATTTGCTGAGTAGAAAATACCATTCGCTTCCAGAGAAGGTGTGGCAGCTGGCCTCTGAGTCAGGGCTAATAGTCTCCACCTGCTGGTACCCACCACATGCCTGTGCAGGCCACATCCATATTCTACCAAGATGGGTGCCTGTGAGCAATGTGATGCTGTCCCTTCTGATAGCAGCTTCTAAATTACTGTGCATTCTGTCTTGGGAGAAATCTCCCTGGCTCTGAGGAAATCAGCTGCCATGCTGTAGAGACAATCCATCAATTGCTAGGGAAAGGAAAAACCAGATGCACAAGGAAGGATATGGCATCGAGTCCTGGGACTAGGGAAGTGTTCAAAAAATGTGGTCACATGTGCCACTGGACACTGGTATTTTCATCCCATTGCTGTAGCCGAGGCTTGGTGTAGCTAGAGTTTTCCTGCCTGGCCCACAGTCAGGACAAATCTCTCTCACCCGCCAGTCCCACAGTCACTCAGACCCGACCAAGTAAACAGAGACTTATATTGCTTACAAACTGTATGGCCGTGGCAGGCTTCTTGCTAACTCTTCTTACAGCTTAAATTAATCCATTTCTATAAATCTATACCTTGCCACGTGGCTCGTGGCTTACCGGCATCTTCACATGCTGTTTGTCATCCTGGCGGCTGGCAGTGTCTCTCTGACTCAGCCTTCCACTTCCCAGCTTTATTCTCCTCCTTGTCCCGCCTACACTTCCTGCCTAGCCAATGGCCAATCAGTGTTTTATTTATTGACTAATTAGCAACACATTTGCCATACAGAACATCCCACAGCACTTCCCCCATTTTTTTTTCAAAAAGGAAGGTTTTAACCTTAACAAAGTAAAATTACATATAATTTGGGAATTTGGGCGTAGCTTCTCTTACTACTTCCTGCTGGAGGGGGGCGCTGTATCTTATGGGGACACAAGGAAAATTTTAGGATCATGGAGTAGTCCGTGAGGCTGTATCATCTGAGCCAGTTGCCTTCAAACCGTTCTGGATGTTGGATCATCTGGGCCATGGTATCATCGGAGACCTTTCAGGGGGTCTTGGCTGGTCAAACCTGATGTATCTTAATCTGGAACAAATCCATAGCCTCTGGCTTTCTGTGGGAACAAAAGCAGAGTCTCCTTTCCAAAGCAACATATCCTTATATTCAAATTTTGAAGTCAAGGTACCTTTAAAATATACATTTTGGCATACCTCAACAGCTTTTACAATCAAAAGTTTTTCTGCAGTTAAAAGTCCCATAGACAACATAATGCAGATTCTCTGTGTAATATCCATTTTTACGTGGCTTATTTTTTATACTACCTTTACTGTCTCTTTAAAGACTTTATTTTTTAAAACTATGTATTTGTTTCTATAACTCTATATATCATCTTTTTTGTCTCTTTCAAGCCTACGTATCTTTTATACACATTGTAAACTATTACATCTGAATCTGTCTTATTGTGAATCTATTCCCTTAAACTGCAGCAGCTGTGGCTGCTGGCTCCACCCACCTCAGCTCCCCAACATGGCGGTGTTACCTTTTCCACCAGCTCTGGGAGTTATCATGGGTCTATGCTTTTATCCAAGCAGCGTGTAGTCCAGAAACCTCTTTTTTTGTTTTATACCTACAAAGGCTAAATCCACCACACAGCTTAATGTGCCACTTGCAGAGGCCTCATTCCTGCCATACAGCAGGTCGTGCACACTAGGAACCCACAAGTAGCTCAAACCGGCAGCTGCCGCTCATTTGAGAGAGACAATTAGGAACTGTTTTTAGCTCCATTTTAGAATCTTTTTTCTCAGTTTTTAGGTGGAAATTCTTGCCACCACGTTGGACGCCATTTGTAGCTAGAGTTTTCCTGCCTGGCCCACAGTCAGGACAAATCTCTCTCACCCGCCAGTCCCACAGTCACTCAGACCCGACCAAGTAAACAGAGACTTATATTGCTTACAAACTGTATGGCCGTGGCAGGCTTCTTGCTAACTCTTCTTACAGCTTAAATTAATCCATTTCTATAAATCTATACCTTGCCACGTGGCTCGTGGCTTACCGGCATCTTCACATGCTGTTTGTCATCCTGGCGGCTGGCAGTGTCTCTCTGACTCAGCCTTCCACTTCCCAGCTTTATTCTCCTCCTTGTCCTGCCTATACTTCCTGCCTGGCCACTGGCCAATCAGTGTTTTATTTATTGACTAATTAGCAACACATTTGCCATACAGAACATCCCACAGCAGCTTGGACATGTGACTACATCCCTAGTTCTCCCTAGATTCCTACATGTAAATTCCTATGACTTGAGTCTGGGCTCCTTGCAGCCAGCCTGACCAGCACATATGGTTACATATGCAGGAGACTCTCTTGGCCCTTTGTGATCTGACAATAGAAAACCCGTGCGAGAAGCTCCTGTGTTGCTTTGGGGCTGGCATGAGAGGCCCTCTTGACAGAGCTCAGCATCTAAATGCATGGCTATCTCTGCGGGACAGAATTATCCCTGACAAGTGAGGGAAAAGAGCCCAAGATCTGCTGCAACCAGAAGACCGTTCCAGCCACTGCACTGTGCAACTTCCTTTTCCGCCAGGAGCTCTAGTTAATAGTTAATATGAAAAGTATACTGATCAAAATCCTAACAATCCCACATTGGTCCCCTGCAGGTTCAGCCAATGAATTTGACCTGCTGACTCTCACTTTTAAACCATTTGTCCTCCCCTCCCCCCCCTTCCCATGAATGCTTTTAGGACATCTGAAGACACTTTTCTTGCTTTCCTTTAACACAGATGCCTTGGCTCTCACGCCACCATCTACTGTCTGTCTAAAGGCTGTACTCACCTGTCTAGTGGTGACTGCTCTCCACATGGGCCGGCAGGACTCCCTACAGGAAGCTGAGTGCTTGGGAGCACCATCTGTAGACGGAGGATGAGGATGAAGGGGGCGGGGTGGTGATATCAAAAACAGGGAAGGTAGTGCAAAGACATGGCAAGAACGGATGATGGGGGCATCATTTTGTTCTCAGAGGTCAAAGGTCAGACCTGCGGGTGCTGAAAAGGCTGACGTATTACACGTTCTGTTTCTACATTTCCTCTCAAGGACAATCACGTCCTACCTGTTAATCTAGCAATGTTATTGTTCTGGTCGACCTCAGGGCAATAGCAGAATAACAGGGGTGCCTGAGCTCCCCAGAGAGGTTGTTGGATCCACACCGAGACCCACTCCTTCAACAGACTCGGCTCTGGGAAACAGGAGCACGCTGAAAAGGCAGGCCATTATGCAGAGATGAAGGCAGAGAGCTCAGCTCCATGGGAAATGGGATCATCTGGTGCCTGACTTTGACACCTCCCTGTGGCGTGACGCAGCTGCCCGCATCAGCTTCCACAGTAGGCGATTATCTTGGAAACTGCCTATTTTCTTAATTATGCTCTTGTTTCTTTCAGGATATTAATTCGGTTTCCCACACATTCCATATATTCACCAGATTAGGATTATAAACTTGCAGACCTCCAAACATGCATCATTTTAAACACATCCCTTTATGAGTAAAACACATCCCTTTTACGTATAGACGAGAAACACGAAGTGGGCAGTGTGCTGGCCAACACTGTCACTGTAGGATAGTGCTTCCCTGTGTTATCCTCTGTCTTCCATCAAAGGGTGCTGGGAACAGCTCCAGGAGAGGGGATCTGGCCTGAATTGGAGGGAGACTGGGCTGGCAGGTGGGGGAGGAGGGCCCACAAGCTCAGGCCTGTATTAGTGACTATCCTTCTTTACCCATTTTGTGCATTGAATATCCAGTGCATTTTGGCATTTTTATACTCTGTTGGTACTCACTGCAGACAAGGTACAGGAGGCTACACATCATTTAGCACACATGACTCCACCCTAAAATTCTCCCCGTCCCTGTCCACAGTCCCTTACTCCACACAGAATGCATTCCCTGATTCTCTCAACCTTGACCCTCCAACCCACCCTTTCTGCTGAGCTCAGAAGACTCTGGTTCCTAACCAGGAGAGTTTGCCGTAACATCTTCTCAACCGTGTTTATGCCATAGGGAGCCACAACTGACTCAGTTTCCCAGTTTGAATCTGAAGTCTATTCTGAGTCAATAGAGTTCAAGCTTGCTTACTCCAGGGCTGTGAGAAAGTCCTGATTCGCCTGCTGTACTGTCAATGCTTTTAACATTAGCTATTGGTTATTGTTAGCCATAGTCCCCTCCACTCCTTCCAAGCTGTCAGAGACACCTGCCTGGCATTCAGGGGAGTGTGAGAGTGATAAAGGGTAGCTTTACTTTGTCCCTTGAAGCAGGGTTAGTGATTCTTCACTCCTTACTATTGGTGAAATTATTAAGGCCACTCCACGTAGTTAAAAGGGAGGTTTATTTTGTGGGGTAGCTTACAAGTGAATGGATAGTTTACAGAGTCTGGGAAAGGCGTGGCGCAGTCCGGTGGTGTTCCCTGGAGAACTCTGCTTGGTCTACCTCCAGTGTCCAGGGTCCAGGAACCAAGAGAGGCGATGCATCTAGATCTCGGGTCTTCAGGGTCCTCTCTCAGCCCCGCCTTGTAGGCGTGACAGTTACCGAAGCCTCAATGGGGGTTGGAACTTCCCGATCAAAGCTGGAATGGCTACCCACTACACCTTACAATAGCAGGTGGGACAGTGACCACCCCGAGCCGGACCATAGGAGGAGCACTGCTGATAGTCATTGGGAAACCGGCTCAGGCGAGAGGTAAGAGAGAAAAAGCAACAAGCCATAATGTTGGCAGCCCTTTCTTGGCGCTTCTGGGCTGACAATTGTTCTGGAAGCAGAATGGCCTTTCTAAAACACTCCGCTGTCTAGGGGTTTCCCAGGGCTAAGAATGAAAACAAGTTCAGTTGCTTTGCATTGGCCAACGGTGAAACAGTCCAGAGGGGCTCCTGTTAGAGCAGTGGCCAGCTGTTGTCACCGTGACCCTGAACTAGCAGCACGTCAACAAACGGAGCACAGAGCCGTCTCTGCCTCCTGCTTGCTCTCTCTGGTTTTGACAGACGCTGGCCAGGAGTCCTGTCTCTTTCCTGCCGTCCCTGGTGGCAGCCCTCTGGCAGTCTGCCTTCCCAGCAGCCCTGTGGAATGAGCAGGGCCCTGTCAATGTGCCACGGTAATGGGCATGTGGTTTTATTTCAGGTCTGAACTGTCTTGTCCCCTAACCCCCAAGTCCCACCCTTCCATGTGCGGCTCCAGCCAGGAGCGGCTAAGCTCTGAGGAACTAGACAGGCAGTTAAGTTCAGGGGTCACTTTTTGATCTTCTGAAGCAACAGCTCTTTTCACTTGAGACACCTCATCTTTCAAATGATGGTGACAAGGCTTCCTTCAGTCTACAGATGACTCCATGTGCTTAGCCCCTATACAATGCAGTCCTTAAAACCAACAGAGACTGACAAGTATCAGTGACTCTAAATTCCACATTCACAGGACAGAAAATCTGATAGATCCAGCTCAAGTGAGTGCCGGAGCCTGCGGACAGACAGTCAGCTGGGTAGCTGGGTAGAGGCATGCGGATTGTAGAGACAATGAAGAAGACAGAAAAGAGTCAAGAGGACTGCCAGTCACTGCCGGACAGTGCCTGAGTTTATTTCACAGCCAGCTTATACACAGTCTTGAAGGACAGAGGTAGAACAATGCACAGCACAGACATTCAGCCACTATCTATCCCGTCCTTGAGTCAAGGAGCAGGGAGTTTCATCTTCTATCTCGATGTACCTCTGGCTGGCATCAGCAGCCTGTGTCTAGCTAGATAGTATGTTCCTTCCCATGGACTAATCAGGACTTTCTCACCACAGCCCTTCAAGGAGACTCTGAGGGCTAATCAGGACTTTCTCACAGGCCTGGAGCAAACAAGCTTGAACTCTATTGATATCAAGCTCCCGCCCCTGGGATGAGACACAGTCACTGCCTCTGTTAAGGATAAAGACAGAGGCCAGCTTGGCCAAGGAGGCTTACTAGCCGAGTTTGGGTTTCACTGCACCCATTTCACAAAAAGAAATTGCCTCGCCAAGTCAGCTTCCCCTTGTGTAGCAGGAATCTTAAAAGTTCTTATTAATAAAACCAATCCGGAGCCAGGTACTGGGGTGAACGCTGGAAAATCAGAGAGACAGAACAGGCCACAGCCACCTCACCTCGCCAGTTCCTCAGCTGGTCCTGTTTCCTCAGACTGGAAGCCTCTGAGTCCTCATCCGAATGAATCTCAGCTGAACTGTGTTGCTCAAAGCCTAAAAGTTTAACCAGCCAAATGCTTCTAGTTTCTGGTCTTCACACGCCTTATATATCTTTCTCTTTCTGCCCTCACTCCCTGGGATTAAAGACTGGCTTTCTGGGATTAAAGGCGTGAGTCACCATGCCTGGCTGTATCCTTGAACAGATGGATTTCTGCCTCTGGAATGCTAGGATTAAAGGCGTGTGCTGCCACTGCCTATCCTCTATGTTTAATATTGTGGCTGTTCTGTCTCTGACCCCAATAACTTTATTAGGGTGCACAATATTTCAGGGAACACAATACCACCACACCCTTGTTTGTGTGTTCCTTAGTGGGACACCGAGATTTCTCCTTTCTCACTGTGGACCCCCACTCTGTAGTTGGTAACCACCTTTGGTAGCAAATTTTTAATGTTTATTTTTAGTATATATATATGTTTTTCCTGCATATGTGTATGTGCCTTGGATCCCCTGGAACTGGAATGAGAGGTAGTTGTGATTTGCCATGCAGATGCTGGGAACTGAACCCTGGTCCTCCGGAAGAACAGGCTTAACCACTTAGCCATCTCTCCAGCCCTGGTAACATAATTTTAACTAATGTGCAGCCACTTTTCCTTTTAAAACACACTTTCAGTCTTGTTTTTTCCCCAGCACTCCCATGGCAAATGCTAACTTGTTTTTTTTTCCAATATTGCATATTAAAAACATTTGTTTGTGCTAATATTATTCAGTCTCACATAACTATAAACTCTCACATCATCTGCCTCTCTTTACTGATTCCAAAAGAGGTTACTGAAATAAACGTTAAGAGAGAAATGTGAATTTTTTTCTTTTTTTTTACTCTTTTTCCTTTTACTGAAAATAGATTCTTTACACAATCTATCCTGATTAGCCTCCTCTCCCTTACCTCCTCTAATTCCTCCCCTCCTTCCTACCTCTCCTCCCCTCCAGATCTACTCTCTTTATGTTGCTCACTAGAAAAGAACAGACTTCTAAGAAATAACAACCAAACATGACAAAATAAAATATAATAAGATGAAGCAAAAGCTATCATATTGAAGTTGGACACAGCAACCCAACAGAAAATGAAGAGTCCCAAGAGCAAGCATAAGAATCAGAGACCCACTCATTCTCACACTCAAGAATCCCATAATTATCTTAGTATTTCCAAGATAATAGCTATAATAGGTTGTTTCCAACTTCTGGCTGTTATGAATGAAGCCACAATGAATATGGTTGAGCAAGTGTCTCTGTGATAGGATGGAACATCCTTTGGATATATGCCCAAGAGTGGTATAGCTGGATCTTGAGGTAAATTGATTCCCAACTTTCTGAGGAATTGCCACACTGATTTCCTTAATGGCTGTAGAAGTTTGCACTCCCACCAGCAATGAAGGAGTGTTCCCCTTGCTCCACATCCTTCCCAGCATGAGCTGTCACTTGTGTTATTGATCTTAGCCATTCTGACAGGTGTAAGATGGAGTCTCAAAGCAGTTTTGACTTGCATTTTCCTGATGGCTAAGGATGTTGAACATTCCTTTAAGTGTTTCTTAGGCTTTTGAGTTTCCTCTATTGAAAATTCTGTTTAGATATGTACCCCATTTTAAAAATTGGATTATTTTGGTGGGTTTTTTTATATCTAGATTCTTGAGTTCTTTACATATTTTGGATATTAGCCCTCTATTGGATGTGGAGTTGGTAAAAAGTTTTTTCATTCCACTTTGTCTGAATGATGATATCCTTTGACATGCAGAAGCATCTCACTTTCATGAGGTCCCATTTATTAATTGTTGATCTTAGTGCCTGTGCTATTGGTGATCTGCTCAGGAAGTTGTCTCCTGTGCCAATGAGTTCAAGGCTATTTCTATCAGGCTCAGTGCATCTGGCTTTATGTTGAGGTTTTTGATCCACTTGGACATGAGTTTTGTGCACGGTGATAAATATAGGTCTATTTACATTATTCTACATGCAGACATCTAGTTAGACCAACACTATTTGTTGAAGATGCTGTCCGTTTTTCCAGTGCCTATTTCTGGCTTCTTTGTCAAAAATCAATTGTCCATATGTGGATTTATGTCTGGCTCTCTTCAATTTAATTCCATTGATTGGTGTGTCTGTTTTTATGTTAATACCATGCAGATTTTATTACTATAATTCTTCAGTACAACATGAAATTAGGAATGGTGATACTTCTAGCAGTTCTTTACTGTTCAGGATTATTTTAGCTATTCTGGGTTTTTTGTTTTTCCATATGAAAATTCTCCTTTCAGGTTGAGAATTGTCCTTTCAAGGTCTGTAAACAATTGTGTTGGAATGTTGATTGCATTGAATCTGTAGCTTGCTTTTGGTAAGGTAGCAATTTTTACTATGTTAATCATACCAATCCATGAGCATAAGAGGTCTTTCCATCTTCTGATATCTTCAATTTCTTTCTTCAAAGACTTAAAGTTTTATCATACAAATCTTTCACTTCTTTGGTCAGAGTTACCCCAAAATATTTTTATTGTATGAGGCTACTGTGAAATGTGTTGTTTCCCTGATTTCTTTCTCAGTCTGTCATTTGTATAGAGGAGGGCTGCTGAATTTTGTAGTTAATCTTGTATCCAGCTACTTTGCTGAAGGTGTTTATCAGCTGTAGGAGTTCCCTGGCAGCATTTTTTAGGTCGCTTATGTAGACTATCATATCATCTGCAAATAGTGGACGTTTGACTTCTTCCTGCCTAATTTATATCCCCTTGATCTCCTTTTGTTGTCTTATTGCTTTAGCTAAGACTTCAAGTACTATATTGAATAGGAAAGAGTGGACAGCTGTTGTGGAATATCTTTTTGTACGCTGTGACTATGTGTTTCTCTGATTGGTTGATAAATAAATCTGCATTGGCCTATGGCAGGGCAGGATGGAGCCAGGAGGGAAAACCCTAGAGAGACAGTGAGAGGAAAAAGAAGAGTAAGGGGAGACGCCAGCCGCCGCCCAAGAAGCAGCAAGATGCCAGCAGATCGTATAGATTAATAGAAATGGGTTAAGTTGTAAGAGCTAGCTAGGAAGAAGCTTGAGCCATAGGCCACCCAGTTCATAATTAATATAAGCCTCTATGTGTTTACTTGGGTCTGAGCGGCTGTGGGACTGGGTGAGACACAGGAAAATTTCCTACTACAAACAGTCTTGTCTTGTCTCTGATTTTAGTGGAATTGCTGCAGGTTTCTCTCCATTTAATTTGATGTTGACTATAGGCTTGCTGTAAATTACCTTTATTATATTTAGGTATGCCCCTTGTATCTCTAATCTCTCCAGGACTTTTATCATGAAGGGGTGTTGGATTTTGTCAAAGGCCTTTTCTGCATTTAATGAGATGATCATGTGCTGTGGGATGGTCTGTATGTCAAATGTGTTGCTGATTTGGTCAATAAATAAATCACTGATTGACCAGTGGCCAGGCAGGAAGTATAGGCGGAACTAACAGAGAGGAGAATTGAGAGAACAGGAAGGCGGAAGAGAGACACTGCCAGCCGCCACCATGACAAGCAGCATGTGAAGATGCCAGTAAGCCACGAGCCACGTGGCAAGGTATAGATTTATAGAAATGGATTAATTTAAGATATAAGAACAGTTAGCAAGAAGCTGGCCATGGCCATACAGTTTATAAGCAATATAAGTCTCTGTGTTTACTTGGTTGGGTCTGAGCGGCTGTGGGACTGGCGGGTGTCAGAGATTTGTCCTGACTGTGGGCCAGGCAGGAAAACTCTAGCTACAATCATGTGGGTTTTTTTTTCTTTCAGTTTGTTTATATGGTGGATTACATTTATTGATGATCATATATTAAGCCATCCCTGCATCTCTGTGATGAAACCTACTTGATCATGGTGAAGGGTTCTTGAGTTTTGTTTGCAAGTACTTTATTAAATATCTTTGCATCTATGTTCATAAGGGAAATTGGTCTGTAATTCTCTTTCTTTCTTGAGTCTTTATGTAGTTTGAGTATCAGGGTAACTGTGACCTGATAAAATGAATTGGGCAATGTTCATTCTACTTCAATTGTGTGGAATAATTTGAAATGTGTTGGTGTTAACTTTCTTTGAAAGTTTGGTAGAATTCTGCACCAAAACCTTCTGGTCCTGAACACTTTTTAGTTAGGAGACTCTTAATGACTGCTTCTATTTCACTAGGGGTTATAGGTATATTTAAATTGTTTATCTAATCTTGATTTAACTTTGGTAAGTGGTACCTACCAAGAAAATTATCTCTTTCTTTTTAGATTTTCCAATTTGGTGGAGTAAAGGTTTTTAAAAATATGTCCTTATAATTCTCTTGATTCCCTCAGTGTCTGTTGTTATGTCCCCCTTTTCATTTCTGATTTGTTAATTTGGATATTCTCTCTCTGTCTTTTTGTTAGTTGGGGTGAGGTTTGGTCTATCTTGTGATTTTATCCAAGACCAACTCTTAGTTTCGTTGGTTCTTTGTATTGTTCCCTTTCCTTCTATTTTAATGACTTCAGCCCTGAGTTTGGTTGTTTCTTATTGTGTACTCCTTTCAGGTGTGCTGTTAAGTTGCTAGTATGAGATCTCTCCAATTTCTTTATGTAGGCACTTAGTGCTATGAACTTTCTTCTTAGCACCACTTTCATTGTGTCCTATAAGTTTGGGTGTGCTGTGCCTTCATTTTTATTGAGTTCTAGAAAGTCATTGATTTCTTCCTTCATTTCTATCTTGACCCAGTTTTCATTCAGTAGAGAGCTGTTTAGTTCCCACGAGTTTGGAAGGTTTCTGTTGCTGTTGATCCCCAGCTTTAATCCATGGTGGTCTGATAAGATGCAGGGAGTTGTTTCAGTTTTCTTGTATCTGTTGAGCCTTGCTTTGTGCCCAAGTATGTGGTCAGTTTTGGAGAACGCTCTGTGAGGTACAGAGAAGAAGGTATATTCTTTTGTGTTTGGGTGAAATGTTATTTAATTATTTGTTAACTCCATTTGGTTTATAGCATCTGTTAGCTCCAGTATCTCTCTGTTTAGTTTGTGTCTGGATGACCTGTCTATTGGTGAAAGTAGGGTATCAAAGTCTCCCACTATTAGTGTTTGGGGGTCAATATGTGATTTAAGCTGTACTAGTGTTTCTTTTACAAACTTGGATGCCTTTGTGTTTGGGGCATGTATGTTATGAATTGAAATGTTATTTTTCCTTTGATGAGTTTTGGTTTGAAGTTTATTTCGTTAGATATTAAAGTGGCTATACCAGCATGCTTCTTAGGGTCATTTGCTTGGAATATTTTTTCCAACCCTTTACCGCTGTGGTACTATCTATCTTTGATGTTGAGGTATGTTCTTTGGATGCAGGAAAAGGATGGATCCTGTTTTCTTATCCATTCTGTCAGTCTGTGTCTTTTTATTGGGGAATTGAGACCACTGATAGTGAGAGATGCACTGGCACACGCCCGTAGTCCTAACTACTGGGGAGGCTGAGACAAAACGATTGCTTGGATCCAGGCATTCTGGCCTGTAGTGCACTATGCTGTTCAGGTGTCCACACTAAGTTTGGCATCAATATAGCGACCTCCCAGGAGTGGGGAACTACAGGTTGCCTAAGAAGAGGTGAACCAGCCCAGGTCAGGAATGGAGCAGGCCAACACTCGAGTGCTGATCAGTGAATTCCTTCTTACAGTCCCATCCTGCTAAGGGCTATAAGTTTTCTGATCTAGTAATTAAAAGAATTTCTTATGAAAAAGCTATTGACTGTGGGTAGGAGACTTAACTGTGAAAATGTTCATCTCAGCAATGCAGAAGATCTCACCTCAATACTCAATAACTGAGTGTACCATGGCAAAATGGAGTACCATGCAGCCATTAGGGAAACACTATAAAAATACCTGTATTGACTTGGAAAGATGTGCATGCTACATCTGGAATGCAAAAACCAGTACACACACAACACACACATACACACCCCATTCATGGGAAATTATGAACAGTAAAAGCACACGTTTAGTATATACTACTAAATATAATCATCAGTACTACATCTCTGAGATGAAATTATGGCTGTTTATTTTTTAATCGAATTTCAGTTTATTGGATTACCATGATTTTGTTACAACAAATTGAATTCCATGTGTAATAAAAATTATTAAAAATAAAATGCATTATGTTGCAGCCTGCATGTACTAGAATATCCTCATAAGCCAAAGAACTTCATAGCCATTGAAATCTGATTCTGGTTAAGCAGTCCACAAATCCCCCTGTGGTAGGGATGAGGTCATTATCTGGGACAGTCAGTTGCAGACGCCACATGAGTGAGTTCCACCCTTGTTATCGAGGCCAAACCCAGGGAACAACGGGCAGTCTGCAGGGCAGTACACGAAGGCAAGTCTTCCTGTGGCCTCCTGAGCATCCATTTGTTAATCCTTTCAGTTAAGTCCCTAAAATCCATTGAAAGCTCAACTATGCTTCTGCTTTTACCTTTGAAAAGTCTACAACATTCACTGCATAGGAAAGTAAGTACCTCTTCTGTTGTTAGACCAGAAATAAAACAGAAAGACTCATGCCTTCGACAAACTGGGCAGTGTTCAGGGAAAGCGCCATGTGAAGGAGGCAGGCCTAAGCTCAAGTCCTTTGAAGGTAGGCCCACCTTCTCACCCTAACTTGGCCTCTTTTCCAGCTATTTGGCCTTGGATAATCGATTTAGCTTCTCTCAGCCTGTTTCTCATCCTAAAAATAGGAAGGTGGAGCTAGAAAGATAGCTCCATGGTCAAGAACACTCTGCATTCTTGCAGAGGACACAGGTTCAGCTCCCAGCCTCTATGGTGGGCAGCTCACAACCACCTGTAACTCCAGCTGCAGAGGATCCAACACCTTCTGGTCTTCAGAGGCATCTGCACTCATGTACACAAAAAGATACACACTTACATGTAGCTAGAGTTTTCCTGCCTGGCCCACAGTCAGGACAAATCTCTCTCACCTGCCAGTCCCACAGCCGCTCAAACCCGACCAAGTAAACACAGAGACTTATATTGGTTACAAACTGTATGGCCGTGGCAGGCTTCTTGCTAACTCTTCTTACAGCTTAAATTAATCCATTTCCATTAATCTATACCTTGCCACATGGCTCGTGGCTTACCGGCATCTTCACATGCTGTTTCTCATCATGGTGGCTGGCAGTGTCTCTCTGACTCAGCCTTCCACTTCCCAGCTTTATTCTCCTCCTTGTCCCGCCTACACTTCCTGCTTAGCCAATGGCCAATCAGTGTTTTATTTATTGACTAATCAGCAACACATTTGCCATACAGAACATCCCACAGCACTTGCCCCTTTTCTTTTTTAAAAAGGACGGTTTTAACCTTAACAAAGTAAAATTACATATAATTTAGGAATTTGGGTGTAGCTTCTCTTACTACTTCCTGCTGGAGGGGTGCGCTGTATCTTATGGGGACACAAAGAAAATTTTAGGATCATGGAGTAGTCCGTGAGGCTGTATTGTCTGAGCCAGTTGCCTTGAAACCATTCTGGATGTTGGATCATCTGGGCCATGGTGTCATGGGAGACCTTTCAGGGGGTCTTGGCTGGTCAAACCTGATGTATCTTAATCTGGAACAAATCCATAGCCTTTGGCTTTCTGTGGGAACAAAAGCAGAGTCTCCTTTCCAAAGCAGCACATCCTTACATCCAAATTTTGAAGTCAAGGTACCTTTAAAATATACATTTTGGCATAACTCAACAGCTTTTACAATCAAATGTTTTCCTGCAGTTAAAAATCCCAAAGACAACACAATCCAGATTCTCTGTGTAATATTCATCTTCATGTGGCTTATTTTTTATATTAATTTTACTCTTTCTTTAAAGACTTTATTTTTTAAAACTATGTATTTGTTTCTATAACTGTATATATCACCATATATCACCTTTTTTGTCTCTTTCAAGCCTACATATCTTTTACACACATTGTAAACTATTACATCTGAATCTGTCTTATTGTGAATCTATTGCTTTAAACTGCAGCAGCTGTGGCTGCTGGCTCCGCCCACCTCAGCTTCCCAACATGGCAGTAGTATGTTTTCCGCCAGCTCTGGGAGCTATCGTGGGTCTATGCTTTTATCCAAGCAGCGTGTAGCCCAGAAACTTCTTTTGTTTTGTACTAGCAAAGGCTAAATCCACCATGCAGCTTAACGTGCCACTTGCTGAGGCCTCAATCCCACCATACTTCAGGTCCAGCGCACACGCTAGGAACCCACCAGTAGCTCAAACCGGCAGCTGCTGCTCATTTGAGAGAGACAATTAGGAACTGTTTTTAGCTCCATTTTAGAATCTTTTTTCTCAGTTTTTAGGTGGAAATTCTTGCCACCACATTGGATGCCATTTGTAGCTAGAGTTTTCCTGCCTGGCCCACAGTCAGGACAAATCTCTCTCACCTGCCAATCCCACAGCCACTCAAACCCGACCAAGTAAACACAGAGACTTATATTGGTTACAAACTGTATAACCATGGCAGGCTTCTTGCTAACTGTTTTTACATCTTAAATTAATCCATTTCCATTAATCTATACCTTGCCACATGGCTCATGGCTTACCGGCATCTTCACATGCTGTTTCTCATCATGGTGGCTGGCAGTGTCTCTCTGACTCAGCCTTCCACTTCCCAGCTTTATTCTCCTCCTTGTCCCGCCTACACTTCCTGCCTAGCCAATGGCCAATCAGTGTTTTTTTTTGTTTTTTTTTTTTGGTTTTTCGAGACAGGGTTTCTCTGTGTAGCTTTGCGCCTTTCCTGGGACTCACTTGGTAGCCCAGGCTGGCCTCGAACTCACAGAGATCTGCCTGGCTCTGCCTCCCGAGTGCTGGGATTAAAGGCGTGCGCTACCACCGCCCGGCTGAGTGTGTTATTTATTGACTAATCAGCAACACATTTGCCATACAGAACATCCCACAGCACTTACACATACAATTAGGAAATAAAAAGAAATCTTAGAAGAAATGGGATGGTTAATAGCCATTTTCCTCCTTGGTCATATTGAGGAGTTAAAGTAAAATGTGCAAACACCTGGTAGCCTAAGGTCTGCTGTAGCCTAAATTCTTAACAAATGAGGTGATTGTTACAACAGATTTGGGGCACTCAACCTGTGCTTGACTGCAGTCTCTGTGACTTCTCTCTGAGGCCACTTGCCACCTAGCCCAGCAGACTCTCTCAATACCTGTGAAATAAGTTGCACATTCCTAAAACTGTTCTTGCCTTTGACCCACTAATCCTGTTCTTTGGAATTTATTCAGCAAAAGCCATTAAGATGGAGAAGGGAATAAAGGTATCCATTGTTTCAAATGTTACTGAGGATGGACAAAGAAATCAGAAATAATCCACGTGCTCATAAAAGGGAGAATAATTAAATAAATCATGACATAAAAGTGATGTGAAACATTATGATTGTTAAATGTGATTCTAAGATCCATGTAGCAATGTGGCAAACTGAGGGGACACTACAAACGAAAGCAGAGGCTGAATTGTAGGTATCCTGTGAGCTACAGATCTACAAATGTGCAGCAAGTGGACGAAGGCCATCAGGGAACTCAGATGAAGAGTCATCATGTTGGAGGTGTTAGAAATCTGCCCTCACTCCAGCATGACCGCACAGGCGCAGTTCAGGAGTTAAGCAAAGGGTCTTCCGTCTCATGTCATCAGTGTGCCCTGGCGACTACTCCGTGGTGTAGCTCCGTTCCAGGAGCCCTTAAAAAGCCAGTCTCAGACCCCACCCTCCCTCTCTGCTCTGCTCTCTCCCCCACCTCACTATCTCTCCCTGTGCTCTCCACACATGCTCCTCGACCCCTCTTCCTCTCAATAAAGCTCTCCTCTACTAAGCAACCGGGTTCTGTCGTGACCGTGACCTTTCTGCTGTACCATTTATCATTCATTTCAGGAGGGTCAAAGAGTGGGTGGATTTTCCTTTACTATTGTCATTATATTTATATATATTTACCATAAATATATATTTATTTGTGATAAATAACTCACCAAGAGTTACACACAGTTGTCGTGCAGAGCATGACATTAGACCACCATTGTCCTTTAGTGACTTAGCTTGAAACAGTACTTTGCCAAGAAAAGTCTCAGAGAAGACTTCATGGGAAGCTATATGTTGGGACAAAGGAAAGAGACTAGAAGAGGCTTGGTTGGCAACGTGATAGTGAGCATTATGTTTAAAAGTTTAAAATAACTGTACTTAAGAAAACTGTAAAACAAAAATGCCTCTATCCTATAAGCCCCACTTGCCTAAGGACAGAGAACTTCCAGGAATGCGGGTGGCTGTTTTTATAATTGCCTGGTCTTGTTCATGTACAATAACAAACCATGTGTTTTCACTTCTGTAAACAAGCTTGCTTGCCCCTGACTGTACATAGGCAGGATGCATGCTTGACAGCACATAGGCATGCACCTGATTATGCGTAGACAGGAGGTATGTCAGGATATGTACTTGCCCCTGATTGCATTAAGGCAGAAAGTAGGCAGCCTTGTGCATTCTGCCTTTATAAGCCCCTGACTAACATGCAGCTTAAGAGCGCTCTCGGGTACAGTCCTGGCACCATGAGCACCTAGCAGCAGTATCTGAATAAAGCCTGCTTTTTGTTAAATGTATTCATGGTCAGACTGGCAAATCTCTAAAGGACCCTAGACCCATAATAGCAACAGTCCAAGATACATACAACTTGATGTTGCCAGGTGAGCAGCCTGAGGTGTTCCCCCAAGGAGTTCAACTCAACTGTGTCTTCCTGTGACTCCTAAATGTCCCCCCATCTTTCTCTCTTGCCTCCATTTGAATCTACAGGAACTGAGCATAACATTGGCTCAGGATACAGGACAGCGTGGGACATGGTTGAGGATGGGTAAAGAGGAGGCACCAGCACTAAGGAGAGGCACAGCATCTGGGACCCCATTCAGTCTTGATCACAACATTAACCATACTTTCTGACCTGTCTTCCAAGCTCATGGCAGAGGAAGGTTCAAGGCTTCCTTCTCACTCATGCCCAGAAGAACACTTATTCCTACTATAAATGCCTTCAAAACCTCCATCTTCTGGGTGCTGAGTGATCATTATGGCACGGAAGTTGTTCTGAGATACAGTCCTGTCAGGAGAGTTGGCCTCGGACACACACCTTTCTCTAGAGCTCAGCCAACCCCAGAATGGAACCAGCATCACAGGTAGAGGGAAGGCCCCTGAGCATCGGGCAGCCTGCTAGGCAGGCCTGGCTCTGCCCTGTCTTTGCTCAGAGGTATCTACAGTTATTCGCTATGGGGGAAGTTAGAAGTCCCAGAGAAGAAGCAGGGACCGACTTCCTGAGGAACCTGCTTCCTTTCTCATGAGAAAAGTGGTAGGAATAAAAGGCCTGTTCAGGGACAAACATCTGATATCTGAGCCTAATAAGAAAAATGGGAGGACCCAGGGGTCTTATAAGATGCCTAACCTGGAACCCCATATTGGACAACTTTGGGTCTCCCATCCCATCCTGATGGGAGGTATCAGCTTACCTCAGTGGAAGTCTTGTGCTCTTTATCCTCTCCGCCTCTCAGTGCTCTGCCTTCCCTGTACTTTGGTCTGTTGTCTTTTCTAGTCAATCAGTTCTTCGCCTGTCCCATGGAACAAACTCAGCCAACTCCCTGTTACACCACCCCAGTTAGTTCTGGTCTTGTTTTTTGTTTTCACTTCTTATTTGGCCTAGCTGTTTATCTTTAATGACAGGAAGCCTAAATCCAGAAGTTCCCACTCAGGTGGGCTAGCTGACATGATGTAACTGCCAGAATGGTGATACAACCTCTAACTTCATTATAATGCCACCCGCATAAATGACAAACATACCCCATCACCATAAGCCCCCCTTTATTTCTTTTGCTCTGTGCCTATGTCATCCTGAACCCCAAAGGGCTGAAAAGTTGTTCCAGAGTTAACCTCTGCCTCTCCTGTTATTGGTCAGAAATAAAGCCTCCTTGGGCTTCTCAGCTGAGCTGGGTCCTGTTAACTAACGCCACAATCCTAAGGGGGAAAGGACCCGATTAGTAACATTTTTCCCTCTGCTTTCTTATTTGTAGAACAAGAGGGTGGGGTCCTTAAATGCCTTCCCAGTGATAAATCACTCTACACACTTAGAGGTTAATAATGCAAAAAACTCTTTAATACAGTGTACACTGGGCTGTGGCTGATACCAGAGAGGAGCTGGCCACAAATAGTTTTTTACTAACTCACATGCACCTTAGACTTATGCATTTCCCATACTCTGTCATCTTTAAGTCTCTTTCAGGGTCCTGGCTCCTGGTTGTACTTGAACAATTTCAACAGAGGCAGGAGACTGCAAGTCTGGCCACTTGGACAGATGGGGGATTTACACAGCAAAGACATTGCCATAATTATTCCCTTTTATTTTTCCATTGAATTTTTTTTCTATCTCGGTCTCAGTAAAAAGATTCAGAGAACTGATTGACACATAACCTTCACCCATGCACACTGAATGAAAAAAAGAAACAAAAAGGAAAGGAAAGGACATGGCTACTCCTAGGTATGGTGGAGGAGAAGGTTTATTATAGATAAAAGGGGGAACACAGGTAGAGGCTGTTGGTTTTAAATGTGGTGCTTTTACCGTGCGAGAAAGGTCACAAGGCATGACAAAACCCAGTGTCAGAGCTTTACTAGGAAGAGGTGGGGGAGGACCGAAGAGAGTGACCAGGCCTGGGATGAGACATGTGCAGGGAGGGGGAGGGGGAGGAGGAGGGGGAGGGGGGAGGAGGAGAGAGCAGAAGAGAGGGGAGGAGTCTGCGACCAGCTTTTTAAGGATTCCCCTGCACATGTGTGTGGGGGCTTACGGAGCTACGCCAGGCATGCGCAGATTGTGTGACCACACTGCATGCATTACGTAATCACACAGCGCACGGATGACATAAGACCCCTTGCTTAGCTACTGAACTGCGCATGTGCGGTCACGCAGCTGGAGGAGAGAGCAGAATCCTAACAGAGGCAGGGATATCTGGGAGAGTCCAGAGTGGACATTACCAGACTGAGCTGGGTCATGTGAGGAGAAGGGGAGGGGAAGGGAAAGAGGGAAATCTGGTGTAGCAGCCAGGAAGCCAAAGGCCCAAAAGGGAAGGCAGGTAACCAAAACGGCTGAATTATATAGGGAAGAACCTCTGGGGGAAGGGCATCCCAGCCCCTAGGATGAAGAGTTCAGGGTAGAGGGTAGGTATGCAAGCCATATCCTGTAACAGGTAGGGACTGAGGGATGCTGGGAGAACCTGGTGGCCAGGTCCACTATGTTAAACAGGCTCCTCAGTCCTTTGTCCCAGGTTTGAAACTTAACATACAGTATATATACAGAGTCACTACCTTTCCCTTTTCATTGAACAAGGTGTCATTCATTACCTTTGTCTAAAACAAAGTGCAAATGAAGAGAGATTGATGATCGGGGGTGGTCTTCTGAGCTGAGACAGTAGCTGAATGGAGTAGATATTAACATCCACAGGTTTAAGCCAAGCAACAGATACCAAACATCAGACGTCTAACTACTGGCCATCACAGTGAAAGACGTCCCTAGTTCTCACTTATGCACTCCATCTCTACATTGGATGGAAGCCTCTCCCTGTGCAAACAAAAAAAAACTGACCACAGCCTGGCTCTAGGCTCCTTGCTTTGCTAAAATACAGCCTGTTTTAATGCTGTTCTTTTTGAATAGTGGTCACTCAGGGTCATCTTGCCCACATGGCAGAATTACTCTTTTCCTGATAAGAGCACAGGGTGACTTAAAGGCTGACCAGGACTTAATGGTGGCTGTGACCCTGCACTGCCCCCTCGAGCTGCCCCCTAGAGAACACTTAGAGCAGTGGTTCTCAACCTTCCTATGCTGCAACCCTTTAATGCAGTTCGGTAGAGAGCAAAGAGCCTTGTACACACCTATAAGCACTGGTGAATCCAGGAAAGTTAAACACACAACTTATCTCTTCAAAGGAAAGAGGAGCAAAGCGGCTCTTCCTGGAACTAGGAATGATGTCCTGTTATAACCTGATGATCCTTTGCCGTCTGATGAGACAAGGTCTATTGTGTTGCCCAGAATTTGTTTTTACTCATCCAGGATCTTTTCCCCTAAATCTCGAGCATTGCTTTTAGACCATAAAAGCCACTCTAATGAGTGAGGTCACTTGTACTTTACAACAGCCTAGGTGACTTCTCTGTTATCTTAGGGCCAGGCCAACCCTGACACCCACAGGCATCATGTTTACCTCAGTCAAACTCTCCAGACCCTAGATCTTGGGCACTATCTCTGAGTCAACAGGACCCTTTCTTGTGAAAGAAGCCACACGGACTTTGTAAGGAATCTCAATGTAAACATGCCGTAAAGTGTTCTGCACTTGGGACTGAGTTGTTATCTGAATACTTGTTTCAAAAATTGTGCTGTGCTTAAATATGGCTAAAGCTAAATAATCTGGGCCAGACTCTAGAAGTGCTGGTCCAGCACTGGTGCTGAGTTTCATTCTTGTCCCTTCCTGGATCATTTTTTCCCCCCACCTGCTGTAAAGCTTGCAGGGAAATCACCACACAGTTCCTCACGTTGTGGTGACCACCAACCATAAAATTATGTTCATTGTGTGAGAGCCAGTTACATTTTGAGTTTTAATTACTATGCCTTAGAGATCCATGAAACAAAAATGCCTCTGATCTGCAAGCCCCTTATCCAGTGACAGATAGTTCCTGAAATGCTGGAGGCTGTTTTCATGGGAGATAACAAACCACATGTTTTTCACTCCCTTGAACAAGTTTGTTTGACCCATCTGCACTCATGTGTTTGATCACATGTGGGTTAGAGGTTTACAGGCAGGAGGTACATCAGGATGCATGCTTTCCCCTGATTGGACCTAATGGGAAATGCAATGAATTATGGGTTTTCCTTCTTAAACCGCTATAAACTGTGATTCTGGGACATTTCTCAGGAACCTGGGTATGGACCTGGCCAGCGCCCATCCCCCTGGCCAATATTTAATTAAAACTTGCTTCATATTTGGCTTTCAATTGTGGTAGTGGTCTTATTCTCTATGGGTGGGGTTAACAGTTGCTACTTTGTAACTGTAAGTTTGCTACTGTTGTGAACAGTAATGTAAATATGTGATACACAGCACATCCGATATGCAACTCTTGTGACAGTGTCTTTGGAGCCCAAAGGGGTCACGACCCACAGGTTGAGAAGCTATTCCCTAGAGCTGCCTCTTACCTCCTTTTGTTATGGAAATGAAGCTACATTGGAGATCAGTCTTGGTGAGCAACTAGTAGCCCAAACTTTCTCAGCAACCCGAAACTTGCCGTACAAAATTTCCATTGCTTCAGTTTCTAGGAAGCCTCGCTACTGAACTACATACCTTCTAGTCACTCTGAAGGTAGCGCTCCTCTGGCTAAGTTCTACTTTGTGTAACTTCCTATTTCCTGAGCGAGCTTATTAGTAAATCCTTTAGAACATCAGCTTCACTATTTCAAGTTTCACCTGCATCAGGAAAAGAACCTGCCAGGCCCCACATTCTGTAAAATACCATTCATTACGTAGTAGCTACCTCAAGGCCCAGAGGTGGAGTGTATGAAGTTCCACTGAGGACAGAGACTGAACCTGAAAGCTTCTCCATGCCCTCAGAACTCATAAGGCCACCCAAATACACTGTCACCAATCACCAGCACCGGGACTCCATAAGCCCGTTAGCACTTCCCAGTGGAGAAACAGATAACACCATCTGTTATGTATGGAAACCCCAAACCCCAAACTCACATTTCAACTTCAAATGGAGCCTTCTGCTGATCGTACTTGGGGTCTCAGGCATTAGGATGACATGTGAGGGTTTCTTGGGAGCCCAGATCTACTGAGGACAAAGACTTGGGGGAAAAGACAAAGGGAAACTGAGTCACAGAAAGACTCCAGAGAGGAAACCAAGACATGTCAGAGTGGAACCCATTGGCACTCTTGGCCTCAGTTAACCTCAACAGAGGTCCAGACTGTTGCTAGGCCAAGGCAGAGCCCGCGTGATGATTTTTGTAGCAGCCTCCCAGGGATGGAAAAATTGAGCGCATTTCTAAAGCTTCAGTCTTCCTTTTCACATTTAACAGCCAGCCCTGCAACCAGTTCCGTTCCATCAGTGCCTCATTGTCCCTTTGTTCAAAGGAGGAAATTAAAGTCCTAGAGAAGACGACCAGGCTGGGTCACGGATCTGCTGCTTTTTTTTTTTTTTTTTTCTTCCATCTGGCCCTACAAGGTCATTAGAATGCACTTTCAGCCCCTGCGGAGACATTTACATTTGAAGGAAAGTTAATTTACTTCCCAGCCTGATGATAACCATTTATTTTTACCTATGAACATTCTGTACCTTTCCTTGTGTGCTGACTGGCACCCCACTCCCTGTTCCCAGAGGGTCTGAGGAACCTTCACTGACCACCCACAGGGCAAGATTCTGAGGCAGAGTGGGAAGGCTGCTGTTCAGAAGGCTTGCGGTGGACTCCGTTCCTAGGCCCCATCTTCCGGGGCCAGAGAGGCTGATTGCCTTGGATACCCACAAGAATAGTTCAAGCCTCTCTCCTTCAGGACGGCTGGCCCTCCAGGCCTCTGGCCTCCCTGGTTCTTCCTAAAGATGCTTAGGAAGTCCAGGATTAGACCAATTTCCATCTTGAGAGTACCTTTTCTTTTTTTTCCTTTCTTTCTTCTCTTATGCCCAGATCTCAGGGACCCCCAAAAGACCACCACAGAGACTGAACCCCTCATATAAAAGCAAAGAGCCTTTGCTATCTTCAAGCTCCAGGCTTGGTCTCTCTGTCTGTCTGATGCAGCGGTGACAGCAGAGAGCCCCGAGCCCAGGAGGGGTAGAGTTTTTATCATAGCAGTGGTTGAGGTGGGGATTTCCAGGGTTCAGGACCCTGATTGGCTGACAATTGTCTAGGAGTATCTGTAAAACAAAAATACATGTGTGCTAGACTCAAGGACATCAGGCCTCCTTATCTAATGGTTGGAATGTTTGGGATGCTAGGTACTTCCCCATCCCTGGGTGGATCCCTGAGTGGTGTCAGCTTATGGTTTTTCCTGGATCTGGGTGCTGCCTGCCAGTAAGCCTGTCGCAGAAGCTGTGTCTGGGCCTGTCATGGCAGCTGTGTGGTCAAGCTGATTTGGGGCCCCTCTACACTTTCTTCCTTTATTCCTTTCTTTCTTCCTCCTCCCTCCCTCTCTCCCTCCCTCCCTCCCTCCCTCTTCTCTTTCTTTTTCCCTCAGACGCAAAGCCTCTTGCTAATTCTTAAGTCTCCCTGTGGACAGGGTCCTGCACCCTGATGATGCATTTACAAAGGGCCCAGAGAAAAGTTCTGCTTCCCTACCAAAGAACAGTCTCCTCCTAGCCTGACAAGTACACATGACTGGTTTTTAAAGGACCCTCTCTCCTGGCTCTGCTAAAGCTGTAGACAAAGCTAGAAACTGAAGGATTCTACTCGAACAGAGGGAAGCTTAGATGACTCCAAGGCCATCTTTTAAAGATGGGCTCTTACATCTGGTTAATGAGATTGAAGGACAGGAGGGCAGGACAAACGTCAGTATTCTGCTTTGCACTTGGGAATCATTTGAGTTGTAATCGAATAAATATCATTGGCCTTCTCTTCACGTCTGAGAAAGATGGGCCAAGGGCTCTTGCAGTTTAGAAAAGAAAGGCCTAGCGAGGGGAGAGGGAGTTTACAGCTTGTAGATAACCAGAGAAGATGAGAGAATCTGAGGCAGCTGTCCTGAGACATTTAGAGAGAGCCCCCAGGTGTGATTTGGGGAGCATTGTGTTCTGCAATGGATTCTGGTGGAACTCCTTGTTTAGGGTGGGAGGGTTCACTGTCAAAGTGCCCAAGCCTGGGGTTTGTCTGATGGAAGCGGAGGGGACAGCATGAGGACACACTGGCTCAACACCTGAGGCCACCTCATTGTGGGGCAGGTGTTGTGCTAGGCACCTGTCACCCAATGGGATGGCTTTGATGGCCAGTACCATTTATTTGAAACAAGGTCTCTAACTCAGGATACACTATGAGCTGAGGATTGTTGGTTTTATGCAGCTGCAGTTATTTATTAAGCAATGCTGTTTACTGTGTGAGGAAAGCCACGAAGTATGACAAGCCCCACTATGAGAGTTTATTAAGAGAGGAGTGCTTAGGCCCGTGGAAATGGTTGTGCAGGGAGAGAGAGGGGGAAGAAAAAGAAGGGGGAGGAGTCTGTGACCCGATTTTTAAGGATTCCCCCAGCACATGTGTATATGGGTTCATATAGCTACTCCACACATGATTGCGTGATCAAGCTGACCACCCAGCGAAGGGATTACATAGGATATAAGGGATGACTAAACCTCTTGCTTGGCTACTAGACAGCACATGTGTGGTCATGTAGCAACAAGGATGACTGTGAATTTCTAATCCCACTGCCTCTGCCTCCTGAGTGTTGGGATTACAGGTTTTGTGCCACCATACCCAGTTTCTGCAGTGCTTGGGGCTTCATCAATGCTAACCATGCATTCTCCCAACTCAACTATGGCCTCAAGCCCAGCTCTGATTTCATTTACAGTCTTTAGGAGGGAAACACAGGGGGCCTGTGGCTGGGAATGGAGTTGAGTCCACAGTGCATGATGCTGTGGATGTAAAAACCACGTTCTCATCCTAAAGGGAATAAGAGAGAGTTCATTCTGGAGCTATTTTGAGTGACCATGGCCTGGGAACACAGAATTAGGTTACCCCAAATTCCTTGTTCTAACATGGAAGCAATTTCCCAGGGTTTTTTATAGTTTTACGAAACCAAGAAAGTCATAAGTCAAGACTACTTTAAAATACATTGGTGGGTACATGAGAGGGGCGGGTACAATGAGATGGAGAAGCGACGCTATGGGCCTGATATGCTGTCTGGTGACAGTCTTAGCTCTTGGATTGGTGGAAGCCAGTGTCCTGCTAAGTTAATAGCTTCTAAGAGGTTTTTAATGTATTGTCATGAGGTGTTAGTTCAGAGGTGGGGCAAGGAATGCCTGTCCCGGAAGACTAAAACTAGCCCAAGATAAAAGTAATTGGCCTCTGAACCTGTAAGATTCCAGTCTCTCCACAGTACTGAAATTCCAACTGGTCCATCCGTGTCTGCAGACACAGAAACTCCTTCCAGTTCTCATTCACAATGGCTACCGCTGGAGAGGGGCCTTTGAAAATGGAGTTCAGCTCAGAAGGACACAAAGTCCTGTTGCCGCTACAGGGACCTTTGTCTCCTCCTCCCCGAGGCTTGTCAAGCTAAGATGGAAACCTTCTCCTGTCAATGGTCTCCAGCCCCATGACTCCCAGGGGAGGAGCAGTGGGGAGCACCAGTTCCAATCCTGTTGGGGTCAGAGAAAAGCAATTCCTTATGCTTACAACAGCTCTGTCTAAATGGAGACACGCAGGTCGCTAATTCCGTGTGAGAGGAAGCAAGACTTTCATTGGCTGAAATCAGACCACCTCGCAGAGTCTGTGAGAACAGAGCTGAACTGAGACATTGCCTGGTCACTGTGTCTCCTGAAGCTCACGGGGTCTCATCGAGTCCACTCTCACACTTACTTGCTCAGGTCGCTATGCTATCCAGGACAGTGCTTGAGCCAACTTCTCCAAACTGGAATCCACACCCACCCCTCTGACTTCTCACATTCACCTCACAGAAAGCAAAAGGCATCCCAGCAAAGGGGTGATCCCCAGATGACTCGTGTGTTCAGTCCCAATTCCCAAAGACAGTCAGTGTGCCTAGTGGATAATGAGACTGTCATTACTCAGCAGCTACCTTCTCCAGGTAAGGTCAAACCCATTAGGATCAAGATACTCCTCTGCTAGCCTCCACATACTTCCATGATTAGTACCCCCATGTGTAAGCTACTGTGAGCACCAAACATTGAGATAAAGTAGCCCGTGCATGGTAATCAGCCATTGTTACATCCAAACTCTGAACAAGGAAGGGCAATTGTATTTAGCAATGTGCAAAGTACCTTTTAGTGCCTCATCTTGAACACACAGGCTGTCACAGCAACTGTTAATTTGCCCCACCACCCCCACGGCCCCCTGGCACTGCTTCAAGTGGACTCTGTAACAGATGTTTCGGAAAACGTTTCCCCTGCTCCTCTTGGTTGTCAGAGGTTTACATCATTCAGACAGCAGCTTCCAAAGAAATAGCTGAGTGGGGAATTGCCCTCACTTGAGTGGGAGGAGGTTCCTGAGCCCTGTGAGTTTTGCTTTTGAGCCCCAGTGAAAGGATGGTAAACGGCGCTGGTGGCGTGTAGAAAGTCACAGTCACGACAGACCCCAGCGTTAGTTTTTAGAGCTTTATTAAGAGGGAAGGGGGAAGGAGGGGAAAGAAGAGAGCCAGGCCTGGAGAGAGAAAAAGATGGAGGGGCGGAGGGAGCAGAGCAGAGCAAGGAACAGAGAGAGAGGGTAGGGTCCACGTCCGGCTTTTAAGGCGTAGATTGTGTGATCATGCCGCATGTACATAGTTGTCGGGGACCTCTGATGATGTAAGATGCAAGACCCCAAGCTGCGCATGTGCAGGAGTGAGGGCAAGATCCTAACACCCAGTGCCCACGCTATACAGTAGAGCCATGGGAAGCCCATCCCACCCAAGTCTCCACAACTTAAAACTACCTCTATGGATCTGCTTCCTTACCTAAGGACAGCCTCTTAGAACCAAGGCTGGAGACAGGGTGGGGTTTCTAAGCTGTTCCTGAACCTCCATCCTCACTAAGAGTTACCTGACTTAACACTCCACACAGAGTCAACCTCTGTGCACAAGTCAGCAAATGGTGCCCCAGGCTCAGTGGCCTTAGACACGAGAAAGTAATTGCGAAGCAAACAGTCAACCATGTCTCTTCATTAGCACATCTCAAGGAAGGAGGGAGGGAGGGAGGAGAGGAGAAGAGAAAGGAATTTACTATTTGTTACTGAATAAAAAAAAGAAAGAAAGAAAAAGGAAAGGACATCATGACTGCTCGTAGGTGTGGTGGAGGAGAAAGTTTATGGTAGATAAAAGGGAGATCATAGCCAGAGGCAGGAATATCTGGGAGAGTCCAGAGTGGACATGACCCTGAGCCATGTGAGGAGAGGGGGAAGGGAAGGGAGAGGGGAGACGAGGGAACCAAGTGCTACAGCCAATAGGGCAAAGGGTAATAAAAGGGGGGACAGGTAATCAAAATAACTGGATTATATAGGGAAGAGCCCCTGGGGAAAGAGCAGCCCAGCCCCTGGGCTGGAGAGTTCAGGGTAGAGGTCAGGTATGCCAGCCATACCCTGTAACAGGTAGGGACTGAGAGATGCTGGGAGAACCTGGAGGCCTGGTCCACTATGTTAAATAGGCACCTCAGCTGTTTTTTCCCAGGGTTTGAGACTTAACAGTTACCTGTTTGCTGAACTCTTTTACATGTGCCCATTGATAGAGCAAGTATGCATCAGAGTTTTTTAACCACAGTAAAATAGATTATCATGGTTTAAATTTAGTCATTAAGATTTCATTTGTTTTCTTGACCAGTATCTCACTATACAGCCCAGGCTGGCCTGGAATTCTGTGTACTTCTGTCTCAGCTATGTACTACCACACCCAACTAAGGTTTTTAATTGCCTTAGTAAGCCAATAAATATCCACTCTCCCTCAGCTGAATAGTGTTGCATATGATAGGAAGCATAAGTCCTCATAGCAAATGTCATTGTGTCTTATCAAGAAACGACCACTAACCCAGGCTAGGGTGGGACCTATGGGATGGACATTTATAATCATTGTGGGGAAGACTTGCTCTTTGAAAAAGTTCATTTACTTAAAAAGCAAAAGCCAGATGTGGTAGATCATGCATGTAACCCCAGCAGTTGAGAGGGTACTAGAGGCAGGAGGATCTGGAATTCAAGGCTATCCTCCAATGCAAGAGTGGCCAGCCTAAGCTACATGAATCCCTGTTTCAAGAAACAAAATCCATTTATTATGCAGAAATATGGAAATGTATACTATAGATATAAATATAGAAAATAAGTTGATTTTGTATATTGGTCTTATATCCAGTCACCTTGTTATAATTATAATATTTTTATTTTTTATTAAGAGGTCTAAATTTAAATGTTGGGGATAAAAGGTAAAAACATAAAAAATGAAACTTGAATAGAAATACTTAAATGTGCAGAAGTATGCAAAAACAGAACACCACTGCATTTTTAGTAGCATTGCTGATTAGAAGAGAAAATGGAAGTAACTTAAAGAGGAAAGTGGTTTTTTGCTTATGTGCCCTGATCATGGCCTATCATTGAAGGAAGTCAGAGCAGAAAGTCAAGCAGAAGCAGAGGCAGGAACCATGGAGGAAGGCTGCTCACTGTCTTGCCTTGCTCCCTATTGAGAAAGAGGACAGGCAAGCGAAACCCAAAAGCTTCCTTCATCCATGTCCTTTTGGTGCCCAGATTTTAGGTAAGTCTTCCCAACTCAAATAATCTAATGAAGACAATCCCTCACAGTGGTGCCTATCTGCCTGGGTGTTAGTTGATTCTAGATGTAGTCAAGCTGACAACTAAGATTAGCCATCACATTTACGTAGCCTGTATAATTCACAGGTAATGATAGATGGTTTCTTTAAAGGGGGTCATGGCACAAAGCCAACACATCTCCTGCTTCAATCCTACAAAGTCTGAAAGCCCACCATATTTATTCCAAGCATCATCCTGAAGCACCTGCTATTCGATCCTAGTTTTCATTGATCACTAGTCAGCCAATAAATGCCCCTGCCAAGGCCCAGGGCCCAAGCCCTTCACATCCTGACCCACTGTACCTTCTGTTGCTGTGATAAAGCAACTTGGGGAGGTAAGAGTTTATTTCATTTTACAATCCATCGTTGAGGGAAGTCAAGGCAGTTAACTCCAGCAGGACAGGAACTTGAAGGCGCTATGGAGGAATGCTATTTACTGGCTTGAGTCTAGGCTCCTGTTCAGCTGTTTTTCTTATTGTAGCCCAGGCCCACCTGTGTAGTGGTATTTGCTCCACCCATGACCTTGAGCCATAGGGTAGGAAGGAGGTGGTGCTTCTTGCTGTGACCTCTTAAAAGGTAAGGAAGAAGGGTCACGAGCCCCTGCTGCCTGCTTCCTGGTCTGATCGGACTGCCAGGTGGATTTGCTCCTGGTCAGAAGAGAGGATGACTTCAGCTGTTTACTTGGTTCTGTATTCATGAGTGTATTTCCTCATTTTATATCTTAGTAAATCCCTATTACCCATTAAATAGACTCACGTGCGTCCTTTTTTTTAAATTTTTAATGTATTTTTATTTTATGTGCATTGGTGTTTTGCCTGTGTGTGTGTCTGTGTGAGGGTCCCCTGGAACTGGAGTTACAGACAGTTGTGAGCTGCCACCACCTGCCTAGGGATGGCACCACCCACAGTGGGCTGGACAGTCCTCCATCAATTAGTACTCATGAAAATACCCCCACAGGCCAATCTGATGAAGACAGTTCTTCAGCTGAGATGTCCTCTTCCCAGATGGGTCAAGTTGACCAGCATTATTGAGAGAAAAATCTTCTGGGAAGTGCTTCCTCAGAGTCGGCACACAGAAGCTGTATCCCCGGACTGCCCAATGTTACACCTCATGCTGGCACCAAACTTGGTAATGTGTAAGAGTCTCTGCAGCACGAATCTTAAAAGTTATTATTAATAAAATCAAACCTGGAGCCAGGTATTGGGGTGAACTGGAAGATCAGAGAACCAGAACAAGCCACAGCTACCTCACCTCGCCGGATCCTCAGCTGGTCTTGTTTCCTCAGACTGGAGGCCTCTGAGTCCTCATCCAGAACGGGTCTCAGCTGAACTGCTGCTAGAAGCCTGAAAGCTTAACCAGCCAAATGCTTAACCAGCCAAATGCTTAACCAGCCAAATGCTTCTAGTTTCTGGTCCTCACGCCTTATGTATCTTTCCTTTCTACCATCACTCCCTGGGATTAAAGGCATGAGTCACCATGCTTGGCTGTATCCTTGAACACATGGATTTCTGCCTCTGGAATGCTAGGATTAAAGGTGTGAGTGCCACCATTTTCTGGCCTTTGTATCTAGTGGCTGTTCTGTCTCTGACCCCAGATAAGTTTATTAGGGTGCACAATGTTTTGGGGAACACAATACCACCACAAGTCTCCCAGGTAGTACTGGTTCTGAAGGCATGAGGGGGTCATGGAGAGCAGCTGAGGCTCGGCCCCGTGGGAGGCCAGGAGAGGTCATTGGTGAAGGTGCAGCCTCAGTTGTAGTAAAAGCCTAGGAATTGAAGGGGTCATGGAGAGAAACTGAGGCTTGGCACCATGTGGCAGGGGCAGAGTGAGAGCCCTGGAGAGGCTAAACGTGAAAGTACACCCCAGTTGTAGCAGGAGACCCAGCATTTTGGAGCACTGGTAGTACCATGGTACCGCTACCAAAGGCCAGCAGCAGCTGTGGAGTGGAACCTGCCCGAGCTTAAGAGATGGAGAACTGGCCCAGGCCCTTTGAAGCCCAGAAGATCAGGAATGGGATCCTAGATGTCAGGCACTGACAATTTTATACTGTTAAACTCGGGTTCAGATCTAGACCACACAAACACTAGGTAACCTCCCTGACATTCTGGTTCATTGTTTGTAAAATGAGAAAAATAATGTGTCCCAAAGATGCTACAGAATTGAAACCATGAGTGATTTGACTCCGTGCTTTGCAAGTGGCATATGCTATATGACATGGTGTTTTAATAATATTATTTATAATAATTGTCATTACCATAAGACAGGATAGAATTTCTGTCTTAAGAGTTCATCTCAAAGCCTGAGAGTAGATAAAACCAACTCGTGAACCAAAGGAGGTGACATGGGGGCAGGAGGGAGGGAAACCTGTTTTGAGTGACACTTGTAAATGTTTTGGTTATTGATCCCTCCCTACACCCCCCCCTCCTTTTTGGGGGGATACTAGAAAAGAAGAAAATCTTTAAAAATTATACCTAATAAGAAACTTAAAGCAAAGTGAAAGGAGAAAGGACTTTGTAATTGAAGAGGACTTGGATAATTCATTTAACAACCAAATGTGATGAAAACCTCTACAACTGTGACCCCAAATCTAAATTCAATTTGTTTGTTTGTTTTTTGTTCATCTGGGTTTTTTGTTTTGTTTTGTTTTTTGTTTTTGTTTTTGTTTTTGTTTTTTTTTCAAGACAGAGTTTCTCTGTGTAGTCCTGGCTGTTCTGGAACTCACTCTGTAGACCAGGCTGGCCTGGAACTCACAGAGATCCTCCTGCCTCTGCCTTCTGAGCACTGGGATTAATGGTGTGCACCACTGCCACTTGGCTAGATGCAATGAGTTTTTAATAAATGATCCTATCATAAAATTAAAAAACATTGGGAGGAACTTTCTTTTTAAAAACTAAGCAAAGCCAACAGATGAAAGGTGAGCTCTGAAAGAATATTGATTGGCAGCTGAGGTCACAGGGAAGGGCAGAGCTCTCAAATACAACAGACCTCAGAAAACTCAAGGGGGAAAAACACACATTGCGTATACGCGCGCGCGCGCACACACACACACACACACACACACACACACACACACACACACACACAACACAGTGGTCCCTACTTAGCTGGTTTCTATGGTCACGTCCTGTCGTATACTCACATCTGGTTTCTATGGTCACGTCCTGTCGTATACTCACATCTGACCATCATGTCTTCATTTTCCCTTACACCACATTTTCATGGTCCACTCATTAGCTGTAGGATGTTCAGGTTGTCTCCCTTTCGTAGCTATTGTCAACAGGACAGCGGTGAACATGGCTGAGCAAATATCTGTGGAGCAGGGTGTGGAGTTCTTTGGGCACATGCCCAGGAGTGGTATAGCTGGATGATACAGTAGATGTAGTTTTCTAAGGATTCTCCATACTGATTTTCAGAGTGAGTCTCCACTCCTCATTTAAACCATTCTGGAAACTGTTACTCCGCAGAGATTCTAAATCCAGCTAGGCTGACGATGAAGATGATCCATCGCATACCTAAACCAAGTGATCAGAATAGCATGACCAGGTGTAATGCAAGAGCCCAGGTAGATGAGAGAAAAACGAAACCATTGCAAAGAGCTGGTGGAGAGAGCAGCCGAAGACGTTCGGGCGTGCCTTGTCTCAGACAACGTTGGGTTGATGTTAGTTTCCTTGCATGAAATAATGGTAATTGTTGGTGGATGGAGATGAAGAGTCTCCAAATGCTGGCTTTATTATCTTTCAGCTCTCCTAAAGGTCGTATTTTTGTGAGCTTTAGGTGGCTCCTATTTTCTGGCTTTTATGAATCATACTGTTCTGAACATCGAAGCACAGATTTTTGTTCCAGGACAAAATTAATAGCTATACAAGAAGAGGACTGAGTCTGTGTGTCCACTCTCTTGCCACGTGACACCTTCTACCACATTATGATACAGTGACAAAGACCTCATCATGAGGAAAAGCTTCTAATTTGTGTAAATTACCCAGTCTCATGCATCCTCTTGTAGCAATGTAAAACAAACGAAGACACTCGCTTACTAGTTCCGAGTTACTTACGAAGACGCCTTAGGATTTTCTTTATACAATTCCATGCCATCTGCAAACAGAATGCCTTATTTCTTCCCTTCTCATATGGATGCCTTTTTTTTTTTAAACGTCTCTAATTTTCCTAGCTAGGGTCTCCAATATGGGAACCCCTGTCTTGTTCATGACCTTGCAGAAAAAGCTTTAAATGTGCAATTTAAATGTGCTATTAATCACCATTAAGCGTGCTATTCACTGTGGTGTCCTCTGTGGGAAGGAGAGATTTCCTTCCTTCCCCGGTTTAAGTGGTTGGCTGTTTGGTTTTACTATAACAGAAGGTTGAAAGACTCTTCCTATATCTTATGTGCTTCCTATCTGTTATCTTGCTACAAATGACAACACTTAGAACCTGGGGCTGGGGAGAGAGTTCAGTCAGTAAAGTGCTTGCTGTGAAAGTCAGAGGATATGAGTTCGATCCCCAGCATGCCCACAAGAGCTGGACACAGCAGCCTGTGCACCTACCATCCTAGAGCAGGGGAGGCAGACACAGAAGCATCCCTGGGGCTCGCCGGCCAGTCAATTTAGCTGAATCAGTGAGATTCCAGTTCAGTGAGGGGCCCTGCCTCGAACACAAGATGGAGAGTTATGGAGGAAGATACCCAACATTAACTGAGGCTGTCACATTCACACGAACGCTGACTTCTGATTCTGCAGATCAACAGTTTTGGGCTGTTTGTAGCTAATCTGTTCCGCTCCTAGTTTGCTGGAGATTGGAGCTGAGCAGTGGGAGAGCATCTCACTCGTGGGTCTGACAGTTGGTGCTTCCGGCTGAACCTCATTCTTTTCATGTGGCCTGTTATCTGCAAGTTTCTAGACCATGCATCTTTACAGGGACCTCTCAAAGCAGAGAGGCAGGAAAGTGAGAACAGCCCTGCTTGGAAATCACGGCTCTTCCGCATCTTATTGGCCAAGGCCAGATGCAAGACTTGCTCCGTATGGCCTAGATGCATGGGTAGGGTAAGGTTCCATCTCCGTATGGGAGGGGTCCCATCAAAGGTGGGGCCCACTGGTCCTTAATTTCTTCCATCTTCCTCTACACCCCACTTGCATGTCCAACAGCAGTGTCTTTGATGAGAACCCATAACGATCATTTTTCTCTGTGGTTTATATCTTTTTTTCCTCAAGGAAGAGAAAGACATTAAATACGTTTTGCTCTTAGGAAAGTAAGTGGAGAGATGTCAGAATCAGGGCAATGATGAAGGATAATTCACTGTTTGGAACCACTTCCCATAAACTCAATATACAAACAAACTCTGGAAAACTGTAAATAGAACTGTCTCTTCTGTTTTCTGTTTGGAGAATGGTATTTCTCCTAGCTAATTACATTTACATGATTTGTTCATTAATTGTTTTGAAGCAGCTGGCCCATAACTAAGTGGAAACAATGATAGTAATTTGCATATTCTTAAATTATAATTAAAGTTCCAGAAACAAATCTGAAGTCTTTACAGCGTGGAACAGTTATGTAAGTAAGACTCTGTCTTCAGGAGCATGCTCACAGGAGTGAAGAATGCTAGCACATTAAGCTTGTCCAGTTGTCTGGAATCTGACATGAAAACAACCAAATGAAACAACTTTTGATGAGTAGTACAATTCAGCTCCCACATCTCAAAATTAAAGAGAAGCCCTTGGTCCGCTAAAAAATTTTTGTAAGAAATTTAAATGTCCAAATTTTCAGCAATATAAGGATGACTGAAGCATGTTTGAAAGATCTGAGCATCCAAGTAGAAGTAACTAGGGCTCCCACACTCCGGGAACCAGAGGAGGAGTCTGGTGCTTGTCATGGCCTTAAGAATCTAATAACACGAGTGAGTTTGGATGTGTGCTCATTTAAAGCGGAGCCGCCTCGATTTCTATACAAAATGAGGGTTGCCATGTACCGAGCATTACATGTTCTTCAGCCTGTTATATAAATCACATTTTTCAATCCTCACGACACCTCTGCAGGCTGTCTTTATTAAGAGTACAAACTAGATAGCTTAGTTGACAGGCTTGAGATTTCACAGCCCCGGAGACGGCAGTGTCTACGGTGCTGAGGGCCATGGGGGAGAGAGCTGTTCATACACCTTTCCCTCGCTTGTAGACGGCTGTCTTACCTGTGTCTTCTGTCTCTTCCCACGGCGTGTCTGGGTCCAAATTCTTCTTTTTACAGCAGTTATATTGGCCCACCGTCATAGCTCCATTCTAACTTACTTTTCCCTTTAGAAGACCCCAGCTCTGGGGAGCTGCAGAGATGGCCCAGAAGAGCACTGGCTGCTTCTGTAGAGGACTGGGGTTCTGTTCTCAGCACCTACCTGGTGGCTCACAACTGTCTATAACTCCTGTTCCAGGGGATCCAATGCCCTCTTCTGACTTCCAAGAGTGCCAGATAGTACAAACACTCACACACGTTTTTTAAAAGTCTCATCTCTAGATATACTTACATTCTGAAATACTATGACTTAGAGCTCAACATATGAACTTGAAAGGGTGGGTACCATTCAGTCCATATATATTACATAATCCCAGTTTTACAACTGAGGAAATAGGCCTGGGAAATTATTGGGGAGTTATTTGAGGCTACCACGTGGAAGAAGGGGGAAAAGGGAGAGTTACTGGGGGTCGATATGAGCAAATTGTAATGATACATATACTATGACAGTGAAACCCATTATTTTGAACACTAACTTTAAAAATATTAAGACATGCTTTTAAGCTCAGATGGGCATTTAGGAGTTCTTTGAAGCATCATGTCACTAAGACCCTTTCCTAACTGCATAGATTTGTGACTGAAAGTTTTCCTGTGTCCCACCTGGCCCATGGTCAGGACTAATCTCTCTCACCCACTGTCCCACAGCCACTCAGACCCAAACAAACACAAACAGGCTAATACTATTTTTAAACTATGGCCATGGCAGGCTTCTTATTATCTAGTTCTTATATCTTAAATTAACCCATTTTTATAAATCTATACTTTGCCACGTGGCTCATGGTTTACTGGTATCTTTACATCTTGCTTTTTCTTCTGGCGGCTAGCAGCGTCTCCCCTCCTCTGTCTTCTTCCTTCCTCTCTCTCTCTTTAGAATGTCCTGCCTAACCTTATTCTGCCCCACCATTGGCCAAACAGCTTTATTTATCAACCAATCAGAGCAGCACGTTTTCAGAGCGTACAGAATGACATCACCCATCACAGATTCTTGCACTCAGCGGTACCACATGGCCTTTATCAAGTCCCAACTCCCTAACTGTGGGTATTTGCCGTGTGTTTATTTACCTCACCACCAGACTGTGCAGTTCAACATAGTGCTCGGGCATGTAGGCAAGTACTCAGTAATCACTTGATGAACACGTAAATGTTGTACCTCACACTTCAAGAAAAAAAAGCCTCACCCAGCCAAACGGTGTACGAAATTGTAATACTGAATGTTCTAATACAGCACGTTCTTGTTTCGTTTTGAGACTCCACGCCTGCATGTGGGGAGACGGCTCAAACAGGAAGGTGCCCATTGTGCGAACATCAGGGCCTGGGCTCTTTCACACCCTCACCACATGGGGTGTCTTGTCCCTGTCATCCCAGTACCGGGAGTGGGGATGGGACAGAGACAGAATAACCCTGGGAACTCATTGGATAGGGCAGCTAGCCAGTTGATAGGCTGGGGGTTCAGTGAGAGACTGTCTCAAAGACTAAGCCGGAGAGCACCCAACTTCGACCCCATCCATGTGTACACACGCGCCTGCATTTACACTCCCAAAGAAACACATGCACCGGCTTACATCACACACACACACACACCCACACACACACACACACACACACACACACACACACACGTATACACATACACAAGAAAAATATTGAAGATGCACGCCTTATCAAAGGAAGCCGTGTCTGATGGGAGGTGTTTCTATTGCTCAGGCCTCAATGTGAGTGACTTCCTCAGGGGCGGTTGGAGATATTAGGAGCGATGGTCTTCTGAGGCTCCTAATAAGAGCTGGGGAAGGGGAGGATTAGGAAAGATACATCAAAAGGCCAGACAGAGGAGCCTTTCCTCTTCAGCAGCTTTTCTGAGGAGCAGTGGGGGTTACCATAGCAACAGCGGCACTTTGGAGTACCTCCCTCCATCTTTCTACCTGCCAGTGAGGAAGGGCTGGAAGCGCCAGCCTCCTGCCCCAGTAGGGCGTCCTCCTCCAGGCTCTTGAGAAAGCTCGAGCGAGGGGAAGACTCAAGAGAGACAACAGGGGTTGAACCAGCCAGGGGGTGAAGGAAAGAAGCCCAGGGGAGGGGAGTCCGTACCCCTGCCAGGAGGTGAAGGCTAAAGCGTGGGCAGGAGTGACAGAGGAATAAAGGAGTAAGCTGCCACCGTTGGTAAATAATCACAGCTGGGGCAGCCGTTCTCGGAGCTGATTACCCTGTGATCCTCTGCTTAATTGATTTTACACAACCTCCCGACTGCGCAATCGGGAGCCTCAAACAATAAAGGCGGCTTTCAAAGGACAGCTGCTCGCTGAAGTGGACACCCCACGCAGAATTGTTTACTGGAGCTTCTAATGACTTATTCTTCTCAACCGAGCCAGAAAATATCTTTCTAAAGATGAAATGGGAAGAATGCCAGGTCCGTGGATAGGAGAGTGCACACGAGGGTGTTGCTACAGTGTGTAATGATTAGTCTTCCTAATCAAATCAATGACTTTGCTGTGAGAGTCCCCATTTCTGCCATAAGAATATGATGTGGAAATGCTGACAGCCATTACCAGCTCCTACGTTTTTCTTTCCATCCGTTCTAAGCCGAACATAATTCTACTTAGTGGTAATTTTTGCAAGATTTCGAGAAAGAGGATTAGTGGCAATCATAAATTACATATGATAAATTTACGAGTCAATACCATTGAAGATGACGTTAGAAAACCATGCAGTCAGAAAAAACACTCAGGCTTATCAGTGTTTTCTTTTAGGGAAAAATTGCCAGTGCTATCAAAATCACAGAGAAGATTTACCCAAACAATTCCTAGAGTCAATCATGGTCCATTAAAAAACAAAACAGCAGAAACATACAATCCCAAGGCCACTCCCAGCAATCGAAGCCCCTCATTACCAGCAACAAGACAGTTAATTTGCATAACAACCCGCTGCTGGGCATTCAGCCTTTGTCCTCCCAACATCTGCTGCTCTGGGATGATGCATTTAATAAATACGTTTATAAGCCAGTAATTTATTTCTGGCACTATTTTTGCCCCTTTTTACACCAAACTTCATTCATGGGGAGGAAACATTAATTGTCCTGTCATTAAGTGACCTTTCTTACTATGCTGATAGGAGATTTTCCAAAGCCTGAGAATGAAGCTGTAGGTGGATATCTTAATGTCATAGCCAGCAATGGAACATCAGGCCAAGGGGAAGTGAGAGGGAGGAACATGAGTATCCAGAAAATCAGGGCCTCATGTGTCTCCTTGACCTCTAGTCGGCAAGATGTAGTGCTGCATAGTAATGCTGCATGTTAAGATGAACAATTAAATAGAGTTCACTATTTGGGTTTATGAAAATGGTGCGTGAATAGGCAAGCAGCTGGCGAGGGCCCCTAGTCACCAAACAATCAGGAATTATTTGATTATCTTAAAAAATAGAGATCCGGGCTGGAGAGATGGCTCAGAGGTTAAGAGCACTGACTGTTCTTCCAGAGGTCCTGAGTTCAATTCCCAGCAACCACATGGTGGCTCACAACCACCCACAATTAGATCTGGTGCCCTCTTCTGGCCTGCAAAGACACATGCAGGCAGAACACTGTATACATAATAAATAAAATAAATTAAAAAAAAAAAGAATCCCCTTTAAAAAAAAAATAGAGATCCATTCTCCAAAATATGCATTGATCTTCTTCACATAAGAGTGCTCATCTGGGCTAAAGAGATGGCTCTGTGATTAAGAGCTCTGGCTGCTTGCTCTTCCAGAGGACCGCTATTCAGTTCCCAGCACCCACATGGTGGCTCACAGCCATCTGTAACTCAAGTTCCAATGGATCCTGTACCCTATTCTGACTTCTGCAGGTACAAGGTAGGCATGTAGTCCACATCCATACAGGCAAAGCACTCATATGCATAATAATAATAATAATAATCTTTTAAAAAAAAATGTTCACCCATCAACCCATATGGCCATTGTCGACTGTCTTGGAAGGCGGAATGTACCAAAGGTTACTTTTTTTAAGCTAAAAGGGTCAGCTCTCCAGGGGAACACAAGATGGGCCAGGGGCATAAATAGACAAACACCTTAACTAGGAATAAGTAATAGATAGTCTGATTATACTACAGATCTGTCACTAAGAAACTGTCATGCAAACCTATGTTTCTGAGTCTGTATCAGTTAGCCCTCGCCATGTAACAAAACATCTCAAAACCAAAAGGACTAAAGCAACAAGGGCTCACTTACCACACATCTGTATGTGGGTGTTTCTGCTGATCTCAGCTCAGTTTACGGAGCCATCTGTGGTCCCCTGATGGGTCACTTGTCATCTGAAGAACTTAGTACAGCCTCGGTGAGGACAACTCAATTCTGCTTTATGCAGCTTATCTCATTCTCTGGTAAACTACTGCAAGACTGTCTTCACGGTAGTAGAGAGGGAATGGTCGGCAGGTGAAGCAGAAGGATAGACAAAGGGCTCTCAAGGAGGGAGGGGGATGAGAAAGGGAGGGAACAGGCAGGGAGAGCAAGAGAGAAACAGAAGAGAGAGGAGAGGAAGGAGGGAGAGAGAAGGGGAGCGGGAGGGGGAGACAGAGAGGCAGAGAGAACATTGTGTGGTCTTTTGAGACCTAGGCTCGACGTGGCTCTTGCAGTCTGCCTTTTCTCAGGGCGGTCATGCTTCCTAGCTAGTTGCTGTGCAACGGTTTACAAATCATGAAGTGTTTTTTTAGCAGATACGACATAATAAGACAAAACCAGTGATGACATTTGGGGCACGGAACGTCCTGAGATGCTTTATTTATTCATGTCCTTTGCCACATTTGAGGGAGGGAATGTCCTGAGAGATATTTTATTTATGAATATCCTTTGCCTTGTTCCATAAGGTTTTTTAGGTAGCTTGCTACATGAATGAGTGCACAACTATCTTAGCATACTCATGAGTAGGCACAGAATTGAGACGAGACAAAATTAGCTGTCCATGGAAAATTGAGGCCTGTCTCAGAGTGGTAGACACTACCGCAAATATACAAATATTGCCAAAGGATATATCGTGACTCTCATGAAGTCTTCTATTTGGCTCCGTGTTTCCTAGAAACAAAACAAGGTAAAAAGTGCTCCCCAAGTTGTGTCTGTCCCCCAAGTTGACCTGGAGTGGTACTAGGAAGGCCACCTGGCATCCACACTGCCGCCTGAGTCCCGGTGTAGCTGCTGAGAAGCCCTTGCTGCCTACAGCCTCACTGGATGCTTTTTATTTCTGTGTTGCTCCTTAGGTCCTGAATGAAGTGAGCTTAACTCACAGGCCAACAGTGGTGACCATGTCTGGACCACGGTAAAAACAGCAGATGTTGATGTTCAAGGTGAAAGGAGATGCTACAGATTCTTCTGTTTGTCAGTAGCACAGTACTTCCTTTTAAAAGAAGTCTGGGTTTTAGAGTTATCTCAGTGGGGAGATCAGTATTAACTAAACAAGAATTCAGACAGGGTATGAGCAAGGCAAGTTTGTGGAAGTATCGTATAAACTTCTGGATTTTAGAAGCCAGGCTTCATCTGGGACATCCATTCATGAGCCCCACTGATTCCTCATCTGGAACATCTGTTCACAAGCTCACTGATTCCTAAAGAACTTTCCAGAATGAGTTCATAGCAAATATTTGAGTGGCATTGGTATGCCACAAGGCCAAAGATGATTTTTCAAGATATTTAATACACTCCTCATCTTTGTAAGCTTGGTATAGAGGGAAAATATCAGAAATTGTGTCTATAATTGTGTGTACTAATATCAAAAGAGTTAACTTTAATACTCCTGTTGATACAACATCCCATTTGCTCAATCAGCCTTCATGATAGTTACCTTACCCAGGCTGTCCTGGGTTCTCTGGTGATTTCTAAGAAAAGGTGGAAATTTCTTCCCCGAGCAGAAGACAGACATACTTTTCCTGTCTTCCAAATTGCTGTATCTCAGAGTTCATAATTATGACATGAAGTGGGTGTACAGAGCATGATGTGAAAGAAATATGAAAGTTGCCATCATCAAAATGGAATCACTTATGACAATTATATTTTTTAAAGTAAGTAACCCAGGAAGTGATGAAGGAAGGGCTTAGTCCTTATGAATGATTATCTGATAGCAGCAACTAACACAAAAAAATTCTGCCAGACGGCTAGCCTGTGCAGAAGCTACCACAGCCTTCTGTGGAAGATGCCATACAGGAACATCTGCCCAACAACTGGCCTTCAGCCTCAGACTGACACCACTCACCGTGGCCAAGGACTATTGTTTCAAAACAGCACATAGACTACTACCTCCCTTCTTTGGGGGTGAGAGGTCTTCAAAACCATAGCCTACTGACTGTGCTCATCATTTACCATGGCAGGTGTTTTCCCACAGCAGCGCTCAATCTCCTCTTCAGAAGCTAGCCCCAAATAAGTATCACTACACCTTGGCGAAAACCCCCTTGTTTCTTTGGTTCACTTTGGGTGACAGTATCATCTGGATACAAACACCAGGCCGACAAAAGTAAAAATGGCACAAAGAGCTCATACTTCCCCAGACCCTGAAGTGCTCACGCTTTTCATCAGCCCTGGGGAGGCAAAACACAGGCCTATCATCCCTGACAAAAGTCAATCCCCAAATTAAACATTCGTTTTTAAAAACTATCTCACATGATTTTCCTCTACTTCATTAGTAGCCTCGATTTGAGTGTGTAGTGGGCCTTCAATATTAGCTAAGAAAAGTACAAAGCCATAAGAACCCATGGACTTTCACAGCATACAGAAGGTGGGGGGGGGGGGTCAGACTCCTCCTCTTGCTGGCTCTTGTGATAACTCACCCTCCTCCACTATACTGGCACTCAATCTTTCAGGAGCACAGGGGGCTCCTGACCTAATCTCTTGAAGGGCTTCTTCCTCTCTCACCACAGCTGTATTAGGGATTTCATTTGTGACACATGAGTTTAAGAAACATGGTCTTGGTGGTGGGGGGGGGGGGGTGGAGAGATGGTTCAGTGGTTAAGAGCACTGGCTGCTCTTCCAGAGGACCTGGGTTCAATTCCCAGCACTCACATGACAGCTCACAATTGTCTGTAACTCTAGTTCCAGGGGATCTGACATCCTCACACCAATGCACATAAAATAAAGTTACATAAATTATTTAAAACACACACACACACACACACACAAGAAACACACTCAGAGACTAATGGTCTTTGAGTGTAACCAGATGAAACAAAGTCTGTGATGCTCACCGAAGTCTTTAGATCCATGACTGGCACTCAGCAGATTGTAAAATTGTAGATTATCAGGTACTGTAATTGTTGATTTGATTGTGATCGTTGTTTTGTTTTATTCTTTGCTGTTTTGCAGTACTGGGGATTGAGCCTATGGCCATGTGCATGCTGCCCAAGCTCTCAGCCACCGAGCACGTTATCCCAGCCCTCTTGTGACGGTTATTTTGAGGCAGGGTCTCAATTGCCCAGACTGGCCCGTAACTCCCTCTGTAGCTCTGGCAGCCTTTCAGCTTCTGATCTTCTCGCTTCTGTCTTTGGAGAAGCTGGGATTTGAGACCTGCCCCACCAGGCTGGGCTTCTGGGACTTTATTTGATGTAAGTAATTAGGAAATGTCACCAGATGAAAGCTGTGTGGAGTCTCCTGGTTGCACTCAAGCTTCCTGTGCCCTTTAAGATATGGGCCTTTTAGAAATAAAGGCAGAGAGAGAGAGAGAGAGAGCATTTACCCTTTGAAATTTAAGGAAGCCGGTGAGAAAGTCACTATGGAAACACAGAGGAGGCTTCATGCCACACCAGACACTGAGTCAGAGAAGAGGGTGCTCAACTGCTCAGGGTTCCCCCAAGAAAGGGGTTCCTGGTGTTTCCTTACTCTTTACACCCTGGTGCCAACTGTGTGCCTGGGGTGGCCCACCGCCAGTGGCTGGTGCTGACTGTGTGCCTGGGGTGGCCCACCGCCAAGAGCCACCTGGGCACTCAGCTATTGTGACTCCTCTTCTTCAGACCAAATCTGATGCCTACACATGCCGAAGTGCAATGGACCTTCTTGAGCAGCCAGCTCAGGCTCTCTACACTAGAAGATCATACCATCGCATCCTCTAAAACAACCCCCCCCACACACACACACCCAGTTCCTCACTTATCGAATGCTGTATTGAATAAAATAAACAAACGTCCCCGGACAGACCAAAAATGTACTACAAATAAATGAATTATCCCCAGAGATTAATTGTCAGAGAACTAAGGAGGAGAACATAGGCGTGTAAGAGAACACCTGGAGGAAGGGGTGGGCTCTTAAGTGGCTAAGGAAGTCCTCCCTAAGGACACATTCAAAGGAGTTCTTGTTTTGTTTTGTTTTGTTTTTCGAGACAGGGTTTCTCTGTGTAGTTTTGGTGCCTTTCCTGGAACTCACTTTGTAGATCAGGCTGGCCTTGAACTCACAGAGATCCGCCTGGCTCTGCCTCCCAAGTGCTGGGAGTGTGCCACCACCGCCTGGCCTTGAACGAGTTCTTGACAGTTATTCTAGAAAAGGAAGCAACAGATGCAAAGGCCCCGAGGTTGGAGCATCCTGAGGGAGAACTAAGGAGAAGTGAGCAAAGAAGGGATTCACAGGCCTGGGACTGAGGTGAGGACGTCAGGAGGTAGTGGGGGACGGTGTGGGGCTCCCTGTTGTCACATCAGCTTTCACTCAAGGTGAAGGATTTAAACCGAGGGACGATGTACAGGCAGTCGTGTCCACTGATAAGAAGAGTCAAGCATGCCCCGAAATGTTTCAGCCTGAGCAACTAAACCCTCTAGTTCATGTCGGTGGAAAAAGAGAAGTGGTCCAAAGTCGGAACCACAGGGCATCCGGCACCTTGGGCCCCTGAACTTGGAGAAACCAGTGGGGAAGACTGAAAGGGGACAGGTGTGAGAGCAGAATCAGAAACACGGTGACTCCCCCAGGGCACTCCCCAGAGGAGGGACAGCAGTGTCTAAGCTGGATGAGGACTCCCAGAGGTCGCTGCATTTGGCGTTGCCGGTGGGGAGGATACATGCCCTGAGGGTTATGTCAGTAACGCAGAGGGAGCGAGAGGTTGCCTAGATCAAGCTCAGAAGGAGCGGAGATGAGCCAGAGGTAAGGCTACCATTGTCACCTTTGTCACAGAGTTTACTGTGAGGGGAGGAGGCGGTAGGGAAGAGGGTCAGGAGAGGACAGCTGGTAGGGGCTGGTCATTCGTTTGAATGGGAAAACAACACACTGTGTACTGATGGATGCGAGCCAGGGAGTGAGATTGTGGCTCAGGGAATCGATGCAATAGTTCCTAAAGAAATGAATGACTCGGCCTGGGACACCGCTCAGGTGACAGAGTGCTTGCCTAACAAGCCCTGGGTTGGATTTCCCCAGCCTGGAATAAATCAGACAAGGGGGCACGTGCCTAGACTCCCCGCACTTCAGAGGTGGAAGCAGGAAGTTCCGAAGTTCAAGATCATCCTCAGCCACCCAGCAAGCTTGAGGCCAGGCTGAGATACACAGACCCAGTCTCTCAAAACAGATGGAAATGTTAGGTAGCTAGGCAGGTGTTTGCAGGCTTGTAGGCCATTGCGAATGGACCCTTCCTTCCTGTTTCCCTGGCAACACTAGAAAGGGAAGCCCTTCTTTAGGATTCAAATTACCATATGAAAAGGTGGAGATAGCTGGGTTCTATTGAAGCCCATTAGGGACCTGACATTCTAAACTACCTAAAACCGTTACATACTGTTATCTCTTCCTCTTAAGAGTTAATCCAGCTGGGCCTGTCAATCACCTACCCAGGAGACCACCCCTCCCTAGAAAGCCGGTCATCCTGAAGTAGTGCGAGGGGTAACTAGCCCTGTAATAAGACAACGCATTTCTCTTTCCCGGAGCCCCCCCTCCAAGAAGACGCTTACAGAGCTTTCATAGTGGAGCACAGCTGACTCACCCACTTTTTTACTTTCCCTTTCCTCCTTTCTATTTTCCTTTTGGCTACTGGCCAAAGCCTGGGCACGCTTCCCCCCACGCTCTGGGCTTTCTCAGCCCCTCTCTGAAGTACCCGGTCCCCTGCCAACCTCCTTTGCAAAAGGCCTGGTTTTCTCCCTCTCTCCTTCCCATCTCCCTCCTCTGAGCAGCCGTGGAGATTTACAGCTTGCCTGCCCGGTTGTTTTTCCTCTCAAATTCTAATAAAATTGTCCTGGAGAGCTTCCTTTTGATTAAGGAGACTAAGAACCCAAAAGAAGGAACCCAATTTCCCCGGCAGTTTAAAGTGACGTTGATGGAACTCCAATTTCCCCAGTAACTTAGAAAGGCATCGGCGAACTCCAGTTTCCCACATAACCGAAGAAGTGGGATCCTAACAACATTAACAACAAAAATAATCCTAACCACTACCGCACGTTTACTATGCCCTGACTCTGTTCTAAACACTTTCCCAGCGTTAGTTCACTCAATATTCACAGTGACCCCACAAAATGGTGTCACCAGGGCAGGCAAGCCGTAAACCTCAGCAGATGCTCAAGAGAAGGAAGATGAAGAGAGGGAGAAAGCCATGCCTTTTGAGCTAGTGTCAAAGAAAGCAGACAGGCTCAACACTGAAGGTCAGCAAGCGGCCACGCGGCAGAAGAGGGATAGGAGCCCCAGAGAATGAGGACGAAAAATAAAAACAGATGGATTTAAAACTGGAAAAGTTATGGGCAAAGCATAGTAATAGGTTCTCTGCCCCACCCCCACCCCCACCCCAATACGTTTCTCTGCTGACACAGTAAGCCAGATCAAGCCAAATTGAAGAGCAATAATAACAGGTTTATTTATTGAGCAAAGCAACTCCCAAGCAGGTTTCCCGGTCCCAGAGAATAAGGCCAGAGAAGTTGCATGCCCAAACCAAAGCAGGGAGATTTTCTAGGTTGTAGGTGAGGGGTGATGATGTGTCTGCCACAAGCTGGTTGTGCCCAAGCATGGTCAAAAGTTGAGCACCTAGGTAAAGACTAGGAAGGCTGGCGGCATCAGGGGAGGAAGTTGCAATAGTCACCAAGAATGCAGAACTGGGCTTTTTGGCGCCTTTCCTTTATTTGGAGACTCTCTGAGTGGGCAGGGTTTGGAGAGATAGGGAGAGAGTCAGGAATGAGGCTTTCCACACCATGCAGGGGCAAGCTGGAGGCTCCAACAGAATACATAGTACCACATAAAAGAAGCTCTGCATTCAATGGCATGGAAGGAGAATTTCTGGAAAGGAAGAGTACATTATGTCATTGAGGGGATCATTATTCCTCCCATACCCTTAATATGGCATTAGGTAGATCAGCCTTCCTGAAAGATGATCATCTGGCCAGATGGCTAACAGACCCAGCAGAATCAACTGTCAAGCAAGCAGACAGGCGGATGTAATAGTCCGATCTTTGGAACGAACTGATCAGAATGTCATGTTCTGCTGGAGCCAGAAGTGTCCCATTCTTTGACCAGAAGGCCTATGGAGTGACAAAACTGATGTGTAGTCTGCTAGTGTTGCCAGGGAAATAGGAAGTGTGGCCCAAAGCTGACCACTGGGGAAAAAGTCATCCTTAGTAGATTCTAAAACCACTGCAACATTTCCCTCTCAAGAGCTGATACCCTAAAATCATCTAGGACCCAGACCAGGGGCCAGAGCTCCAAATCCTTCTGTCATCTCTGGCCTCCAGCAAGGACAAAAATGAGAAACTAACCCAGGCCCCTTTTCCTGAACTTCCCAACCCACTTCCAGCTCCCATTTTCATCAATAGGAATAATTATCTTCTCCAGTTTGGGGTGAAAAGGCGTAAGTGTTAAGTTTCAAACCCAGACAAGCTATGGAGGTGCCTCTTTAACATGTCAAAGCTGGACCTGGCCTCCAGGTTCTCCCAGCATCCCTCAGTCCCTACCTGTTACAGGATGTGGCTGGCATATCCAACCCCCTACCCTGAACTCTCCAGCCCAGGGGCTAGAGTGCCCTTCCCCCAGAGGCTCTTCCCTCTATGATCTAGACATTTTGGTTACCGGGGGGCCCCCCTTTGGACCTTTGGCCTCCTGGCTGCTGCACCTGGTTCCTCTCTGTCCCCTCTCCTCCCCTCCTCGTCACATGGCACAGCTCAGTCGGGTCCTGGTCATTCTGGACTCTCCCAGATATTCCTGCCTCTGACTATGTTCTCCCTTTTATCTATAATAAACTTTCTCCTCCACCATACCTAGGAGCAGTCACGTCCTTTCCTTTCCTTTTTATTTCTTTTTTTTTTCTTCATTCATTAAGAACTTACCTCATGTCAATACTGTGAGGAAGGACACAGGCTTTCTAAACTCAGAGCCCTACTGATCAGGCAAGCTCACCTTGTATGACAGTTGCTGTAATAATCCCATGGTGGTTTGAATAAAAACATCTCCTGCAGGCTTGGGTATCTCAACACTCGGTTCCCAGTGCTGACTGGGGAGGCTTAGGAGCTGTGGCCTTGCTGGAGAAAGTCCATCACTGGACTTTGGGTGTCCATGGCCTCATTCCCACTTCCAGTGTGTGTGGTTGAAGACGTGAGTTCCCAGCTTTCTGTTCCTGCCACCACAGCCCGTCACTTGCTGTCACACCTCCAGGCCATGATGGACCCATATCTCCCTAGAACCATAATCCAAAATAAAGTCTTTCCTCCATAAGTTGGCTTTGGTCATGGTCATTTTACCATGGCCACAAGAAGTAACTAACATACCCCAAGTGTAAAGGAGAAGTTCCCAGGAAGGCAAGTTCCTGCAGGGCCCACGGCCTACTCCCCTCCAACCTGTCCACGTGGGTAGGGCAGAGTCAGGATGGAGACCTGAGCTGAGGTGTCAGGTACCAGGTGGACTTGACAGAGGAAAGGCAAGAGACTGACAAGATGCTTGTTTAACAACCAAACTCCAACGATGGTCCAAAGAGAAGAGGATGCCACTGCAGATGAGCAGGAGGCCAAGTCCTAGAGAGGCCAAACTAGAGCACCAGGGGCCATCTTCCATGCCAGGTGAGCACGGGATAACTCATCAGGCCGTGGGTTTCCAAACTTGGTTTTCTCGGTTCTGGTGTTTTAGCAATGGCATACTTGATGCATGGCCCATCCCCGGAGCAGCGTGGCTCTCGGGGTCTGGCTATGAAGCTTTGGAGAGTCAGAGAGGAGAAGAGAGGGGCGGCTAACAGGGGAGGCGCTGGGGAAATGCGGAGAGGGATAGGCAGCGCAACACTTTTTTTTTAATGGTTATTTTGAGACAGGATCTTGTCTTAGTTAACCTGGTACTCACGATGTAGCCCAGGCTGGCTTTGAATTTATGACAATTGCTTTGTTTCAGCCTCCCAAGTTCTGGGATTCCAGGCATATACCCCTAAGCCCTGTGTGTGTGTGTGTGTGTGTGTGTGTGTGTGTGTGTGTGTGTGTGTGTTCATGGGGGTCACTTCTCAGCTTTTCAGCTAAGATCCAATGTATTGCTTCACTACAAACACCACACACCACAGGTTCTGAAGTGCTTACCCCACTGCTCTGGGCAAGGAGTTTCAGAAGAAAGGGGTGGTTCTCTTCTTCCGTGTTCAGCCTTATTTGTTAGCAAGATGTCCAGGATCTACCCAGGAACATGCAGTCATTTCAAGAGGGAAAAAAAAAGCTTTCCGCTTATGACAAATAAATCAAAAAGAAAATTTCTTCCATAAAACTGAGCCAGCTCCTGCTTCGGTCAGTGCATCTCACCTCTTTGGGGGACAATTCTTACAATGCTGGCAAAGTACTCGCCACCTGCAGACCCTGTGCACAACACTTCCGGTCCTCTCAGGGACCTATCGATGTCCTTGCTGTGGCTGGTCACTCTCACCCTCCAGATGACACCTGCAGAGGACCCTTCATCCTCACTGCTCTCCTGTCACACGCTTCCACGGGTTGTCAGCTCCCGTGGCTTCCAGCTCGGCCATCTTCTTGCTCAGCTTGCTGCCCCTAACAACTGAGTCCACACCCACCTACTAGAGCCAGGTTGATGCTCCCTCCCGCCTCCGCCCTTCCTTGGTTACCAGGGTAGAGCACCGTCACGTGATGAGACCCCCTCTCTGATTCCTGCCATTGACAGAACCCTGGACCTGCAGCCACCAGATCTGCCACCCATTTGTGGAGACTGCGAAAGCATGATAGTGTCCTCTCTGCTGGGCCATAGAAGCCATGAGGGATGCGCTATGGAAGGAAGCCTCAGGCTAACACAAGGCCGGGCACAGAATGAACACTCAGTAAGTGGCTGTTGAAGTCGGGCATGGTGGAACACGCTTACAATTCAACTCCCCATAAGGAAAAACAAAAGAAAGAAAAGGCTGTTGAATTATGACGGATATAAAGAATAATAGAAAATTTAAAGCTTATTCATTTCAGACACTAAAATTCTAAAAATGTAGCAGCAGTGCTTTTCAGATGTGCGGTTCCTGGTGACTGATTTTGGCATTCTCTCTGCCAGGCTTCTAATAGCGCGTCCTGCCTGACTGCTGGAAAATAATCATCCTTTACGTCCCGAGTAATGAGGCCGCAGCTCGGCAAGAGTCAGAGTCACCAAAGAACACAAATTGCATTCAGTGGGATTTCAGATGTGACAGCTGCTTTGTGCTTGGCATGGCAGACCAAGGACTGGATGTAATCAGAGGCCAGCAGAGGACACCCCGGCTGCAAGGTGAGGGGAGAGGCAGACTGGTCACAGATTATGGTTTTAGAAATCTCTCTAAATTTGAAATTCTTATTTAAAGAGAAAAGAGCCAAGTGTGGTGACACATGCCTATAACCCCAGCACCTAGGAAGCAGAGGCAGGAGGATTGCTGCTAATTGAAAACCAGTCTGTGTTGTATAGTGAGTGTAAGGCCAGCCTGGGATGCAGTCACTTAAATATGTTTCCTTGATGATCATATGGCTCAAAAGTCTAGAGAAAAATAATTCAGCGGGATTTTTTAAATTCAATTACGCTGATTTTCCTCTTTTAGCCTCTTCTTCCTTAACTATTATTGTTGCGTATGTTTATATGAATGACAATATTGTAACATATATAATAACATTACAATTATATAATGCTACTTATATCTAAATACAACCTGCTGGGTCCATTTAGTGTTGCTCATATGTATAGTTTTAGGACTGACCACTTGGTATTGGATAACCAATCAGGGGCTTCATCTCTGAGAAAGACTGACTCTTGGCAGTCATTAGTTGCCAGAGCTCCTCATCTGGAGCACCCACACTCACTTTCTCACAAGACCAAACATTTTTCATTCTCTGATGCTATGCATGGTTTATCCAAAGTTACCAAGACCTCCAAGTCCTCTCTCCCACAACCTTCCGCTCCACATGCTTACAACTTCCTGTCCTCGTTTGAGAAACAAAAACATGGAGTTACAAAAGGCTTTCTGAGTGATGGTGGGTCACCACAAAATTATTTATTTTGAACCTAATTAAATATTTAAATCTCACAGGAGTCGTGAAAGAAGATACACATTTTTTCCTTTTTTTTTTTCTAATTTTTACTACAGTATAGCTTTTTTTCTTTTTCATGATGGATAAGTATATAAAAATACAATGATAGCAAAAGTATGAAGCCCATGGCTTCGGAATGACCAATCCAACCACACAGAAGTTCACTAAGACATACAGAGTTTGGATTACTTCCTTAAACTAGCTGTATGGTGTCTTCATTTGTGAGTTAACTAGAATAATTATTGCCTGGGATCCTAGTGCCCCCAGACAGCAGGGAATGAAGGACCTCATACCTTCCCTCCCATTTGACACCAGCCGCTCAGCTGCTGACATCTGAGAACTTTCTGACACAAGGCGTAGCAAAGAGTTCCTGAAAAACACTTCCCGAAGAGAAAAGCACGTATATTCATCTGGGAGGGCGGGGGGGGAATGCTGTGAGACTCGAACCCAGAAGTTCTGGGGATGGAATGCACTCAGCACTGAAGGGAGGGAGGGAGGAATGGAGGAGGAAAGGGTCAAGGGTCAAAGGGAAGAAGCTGATGGGACCAGCTGTGGCCAGTCCCCACAAGGGACCCCAGTGAAGGGGTCTAGGGCAGTTCAACAGCCTCCTCAGAGTGACTCTTCTGCATGCAGATAGAGAATGGCTGAAAACAGAACTGAAGGCCAGGGGGCAAAGGTGATACTTAAGGAATCTCCTGGAAGCATCCAGACTTCCGAGTCCTTGGTCCCACATCATGAGCACCATGGCAGGAAGCAAATGTTGAACGAATCCAGATTAAAGCTGTGTCTCAGTAGCTCTGTGAAACAACAGACCTGTCCTAGCTAACTTCAACTGTCAACTTGACACAGCCTAGAGTCACCTAGAAGAGAATCTGGGAATTGCTCAGATCAGATTGACCTGTGGGCATGTCTATGGGGAATTGTCTTGATTATTAATTAATGTAGGAGGGCCCACTGTGAGAGGCACCATTTCCCGGGCAGGTTGACTCTGGACTGTATCAGAAAGCTAACTATGAGCATGAGAGCAGGCCAACAAGCATTCTTCCTCCATGGTTTCTACTTCAAGATCCAGCTTGAGATCCTGCCCTGACTTCCCTCAGTGATGGATTGTGACCCGGAAGTGTGAGCCATAATAAACCCTGTCCTCCCATAAGTTGCTTTTGGTCAGGCTATCTTGTCACAGTCACAGAATAAAACTAGAACAAGGTCCCTGGAGACAGTTCTAGAACAGAATAACTGGAGCTGTTTTCAGGCTACGAGGGCCCCGAAGGAGCGCTCTGAAACCCAGAACGAAAACTGAACCCCACCACCAACCTTCCGTTTTAATTTGACTTTTTCTTTCAAGCTCAGAAGAAGACAGGCAGCACACAATGAAGCTTCACTTAAGGTTTTACACTTTGACTAGTTATTCCAGTACCGTTCCCTTATCTACCACACTTTCATTTTCTTCCAGAAAGCAAACATATGTAAAGCTTTGCCCAAGAGGAAGAAAAGCTGAGTGTGACTGTTATATTCCTGATTAAAACTTCCCTATCAGACTCCAAACCTCCGGGCATCCACTGAGAGGCAACAGCTGAGACACTTATGGACTGGAAACAGAGGCACGAGAGAAAGGGGCAATATCACAGTTGTGCCATGCGCATGGATGGCCACTGTTTCCATGTCCTGCTGGGGGAAGCAGGTGGCAGAGCCAAGCGCCTCTCACAGGCCTCTAGAGGCACCACACACACACACACGGAGGTGGCCCGTGGACTCAGTGCCTCAAAACAAGCAAAGGTTCACTGCTGCATTTAATCTCAGCACAACCCGGGGGCACAGTACTATTTTTAAAATAAAACACATTATTCTAATTAACCCGCAAACAAAACCATCACAAAGCTCCTTTAAGAATGTGTGGTGACTTGAATAAGATGTCCTTCATAGTCTCACGTGGATACTTCAACACTGGTCCCCAGTTGCTGTTCAGGGAAGCTAAGGAGGTGTGGCCTTGTGGGAGGAAGTGTGTCACTGGAGGTGGGCTCTGTTCTCTCTGCTTGCCAATCCAGATGTGACCCTCAGCTTTCTGTTCCAGCTGTGATGCCTACGCTCCACCATCATGGACTCTAACTCTTTCTACTCTAAGTTGCCCTGGTCATGAGGTTTCATCAGAGCAATAGAAAGGTGCCTAATTCAAGAGCTATTCAGACACTTGCCCCACCCCAAACTATACATCTCAGTGGACTTCTATACGGTGAGAATGGCCATTCTAAAGCAATAAAGCGACACTTGAGGTTTAAACTTTCACTCTCAATTACGTTATTATTTACTTATCCACCACAAAAAGATAGAGCATGAAAGAAACCATGACATGAAGCTTGAAAAAAAATCCTTTATATTCTTTATATACTATTTTAATCACCATTGTATCTGTGAGCAATTCAGGTTTACAGAGATCAAGCAATATGAAAGAAATTTAAAATACTAAATAAGGGGGTGGCAAGATAAAGGTGCTTGTTGTATAATCCTGATGACCCAGGTTGGAGTTCTGAAACTCCTGTAAAGGTAGAAGGAGATAACCAAATCTACAATGTTCTCTGGCCACACATGTATCGTGGCAAATGTGCTCCCCCATGCACCATGCACACATACCCAATAATAATTGCATTGTCTTATATACATGGATCCAGGATGCAGTTGAGATGCTTCCTGTCTTGATACAAACAACAGAAATGACCAAATTGCCAGCTTTCGAACGAAAGGATTATGTCTTCTTTTTCAAAAGTCTTGTGTCGTCTCCAATTTCTACTTCCTCTTGAGTCCATGAGACATTGGAAGGAGTCTCACAAGCACACAGTCAACAGGAGAGCACAGTGGGTGTTGCCGTGAAGTCACAGAGCATTCCTGTAGACACAGCTACCTCCTCATTCACCAGAGCAGAGTTCAGTGCATCACCAAGGCAAGTGGCCCCAGGCCATCAGGCCAGGAAGTGAGCTGCTGCAAACAAGCCATTTCCTGCTCGGTTTAGACTCATCCGTCCACCTCAGCCACCTCCTAGGTTCTTTCTGCCCATCCACATGTCCCATAAGATACCATGTGCTTGTCACTTAATACATACAACAGCCAGGTGGAGGCAGTCTCATCTTATTATGTATTAAAGGTTTCCTGGCATTAGAGTTACAAGGCTTCTAAATGAAGCACATCCATTGTACTTTTGTGTGGTTACAAGATTCAGGCACTCAGAGAACAGTTGGGCAGAGAACATTATGTCCATTTTTACAATATTTCAGTTCTGGGTCTAGAAAGACATAAGTTAGAAGAGAGGCAGAAAATCATATGAAATGAGTAGAAAATGGAAGTTGAATGGTTGTTTAAATTTTAAAAAAGAGAAATCGCATTTCTCCTCTGACTCACACAGCACAAGCAGCAGCCCTGCCTCGCTCGGCTTTCCTCACCATGCTGTCATGGGGCCTGCTGTCAGTCCCTCGGGACTGTGACTTTCCTCATGGGACATGAGCACTGAGGCTTTCTTCGGTAATATTTTGGTTCCTTAACCCGCCATGACAGAGTTACATGTCTGATCATTCGTGGTGACACTGTGATCTCAGGACAATCTGGCAGCCAGATGACAATGCCCTCCAGCTGATCCATTTGCCTCACATTATAATGATAATCACTTACTATGAAGGCATATCCCCACTGTGCTCAGTCTAGTTGAAGTTTCAGGCTAAAAACCTTTTGAACCAAGGAACAAATGTAAAGTCTCACTGTTGGGGAGTAGACTAGATAGAAGAATTTGAAGGCAGGTTCTGAATTTACATCTGATAGTATAATGGCATTGTCTTAGTTACGGTTTCTACTGCTTTGAAGAGACACCATGACCATAGCAACTCTTATAAAGGGAAACATTTATTTGGGTGATGGCTTACAATTCAGAGGTTCAGTCCATTATCTTCATGGTGACTCATGGTGGCGTGCAGGCAGACATGGTGCTGGAGAGGTAGCTGAGTGTTCTACATCTTTCAGGCAACAGGAAGTGAACTGTGTGTCACACTGAGTGAAGCTTGAGCAAAGGAGACCTTGAAGCCCATCCCCATAGTGACACACTTCCTCCAACAAGGCCACACCTCCTAACTGTGCCACTCACTTTGGGGGCCATTTTCTTTCAAACCACCGCAGGCATTCCACAGCAAGGACTCTCAGAGGGGGTCAGGATGGGGATGCTGCATGGAAGATCTGCCTGACTTCCAGGTTTTCAGGACTTCTCGGGGGAGGAACACTTTCTGATAACTCATTAAGTTGTCAATTTGTTTTGTGCAGCTCCTGTGTTTATGCTTTTGGAAAGTATTTGAAGATGGCTTCAGTTTTTCAGTATTCCATAAGGGCTAGGCAGGTCACCCAGCAGGGTATAAGTGATCTGATTGGGGAATGGGACAAGGGAGGGCTCTTATAAATATAATATAGAAGGGATATAGATATATACAGAAGAAGGGAGGAGAGTAAAATAACACTGAGAATGTCTGAAAAAGTTATAAGGAACCATAGTATTAACTATTTATCTTTTTTAAAAAAAAAAACCCTATAATACACATAAGTCTGTGTACAAATATACACATAGAGTTTAAATGAAAATTTCTCATCTGAGATGACAATTCTCCCTCCGAGAGCCAAAGACCATCCAAAAAAAGCCCCAACATCAAGCACAAGAAGTCCTCTTGTTGGTTGCACCCACCCAGAGGTGGAAGGTAATTCACACCATGCACTTTAGACATAGGTCTCAGAGGACCCTGAACTGGAACTGATTTGAAATCTTCCTCCCTGGGGACTAGCTTTCATGTTACCAAAAGGTGCCACCCAAGCTTTCTAAGGAGGGAAGCAATCGACAGTCCTACTCAGCTGTAACACCTGTGAACCACAGCATGGATCAGCATGATACAATAACCCTAAAAGTGTAATAGTGGCACACATACCTTGGCTGTAACCAACAGCTTTCTTTTTTTTTTTTTTTTTTGGTTTTTCAAGACAGGGTTTCTCTGTGTAGCTTTGCACCTTTCCTGGAACTCACTTGGTAGCCCAGGCTGGCCTCGAACTCACAGAGATCCGCCTGGCTCTGCCTCCCGAGTGCTGGGATTAAAGGCGTGCACCACCACCACCCGGCAACCAACAGCTTTCTAATTGGACTTAAGACTACATCAACAAGAGGGAAACCATGTCTGGTACTGGAAACATATTCAACTACTCGGGGCTTTACAAAACCAGCAAAATTTCAGGGACAGTGCCAGCTTGATCGTGGCGTTAGATCATAGAGTGGGCCCCAGAGGGCAGTGCTGTTGACAATGTCCGAAGATGACAGCCCAGGCCTAACCCAGGTTGGGTTCTTACTGGGTAAACAGGATTCCTACTGAGTAAACAAAAACCTCAGAAACCTCCTAATGTGAGTTTCTGCTTGTCAGGAAAGCCGCCACTTCCCTTCTCTGTCAGTGGACTGCCAGGGACAAAGTACATTCTGATTAACCCAAACAGCCTGCATCAGCTTTGAGACCCCTCCTGCGGACTGTCATATAAAATCCACTTGCCTTCCCACCCAGCCGCTGCTCTCTACACTCATGAGACAGCCTGGCAGCTTGTCCCCCAGTCAACTGCTTTCCTACTCACTAGATTGGAGTTTACACCACACTTTGCTTACACATGGTATATAATCCTTTTTTATGTGTATCTGTATTCTGTTTGCAAGTGTTTTATTGCATACTTTTGAGTCTGTGTTCACCAAGGATATTGGCTTGGAGATTGTTGTTGTTGTTGTTATGTCTTTATCTGGTTTTGATCTTAGAGTGATATTGGCTTCATAGAAGCATTTTCAGAGTGCTCCTTCTCTTCCTATTTTCTTTTTAAATAGTTTAGGAAGGGCTGGCTATAGATCTTCTTTGAAAGTCTGTTATAGTTCTGCTGTCAATCCTTCTGGTTCTGGACTTTGCTTAGCTGGAAAACTTTTTATTCCTCCCCACCACCCCTCCAAAACAGGTTCTCACTATGTAGCCCTGGCTGTTCTGGGACTCATTGTGTAGCCCAGGCTGGCTTATAACTCACAGAGATCCACCTGCCTCTGCCTCCTGAGTGTGGGACTAAAGGTGTGCAAATCTCATTTGTTTTGGGTCTGTTTAGGTGGCTGGCCTTTTCTTGGTTTGATTTTGTTGGTTTGGGCCAAATCTAGAAATTCATCCATTTCTTTTAGTTTTTCTAGATTCATGGAGTACAGTTTTTAAAATATTCTCTTATAATAGTCTGAATTTCTCTGGTGTCAGCTGTAATGTTTCCTTCTTCATGTTTGATTCTGACTGGGTCCTCTCTTTTTCTTTCTTTTGGTTAGTTGGGCCAAGGGTCTGTCAATCTTCTCAAAGAATTAGTTTTTATTGTTTGTTTGTATTGCTTTTCTTTGTTTTTGTTTCATTAATTCCTGCTCACATTTTCCTTTTCTTTATTGCTGTTGACTGGGTTTTAATTTAGTTTGTTCTTGTTTTTCCAAATTTTTAGTTTTATCATTAAATCATTTATTTGTGTTCATTCTGATTTTTAAATGTAAGCACTTAGAGTTGCAAATTTCCCTCACAGGACCGCTTTCACTGTGTCCCAGAGGTTGTGTTGTGTTTTCATTTTTGTTTAGTTCCTGGAAATTTTTATTTCTTCTTGGATTTCTTCTTTGGGCCATTCATTGTTTTAGTAATGAGTTGTTTAATCCCCACGGTTTGGGTATTTACCAGAGACTTATTTGCTGTCAGTTTTAAGTTTGATTGCTAGAAGTCTTCAAAATCTTAAAGGGTGAAGGATGTGAAGGAAGGATGAGGGGCTGGTCCAGGCTGTGGAGAATTCACACAACACATGCATCTCAACCCCGTCCATTTGTACCATGGGTCAATATGGAAGGGAGAGTGAAACTCTGATGGCATCTGGGGACAAATGGTAATCATGTACCTTAAAGTCCCTGATTAATGGGTATATTATGTTGCCAAGACATTCACAGTAAGTTTTGGGGAGTGGAGAGAATACCATTTCAGCAACTCACCTAAAATGATTGTGGAGTTATTTGTACCAAAATTGCAACTTTTCTTTCACTTGGAGATTACTTTAAAATAATGGTATAGTTCTTGGAATTTTAGATAGGCTACCGCTTCTGGTCGTTTCTGATTTAATGTTCCAGTGGTTTGGAGGGAGCCGTTTTAAGAAAAAAATAAAACGCATTCTTACTTTTGTCTTCCAAGTGCAAAGGTAGTATAGTGCACAGTGCTCTGCCCTCCTCTCTCTAAGCAGTCCATTCTAGAGAGCACCCCACATGGGCACGTAGGGAGCACGTCCTGGGTCTTCTCTCGGCTGCACTGTTCCCTTCCACTGAAGATCATCTAAGTGTCAGTGACTTCCTGTTTCTCAAGCCACAATAAATAACCAAGCAGTTATCATCTTATGCTTATACACTGTGTGATCAGAACCAATTTCTAGATGTAAGATTATTGGACCAAAGACAAATGGCTCCCTCATTGATAGCATTTGCCACACCACTCTGCATTCCTCTCGCCCAACCTTGTCTCTCCCACAGCTTCACAAATGAACGGGTCTTAGATTTTTTTTTCCAATATGACAAGTAATTTGCATTTATTTTACTGTGAAGGTGAAAAATGTTAAGATCCCAAGATGCTGTAAGTCTTGCTGCTGCAGGTGGACCTGACAGGAGCTGAGCTTAGAAACTGCTTGTTTGCTGCGATGGTTAATCTCAACTGTTAAGCATGATCCAGAAACACCTAGGAGATGGTGTCTGGGCAAGCTTTGGTAGAATTATCTCAATTAGATTAATTGAAGCTTAAAGACCTGCCCACTGTGGGTGGCACCATTCCCTGGGCTCAGACCGAATGAAAAGGAGACGCTGAACTGAGCAGAAGCATCCAACTCTCTCTGCTTCCTGTTTGGGAATATGATCTGACCAGCTGCTTTAAGCTTCCGCTGCCTTGATTTCCCCTCATTGATACACTGTATGTTTTCTACCTTGAATTGATTTGGCCAGGGTATTATATCAGGGCACCAACGGAAAAACAAATAAATACTGTTAGTGCTTATTGCTTTTTATTGACATTTAGAACAAGACTCAATTAAAGTATCCTTTTCCAATGAAACTCTCTCCAGTGTCCTCCAGTTGGCCTTAGGGCAATTGCCCAGTAACAATGTGTACAATGTTTATCCTAAGATATCAGACCTATCCGCTTAAATGACACTTCCCACTGAGTTTCTGAGCCTTGGGAAATAAAGCATTCTACCTCATTCATTCTCAGAATTCTTCTGTTCAAGCCTCATTCCTCATACATAATAGATATTCGGTGTGTTCAAATCATTGGAGTGATTACTAGCTAACATCAGTGCTAAATTCATATGCAAATCAAGTATGTCCTTGCTCTTTAAAAACACATGAAGCAAAAAGGAGATGATTTTTCTCTCCTGACCTAGAATTCTGTCAGGATTCTAGTCTCAGGGGGAGTTTCTGACACCTTTCCCAAGTCAGTGGTGGGAGAAGCCTGGATCCCTTCACAGACATTCTCTGGTGCTGTTCTTAAAGACGACCCTACAGTCCGAACCACACTTCCAGGACAGACATCGCCCTATGGTTCTTCTTCTTCTCTCCTGGTCTAGGGAGGTACACTGCTGATAACTCATTCCATCTTTGAAATTTTCATTCTACCCTGTTAGAGCCCAAACACTTGCATCCAGAGGGCTGGCAGCATAATATCTGTCTAGGTGACCATGATTCCCTTTTGTCCCCAAGGAAGGGAAGGTCTTAAACACCATGTGTTTATCTACCTACATTCCACCTTAATTCAATCTCTGTAACAGTCTTAGTCAAGATCCTATTTATTCTTAAATAATTTGAGTCTCTTTTGGAAGATGGTGATGGTTCTTAACAATAACATGGTTGGCTTAAAATGCCAAGAGGTACAGCTACAGACAAAGTGCAGTCACAGTCAGGTAAGCACAGCTACATCACTTCGGGGCTCATTAAAAATGCAGGAGGTTACTGTGGAATAATCTTTCTGTACACTGTGAAGATGTGTCATTCTGACTGGTTTAATAAAAAGCTGAATGTCCAGTAGCTAGGCAGGATTTCTGGATGCAGAGCAAGCAGGATGGGCAGTGTGGAAATGAGGTAATAAAGTAATGAGGCAGAAAGTAAATTAATAGAAATGGGCTAATTTAAGTTATAAGAGCTAGTGGGACAAGCCTAAGATACAGGCCAAGTTTCCATAATTAATAACAAGTCTCTGTGAAGTTTTTGTGAGCTGGAGGCCCAAAGAAAAATCCACCTATGGAAGGTTGTATCTCTGATCTCCAGGAAAGCTGTTCTGTGCAATAGGAGTTACATCTCTTCCATCATCATTCTTTATTCTTCTAAACACATCTGTGAACCACTTCTAAGCTACCTGTTGGTATTTCTTTACACACACACACACACACACACACACACACACACACACACAATTTCAGTTCAAAATTAAAGTGGTTAGCTAGATTTACAGCTTAGCAAAGAAGCCCCTTCAGTCCTATTCTTGATGAACTGAAATGGTTCACAGTCTGTTTTCTTGGGCCTCTTTCCCTGGAGACAGTCTAATTTTCAGTGTGCTGTTGACAATTATAGCCAACTCCAGGCCTCACTTCTGCCTTGAGCATCCCTCTTGAAATGTTCTATCCTTCCACGTTTATAACATCACATGGACGAAGACACCTAGGGTCCTAGCAGCCCTCTGGTTTGGAGGGCAGCCATCAAAAAGGCAGCCTTTCCTCTCTCCCATAATTCCTTTTACCCTGATTACTCCTGATCTCAATTGCAGCATATCTTCATAGCACTTGTGAGTAGGTTTTCTAGGGTGTTATAAGGTTCCAGGGAAATCTTTCAAAATTTTCTCCTGAGTTCTGGGGCAAACGGGGTTATAAAGTGATCTCCTAAAGACAGGATCCTTCCAAGATCTATGACTTTATTAGGCCTGGATAGTCATGGCCTGTGGTGATGGAATCCAGAGTAAAAATCTCTTTCTTGTGAATAGGGCCCACCACATATACCATTTTCTATTGCCCCCTGGGTGCTGGGGACATAAAAATGTCTGAGAATTTGCCTTGAGAATCCAATTCTCTAAGTCCTTAACTATTGTTGGAGAAGGAAAGGGGGAAAGTCCACCTCTGCCTAGGGAGATTATTATTATATAGACAGAATAATCAATCTCTGAGTGTCAGATCACTCAGTGGGACACCACGGGGCAGTTCTATTAGAGCCCATCCAGGACACCCAAGAGAGAAGATGGATAGGTTGGATAAGTTTCCAGTACCAGGCTTGATTTCTTTCTTGTTAAGCCAATCTTAAGTCCAATCGGAGAGCTGTTGGTTACTACCAAGGTATGCATGCCACTACTACTGCATTCTGAAGGTTATTGTGCCATGCTGGTCATTTTTGTGGTTCATAGGTGCTATAGTTGGATAGGACTGTTGGTTGCTCTCCTTCTTTAGAAGTTCTCATGATGCCTTCTGGAACCATAAAAGCTAGTCCTCAGGGAGGAGGTTTTTTTTTTAATGGTGAAAAAGTATAAAAGTATATTTAGAATTGGCCAGCTGGACTCAGTTTAGATGATACCAATTTTGTTGGCAACATCCAGAGCATCATAATAAGGAGCCAACCAAACATATGCCTTCTCTCCATTAGGCCTTATGAGGATGTTGACTTTGGCCACATCAATGTCATAGAGTTTCTTCACAGCCTGTTTGATCTGGTGCTTGTTGGCCTTGACATCCATAGTGAACACGGTGTGTTGTTGTTGTCTCCATCTTCTCCAGGACTGACTCAGTGGTCAGGGGGAATTTGGTGATGGCATAGTGGTCAAGCTTGATTCTCCTGGGTGTGCTCTTTCGAGGATATTTGGGCTGCCTCTGGAGCCACAGCATCTTGGGCTGTTGAGAGGTGGGTGATGTGCAGATCTTCTTTTTGTGGCTGTGGATGCCTTTCTCAGCTTTGCCTTCTTGGCTTTCAAGGCCTTTGCTTTGGCTTTGGCTTGGGAGGGGCAGAAGCTTCCTTCTTTGCTTTCTGCACCATCTTGGGAGGAGGTTGTTAAATCAGTTCCAATTCAGGGTCCTCTGAGAACTCACTACAGGGGAGTTCCATCACAGCATACCCAGGACACCCAAGAAAGGAGATGTCTGGAGGAGTCTCAGTGGCACATTCTCTATCCCAGAGGAGAGTCCTCAGAGAGTAGATAGATCTTTCTTCCAGATACCTGTTCAGATGGTTGGGGTCCAAGTTCCTCCAAAAGACTTTCAGATTTCTACCTTAAGTAGCCTCAGCCAGACTCTGCTGCCTTGAAGCTTCCTTCAGTCTTTCACATCCATTGATTGGTTAGAAAGAGGAACATTTGTGTAGCTGGTCAATGTTCCAGGCTCCTCCCAAAGAGGAGAGTCAAAGACTGGTCAGAACCATCCATAGAGAGCCTTGTACCTGAGTTCCAGATTGGCTGCCACACTACATGCTTTTAAACAGCAGAAGAGTCCCATAAAGATGTCCCAAAGCATGAGAGAAGTGCTATGGTAACCTAACAGGCTAGATGAGAGAGAGACTCATTGGAGCTCATATTTTGGGGCATAATCTGTGGAATCCCAGACAAGCCCCCAAGAAGCTGCTGCATTTCTTGCATTCTACAAAGACTAAAGCTCACAGACTTAAAAGAGTATCCCACCAGCAAATTTACCTTAGAGCAGTGGTTCTCAACCTTTCTAATGCTGTGAGCCTTTAATACAGTTCCTTCTTTAATACAGTTGGGGGTGGTAACCCCCAACCATAAAATTATTTTTGTTGCTACTTCATAACTTTAATTTTGCTACTGTTAGGAATCATGATGCAGATATCTGATATGCCAGATATTGATATGTGACCCCTGTAAAAAGGTCATTAAACCCCCAAAGGGGTCATGACCCACAGCTTGAGAGCCACTGCTCCAGAGCAGTGGAAAGAGAAAGCCCTGCTTGTCAGGAAGAGGCCTCAAGGGTAGAAAACCATTTAAACACCGGGTGTTGGGGGTTTTAACTCTGTGAAGAATACTGGTAGGGTAAAGAATGATTATTTTCTTCCTGGTATACAAGATGGTTGACTTTTTCCCTGACCCCAGACTGCTTGAGATGAACTGGTAAGTTTATCAAAGGGCCATTGAATCATGAAGTAGGGCTATTTGTCTTCATCTTATTGTCCTGGGCTTACAGAAAAAGTCTGCTTTATTTGTTTGCTTGATTTTTTTTGAGACATGATCTAGCAATATATCTCAGGCTGGCTTTGAAATCACAAATTCAAGATCTTCCTTCCAACATGTCCCAAATGCTGAGGTTACAGGCATGTGTGACCAGGTTGGAAAGGTCATTTTCAAAGGACTGGTCTTCTCCTTGGACTTTGTGTCTCTGATGTCTCCTCCCTTAATCCTCCTTTATGCATAAAAGATCTTTTCCTGGCTGACCTTTCCTGTCTTTCTTACTTTCCTTATCTTTATCTCCAACATGCATTCTCACCCTATACCTATTGAAAGAGATGCAGTTCCCCACCACCCCCACACAACATATTTTTAATGTTTTTCTGTTATATCTTTACTTTTAAGCTCTTCATGATCTGTCTCCCTTCATTAGTCAGTAAGGTAATGAGATTAGGAATGTGTCTGTCTTCCATATAGCTGTACTGTCAGATTGGGGAATCTGGATGAATGAATGAATGTCCCAATGCCTTTGCCCATGCTGTCTTTTTTTTTTATAAGATAATCCTTGAGCCGGGCAGTGGTGGAGCACGCCTTTAATCCCAGCACTCGAGAGGCAGAGGCAGGCAGATCTCTGTGAGTTCGAGGCCAGCCTGGGCTACAGAGTGAGTTCCAGGAAAGGCTCCAAAGCTACACAGAGAAACCCTGTCTCGAGAAAAAAAAAAAAAAAAGATAATCCTTTTCCACTGGCCTTCATTGTTTAAATCACATTTCTCTTCTAACACTCGTTTTAAATATAACTGTAATTCCTTTTTCCTCTCCCACCACCCATCACCTATCCACATGTGTACACATGCACACATGCAAATCCCACAAATGCACATGAATGTGCATGCCATGCAACTGGGCTCCTTTGACTTCATAACACCCTTCCTTCGTACATAAATTACAGAGACAAGTGGCCAGCCACAAAACGTTTGCCTTTCATGGTTCAGAGCTGTTGCAGACAGTGACTGCCAGACCATGACTTTCCAGGGACCAGTGTAACCGAGCACCGACAAACGGCTTGTAGGCATCACTTCCAAACCCGCCCCTGCAAACTTGCCTTGTGTGACAGTGTGGCTTCTCCTCTCTCACACCTGCTCACTGACTTCCTAGGAGCCAGCAGAGAACTCTGGGGCTGTGGAGACTGGTGGGACTTCGCACAGGCTGCCTGCCAAGCACCCTCACAATGTTCTGAGCGACAAGCAGGAACCAAGCAGCCGAATGGAGACTCATGAGGCTTTGGGGCTGCTATCACAGCGTTTATTCCACCCTCCATACATTTACCACAGGGCAGAGGACCATCCTTCCCCCGCTAATGTCTCCTCAGCAGTTCGTGTCTCTTGAGCAGGTACTGGCCGTCACTGCTCTTCAATTCCAGGGCCTGGGAAACAGCGCTCCAAGGCTCCTTATCTGGCAACTGGAGCACAACTTCAGAACACAAAAGCAAGGCCAACTCTTGGTTCTCTCCCTAACATAATTAATTCATATACATTCCTATTCCATTTCCTATGGCAAATTCCTCACACGTTTCTTCCCCTGGAAGATCACTTGGACTTACTGCTCCCTAGTGAGAGACCTTAACATCCTCTCCAGGACCTCTGCCCTGTGGACTTTCTTACCAGGTAGCTCAGCTTTCAACCTCCATCCAAAGATCACACTGACAAGAATTGCTTTTGAAAGAGCAGTCTCTGCCTGTGGTTGATCCTACCTTCCCCTGACATGTTTTATTTGTTTCATTTTGGTTTTTAAATGGCACTCTTCCTGTTAATGAAATAAATGCTGCTGAATTTCCTTTCTCCTGTCCAGCATAAAACCAATCATTACTGATTCTGAATTAGGTGAATTTTTCCCAGTGAGAGGCTACATTTCAGTGAGATTCTGAAAAGCCTGGGTGGGAGTTAATCACATTTCTGAAACAAACAATAAAACCTAAGTGGATGCTGGGACACCAAATACAAGTGGACTTTTGCATCCCAAGCTCATGTCCAGACTGACCAACAATGTCCCAGTCATTTTGCGGTGTCAAAACAAGACACCTGGGTGGTCTAAGGTGAGCAGAAATCGATCTCTCATAGTTCTGAAGCCTCACAATTCCAAAGACCAATCTCGCAGGTTAGCACTATTTAATGGAATGTTTCTACAGAAGAGTGACAGGACCTCTCATCCATGTGAGTGTCAGCCCAGCGGGTCTTGGGAAGCTAGGGGTACAGGAAAAAAGAGGGGTTAGCTTTTGTGCAGTGCAGTGCAAAGAGAGCTCATGACTTCAATTCAGCGTTCATCCAAGGACAATCCAAACTGCAGCCTGGACCGGGACACTGCCTTCCATAAACCTATAGACAGACTCCACGAACCATCCAGCCTCCTCATGTTGAGGAACCACTGCTACCACAGACTTCTGAGCATCTGCCCACCCTCGATGGCCTCAGAAGGGCTAGCTTGAGTGACTTGGCCCAGCTCCAGCCCAAAGAGGGCACTGCAACCTGCTGTGCCCGGCGCTAGAATGGGCTTCCCAGTTCTGAAAGGTTCTGGCTCAACACTGTGACCCTCGTCTTTTCACAGTCACACTTGGCTGCTGAAAGGGCCCCTTATACTTTGTGTCATATGCTCTGGGAGCATGACTGCCCACCCCTAGGCTAAAATTCACCGTTTTTCTAAACTGCAGACCTTATCAGTATGTCTTCTGTGAACCGCTGTTCTGGCATTAGAGGCTCTGGCAGCTTTTGCACGGCATTTAGCTTTCTGTTGATTCTCCCTGGGAACTCCAGCTTGACAGAAATCTTGCCACATTTGCCTCAAGTGGCCTAGACAGACCTCCCTGTCCATTTTGTTCTTCTCTCATCCCACCTTTGATTTGTGTGTGTGTGTGTGTGTGTGTGTGTGTGTGTGTGTGTGTGTGTGTCTGTCTGTCTGTCTGTCTGTCTGTCTGACTCTCTCTCTCTCTCTCCTCATGCAATGGCACAAGTTTGGAGGTCAGAGAAAAACTTGTGGGAGTCAGTTCTCTGCTTCCACTGTGTGGGTTCTGGGGACTGACCTCAGGCCATCAGGCTTAGATACAAATTCCCTTACCTACTGAGCCCTCTCATGTCCTTTTAGTTAATTTTATACTTGACTGTGTCCTTTGAGAGGGAAGACCATCCTGTCCTCACATGTCAGAAGAGTTCAGGAGGCATCCCCAGTCCACTGGCCCTGCTTAGAGTATTGATCCACACCTTCCACAAGCCACACCTCCCACAAGCCACACCTCCCACAAGCCACACCGCCCACAAGCCACACCGCCCACAAGCCACACCTCCCAGCACTGCTGCACCAAGATTTACGTTTCCAGTACATGAATCTGGGGGGATATGCTCACACAGTAGCATGTCCTTAATTTCCTTCTGAGACATCGTGAGAGACGCCTTTACCATTCCCATGTCTGCCAACATTCTACTTGTGTTTATTTATATATTCTTCGGAAGATGGAAACGTTCCCACTTTTCCTTTTCTTTCTAGACCTCACCAAAATCACCCTCAAAAAAACCCCTTCATGATAGTCAGGTAGTGGTGGCTCACACCTTTAATCCCCAGCACTCAGAGGCAGAGGCAGGCATGGATCTACAGAGCAAATTCCAGGACAGCCAGGGCTACACAGAGAAACCCTGCCTCAAAAACAAACAAACAAAACAAGACAAAAACCCCTAACAAAAACAACAAACAAAAACAAAAAAAACCCTTTATGACAGCATTGGCATTTACGAATATTGTGCGACAAGATTTCCCGGGGAAACACAACACACACATCTACTCATCCTAGACAGGGAGCCCACAACAGACCCACGTTCAGACACCACCAAAGTCCAATTTAGTGACACAGTGAGTTCCACTTAGAGGAATATGCGTGAGGGATGACTGACAGGAACAGAGATGATTCAGAAACAGCTGCATCACCAAAGACACCTCAGCACAGGTGACAGTTCACAGATGTCGAAAACCTGGAGCACGCTGCACAACCTGCAGGGGGCTCAACAGCTCGGGGAGTGTCCTCCCCAAGTGACTCAGTTGGTCTAAACTTCTTCCAGGCAGCTCCACTGATCTCAATCTTCTTGCAACTCTGCTCATCTGAGAGTGACTGAGCAGTCTTTATTGTTTACTCTGGCTGGAAGGGACCTAGTGATTCTGATCTGTTCCAGGAACTTCCTGAGGCTATTTTGAGTTGTTTACTTTTTGTCTTAAGGAGCTTTCCCAGGATACTCAATGGCAGAAGAAACTGCTACACAACAATTGGCCTACCTCCCCTCAAAATGCTTCCAATCTTTCCCCCTTGGCCAATTCTGAAGCTGCTCATTAGTTTTACATTTTTTGTCTAAGTGGCTTTCCATTTCTGGTACCAGTTTTCTGTCTCAGCTCATTTGAGGTGCTGTAACAAATTATTATAGATTAGGTGTCTGTTGTTTTGTTTTGTTTTATATTGCTGTTGTAGGACGTCATGACCAAGCCAACTTACAGAGGCTTACAGTGTCAGAGGGTCAGAGTTCATGACGGTGAAGCCAAGGCATGGTGGCAGGAACAGCTGAGGGCTCACATCTTGTTCCACAAACAGAAAACAGAGAAAGACACACTGGGAATGGCAAGTCTTTTGAACCGTCAAAGTCTGTCCCCAGTGACACACCTCTTTCAATAAGGCCACACCTCCTAATCCTTCCCAAACAATTCCAGGAACTGGAGACCAAGATTCAAACATACGGCTCTAGGTAGGTCATTCTCATTCTGAAGTGATGAAGGTAACTTTTTGTCCTGATCTTGCTCTAATTCTATTTTGTGTCTGCATAGATGCTTTTCAACCCCTAAGACCCTGAACAGTCATGTCTGTCTTAGTAACACATACAGGACTTTCCATAACCCTGTCCAGGACCATGCCATAACCCAGATGTATAACCAACATTTCTGCTGAATGTATAGTCAAAACAATGCCAGCAGGTTCCCCTAACCTATACCTGTCAATGATGGAATTGTGGGTTTTGCCTTAAAAATACTCTACCCCTAAGCTTGAGTGCGGAGAGTTCCTTGAGGGCAAGAGCCTGCTCTCAGTTGCTGGCCAATAAAGGGCTCTAATTTGGTCTTATGTGTGTGGTAGTCTGTACTATCTTACCTGAACTCTAAAAATTCAATCTACCACACTGAGTGACTTTAAAAAGAAAAGAAAAGAAAGAAATTTGTCCTTTAAAATTCTGCATGCTCCAAGTTCAGAATCCATGCATTGGCAAGTCAGTGTCCAGTCCAGTATATTTCCTGGGTCAGAAACGACCATTGCATTCCATCCTCAAAAAGGAGACCAAGGTCTGTTTGTTCTTGTCATAAGTACTAATCATGACCTAGTCACCTCCCAGAGACCCACATCCTAACACCACACACTGGAACTAGAACTCCCAGATATGAACATCCAGGTGGGAACACAAACATTCAGCCTATAACACCATTGAGAGTTTCAGAAGGGGCTTTGTGATAAGCCTTGTGCACTTGAAAATGTCTATCATTGGTTAAGAAAATACAACTGTTTTCTGAGGGCTACATTACTTCAAAGCAACTGCTTTTTAAAGAAATGTTTGATTTACACAGTTTCAAGTTACTGATGGGCCTTGATTGCATCTGAAGAAATATGAAAGAAGTGACAGGTTCAACGAGAAAAAAAATTAAAATAGAGCTCAGTCACTCCCAAGGGGCATCTTCATGTCAGTTCGAACTATGAGGCTTGATTGATGTAAATCTGTTTATCATCCGTCGAGTGCTGTACGCAGGTACTCACCCCTCCACACTCGGCAATGACAGTTTGGGAAATGCATGATTATTTCAGCAATTAAACCTAGCAAGTACTGGAAGTGGCTTACAAAGCAGCCACGTGGAAACTGGATTCTGAAGGATTTAGAAGATAAATATTCCATGAAGAAAAACAACAAAGATTGGGAGGAAAGAAAGGAGAAAGGGAACAGAAAGACCCAGCTCCCCAAGTGGAGGGTAGATTTGAGCCCTAGACAGGGACAGAGAGGAGGCTGGGTTTCCTGTTTGTCTGCTGGTGCAGTCTTGGGACCTGCTCGCTACCTTTAGCAGTTCACTTTCCATTAAATTTCCAAGGTTCCTAAAAAACCAATTCTGATGGTCCATGAGAAGCAGTTAAACAAATACCCAAAATTTTTAAACTAAAAAACCATTTAAAATTACTACTAATGTGAGTAGTATCTGGCTCCTCTCTCTGCAGGGTCTATGTGGCTACTTCTTAAATGTTTTTCTATTTTAAAAGTATCAGAGGCGTGCACCACCCCCACCCGGAGAAACCCCCTGCCGGGCTTTGCTTGATTAATTCTTTTATCTCCCTCTGAGCTCAGGGATCTAGAGAAATCTGGCAGGCCGGCTCCCCGTTTGCTAATGCTCTGACCTAGATTGGGCCTACTTCATTTAATAAACAGGGAGAGTTGTAGCCTCGGGCTGTCAATTCATCTGAAGCTGCTATGGGCCCGTGGTTTGTTTATAAAGGATGTTTTTGCCTGCAGTAAAACAGGCATCAGCCTTGGTTTCTTCTGAGTTTATAGAAGTGGACTGAAATCTGGGGAAAAATTGTAGGCTCTTCAAAAATGCTCATGAAGGTATTATTTTTGTCTCTTAACATACTCAGAAAAAAAAACTGTAAATGTCTTCCCCAGATAAACTTTGACAGTCCCTGTCGCCTTCAGATAACTAACTAGAGGCAGAATATATTGCCCACAGCGCTCAGCCCTCAAAAAATCAACCTTGGTTCAGATCCATTTCCAAATCTCCTGGATTCATTCTGATGTTACGTACAATTTATGACTGCAGTAGTAACTAACTGGCAATGATTGGATATTTTTTACCATACCAGGTACAGGGCTAAGATCTCAGCATCCATGAACTCACTCAAGCCATGTAAGTACACCATGAGGTACACACCATCATTGTCCACTCTATGGGTATGTAGAGCACCTATCTCCAAGCAGAGCAGATCAAACCAGGGTCTGTCTCACTCCATGTAGACTTGCCTGCATTATAACCACGATCTGGAGCATGCGGCGCTACAGGACCTCAATCACTGTAACTACCTTAACCCGCCTGATCCATTTCTCGGCTCTCTACCCTACCTGATCCATTTCTCTGCTCTCTACCCTACCTAATCCATTTCTCAGCTCTCTACCCTACCTGATCCATTTCTCGGCTCTCTACCCTGCCTGATCCATTTCTTGGCTCTGTAAGGCAAATGTGACTATGTTTAATGCTTCAAATGAAGAAACTGAAGCTTCTAGAATTTGCATGACTTGCTCAGAGCAGAATTGTCCCGTTGTGGGTTATTCATCGGAGAAGACTGCTCAGACATGGTAAGCCGATGGAAAGTCTTTACTAGCCAGCCAGTGACTACCCTGGGATCCCCGTGTTCAGTTGAGGAATCACACTGAGCCTTTCTCAGGAGGAGCTTTAAAGCACAAAAACCACATCCTGGGTTGACATACTTCAGTTAACAAGAACAGTTAGCCAGAAGCAGAACTACAGAAGCCAAAAGCAAAGTTCATACATTTAGAGACTTTCCCAGAACTATGGACTTTGGTGGATTAGGCCTTTGTGGTAGTTCTGACAGGTGGTATTGTCTACGTGCTGAGTTTTACAGCTTGAATGGTACTTCCATCATGGAGTCAGTTGTGCTAAGGTTTCAGGGCCATGGTCAAATGTGGAGAGAGAGTGAGGGACACGGAACATCTGGCTAAATTAGAATTTCAGATAATAAGTAATATTTCGATTATATTTATACTAAAAACAAATATTATTTGTCTGACATTGAATATCATGTGGAACTGATGGTAGGCACCAAATAACCCTGTAGCATAAATACATCCTAATTCTTATCCGAAATTAAAATCTAGCTGGGTATTGTGTATTTACACATCAACCTTACCCTAAAGTGACATTCTTGGTGGGAGGCAATGTTGGGACTGTAAAATGGGTTTTCTCCCCAGCCCAGACCTCCATCACACCAAGGAGCCCACACCCCTGAGAACAAAGCCTCTAACACATTAGTCAAACAGTCATGGAAATTAATGGTTTTTAGTACAGATAAATTGACCTTAGAACATGTATGGATCTTGTCCATTCATGCTGGTGTCAAAAAATTGTAAATGGATTTTCTGTCGTTCAACAGGATTGTCTCTAGGCCTTCTACCGGGATGATGGAAGTACTGCTGTGAGTGAGGATGAACCTGGCTTTGGGAAAGTCTCTGGCCACAGTGTACACCATGGTCATATTCATCATGATTGTGGAATGGAAGACCACAGGATGTTAAATGATAGACTGTAGCATCTAAACATCTTGTTCTCAAAGCATGACTCATGTTACAATGTAGCAGAAGGCTATTTTAATACACTAGTGAATGTCATTTCTCTCCCAGGTTCCTTGTGTCTCTCCTTCATTCAAACACTTAGTTGCTCCTGTTTAGTCCCTACTCCAGGGAAGGGAGGTGCACACATGTGGAAGGTCAGTCGGGAGACTTTCACCCTGGGCTCAGCTTCAATTCTGGGTCTTTAAAAAAAAAATTTTTTTTAATGATTTATTTATTCTTGTTTTATGTGCATTGGTTGCTTTGCTTGCATGTATGTCTGTTTAGGAACTGTAGTTACAGATAGTTGTAAACTGCCATGTGGGTGCTGGGAATTCAACCCAAGTCCTCTGTAAGAGTAGCCAGTACTCTTAACCACTGAGCCATCTCTCTAGCCCTTCAATTCTGGGTCTTACTTGGTGCCAGGTGCTTTGAGAGCAGGATCCTCGCTGACCACTGTGTTGTCGGCTCACCGAAGTGGCTGCCTATGACCTTTGAGTCCTGGAGAGCACACTGCCCAAATGGCTGGGTGGCAAGTCTCATGGAGCCTCTGGGCGATATCAGCCTCTACAGCCTGTGCCCAAAGAAGGGGGCGGGGCCTTCTGTCACCTCCCCCCCTCTCCCCCTCTCCCTCTCTCCCCAACCTGGATACAAGCTGGAGTTTTTCCTTCTTCCATGCCTTGGGAAATCCCACTTCTCTCCAGTTTCTGGTCAGGAACTTTTATCTATTCTCGAGAACCTTGTCCATGTTTCTTGAGGTTTGGACTTCCTATACCAAGAGTCATGGAAAAGAAAGAGAAATGTGTATAAAGAAGCAGTGAAACAAAGTATTGGTTCTTTGAAAAAATAAACAAGATCCACAAACCTTTAGCCAAACTAGCCAAAAGAAAAAGAAGACCAAAATGAATAAAAATTAGAGATGAATATGGAGGCATTATAACAAATACCAATGAAATATTAAAAAATCACTAGGACTTACAAACATTTATAGTCTCCAAAATTGGAAAAATCTAAAAGAAATTAGTGAATTTCTAGGTACAACAATCTATGGTTTTTATAACAATGAGACCAAGATGAGAAAAACAATTTAAACAAATCTATAACAAATAACAGGATTGAAGTAGTAATTTAAAAAAAACTACAAAGTTTCCAATTGAAAAAATTCCAGGCCCACATGGATTCCCTGCTGAATTCAGCAGACCTTTAAAAATGAACTGACACCAATGTTTCTCAAGCCATTCCATGAGTAGAAAAAAGAATTTTACCAAATTCTTGTATGAAGGCAGTATTTCCCTGATACTGGAACCAGATAACCACACAATAAAAAATAAAATTATAAACCAATCTCCCTAATGTACATAAATACAAACTAATTATGATAAACCAATTTTAATAGCATATCAAAGATGTTATTCATTATTTTCATGTTGGTTTCATTCCAGAGTTGCAGGGACAGGTCAACATATAGAAATCAATACATGTAACACAACACATAAATGGACTCAATGACAAAAACATGATTATCTGAGTTGATACAGAAAAGGCTTTTGACAAAAATCCAAAATCATGATTAAAAAAAAAACCTTGAAAGTAATGTATTTCAGCAAAATAAAGGCTATATATGGTAAACCTATGGCAAAAATTATACTAAGTGGGAAAAGAAACCTCAAAAGTATCTCCACTACAGTCAGGAACAAGCAAGAGTGTGCGTTTCTTCACTCTTACTAAATATGGTACTTGAAATCTTTGCTAGAGCAGTAAGTCAGGAGAAGAAAATAAAGGCATAGGAGTAGGAAAAGCAGATCCTGAAATATCTTTATTTGGAGATTATATGTTCCTAGACATAAGAGTCCCTAAATCTTCCACCAGAAAACTCCTACAGCTGATAAATTATTTCAGCAAAGTGGCAGTATATAAAATTAATAAACAAAAATCAATTATCGCCCTATATAGCAACAGCCATATTAAGAAATAAATCAGAAAAACTATCCCATTCACATTGTCTTAAAAACATAAACTATCTGGCTGGTGACCCCTTTCTGCATTTCCTTCTAGTGGGTGGTGATGATCTTTAATCCCAGCACTCAGGAGGCAGAGGCAAGTGGATCTCTGAGTTCTAGACCAACTAGTCTAGAGAGCAAGTTCTAGGACAATGGCTACACAGAGAAACCCTGTCTTAAAAAAAAAAAAAAAAAAAAAAAAACAGAAACCAAACTAAACAAACAAAACCCTTCTAGCATATCCCCAGTCCTTTGTGACTCAACCAAACTGTAAAACCTCTTTCTACCAGGAATCTAAGCTGCCACACTAGGCTGGGGATCAAGGGGGACCATCCTCCTCCTTGTCCTCCATTCCGGCCTCTTTGGACTTACCCTTAGTCCTGCAACAGCCTGCCCTATTCCCAGCCTACCTCATCCTCCTGGGACTTGGGAATCCTACAGCCTCCACACTCAGCTGAGACTCGGGAATCCTATAGCCTCCACACTCGGCTGAGACTCAGGGATCTCATAGCCTACCTCATCCTCCTGAGACTCGAGAATCCCACAGCCTCCACACTCGGCTGAGACTTGGGAATCCTACAGCCTCCACACTCGGCTGAGACTCAGGGATCTCACAGCCTCCACCTTTGGCTGGGACCCAAATGAGGCAACGGCAACCAATGATGGAACAAGCAGACAACAAAGACCAGACCAGATGTCTACACCAAGACACACCTCAAACATCAGTAACTCCAGATGCCTGGATCCTAGTGCAAAACCAAAACAACCGAGATAAAACGTCTCCTCCAGAAGCCAGCAATCCCACTGAGTTAGGCCCTGAGACAAGCAACTTAGCTGAAGCACAAGACAAGAATTTCAAAATAGTGCTTATGAATATGTTCGAAGACCATGAAGAGAATATGAATGCCTTAATGAAGACCGTGAAAACACCGTTGAATGAAATAATGAAAACAATTCAAGACATCAAAGTAGATTTAATGAAGAAGTAGATTCAATAAAGAGAACCTCTACTAAAATAAAACTGGGAATGAAAAACTCAGGATGTTAAGTGAAAACCTCTAGAGTAAACCTTACCAACAGATTAAAAGGTGTGGAAAAGAGAATTCCATGTCTTGAAGACAAAATAGAAGAAATAACTAATTCAGTCAAAGAAAATATTAAATCTAAAAATTCCAGTCACAAAACATCCAGGAAATATAGAACACTAGGGAAAGACCAAATCTATGAATAATAGGTATACCAGAAGGAGAAAAAACCAAGGCAAAAGCAAAGAAAATACTTTCAACTAAATCATAGAAGAAATTTTCCCCATTCTAAAAAAAAAAAGAGGTGCCTGTTAAGGTACAAGAGACATTTGGAACACCAAATAGACAGAACCAGGAAAGAATTTTACCACAACACCTAACAATCAAAATATTAGATGTACAGAAGAAATAATATTAAAAGCTGTAAGAGAAAAAGACCAAGTAACATATAAAGGCAGACCTATTCTTAACGGAGAAATCCAAAAGAGCTGAACATAAAAACTCTGAGAGACCGCAAATGCCTACCATACTACCATACCCAACAAAATTATCAATCACAATTGACAGAGAATGAAAAATATTTCATGTGTCATAAAAACAAATTTAAGAAATTTCTGTCCACCAATCCAGATCTACAGAAGGAAGTAGAGGGAAAACTTCAGTCTGAGGAGGTAAATCAAACCCAAGAGAATAAATTATCCCAGAACAGTAAATCAAAGAGGGAGGGGGAAAAACTCAACCCACCACAAGAAAATAATGGGAATAAACACTGCTCGTTAAGTACTCTCAATATTAAAAGTCTTAATTCCCCAGGAGAAAGACACAGACTAACAGACTGGATTAGCAAACAGGATCCATCTTTCTTCTGCCTCCAAGGAACACTTTATTAGAGTTCTCTAGAGGAACAGAACTTAAGAATGAATCTATATATGTAACAGGGGAGTTTAGTAGAGTGGCTTACGGACTACATCCATCTTGTCCAACAATGGCTGTCTGTCAACAGAAGGTTCAAGAATCTGAATCTAGCAGTTGCTCAGTCCATGAGGCTGGACGTCTCTGTTAGTTTTCAGTACAGGCCAGAATCCTGAAGAAGTAGGCTCTAACGTCAGTGAAGGAATGGACTTGCCAGTGACAGTGAGATCAGACAAATAGAGAGCAAGCTTCCTTCCTCTATGTCCTTTATCTAGGCTGCCAGCAGGAGGTGTGTCCCAGATTAAAGATGGCTCACCCCACCACAAAGATGAAGATTAGAAGTGGATCTTCCCACTTCAAATGATTTCATTAAGAAAGAAAATCCCTCAGCTGGGCAATAGTGGTACACACCTTTAATCCTAGCACTTGGGAGGCAGAGGCAGGTGGATCTCTACGAGTTGGAGGCCACTCTGGTGTACAGAGCGAGTTCCAGGATAGCCAGGACTGTTACACAGAGAAACCCTGCCTGAAAACACAAACAAATCAAATCAAATGGACCTAATAGACATCTACAGAACATTGCACCCAAACACTAAAGCACATGCTTTCTTCCCAGGGGCCCATGGAACTTTCTTCCAAACTGATAACATATTAGAACAGAAAGCAAGTCTCAAAAAAAGATGAAATAATATGGCAGCCTATATGACTACCATCCACTAAAGCTGGTTATCAACAAGAGCCATGACAAAGTACGCAAACTCAGAGAACATGAGCAACTCTCTACTGAATAAAAATTGTGTCAAGACAGAAGCCAAGAAGAACATATAAAACTTCCTGGAATTGAATAAAAATGAAAACACAACATACCAAGCCTATGGGTTATAATGAAGGTAGCTCATAGCAAAAAAAAAAAAAAAAAAAAAAAAAAAAAAAAAAAAAAAAAAAAAAAATTAAATCTGGAGAAATTCCATATTAACAACACACTCTAGGAAAACAAAAAGGATTAATACCCCAAAAGAGTAGAGAAGAAGAAATAATCAGTCTCAGGGCTGAAATCCATAAAGTAGAAACATACAAACACGAGAACAAGACAAAGAATCAATTAAATGAAGAGTCGGTCCTTTGAAAAGATCAACAAGATTGACAAACCTTTGGCCAAATTAACCAAAAGGCAGAGAGAAAAGATGGAAATGAAAATAAGAGATGGAAATGTAAACATCACAATAAACACAGAGGAAAGAGAATCGTGAGGACATACTTAAAATCTGTTCTCCACCAAACTGCAAAACCTAAGAGAAATGGACCCATTTCTTGATCTCCGTGACCCACCAGAGTTAAATTGAGATGAAATCAACAGTTAAACAGACTCACATCCTCTTGTGAAGCAGAAGCAGTAACTCAAAACCTCCCAGCTAAAACCACCTCAGGGCCAAATGGATTCAGTGCAGAACTAACATCAATACTTCTCAAATTATTCCGCCAAATAAAAACTGAAGGAATGTTTCCTAATTCTTTTTACAAAGCTACTATTACCCTGAAACCAAACCACACACAGACCCCCCCAAAAAGAAAATTGCACTAATATCCCTTATGAACATAGACACAAAAGTTCTCAATTTGGTTTCTTGCAAACCAAATCCAAGGACACATCATCAAAAGGATCATCCACCATGGTCAAGTTGGCTTTAACCCAGAGATTTAGGGATAGTTCAACATGTATAAATTAATAAATTTAATGGACCACATAAACAGACTGAAAGACAAAAACCACATGATCATCTCATTAGATGCAGAAAAGGTCTTTGACAAAATCCAACATCTCTTCATGATGAAAGTCCTAGAGAGACAAGGAATAAAAAGGCACATATCTCAACATAAAAAAGGCAGTTTACAACAAGCCCACAGCCAACATCATCCTAAACAGAGAGATGCTCAAAGCATTTTCACTAAAACCAGAAAGAAGACAATGTTGTCCACTCTCTCCATACATATTCAAGTCTTAGCCAGACCAATAAGACAACTGAAAGAGATCAAGGGGATACAAGTTGGGAAGGAAAAAATCAATGTATTCTTACTTACAGATGATATTATTTTATACATAAAGAACCTTAAGGACCCTACAAGGAAACACATACAGCTAATAAACAATTTCAGCAAAGTATCAGGATATAACATTAGCACACAAAAGTTAGTAACCTTCCTATATACAAATGACAGACTGAATAAGAAATCAGGGAAACAGTGTTTTTCACAAGAGCCTCAAAAAAAAATACCTTGGGGTAACTCTAACCAAGCAAGTGAAAGATTTGTATAATAAAAAATGTAAGATGGGAGCTAGAGAGATGGCTCAGCGGTTAAGAGCACTGGATTGTTCTTTCAGAGGACCAGGGTTCAATTCCCAGCACCCACATGGCAGCTCACAACTGTCTGTAACTCCAGTTCCAGGGGATCTGACAGCTTCACACAGACATACATGCAGGCAAAACACCAATGCACATAAAAATAAAAAAGTCATCAAAAACTGTAAGACATTGAAGAAAGAAATTGAAGAAGATATCAGAAAATGGAAAGATCTCCCATGATTATGGATCAATAGGATTGATATAGTGAAAATGCCTATCCTAACAAAGGCAATCTACAGATTCAATACAATCCCCATCAAAATTCCAACAATTCTTCATAAAAATTGAAAAGATAACAAAAACTTTCATATGGAAACATAAAAAATTCAGGATATCTTTTAAAAATTCTGAATAATAAAAAGAATGCCTGAATATTTCACTATCCCAGATTTCAAGTTGTGTTACAGAGTTATAGTAATAAAAATAGCATGTCATCAAAACAGACATGTTGATCAATGGAATCAAATTAATGACCCAGATGTAAGTCTACACATCCACAGACACCCGAGTTTTGACAAAAAAGCCAAAAGTACACCATGGAGAAAAGACAGCATCTTCAACAAATGGTGCTTATCAAACTGGATGTCTGCATGCAGAAGAATGAGAATAGATCCACTATTTACCACCCTGCACAAAACTCAACTCCAATAGACCAAAGACATCAGCATAAAACCAGATACACTGAATCTGACAGATGAGGAAGTGAAGAACAGTCTTGAACTTACTGGCACAGAAAAGGACATTCTAAACTGAACACTGTTAACACAGGCACTAAGATCAATAATTACTATATAGAACCTCGTGAAACTGAAAATCTTCTATACAGCAAAGGACATCACTTGAGCAAAGTGGCAGCCTACAGAGTGTTAAAAAAATCTTTACCAATTAGACATCTGAGAGGGTTAATAACTAGAATGTATAAAGGACTAGAAAAAAATTGAATATTTCCAGGTGGTGGTGGTGCACACCTTTAATCCCAGCACTCGGGAGACAGAGGAAGGCAGATCTCTGAGTTCAAGGACAGCCTGATCTACAGAGCAAGTTTCAGGACAGCCAGGGCTACACAGAGAAACCCTGTCTTGAAACACATACACACACACACACACACACACACACACACACACACACACACACACACACATACACACACACCCCATCATGAAAACAAAAAACCCAGTTACAAATAGGGTATAGAACTAAACAGAATTCCCAAAAGATGTAACACAAATGGCTGAGAAATACTTCTTAAAATGTTCGACAACTTTTAAGCCATTAGGGAAATGCAAATTAAAGCTACTTTGAGATTCCATCTCACCCTAATCAGAATGGCCAAGATTAATAAAACAAATGACAGCAGATGCTGGTGAGGATGTGGAACAAGGGAACACTCCCATTACTGCTGGGAGTGCAGACTTGTCCAGCCACTGTGGCAAACAGTGCGGCAGTTCCTTAGAAAGACTCAATCTACCTCAAGATCCAGCTATCCCACTCTTGGGCACATACGCAAAAGGGTTGCTTCATCCTACTGTACAGACGCTTGCTCACCCGTATTCATTGCTGCTCTATTCATAATAGTCAGAAACTGGAAACAACCTAGATATTTATCAACTGCTGAATGGACAGTGAAAATATGGAATATTTACACAGTGGAATATTATCTAGCTGTCAAGAAAAATGAAATTTACAGCTAAATGGACAGAGCTAGAAACAATCATCATGAGTAAGGTAACCAGGCCCCAAAAGACAAACATTGTATGTTTTCTATTATAATATGTGGATGTTACTTTTTAAACTTTAGATATATGTGTTTCAATCCAAATAACTGTGGGGGTTAAGTTGATAGCAAGGAGCCAGGGATAAGATATTCCAAAGAAGGGGAAATAGAGTATAGTGTTATAAAGAGACAAAGAGGAAAATGGGAGGATTAAGTAGGGGAAGGGATGGGAAGACAGGAATAAAGGAGGGAATATGGAGAGGGACAACTAATACCAAAGGCCCTTTGAAAAGCCATATGAGAACCTGTTATTACAGAAGCTTCCTAAAATATACATAGATGAATGAAATTTAAATGGAGTCACCATATAACGGAGGAGACAATGCTCCAACTAGACATCTTACGCCACCAGTTCAAACCTCCAGTGATGGGTTACATCGTGTTGAGCCATTGGCCAAAGGGCTCCCATAGACCCCGCCACTGCCACCGCCCAACATGATAAGCTACTGCCAGGGCTGTTGGTTCCTCTCTCCACCGATGGTGAGACCCTAACGCTGAAGACACAGTTTACTCACGTCAACGAACATGGAGAAATCAAGGTGGTGCCTCTCTAGAAGCATTACCACTTTAAATAGTATTCGCGGTGCTGGAAAGTACTTTGCACACTTCCAGAGGAGAAAAGCAAGCATCGGTTTCACCCAGAAACCAACCCTTGAACCAACAACAGAGACCTGCCTGAAAGATACATTGGTAAAATAGTGGCACACATGTTATGAGAGTAACCAACCATTTTTTAATTGGATTTAAGGCAAATGTCTGTGAGTTCGAGACCAGCCTAGTCTACATATCAAGTTCCAGGCCAGCCTGGGCTACACAGAGAAACCCTGTCTTAAAAAACAAAAACAACAACAACAACAAAAAAAAACATGCACAGTGGATAAAAGACAAATCTCCGACAAACGGACATCCACATGTAAAAAAAAGAATCAAACTAGTTTTCTACTTCTCACCCTGTACAAAAAATCCACTCCAGCTGCATCAAAGACCTGAGTATAAGACTGAAACTCTGAAAGTGTCAGAGAGAGAAGTAGGGGAAATGCTTCAGGATTACAGACATTTTCTGAATAGGACTCTAGTCACTCAGGAAATAATGCTAGCAAGTGACAAATGAGATTTTTATGAAACTGAAAAGCTTTTCATGGTGAAGGATGCAGCAGTTAACTGAGCAAAGAGACGACCTACAGAATGGGAGAGAATCTTCGCTAGCCACACATCTGACAGAGGATTAGTATCTAGACTATACAAAGAACTCAAAAACTAAGCAAGAAGACACGAATAACCCAAAAAATGGGTTAACGACACGAACAGACAATTCTGAAAAGATGAAACACAGATGTCTAATAAACATGAAAGAATTCAAACTCACTAGCTATTAGAGAAATGCAAATCAAAACAGTGAACATATACAATAAAAACTTAAAAATAAAATGTCAAAGGACTGATGCCAACTATGAGGGCTTGAGGCTAGGACCGTGCTGCCGCTGTCCAACACATGTTGGCCATGTGATGCCCTCCATATTGGACTCCCTAAGTGTGAGCCAATAATCGTCTAATTATAAGTCTCTCAATCTCTGTACCGCAGCAGAAAACAAAATAAGACAGGGACTCAGACACAGCAGCTGGCCCAGGCTTGGGACTCCCAGGAAGGAAACACAGTGGCAGCAGGACATGGACTCAATGTCATGTCACAAATGCCAGTTGGTCCAAACTCTGAACAAGGTAGCCAAAAGGGAAGTGTTCACCCGGAGACCTGAGCTTCAGGGCTTTATCTCCCCATGTTAGCCAGGCTCACCACTATCAGAGGCGGCTAGGTATGAGTGAGTTCTCCAAGGGAAAAATCAAGTCAGGAATACTAGTCCCGCCCCGAACTTCCCCATCTGTAGGGTCCTCTCAGCCCCACAGGGAGGTCTCTGCCCACAGGTCTGCAGGAGCGCTGTTCCTCCCCACAGCTCTTCCACCCAGTATTACTGCTCCATGTCAGAGCCTAGGGTCAGGCTGGTAGCTGCTGGCCTTTCCCAGCGTGCTCACTAGCATGTGCAAACTGACCTCACAGTTCACTCCTCCCCCTTGCAGGCCTCCCTTTATCGAGAGTCAATCTTCTCACCTCCAAAAGAAGCCAGGAAGATTGACGCTGCTGTTATTGGGTCTATGGCCTCAGAGTCTGGGGGGAGGGGGGTACCAGAACGCCTGCTGGGTAAGGGCTTGGCTTCAAGACACCGAGTAGCGTCTGTGGCTGAACAATTTCCCCATAGCAGGAGAGAGGAAAATGAGCCTCGAAGCCGCGCAGATCTGGCTGAGTGTGCAGAGCATGGGGGAGCCTGGGGAAGCCCAGACAGAGCCCTGGAGCCTCCTTTTCAGGAGATTCAAACCTTGAATGCTATTCCAAAAATAGGACCTAAAAGCCAGAGGGCTCCCAAGTGAAGGCGAGATTTAATTTAGATAGCACGGCAGAAAGGAGCATGAAATTGGAACTGACAGCCGGCAAAGGGCTCAGATGCTTCCTCCAGGACGTGACCCGGACTCCAAATGAGAAGAAGTGATCCTCCACCAGGACAGATTGTTCCACTCGCCAGCATCCCTAACCAGTGTGCCCACTGCTGCATGGCCGTAGCCCCCTCTGATGAGCAGCCATCCTCTCGGCTGTAGGTCATGAACAAGAGCTGCAGTGGAGCAAGAGACACTTGGGGACATCCTTCCTTCTGGTACCACGTCAGTGAGGACCCTCATCACCAAGGTCCTTCCTTCAGAACTGAGGGTCTCTGGCTTCTTAAGTCTGAGTCACGCTTTAGACATGTTCATCTGGGACAGCACAGCTGGCACATCCCCGCTCAACCCGCTTACATCTCGCTGCATTTCCCTCATCCTGTAGTGTGGACACAGGGTGTGTGGACACCCAGTGACAAGTCACAGCTACTCTCACTGACTATCTTAGTTGGCTTTCTCTTGCTATGATAAACACCACAACCAGCAGCAACTTGGGAAGGCAGGGCTTATTTCAACTTACAGCTTACAGTCCGTCATGAAGGGAAGTCAGAGCAGAAACCCAAGAGAAACCTGGAGGCAGGAGCTGAAGGAGGGACCACGGAGCAGTGCTGCTCACTGGCTTGCTTCCCCATGGCCCATGGGGTGGGTGTCTGCCCACCAATGGCTTCCTCATGTGGCTGCAGGCACAGGTCTCCAATCGCTAAAGGACAAAACCTGTACAAGACACAGGAGGAACCCTCACACCTAGGAGTGTAGTCCTCATTTTGGGGCAACCAATCCTCAAATTCTTGATGTTGCCAAGAGACCCGGGACTAAGCAGGTTGGGAACCAAGCAAAGAACCACGTCGCCTTCCGGATGATGGGCTTACGCCAGTTTAAACTCAACATAGTTTGCCCAATTCACGCCCCTGTGTGAAAGGCCTTTCTGAATAGCCCCAAACACACATTCAGCGCAGGAAGTAGGCACGCAGGCCAGCGTGTGCGTCAGCCTCACCTCGTCTCAGCCCCCACAGCTGTCACTGTTCTTTCCAACAGCGAGGCTAATTCAGGAAAAGCACACAAAGCCTGGAAGGGCCCAGGAGCCAGAGAAAACTTCCACAGACTCTTGGAGATAGAAGTTCATTCAGTGAGAAAATTAAGTCTATTCATCCAGCTCTTTAGCCAAATTCACTTTTATGCTAACATTAATATACATTGTGACCGTCCAGCCTGCTCTCAAATAGCTGACAGCTCCGAACGTGTCTCCCAGCCTCTCTCTGCGTTCCCCTTCCTGGCAAGCTCTTATCTCCTCTCCCACACCTGGAAAGGTCCTATTCATCGTAGAAGGCCTCGTTCATATACCATCCTCCGCATAAAGCTTTTCAAAATCTTCATCCCACCCCCAACACGAAGTACATTATTCCTTATCTTGATGCCTCGTTCCCTCCCACCAGAGGCTCACCACAGAGGATTCACACTTCGTGCAAGGCCAGTGGCTCACGCTCCTGTCACTGACATGAGCTCGTGATCCACAGGAAGGTAAGAGCCCTGCTTCGCTCATGCTTGTAACCCTGGTGCCAGGCACTGTGCCTGGCATACATGTGCTCTCAGGTACTGGATGACTTCCCAGACTCACTTCCTCCTCTGTAGAGTGTCAGGGACATCCACAACTCAGCCCCTATCGCAACAGCTAGGAAAGGAGTTAATCCAGGAAGAGTTAGGTCCTGAGGACGGAGCCCTAGAAAGCTGCCTTGCTCCTTCCACACCACAAGGGGGCAGTAGGGATATGCCAAATGTGAAATACTACCTTGCCCTCCACAGCCTACCTCACTTGGAGTTGACTCGATGCATCTCCTCAGCCTCCCAGTGTTCTAATGAACAAGAGGCAACAATCCAATGTCATTGTCTTAGGGTTTCTATTGCTGTGAAGAGGCACCATGGCCACAGCAACTCTTATAAAGGAAAGCATTTCATTGGGGCTGGCTTACAGTTCAGAGATTTAGTCCATTATCATCATGATAAGAAATCATGAGGGTAGACATGGTGCTGGAGAAGGAGCTGAGAGTTCTACATCTTGATCTGCAGCAGGAGATTGTGTACCACACTGGGCGTATCTTGAGCATTTAATACCTCAAAGCCCGCCCCCACAGTGATACACTTCCTCCAACAAGGCCACGCCTACTCCAACAAAGCCACGCCTCCTAAATAGTGCCACTCCCTGGCGGCCAAGCACACGATTCTACGGCCATACCTATTCAAACCACCGCAGTCATCAAGTTTATACCTCAAAGGGGGAGCAGAGGCACATGCTAGCAAATAAGTAACTATGCCAGAAAATACTAGAGACTTTGAAGGAAATGAAGCAATGTGAGTAGAGTTTCATGAGTAAGAGAAGTAGTTAGAAGCTTTCTTAGAGGAAGTGAGAAAGAGCAGGTAAGGGCAAAGGCCCTGAGGCAGTACAAGACAGGTAACGAGGAGGGAAAGGAGTGTGGTGATGTGCAGGAAGAATAGACAAGAATTAGTGGTGGAAACAGGCAGCAGGTAGATCATTGGAGACTCAGCAGACTACAAGTAGGAAGCCATATTTGGGAGCTGAAGTGGTTAAGAGCACTTGCTACTCTTGCAGAGGCCCCCCAAGTTGGGGTCCCAGCATCCACAGAATGGCTCATGATCACCCATAACTCCAGTTCTAGGGGATCCAGTGCCCTCTTCTGGCCTCACGGGCACTGGGTACACACATGGTATACATACATACATTACATATGGGCAAAACACTCATACACACACATACACAAATTAATATTTAAAAAACTTTTAAAAGAAGCCATATTTTAATAAAAGTACAATGGCTTACCACTTTCAGATTCTTAATCCGGACCGTGACAAGAATTGATTTGCGCTTTTATAGGTTTGATGGTGAGTGGGTTAAAAGGCGTTTGCCATGAAACCCTGGCAGTCTGAGTTCTTTCTGTCCCTGGGTGTGGAAGACTAACTCCATGGAGTTATCCTATGACCATACATGTCATGGCACGTTCTCTCTCTCTCTCTCTCTCTCTCTCTCTCTCTCTCTCTCTCTCTCTCTCTCTCTCTCTCTCTCACACACACACACACACACACACACACACACACACACACCTATACATTGATAATGAATAATTTTTAAGTTTACCCTTGCTGTAGAGAATGGAATGTGGGGGGCTAGGAGCAGGGAGACCAAATAGGAGCATGCTGTGGCCGACTAGGGAAATTGGTGAGTGAAGACAGCAGGGAGCATGACTGAGTGAGCTTCAGAGGGGACCCACAGGCCCTGGGGCCAGGAAGGGGCTAAGGTGCCAAGGACAGCGAGGACTACCTCTCGCCATTCAGGCTGCCCTAAGGGAGTCCAGAGGCTGGCAAGTCCTAGCAGATTCAGTGTCTGGTAAGAGCCTGTTTTCTCGCATGGTGCCTCCCTACTGCCCCCTTGTGGTGTGGAAGGAGCAAGGCAGCTCTCTAGGGCTCCGTCCTCGGGACCTAATCTCTTTCTGGATTACCTCTTTTCCTAGCTGTTGGGATAGATACCTGAGAAAGCAACCCAGAGGAGGAAGGGTTTCTTTAGAGAGGAGGCTGTCCACTGGGGCAGCGTTCACAGCCCGGCAGCGGGAACCTCGGGCATATGCGTGTTACATGGCATCAGCCAGGAAACAGTTGGAAACACGGTTGGCCTATAAACCTCAAGCAAGACCCATCCTTGTAGAACAGAGGTTCCCAACCTTCCTAACACTCCCACCCTTTAACACAGTTCCTCAAGTGGTGACCTCCAACCATAAAATTATTTCATTGCTACCTCAGAGCTGTAATTTCGCTGCTGTTGTGAATCATAATATAAATATTAGTATTTTCTGATGGTCTTGGGAGACCCCTGTGAAAGAAAAGTTGTGCGATCCTCGAAAGATCGCGACCCACAGGTTGAGAACCACTGCTATAGACTTTCAACTGTCAGCTAGGTGCAGTATCCAAAAAGATTTCATAACCTCTTAAAAAAGCACAACCAAACAGGAGCCTGTAGGGGGCATTTCACATCCCAGCTATAGAATTCCCAAAGCCAGCCTACCCCTTCGAGACTCAACATAAGCATTTATAGGAGACACAAACAATAACAGGCAGTTTTTCGTTAAGAATCAGTACAGGAAATATTGTTAAATCATTAAAAGTCAGCACAGATTTACATATTTTAACTGCTAAGTACAGCTGATAGGCCTGGACAGTGTATATATATATAATATATATATAGTGTGTATATATATATAATATATAGATATAGATATAGATATAAGAAGACTCTAAAAGCCGGGCATAATGGCGCACACCTTTAATCCCAGCATTCAGGAAGCAGAGGCAGGCAGAGCTCTGTGAGTTCGAGGCTAGTCTGATCTACACAGTAAGTTCCAAGACAGCCAGGGCTACATAATGAGACACTGTCTTAAGACTAAGAAGGGAGGTGGGAGGAGGAGGGAAGAAAGGAAGGAGAAGAGGAGGAGGGGGAAGAAGGGAAAGACTCTAATGAAGTAGAGAAAAAGAGGCAGACTGAAAAGGGGGCCTTAGGATATGAAGAATATAGTGTTGAACTTTGTGTCGGCCTCACATCCCAAACAGCTCCAGAGGCCGGCAAGCTGGAAACACCAATGGGTATGTGTTCCAAATGAAGCACCTGCGAGCCAATTCTCAGCCAGAAGACCAGGAACCAAGTACCCAAGCAAGAGAGAAACTTCCAGAAGATACCCTCTCTACTCCAGTCAAACACCACAGAAAGCTCTGTGGGCCTGCTGTCCCCCACACCAGCAGAGCTGGCATAGACGTGCGGACACTTGTATGGTAAGGCTGTAAAGAAGAACGTCAACACCCAAGTGGACCTGGGGAAAGTCAAGTGAAGGACATCGAGGAGCAAGCAGCGTCCCTGTCGGCCAGTGAGAAACCCTTCACCCGTGTCCATGGAGACCCCATGGTGCACCTGGAGCTGTGTCTTCTCCAGTGAGCAACAAAGAACCTTCTCATTCCCAAATGGGGTGGCACCAGAGGACCCACAACCGAGACGTTGGCCACCACGTCAGAAATGAGATAAGGGATCTGGAAAGAGTTGGGGAAGAGGAAAGACTATGATCAAAACATTTGTCTGAAATAAACGCTAGCCCGCAAACCTGTTTAAAAGAAATAATAAGATCATTCCGTGTCACTGCACCCTTGGAGACCACATGGGAAAACAGACACCTGGTTCCACCAATCACTGATGAGGAACCTGTAGCCTCCACCCACTCTATCCAAGCTGAGTGGGATCGGGAGCTTCCACTGCCATCTGGCAATTCAGGGAGTGCCAGCTCTTCCCTTGACCAAGAAATGACACCTTCAATGGGGTCTTTGTTGATTTTTACATTTCAGTACCTGTGTGTGTGAGCGTGTATACATCTGTTGTGCGAGCACACTTTCACGTGCCACAGAGAGTGGGGAGGGGGATCAGAGACAATGTGCAGGAGCCGGTTCTCTCCTGCCATGTGAGTTCAAACTCAGGTCAGACTTGGCGGCAAGTTCATTTACTCACTGAGCCGTCTCGGCAGCCCTAAAACAATTTTTTACATAACATTTAAGTAAGTCTTTAAAATAAAGTTTAAATATATACTATGGGGGAAATCAGCTTATAAAGAAACTTTACAAAGTGTATGATGAAAAGACAATTAAGAAATACTAACTCTCAGATGATGGAAATGCTGAAATGATCTAAAAAGGTTTTAAAACAGCCAAGCTAAAACTGTTTCAACAAGCAATTGCAAACCTGTTTGAAACAAGTCAAAACTAGGTTGGGCACAGTGGCGCATGCCTTCAATCCCAACACTTAGGAGGCAGGGACAGGAGGATCTCTGCTGTGGGATCCTGTATGCTGTGAAGATGTGTTATTCTCATTGGTTGATGAATAAAGTTGTTTTGGCCAATAGCCAGGCAGAATAAAGTTAGGCGGTACATTCAAACTAAAGACAAGATGAAGGGCAGAGTCAGGAGATATCAGCCAGCCGCCATATAGAAAACGAGATAACAAGCCACAAACCACATGGCAAAGCATAGATAAGAAATATGGGTTAATTTAAATGTAAGAGCTAACTAGTAATAAGCCTGAGCCATCAGCCAAACATTTATAATTACTATAAGCCTTTGAGTAATTATTTGGAAATGACTGTGGGATGGGGAAGAATAGACAAAAGCCTCCGTTTACAGATCTCTGAGTTTTAGGCTTGAAAAAACCAAAAGGAAAAAAAAAGGAAAGAAGTAAAAAATAGAAGCTATAAAGAAGAACCAACTGTAAACTTAGAATTGAAAATAAAGTAGCTGAAATGAAGGGCCTAGAAAGATGGCTCAGAAGTTAAGAGCACTGGGTGTTCTTCCAGAAGACCTGGGTTCAATTCTCAGCACCCACCTGGCAGCTCACAACCATTTGTCATTCAGTCCTGGCCTCTGTGGGCACCTGGCACACACATGGTACACAGACATACATGCAGACAAAACACCCATACACAGAAAAGATGTTAACTAATTTTTTTTTAAAGCCTCAATGAAGTAGACCATGGAGATTGGCTCAGTCAGTAAAGTCCTTGACGTAGAAACACCAGGTCCTGGGTTCAGATTGCCAGCACCCAGATGAATGCTGGGGATGGAAGCACGTGATTATAACCCAAGAACTGGGGAAGCAGACTGGAGGAGCTCTGAGTGGGAAAACAGGTTCAGGAAAGTGAACAGAGTCCCGAGGACCTGTAGGGCTTTAAGAAAAGAGTCCAGGGCTGGAGAGATGGCTCAGGGGTTAAGAGCATTAACTGTTCTTCCAGAGGACCCGAGTTCAATTCCCAGCACCCACATGGCAGCTCACAACTGTCTGTAATTCCAGTTTCAGGAGACCCGACACCCACGGCAAAACACTAATGCACATAAAATAAAATAAAAAATATAAAAAAAGAATAAAGGTAAAGCATTTTTTTTTAAAAAAAGAAAGAAAAGAAATGAGTCCTAAGTCATTTCTATGGGGTTTCAGAAGAGAGAAAGATAACAAGAATGAGAAGACACTCAAAGCAATAATGGCTGAAATCATTCCAATTTCAAAAATATGAGCAATCCTCAAACACGATAAGGCATAAGAAATCTATGCCAACATACATCATGATTAACTGAATTAATTAAACTTACCAAAAAAACAAACAAAAGTCTACTCGAAAGCAGCCAAAAAAGACGGCAGCTCACCCCTAGGGGCAAAACAAGAGATTTCTCATTAGGTGCCAAGGCTCAGAGGGCCACAGGATGCAACACAAAAATTTTCAGCTTTGAAACAGAAAGCTGTCACTCAAGAATTCTGTATCAAATCAAAATATAATTCATTTAACATGTTTGTTTCGTTCTTGTGAGCCTTGTAAGTCCACACATGTTTTAAACTTTGGTGGCTTTTTAAATTTATATTTTGGTGCCTGAACATCTAGTACCATATTTGATTAATAAAAGTAAGTAGATCCTTGTATGTGTGTGTACGCATAAAACACTTACGTAACTGTTTTTCATTTTGTCTTGTGTTTTTGTTTTTGTTTTTAGTTTTGGTTTTTTGGTTTTTTGAGACAGGGTTTCCCTGTGTAGGCTTTGGAGCCTTTTCTGGAACTCACTCTGTAGACCAGGCTGGCCTCAAACTCATAGAGATCTGGCGTCCAACGTGGTGGCAAGAGTTTCCACCTAAAACCTGAGAAAAGATTCTAAAACGGGGCTAAAAACAGTTCCTAATTGTCTCTCTCAAATGAGCGGCAGCTGCCAGTTTGAGCTACTTGTGGGTTCCTAGCGTGTGCGCTCGACCTGCAGTATGGCAGGAATGAGGCCTCTGTAAGTGGCACATTAAACTGCATGGTGGATTTAGACTTTGCTGGTATAAAACAACAAAAAAAAAGTTTCTGGACTACACACTGCTTGGATAAAAGCAAAGACCCACGATAGCTCCCAGAGCTGGTGGTAGCCATGTTGGGAAGCTGAGGTGGGCGGAGCCAGCAGCCACAGCTGCTGCAGTTTAATCAATAGATTCACAATAAGACAGATTCAGATGTAATAGTTTACAATGTGTGTAAAATATACGTAGGCTTGAAAGAGACAAAAAAGGTGATATATACAGTTATAGAAACAAATACATAGTTTAAAAAATAAAGTCTTTAAAGAGACAGTAAAATTAATATAAAAAATAAGCCACGTAAAGATGAATATTACAGAGAGAATCTGGATTGTGTTGTCTTTGGGATTTTTAACTGCAGAAAAACATTTAATTGTAAAAGCTGTTGAGTTATGCCAAAATGTATATTTTAAAGATACCTTGACTTCAAAATTTGGATATAAGGATATGTTGCTTTGGAAAAGAGTCTCTTTTGTTTCCACAGAAAGCCAGAGGCTATGGATTTGTTCCAGATTAAGATACATCAGGTTTGACCAGCCAAGACCCCCTGAAAGGTCTCCAATGACACCATGGCCCAGATGATCCAACATCCAGAATGGTTTGAAGGCATCTGGCTCAGACGATACAGCCTCATGGACTATTCCATAATCCTAAAATTTTCTTTGTTTCCCCATAAGATACAGCGCCCCCCTCCAGCAGGAAGTAGTAAGAGAAGCTACGCCCAAAGTCCCAAATTATATGTAATTTTACTTTGTTAAGGTTAAAACCTTCCTTTTTGAAAAAAAAAAGGGGGGGGAAGTGCTGTGGGATGTTCTGTATGGCAAATGTGTTGCTGATTAGTCATTAAATAAAACACTGATTGGCCATTGGCTAGGCAGGAAGTATAGGTGGGACAAGGAAGAGAATAAAGCTGGGAAGTGGAAGGCTGAGTCAGAGAGACACTGCCAGCCGCCATGATGAGAAACAGCATGTGAAGATGCCGGTAAGCCACGAGCCATGTGGCAAGGTATAGATTAATGGAAATGGATTAATTTAAGCTGTAAGAACAGTTAGCAAGAAGCCTGCCATGGCCATACAGTTTGTAAGCAGTATAAGTCTCTGTGTTTACTTGGTCGGGTCTGAGTGACTGTGGGACTGGCAGGTAAGAGAGATTTATCCTGACTGTGGGCCAGGCAGGAAAACTCCAGCAACAGAGATCCACCTGGCTCTGCCTCCCAAGTGCTGGGGTTGAAGGCATGTGCCGCCACCACCACCACCCAGCTTTGTCTTGTTTTTTAATACTCAAAAACTGTAGATGAAAACACATGTTGATGAGATTCCATCATTGTGAACATTTTCATGAAACCATAACCTTTCAGATTAAATAGATTATTCTGTAATTTATTGGGTAGTTTTAAAGCAACCACATCAGAATTTATGTATTATCACATAAATATAGCAGTTTATTTACAAAATTTTGTCCTTCAAACTCTCCCTTCAGAAAATGGAATTAGACAAAAGTAGTAGTATGATTTGATAACAAGATTTAAGCTGGGTGTGGTGGTGCATGCCTTTAATCCCAGCGTGAAGGCAGACGGATCTCTGCTTTAGACTAGGTCAGCCAGGCCTACACAGAGAATCCCTGTCTCTAAAAACCAAACAAAAAGACTTAAATAGGCATGTAAAGGTTCCTCTAGTGAACTATTCCTTTGTAGAAAGTTGAAATCTACTAAAAGGCTATGATTTGTGGTTTGCTGTGGAAATGGAATCATGGTTAGAGATGATGTTGGCAATTTCAGACCCGCTGACATAAATGAACGAAATTTGGTAGTATAAATTAATGACTCGCATGTTTTTTCTTTACCCTGACCCATTCCTTGATGAACTCAATCTTTTCAGTATTTGGGTTCTGGTTCAATGAGCCAGAAAAGTAACTTTGCAGTATCGGAATGTTATCCAACTGTATATTTACTTTGTTGTAAATAATGGTGAACAGTGGTCAATAAATAATTTTATATTCCTTTAAAAAATAAATTGATCCTTTTTCAATTTTTCTAATGTTTTGATGTAGTATAATGTCAACAGACAGTCATGGAATGCAGTTCACAGTGTACCTATGTACTCAAGACTTTATGGAGTAACCAACCAGATTAAATAACATGCACACACAGCGCCCTCTCCTGGTCAGAGGCTAACAGTGCAGCCGTTTAAAGGACACAATTTACTCGAAAGAAAACAGTACCAGAGTGATTTAATTAATCATGAAAATTAGAGTCTTTGATTTCATAATAGCACAGGTAGAGGACAATGTAATTAAAGTCAGTGTCTAAACTGAACCAAGCTAGTATAAACCGACAGCTGTGGAACCTGCATAGGACCGGACTGGGCCCTCTGCATACGGGAGACAGTTGTGTAGTTTGGTCTGTTTGAGGGACCCCTGGCAGTGGGCTCAGGATCTATCCCTGGTGCATGAGCTGGCTTTCTGGAGCCCATTAACTATGGTGGGATGCCTTCCTCAGCCTTGATGCAGCAGGGGAGGGGCTTGGACATGCCTCAACTGAATGTACCAGGCTTTACTGACTCCCCATGGGAACCCTTACCCTTTTGGAGGAGAGAATGGGGGCAGTGATGGGGGGAGGGGGAGGAGGGATGAGAGGGGGATCTGTGGTTAGTGTGTAAAATGAATAAAAAAATTCTTAAAGAAAGAAAGAAAAATCAGTGTCTATCACTATACTATAAAAATCTCAGTCCTGAGTTCGGGGTGTCTTTAGCTAGCTCCATTGATCTGTTAATGTAGGATAAGATCCTCAGGCTTGAATCAAATCTGGTAACAGTGTGTCATAAGGCTGATTCATGACAGCTTTTTTCTGGTGCCTCAGACTATCTCTGTGTATCTCTTTGTACAAATTAATAATAATAATAATAATAATAGTTTTTTAAAAACAGGCCAGGAAAGATGGTTCAGCAATTAAGAACACTTACTGCTCTTGCAGAGGACCCAAGTTCAGTTCCCAAGCACCCACAATGAACAGCTCACAATTGCCTGTAACTCCAGTTCCAGACACCTGACATCCTCTTCTGGCCTCCATGGGCACTGCATGGACACACATACACACACACAAACACACACAATTACTAAAAGTAAATAAACCTTTTTAAAAAAAAGTTGTCTTCTGACCACACACACACACACACCACGGGACACTTGCCCCTACAGCTCAAACACACATACATCACACACAGTAATAATAATAATAATAATAATAATAATAATTTAAAAAGAGGATTGACCATGATGTAATCAGAAAAGTCAGATCAATGACCACAAAACTCTAACATCTTTTTATTCTCTCTTGGCTGTTTGTCATTGTAAGTGACAACCTCACCATAATTCCCAACCTGCCTACTTATAGTTTGGGTCTGATGAAACGCATATTCAGTGACCTCAGTGGGAATAACAAATAGCAAACTTATCGTATTTTATTATCTAAATGGGCCTCATAAAGTAAACGTCACAGCAGTTTGCTGCTGTTGGAAGTTGAGAGACAAAGGAACCAAAAGGGAAACAGGTGTTCCTAGGTGACCATAGTTAGGAGCCCTGACAGCCACAAGAGACACTTGGCCACCATTCAGCTCCACCACCACCACCACCACCACCACCACCACCACCACCACCACCACCACCACAACCATTACCACCACAACCACCATACCACCACCACCACCACACTACCACCACCACCACCACCACCACCACCACCACCACCATCACCACCATCACCACCACCACCACCACCACCACCACCACCACCACCACCACCACCACCACCACCACGAGAAAAGCCTCTTCCACCTGCTCCTTCTTGCCTGCCTTTTCATGATATCTCTTCTTTTCAAAGTTCAATCTGATATTTATTTTAAATCTGGGGGGCACACACTGAAATACTGGTGGGGGGTGGCTTCCTCTAAACACCTTCCAAGTCCTTGGAAAGACCTGATATATGTCTGCCAAAGAAGTTGCCTTTGGGGTGGGCAGATAGCATGCCAACCTAGCCATGGCTGGACACTGGCTGTGAGCTGTGAGCTGTGTGTCTGTCTGGATATGCCACCATGAACCCAGCTTCTCTGTCTGACCTGCCTAAGGTCCAAGGACAGGGTGAATCCCATGGTTTGCCCTGTGTGCTGACTGCTCACTCACGCCACGACAGTGGCTGGCACAGAGGTAGCCTCCATGACATGCCTCTTGTGTGAGAAAGTACGCAAACTGTTTCTGCCATAGTCCCCACAGTCCCTCCACTCCCCATGTCCTCTTCCCAGGCAACACATTCAAAGATTATGTCTTCATTTTTGCTATATACATGTGATGGCTAATCCCGTTTGTCCACGTGACTGCATCTAGAATCAGCTAACACCCAGGTTACTGAGTACTCCCGGGAGGGAATGTCTTCATCAGATTATCTGAAGCAGGAGGGCCCACCCCAAATCTGGGCCACATTTCTGGTGGCAGCCCCCATGAAGGACACGGGAGAAGGGAACTTTGTTGTTTGCCTGCTTGCCCTCGCTTTCCCTGACAAGCTCATCTAGCCTGTTGCTGCTGCTATTAAAGCCAACGTCTTTAGGTTTTCAACATAGGCTGAAGCCCAGCAGCTCTCCAGACCCTGCAGGACTCCAGCACCAGATCAGAACTGCAGAGACGTCCAGCCGCCTGAACTGAATGACTGCCGGATTTTCAGCCCTTCCATCAAGAGAGCCGTTGTTGGACTACCGGGACCACAGCTTAGTAAATCCATATATATATACTTTATAAGTTATTTTCCTTTAGAAAACCCTGACTAATGCAACACACTAAAATAAGACCTACAAATACAGCAACCAGTATTTACTACGAAATTAAATTCACTTTCATTGTTGCTATTAAATGTTGACAAAAATGTGCTGCTATTTTCTGAAAGGCCAGCAGGTGGCAGTAGTGCCAACAGAATGCCAACTGCCAGAGCGAGGGCTCCAGGGACTGTGTCTTTGCGTCCTCATGAAGGTCGTTTGTCACCCCGTGAAACAGAAGAAAGAAAGAACACAAATATCTAAATCATAGTAGCCTCTTCTCGACCCCCAGGACAACCAGTCCCTCGCACTCTTTTCTGAGATTAAGTATTGTACGCAAAGCCCCGGGTACAGTGCCCACCCCACAGTTAGGTCTGTATTATGTCATCATTAAGCCCGTTTGAAGTGCTGTGACCCACGAAAGAGAGTTCCACGGAGACAACGGAAATGTAAATCCGATTCCTTCTTACTCACTCGGCATTCAAAACAGGTTTGAGAGGAGCAGCTCCCTGAGCACGATCTTGTAAAAGAGAATTGAACTAATATCCCTTAATGATGAGAAAGGTCTTTAATGTTCAGACAAGGGCTTCGAGTAAGTTCAAAGGCTCTCCATCTGGAGACCTCATTCTCATTCTGCAGCATTTCCATTCACTCGCTGTTCGTTTGTTTTGCCAATAGCTAACTCCAGATCACAGCCAAGCATTGCCCTATGGAAGGCACCTTTTCTATGACTTTCTAACTACCCAGAGAGCAGATCCGTCCTAGTTCCTATTTGCCTTAGCTTGGGTTTGCTTTAAAATAAATAAACAAGGGGGCTGGAGAGGTGGCTCAGAGTTTAAAAGCACTGGCTGCTCTTCCAGAGGTCCTGAGTTCAACTCCCAGCAACCACACGGTGGCTCACAACCATCTGTAATGAGATCTGGCGCCCTCTTCTGGCCTGCAGGCATACATGCAGACAGAACACTGTACACATAATAAATAAATAAATCTTTTTAAAAATAAATAAATAAACAAATAAGTGGCTTAAAAAGTGAACATTTCTTCCTCTTCTAGGGGCTGAGAAGGATCAGGATGCTGCGGACCCTGTGCCTGATGAAGGTCCCTCTGGTTACAGATGCCATGGCCCCCATGCCTGGTAACGGTCCCTCTGGTTACAAATGCTGCGGACCCTGTGCCTGGTGAAGGCCTCGTTAGTCAACCATCTCACTGCATCCCCACAGTGTAGAGGAGACAGTGAGCACAAGAATGAGAGCAGAGAGGAAGATGTCTCCTGTCCTCCCATAAGAACACTTAACGTCATCAGTCCCGTCTCGTGACAGGTTACCTCCCAAAGGCCCCATCTCCAAATGCCACATTGGGGCTTTTGGGTTTCAACATACAGATCTGAGGAGAAGGAAAGTATTCAATCCATGGCACCACCCACTACACTCAGCAAAGTCGGTGTTCAGCAAAGCTAAGAGTCTATGAGCCACCTGAAGGAGGTTTGCAAAACACAGAAACAGAAACTAAAGTTACTTGATTCGAGCAACAGTTTAACTTCTCCAGATGTTTCCTGTGCACATGATAGCTGTTGCAAATGCCTCCCTCGACAGCTGCCAAGAGGCTAATAAGATACAGTGCCCAGTCTGAGGATTTGTTTGTTTGTCTGTTTGTCTGTTTGCACTCTCCAGCACAGAGCATGTGGTTACCATCTCCCACTGTGGCCTGATTCTCTGGGACCAGCTTCCCACTGTAGTTCAGGATGTTGTGATTGTGTTCTACAAGATCGCAGTAGCAACGGAGACATCTACATCTGGCTACGGAATGATGAGGATTGGGGGGTTGTTTTGTTTTAATCTACTTTTTTTTTTAAAGAGCCAATTAATTTAGAATTCAAAGCACAGTGGCGGATGAGGTAAGCATTTCTTTCTGGTCAGTAAGTACGGAGAGTCCCCTACAGCTCTGCCTGGGCAGCTCCATCTCCATGCTGAGGCAGAGAGGCAAGACTCCGTTCCAAAGGGCAACCAGGCCAGGACTTAGAGACACATCAAATATATTTCAGTAGCAGCTGAGAACCTTTTATTATTGATGACATCTCTCCTCTGTCTTCCATTTTTCTTATAGCCTTACCCAACCTTCATTAATCTCATTTTCCCCCGATTTTATCTTCCTCCTTAACCCAAGGGTTGGCACAAATTTCATAAAATAACATTTTCCCTCAGCCTCGGGGTGATCGCTCATTAGTATGTTCTGTGTCTTGAGTGATTCAAAATGCCAGTTAGCAGAGCAGACAGCAAGCAGCAGACTAAAACAGTCCTAGAACTTAGGCACACCCCCACCAGCACTGCCAGAGACCGTAAACTCACAGGCCTAAATACCGACCTTTATCTATCTTAACTGCACAAACGTCTTCTCTCTTAATCCCCACTCCAAGCCAGTTTGCTATTTCTGAAACAGGAAGCTGAAATGCTGAAGTGCCCTCACGTAAAATCCTGGGAGACAGTTGTGTAGCTGGGTCTGTTTGAGGGTACTGCTGGGGCTGCTGTGAATGTGTTGCTCTGATTGATTGATAAATAAAATGCTGATTGGCCAGTAGCCAGGCAAGAAGAATAGTGTAGGCGGGATAAGGAGAGAGGAGAATTCTGGGAGGTGGAAGGCTGAGTAAGGAGACGCTGTCAGCCGCTGCCATGAGAAGATGTAAAGTACCAGTAAGCCACAAGCCATGTGGCAACTTATAGATTAATAGAAATGGGTTAATTTAAGATGTAAGAACAGATAGCAAGAAGCCTGCCATGGCCATACAGTTTATAAGTAATATAGGCATCTGTGTGTTTATTTGAGTCTGAGTGGCTGCTGGCCCCAGCAGGACTGGAGATAACTCCAGCTACAGAGAACCCTGGCAGTGGGATCAGGATCTATCCTTGGTACATAAGCTGGCTTTCTCATCCCATTACCTGTGGTCAGCCACCTTGCTCACCTTTGAGGCAGGGGTGAGGGGCTGGGTCCTGCCTCAACTGAATGTACCAGGCTTTGCAGTCCTCCCGTGCAAGAACTTAAAAAAGATCCTCCACCCGGGACTGGTAAGGCAACTCAGTAAAAACACTTCCCAGGCAAGCCTGGCCATCTGAGTTCCACCCCTAGAATCCACATAAAGGTGTGAGGAGAGAGTTGAATTTTCCGTGAAGTTATCCCCTGACCTCCACACCCGCACTGTGGCATGTTCACCAGCCCCCCCCACACACACACACTATGTTCATGCACACATAGCTATAATAATTTTTTTAATCCTCCAGGAGACAAACCAAATGATCACTCTAGTACGAATCTCTCCCCGAGATGTCTCCTGCCTGGACAGCCCTGAGCCTTATATGTGCATAGCGTGACGTCCATCCCACCTTAGGACTGATCATGCAAGAGAGAGGGGACCCCTCCACCCACCCACCCAGATCCTAGCTGCCCTTGCCTGCTCACACCGGACTACCTCTTCTGTGTGTTTCCAGAAGTCATCTCCACACTCATCTGTCAACAGCCTCCTGGAGGCCCCCTGACTGTTAACGCAATCTCCTGCAGAGCTGCATTCAGTAGATCAGCGCAGAGATGCACCCTTGTGTTGGCTACTATCAATATAGTTTTCTAGAAGTATCTTTATCGGAGCAGGCTGCTCTAACAAATACAGTAAATTGAGTGACTTAAGAACGACGGAAATTGGGCTGGAGAGATGGCTCAGAGGTTAAGAGCACTGGCTGCTCTTCCAGAGGTCGTGAGTTCAATTCCCAGCAACCACATGGTGGCTCGCAACCATCTGTAATGAGATCTGGTGCCCTCTTCTGGCATGCAGGCAGAACACTGTATACATAATAAATAAAACTTTAAAAAAAAAAAAAAAGAACCACGGAAATTTAAAAAAAAAAACAAAAAACTGCCAGGCAGTAGTGGCACACGCCTTTAATCCCAGCACTTGGGAGGCAGAGGCAGGTGCATCTCTGTGAGTTCGAGGCTAGCCTGGGCTACTGAGGAAGGCGCAAAGCTACACAGAGAAACCCTGTCTCGAAAAAACCAAAAAAAAAAAAAAAAAAAAAAAAGAACGACGGAAATTTCTCACATTCTGGAGACAGGGAAGGCCAAGCTCAGGGTAAAGTGGTGTCAGGTGAGGGCCTGCCTTCTCTCTGTGAATTCACAGATCAGGGGTAAAGCAGCTCTCTGGGACCGCTACATGAGGACACGAATCCTAATCCCGAACCCTGGTGACCCAGATGTTCAGATGGAAGCTCTGCCTCGACCTGACTCCTCCCCATTCCAAACCCCAATCCTCTCAGAAAGCCCCCCATGGTGGCTCCTCCCCCAGAGCTGTAAAAGACCATGCATTTAAACCGCCTTCTTGTGAGCGGCCACATGATTTTTCCGGTCCCCCACTACCTACCCCCATCTCTGGCGGTTGGAAAGATCACCCAGAACAGTTTGCCCAATAAACCTGGTCTTTTATTTTTAATTCGGCTTGATTTGGCTTACTGCGTCAGTGGAGAGACAATATCGGAGTACAGAGGCTGTTACCAGGCACTGCCACAAAGCACCTTCCTCACGAGAGCATCACTTAAGTACTTGGTTTTCAATATATGGACCCGAGGACACACAATTAGATCGTGATAAGCACATACCTAGCAAATGAACATTTATTAAAATTAACCACAGGCCTGGGGGGCTTATTTTTAACTGTTCTCACTGATTTTTAAATTACCTTTTAGTTGGACTATAAAGAAATGGGTTTTCACACAGATGTATCATTTATCGTTAGTTCCACTCTTTCCATCTGTCCCTGCTGCTTCTCATCATGTCTTTCCCTCCACTTCTGCTGGTCCCTCTCCGCCCTCCTGACAGCTCTCCCTCCACTTTATGACATAACTGTCCCTACCCTCTCTTGTCCGCACCTTCTCCCTCCCTGTAATGCTCTTTCCCCTTCCCACAGCCCCTTCCTGACTTTTATGTGTGTTCATTTAAGTCTAGGTTCAGTAGATGAAGAAAACACACAGGATTTGTCTTTCTGAGTGTGGCTTATTTCACTTAAAAGTGAACTAACTACATACAGCTCTGTACAGTCACCGTGAATTTCACAACTTCAGCGGAATAAAATCCCCATTGTGCCTGCGTGCCACGTTTTCTGTATCTGTCCACCTACTGGTAAACATCTAATCTGGCTCTGTATCTTGGCTACGGTGAACAGAGCGGCAGCGAACGTGAATGCGCAGTCTCTCGTGGTATGAGAGTGAGTCCTTCGAGTGTATTCTAAGGAGTGAAGTAGCTGAATCACTGCTGCTAGCTTCTTAAAGAATCACCCTGCTGACCTCCACAGTGGCTGCACCCGTTTACCCTCTACCAGCAGTGAACAGGGGTCTCTTTCCCCACAGCCTCACCAGCATTTATTGTCGCGTGTTTTCTTGATGCTAGACATTTGGACTGGGATGACATGGAATCTCAAAGTAGTTTGAATTTGAAATTTCTATCACGGCTAAGCATGTTGAATGCTTTTTCAAATGTTTACTAACTAAGTGTATGCCTTGTTTTGAGAGCTATTTAATTTTTTAGCTTTTTTATTTGCTGGATGATTTTTTTGGTTGGAGTTTTGATTACAGATCTAATTATAGATTCTAGTATTGATCCCCTTTTGGAAGGTACAGTTAGTAGAGTTTCTCCCATTCGGTAGACTGTCCCTCTAGAGATGGCTTCATGAAATCCCTCCTCTCGGATGGCTCCAGCTTGTGTCAAGTTGACATAAAAAACATCCAGGACAACTGACCCCTTGTCCACTTGATACACGATCACTGTTAAGCCACAACTTTTCCTTTCTTATTCATCCCCCAAAGTTAGGTATTAACATCGACATCACACTATAAAACTTTCAAAACTTACAAAGTCCCACAGTCTTTTAAAGTCTCTTTTAAAATCTAAAATCTCTTTTAAAATTGAGTCTCTCAACTGTGGGCCCCTATAAAATAAAAAATAAATTCAATACATCCTTACTTCAAGAGGGAAGAACCAGGGCACAGTCACAATCTGAACAAAGCAAAACCAAACTCCAACAGTGTAAATAATTCAACACCCAGTATCTGGGATTCACTCACGATCTTCTGGACTCCTCCACAGGCTTGGGTCTCTTCTCCAGCTCTGCCCTCTGCAGCACACACAGCTTGTCTTCTAGGCTCCAGCTGGCTCCACTCCACTGCTGCTGCTGTTCTTGGTGGTCATCCCACGGTACTGGCATCTCCAAAATGCTGGGGTCTTCTGCTGCAACTGGGCTGCACTTTCGCCAATAGCCTCTCATAGGCTCTCTTCACGATGCCAAGACTCAATTTCTCTGCATGACCCCTTCAACCCTGGGTCTTCAACTGAGGCTTCACCTTCACCAATGGCCTCTCCTGGTCTCTCACGGTGCCAAGCCTCAGCTGCTCTCCATGATCCCTTCTTGCCTTCAGCACCACCTGGGTGACTCTTGCACTACTAAGTCTCGTGGCCAGCATGAGGTAGGACCGTGGCCACCTCTGGAACACAGCTTCTGTGTGCTCATTGTCTGGAAATACTTTCCAGAAGATTTCGCCTTAGTAATGCTGGTCTCTTGTCAATCATGGAGAATTTCTTGGGTCCAGCTGACCAACATGCATTCACAGAAAAAAAAAAAAAGGTACAGTCTTTACTTCCCTCTGAAACTTCATGAGTCAGGCCTCCATCCTCTGCACTGCTCTCAATGTTCTTATCTTCTAAGCTCCTACAGAACATCCCACAGAACTCTCAACACTGAGTGACTTTTTCAGTCCAAAGTTCCAAAGTCCTTCCACAATCCTCCCCAAAACATAGTCAACTCTGTCACAGCAATACCCCACTATGCTGGTACCAATGTGTCTTAGTTGGGGTTTCTATTGTTGCAATGAAACACTATGAGGTTTCTGTGATGAAACACTCTGACCAAAAGCAAGCTGGAGAGGAAAGGGTTTATTTGGCTTACATTTCCACATGGTAGTCAGTCACTGAAAGAAGCCAGGACATAAACTCAGACAGGGCTGGAACCTGGAGGCAGGAGCTGATGCAGAGACCCAAGAGGGGTGCTGCTTACTGGCTTGCTCCCCCATGACTTGCTCAGCCTGCTTCCTTATAAAATCTAGAACCGCCAGCCCAGGGATGGCACCACCTACGTGCAATAGACTGAGCCCTCCACCATTGATCGCTAATTAAGAAAATGCCTTGCAGCTGGATCTCATGGAGGCATTTTCTCAATTGAGGCTCCCTCCTTTCTGCTGACAATAGCTTGTGTCAGGTGGACATAAAGCTATCCAGTCTGCCCCACAACCTGAGTGTGACCCTCACACCAAAATGAACGAGGGCTCCTCCCTGTTCACTGACCTGGACCAGCCATATCAGGGCTCTGAACACAGTCCTAAGTGGGAGGCAGGGATAAAAAGAGAAAGAGATAGCAAAAGGAAAGGGTCGAAAGCTGGGGCCAGGAGAGCTGAAGGGCTGATGATCCAGGCCAGCAAGTCTGTTAAAGACAGTTCTTTTTACACTCCTCACACGGGGAAGCAAAATGTATGTGAGTAAGGAGTCTCAGACAGCAGAATCACAGGGAACTTAGAGTATCCCAAGGTTCCCCTTAGCAAGGTGCATTATGGGAAGGCAACCGAAGCATTTCACACCTCAGTATCTGGAACATTTAACCACATTTATTTGAAGAAAACATCAAGTACCAGTTCCCAGACTACTGCCCCCACCCTCCAGGCTCTAGCATCCGTCCACAGCCAGCCTTGCACGGCATGACTCTGGCTAGGCCAGGGCAAGATGCCAACAGCCTCTGGACAGTCTCCAGTCCAGTCTAGGCCCCAACAGTTTACCAGTCCTGGAAAGAAAGTTACTTTCCTCACAGTTCAAGGGATAGTCCATCATGGAGAGGAAGTTAAGGCGGGAGGAGCTTGAAGTAGCTGGTCACGTGACATCCCAAGTCAAGAAACAGAAAGACAATGCATCTGCTCCTTGAGTCCTCTTTCTCTGTGTCCATGGTCCAGGAGCCCAGCCAGGGAACGGTACAATCAACAGCAGATGGAGCTTCCCACCTCAAAGAACATAATCAAGATAATCCCCTTGGGCAAGTACCTGGTGATACAAGGACCTGGCCAGCAAGACCAAGATCTATGATTTTTTATTTTATATTTCTCTCTCTCTCTTTGTGTGTGTGTGTGTGTGTGTGTGTGTGTGTGTGTGTGTGTGTGTGTGTGTGTGTGTGTGTGTGTGTGTGTAGTGCACATGTGGAGGTCAGAGGTTGCCCTGTGAGAGTCAGTCCTCTCCTCCCACCACGTCGGCTCTGGGGACTGAACTCAGGTCATCAGGCTTGGCAAGCGCCTTTACCCACGGAGCCAACTTGCCAGTCTTGCCTCCTAGGTATTGCCTTGAACAGATGTGGCCACTGGATCCAGAACATCAAGTACTGAGGTCCTCCCACTGACCAGTGGCCGGATGCCCTTTTTGCTCTACTTGGAGAGAAACTGTAGGTAGACAAGAAACTCTTCAAATACGAACTTCTAGCACTTGTTGCCTCTATTAATGTTTGACAGCAGTGGACAAGCAGATGTAGTAACAAGCAGTGCCCTCTATAACAGCCCCCATGAAAGCCTGCAGCACCAGGACCCTTGGCCCTACAGAACTATTACCCCAAGCAGGATTCAGGGGCTGGAACGCTTGGGTACTGGTAACCAGTGATCCAGCGCTCAGTCTCAAGGATGTGCCGCTCTGTGGAGTTCTTCCTGCAAGAAGGGCTGTAGATTCTCTTCTCTGCTGTAGATTCTCTTCTCTGGCTCCTCAGTTTGCCCACTCTTGTCATCTTCCATCTTCTGTGTGCTCTCTTCTCCCTTCCTGACCTCTCTTAAAGTCTACAAATGCTGTTCAGTTGCTAATGGCCACTGCCAAGGCTTACGAGTACGTGCCTCTGTGGAGACAGCACAGGAGAACAAGGGTAGAGCTGGCAGGATCTGAGGCATCTAGGGGGCCGTTCAGGAACTGGATGATGGATGCGGTTAGGGTCAGTCAGGCATCCTCTACCACAGTGAGCAGGAACCCAACGGACAGAAAGAATTCCTGGGAAGAATCATGTTCTTGTTTGTTTGTTTTTTTTTCTCTTTTGCTCCTGGGATGTTCTTTTTCTCTTACTTCTGTAAATCTTACTCTTACTCCATGGCTTGCTGTGTAGCTGGGTGGCTGGCCCCTAGAGTCCTCCTCCTTCTCTGGCTCCTCCTTTCTACCTTCTTCTCCCAGATTTCTCTATTTATCCTCTCTGCCTGCCAGTCCCACCTATCTCTCTCTCCTGCCTCACTACTGGCTGTTCAGTTCTTTATTAGACCATCAGGTGTTTTAGACAGGCACAGTAACACAGCTTCACAGAGTTAAACAAATGCAACCTAAACAAAAGTAACACCCCTTAAAATAATATTCTGCAACAGAATCAGAGTAGTATGAGGCAGCAGCAGCACACAGGTGCCACTTATGGATTTGAGCCCGGGGGTATTTCTAGTACTGAGGCTTCTGAGGGCACCTGCTTCTCCTGCCACATGGCACATGGCCACAGGCCTCCAAGGACGATGTCCCACCGCATCTTCAGCAGTTAAACAACAGTCGTCAGTCCTTTGTGCTGGGGACCCCGATCTGAGGCTCCTGAGCTGGGCAGCGTCACGTCCCAGAGCTGGGTCGGTACGGCAGCTCTGTACCATTTTCAGCTGCCAAGTTGTGAGGCAGTGTGTTAGATATCTATGCTGTTAGGTTCACGGCGGCCCCTGCAGGACCCCCAGCTGTCAAGTCATGGCCGAAGGCCTGAGCTTTTCCAGCCATCAAGCTGCTACCTGAGACCAGTGCCAAGGCTGGCACGTGTCCTGTCAGTGCCTGCTGCCACCGTCTCCATGGCAGCCATCCTCTGTTGTTTCGTCTGCTTCTTGTTACCAGCTCAGCCCTCACGCCCAAAGTAGACAAAGAAAGGCCACTCAAGAGTAGTCTTTATTAGACCTGATGTTGCAACCTCAGGGGAGATGGTACAGGAGAGTCCCCAGACAGCGCTGAGTGTGACAAGTCACAGCCTCGGACACCTGATGCAGTAGCCCCTCCCCCAGGGGAAGGGCTCCCTCTCTGGACAAGGTGAGAGTGGCTATGTAGGCTGGTGATGGCTGAAACCCTGGACCACGCTGTTCCTAACAGCCTTGGCAGAGGCTGAGCCTTCAGGAGCCAGGGCAAACAGCGCATTGCACTCTTGCATAGTTGTGTCAAGGGATGCATGGAGCATTCCAGATGGCCAGTGCTGGCACCAGGGGAGTCAGGCGACTTACAGTCCTTTTGCACAAGGCAGTTCAGGCTGCACAGGGGTACTAGAACTGCTCACTAGACAGTCAAAGGACCCCATGCCCAGTGCGGGTGCTTGTTTATAGAAAGACAAACGTAAGGAGTGCTTACCAACACAATTAAGAGCTTAAACCAGCAGTGATTTTTTTTTTTTTTTTTTACATTTCAATGGTGGTTTAACAGTACTTCAGATCTGTTGAGTGTCCAAGGACAGACGGGTCCCGGTCTGTCTCAGCCCAACCTGGGGCAAGCACATAAGGTACCATGTGCAACTCAGGAACCACAGTTGACTGAGAAATGAGGCTTGTGCATCTCATAGGGCACCAGTGGCCTTAGTCCCAAAGGCCTGTCAGCAGGTACAAGCCCTCCCTGCTCAGCTACCGCATGGCTGCCTCTGGTGGCTTGAATGAGAGATAATGCTCCCCATAGGCTCTCATGTTTGAATTCTTAGTCCCTGGTAAGTGGTGCTGTTTGAGTACGTCTAGGAGGTGTGGCCTTGCTGAAAGGGGTGTGTCACTAGGGACAGGCTTTGGGATTTTAAAGACACACATCATTCGGTTTATTCTCACGGCTTCCTGCTTGTGGTACCACATGTCAGCTCTCAGCTTGCTGTTCCTACCACAGTTCCCTGCCATGCATACTCTAACCCTCTGGAACTGTAAGCCCAAATAAATTCCTCCTCGGTAAGTTTCTTGGTGGTGGTGTTTTATCACAGGCACAGAAAAGTAACTAAGACAAGAAGGTTTGCCTCCTTGAAGAACTCTGCCACCAGCGTGGTGGAGGAGCCTGACGTTATGAGCCAGGTGTGTGGTGGGAGTGGCAGGCAGGTGCAATGTTTTGATTACAGGAGCTGTGGTGCTATTATGTTCCCCAAAATATTGTGCACCCTAATAAACTTATCTGGGGTCAGAGAACAGAACAGCCACTAGATATAGAGGCCAGAAAATGGTGGCACACATGCCTTTAATCCTAGCATTCCGGAGGCAGAGATCCACCTGGATCTCTGTGAGTTCAAGGCCACACTGGAAACAGCCAGGAATGGTGACTCACGCCTTTAATCCCAGGAAATGATGGCAGGAAGCAGAAAGGTATTTAAGGCGTGAGGACCAGGAACTAGAGCCTGGTTAAGCTTTCAGGCTTTCGAGCAGCACAGTTCAGCTGAGACCCATTCGGATGAGGACTCAGAGGCTTCCAGTCTGAGGAACCAGGATCAGCTGAGGAACTGGTGAGGTGAGGTAGCTGTGGCTTGTTCTGCTTCTCTGGTCTTTTAGCATTCACCCCAATACCTGGCTCCAGGTTTGTTTTTATTAATGAGACCTTTTAAGATTCGTGCTACAAGGGGCCATTTGTAATTGTTGCTTGCTCCCCCTCCCCCTCCGTCCTCCCTGTCCTCCCCGTCCTCCCCGTCCTCCCTGTCCTCCCCCTCCCCCTCCGTCCTCCCTGTCCTCCCCCTCCCCCTCCGTCCTCCCTGTCCTCCCCCTCCGTCCTCCCTGTCCTCCCCCTCCGTCCTCCCCGTCCTCCCCCTCCCCCTCCGTCCTCTGTCCTCCCAGTCCTCCCCGTCCTCCCCCTCCCCCTCCGTCCTCCCAGTCCTCCCCATCCTCCCCCTCCGTCCTCCCCGTCCTCTCCGTCCTCCCCGTCCTCTCCGTCCTCCCCCTCCGTCCTCCCCGCTCCCTGGGCACCCCATCCCATTCTACCCTGTTTTTGTCTCTGTAATTTCACTATGTCTCAGTGAGAAATCACTGAGGCAGGGGGTCATGAAGTGGTATATGGCTCCCCATCCTTTTCACACATGGAGTTGGGCCTCTGCGTGGACACTGCTGTCTTCAGACACCGACTCACACGTTCACACACGTTCACACACGTCCGTGAGAAGCAGCACTCCCCACATGCCTCTCCAGCTTTGGGACCGGACGAGTGAGCGGTCAGGGAACGGTAGTTTTTGTATTGTCTTCCTTCTACAGGGTAAGAGGATTAAAAACGAGACTACCTCTCTGTAGCTTAGGAAAGGGCTCTCTCTCTCCCATATCCCTGCCTCTATCCCAGACCCCCACCACCTCCCTTGGAGCAGAGACCACCCTCCTCCCCACCCTCCCCTGCTGGTGCAGAGGTTCCGCTGAGGTGAATTTGGACCTTGTTTACTTCCCATCTGTGGTACTGCTGCATGTCCACTCAAATCTCTCCATGTCCCCAGCCCAGAAATGTCTGATTCATCTTGAAATCTGCCTGTCAAGAGTTTTTTGTTTTGTTTTGGTGCCAAAAAGAATGCTAAAATGAACACTGAAATGTTTTGCTTTCTGTAAATAAAAACGTGCAATAAAAGGTCAATTAAAGCCACAGAAAATGGCAAAACCAATGTGCAGTGAACCAGAGTTAAGAATCATGGAGGGTAAGTGTAGAAATTATTAACAAATGAGGTAATGGAAGGGGCAGGGAAGGGGGGGTGGAAGAGAATCAAAGCTAAAGGAACGATGGGAGAAGCAGGATGTTGTGAAAGAGAACAGAGCAAAAACTTCAATTAGAAGACAAAAATCACAATGAGAAAACTGGTAATCAGTTACAGAACGCAAAGGCCTGCTCCAGGCCTCACCTCCAATACTCATCTAGTTACAGAACGCAAAGGCCTGCTCCAGGCCTCACCTCCAATACTCATCTAGTTACAGAACGCAAAGGCCTGCTCCAGGCCTCACCTCCAATACTCATCTAGGCAACAGAATCGGATTCCACAGCCATAGCTGGACTGTAACTGTCAAATCTAGTAAGCTGTGAGCATCACCAACAGGACCCTCCGAGGAGCTGAGGACCCTGTCCTGGCCCTGTCATTGATAAAACGGTTTTTTGGTTTTTTTTCACTTAGGTGTAGAGGGAGGGAGGGAGGGAGGGAGACAATTCTGGTTTCTATTCAATACCCTCTCCACAGAAATCACTTTATTCAAGTAGTAATGAAGTAGTTTTGTGTGTGGTTACAAAAATTCATGAAAATATAAAAATGTTACAATTATGAGACACTGAGGAATGTAATGAAATATAACATTTAAAATTATTTATAAAACAAAATATTGACCCTTACAAATATATCTCATTACTTACATTTTTTATTTTCATAAAAACTTACTTTATTTGAAGCATTTCTCACTAGTACATTTTACATGAATTAACACCATCGAGACAAGAGTCCTCTCAGGTACAATTTCATTTTCTTAAAAAGTCAAAAAAACACTTGATTTCAGTGAGAAAAATAATGTACACATCAAAGACAAAGACAAAGACCAAGACCACCTCAGCCACCGTGATCAGCCACCATATCTTTTCTTGAGTTCTTCAACAGAATCCTCCTTCAATTCTGATTTTTCCAAGTGATTGAATAATACATTTGTGACTGAAAAAGAAAACAGACTGTATATCATTCTCATTTTAAAAAACCATGTAAAACATAAATTCAAGAGATTAATTTGACCTCTCAAATAAAAGCAGTAATTAACATTTTTCATGAATTCTAGTTTGTGTATTTAAAAAGCTAGTATGTATCTTGCTACCATACACATTTCCCTTACACCCTAGGTGACGTCAATCTAAGCTGTCCACACTCAGCACTTGGCAAACACTGTGACAGCTCATGCTTCTCAGCACTAGACTGGACCAAACTGTCCCCGACAGTGGCAACAAAGCAGGTCCCTGGAGCCAACATTTCTGAATGCTGTCACAGCAGAATGGCTCCACACGCTCCCGTCTCACTCAGCAGACAGTGGGCCCTGCTGGAGGGTGACTTGAAGAGCCAGCTCCCGTCCTCAGAGTACACCCTGGACTTAGACTACTGGAGGGAAAGACACTCATGTGCTATGCACCAACACTGAGGCCAGGGACGAAGGCAGAATTCCTGCTCTCATGGAGCTTCATTCTGCCTGAGAAAAGGAAATAAATGCATATACGTAAAAGTGCCATAACCATGTATTAGAAAGAAAACCAAAGCAGGGGGAGAAGACAGGAAAGGGGACGAACGTGGGAGGCAGGAAGTTACTCTAACCAGAGTCGACGGCAATAAAGTGACCGCTGAGTGAAACCATGAAGTCACGGGAGGAGGTGGTCAAGACTGGAGACACAAGGCCCTGAGGGAAAGAGTTCGGCAAACAGGCTCAGCAGATGAAAATACCTGCCGCCACGCAAGCCTGATGACCTGAGTTCAATCCCCAGCACCCACATCACGATGGAAAGAAGAAACCTACGCCCAAACGCTGTCTTCTGACCTACACACGAATGCAGACCTGTGCACATTGATGATGACTTTTAAAATGCAAAGCTAGTGTCGTGAATTTTAAAAACGTCAGAAAATGAAGTCAGAATAGTAATAACAGCAATACTGATTAGGAATTTGAGAAATGGTTTTGATGAGCTAAAGCAGAGTGTTAGGGATGTGTTTCAGCTGGTAGAATGCCTCCCATTCATGAAGCCCTGGGTTCAACACCTAGAACAGTGAGCTAACTCCAACACTCCCAGATAGTGACAGGAGGATCAGAAGTTCAAGGTCATCCTTGGCTACAAATAAATTGAAGGCTAGCCTGAGATGCATGAAAACTTGTCTAAAACAAAGGAAAAATAACAATAAAGACCTAAGCCAACGATGCATGATCTCTGACTCCATGATTCAAGCTCTTTAGTGAATTTACATCACTATTTACTAGGCTGCATGAAGCTGTAAGGCCAGCTGGTCTTGACATACTTTCTCTTCACATGAATCCAGAATGACTGTCTATACCTAGGTGAGTTCTGTTTCCTATTCAGAAAAAAAAAAAAAAAAAGGATAAAACGGAGTCTGAGGAGATAAAGCACTTGCCAGAGATGCCTCAGGACCAGATCCCAGACCCTGCATGATGCTGGATACTGTAGTGAACACGAGACAGCAGAGGCAGAAGAATCGCTGAGTTCAAGGGCTGGTGGCCTAGTGTATGCAGTAGCAAACAAGAGACCTTGCCTCGAGCAAGATGGAAGACAAGGGCTGACACCAGAGGCTGCCCTCAGACAACCCGCATTCATACAAGTATCAACACACAGTAAACACACTCGTACACTAACATGAAAATACTTTCAAATTATTTAAAATTCTTTTCAAAAGATAAAAGAGAAACTTTTGAGTTAGATTCCTTTTTTTAAAATTCATCTTATGTGTATGAGTGTTTTGCCTGCATGTACATATGTGCACCACGCGCGCATGGTCAGAAGAGGGCAGCATAGCCTATCAACTGGAGTGCAGATAATTATGGGCCGCCATGTGGGTGCTGGGAACTGAACTCAAGTCCTCAAGAGCACCAAGTGCCCTTAACCACTGAGCCATCTCTCCAGCCCTAATTACTTTTGAATCCCTGCTTCTATACTTCCCGATGTTAAGAGTCTCTTTCTCTTGCTGCTCTTTGATGTTTTGTTTTTAAAAACAAAACAAAACAAAAGGTTTTCCCTGTTGTCATCTAGGCTGGCCTCAAACTCAAAATCCCACCTCAGCCTCAGAGGGCAGAGACCACAGTGCATGTACCACCACATCCCACTGAGTGTGCCTAGCGTGCTGACTGAGAACCCTTGTGTGTCACGACTAGAAACAAGGGCCCAAGAGGAGCTCCCGAGTGCTTAGTGCAGGGAGCATCTGAAATGGCACACTGAAGACTGTGCTGACTTTTTCCAGACACAGTCTCTCTGTATAGTCCTGGCTGTCCTGGAACTCGCTATGTAGACCAGGCTTGTCCACCTGCCTCTGCCTCCCAAGTGCTGGGATTAAAGGCGAGCACCAGCACTTGCAGCTTTTGCTAATTTTTAAAACTAAAAAAGTTAGGATTCTTAGCTATGCATGGCGGCACATGCCTGTAATCTTAGCACTCAGCACTCATGAGGGCTGCTTCAAGTTGGAAGTCAGCCTAATCTACTTGGTAAGTTCTAGGCCAGCCAGAGCTACACCGTAAGACCATGTCTCAAAAAAACAAAAACAAGGCCAGCAGAGATGACTCACAGGTTAAAAGGACTTGCTGCTCTTGCAGAGGACATAGGTTCGATTTCCAATGCCTATAAGGTAGCTCAAAACTGCCTATAACTCTAGCTCTGGCCTCCCCGGCACCAGGCATACATATGGGGTGTGTGTGTGTGTGTGTATTAATTTTTAAATATTTTTTAAATTTTATATTTTAAATTTTAAATAATTTTTTTAAAAGAAATCTTGGTGGTACCTGCCTTTAATCCCAGCACTCAGGAGGCAGACAGATCTCTGTGAGTTGGAGGCCAGCCTGGTCTACAGAGCTAGTTCCAGGTCAGCCAGGGCTACAAAGAAAAACCCTGTCTTGAAAAAGCCAAAAAAAAAGCATTCTTTTAATTGAATCATTCACCTTTTGCCTAAAAACAGACCCTCAAACTCTGAATAACTGAAATTTTTTACAGAGTTTGATCATTGTGCCTCACTGTGGTATAATAAGGGCTAGAATTCAGGGTCATCATCTGCCACTCTTGACCCAACCTAGAACCCAGCTGCACTGCACTGGTAATGCTCTGGATGCTATTGGGGTGACTGTCCAAACCCCCAGCATATACTGATCCCTCAATGGGAGGCTTCTGTTCCCCACCCCTTTGTCTAACTAACTTCTGCACTTAGAACTCGGCTGAAATGACTCAAGGAAGGAGCCCTCAGAAGGGATGAGACATGCCCAGTACCCAGTTCTGTGGCCAGAGCCTCTGCATGCTCCACAATGGTGGAATTCATTCTCTGTACCACTGACTCCATTCCAGGAAGGGTCCACACCACAACTGGACAGCCTGGGCTCGAAGCTCCAGTACGGTTTCCTAACTCTAACCGTGGTAAACACCTTTAAGCTCCCCACACCTTGGCTGCCTTCTTAGAGAACGATAATAGTATCTACACTTGAAAATACTGCCAACAACTACAATACAATTTCAACTGCATGTAATCCAACTGCACATCAATGAACTTAATTATAAGTAATTCAGAGTTGATGGTGTGTATCTTGCACATAGTAAACAGCCAGTAGTAACCAATCGGCAGAGGAGGACGAGGAGGGGTGGGAAAGCTTGCTTTCTCAGAACTTACTCTTCCTCTCGGGTCCGGACATGAACATCACTGCCATGTCAAACCTTTTCAGCTGAGAAAGTCTCTGTAAGATTTCAAAGATGAGAGATGGCTTTTCTTTCCTGAAATAGTCCAAACATAAAACACAGATGACTAGTTAGTTATAGACAGCCATATTTTTTCTAGTAACAACAAGTTCTTCACTTTCCCCCGACTGAAGACATTCCAGTATCATTAACGGGAGCACAGCATGGAGTATTGCTGTCTCTCACACAGGGTACTTCATACACGACTTTTCTCTAAACAGAGGTCTTTCCCCATTTAGACAGTTCCTACTTCATGGTTTGTTCTGGTCATCTCTTCATTTCTGTTAACAGTAAGTCTTACTAGAACCTAATGCTGTTATGTACAAAATATTAAGATCAAAGAGAATGAACTTTCCAAATCACTGGATATAACATTACAAAGTCAGAATACAACTACAAAATTCAACTTACTCAATGTAAAAGTCATGCAAAATTTTAATGATTTGATTGAATACATCTGGATCTAGGTTTTTCTGAAACAACTTCGGATACAAAGATGGTTCGATTTTCTTGGAAAAATAAGAGAAAGTTGAATTATGACAACATTCATATTACATGTATTATATAATAACTGCTCAGGTAAAATATTATGAATAATTACTAAATACTAATATTTAATGAGAAATAGTGAGGTTTTATTTAGACACAACTCTGAAAGAAGGATGGAAGTGACAGGGACATAAGATAGTCACAGCTCTTAGCTGGAGAGATGCTCACAGTTAAGAGTGCTTCCTGCTCATGCAGAGGAATCGGGTTCAATTCCCAGCACCCCCATGGCATCTTACAACTACCTATGACTCCAGCTCCAGGGGTTCTGACACACTCTTATGTGCACACACACACACACACACACACACACACACACACACACACACACACACATACACGTAATTAAAAATTTATAATTTAATTAGAAAAATCCATGAAGAGAAGAGATGCACCCCCCTCATAAGAGCATTCCCAAACTACAATTTTAAGTAGAGATAAAGGCAGACTTGATTGAGGTATTACTTGAAGTAACTGTTCACTATAAAAGTGTAAGGGAGTGTTATTACACTTGAAGACTACAAATCTATGATTTGCTGAATTCACATGATTTAATTTAATTCATCATTCTTTTCTTGAGGCAAACAAAAGCTCACTTTCAAGAAAATAAATGCCCAGTACTGCAAGCAATGCCTGGCACACAGAAGACACTCAAGGATTTAGTCCCCAGCCCCTTGGAAGATGAATATTAAAGCTTAGGCTATAAAATGTGAATTAGACTTGAAGTCACTGTAGGCCCTGGGATTTCACACACAGTTCACTTCCCTGATTACTGCATGTCCAGGAGTCTGTCCAGGACAATGCACACTAGGCAAGGAAGAAGCATTTTCTGCAGTTTCATTACACAAAAGGCAAATGTAGCATTGCTATAGCAACCAGAAGAAAGTCTCTGCCCTGCCCAGGAGCACCGTTGGCTCCCTCCCGCTTACCTTTAAATACTGATACAACATATCTGGGGAACTTCTCAGCTGCCTGAAGTCAGACTCCAGCTGGAAGGAGTTGGCAGGAACTGGAGGCAGAACAGCCGTGGCAAACTGATCCGGTGTCTGCTCTACCTTCGCAGAGATCTTCTCACTGAAAGACTGGCCCACGTCCTGCTTCAAATCAACCTGTGGTCTGGAGTATTTTAGAGCATTAGGCAACCAGTTAAAGAAGAAACAGCCAAAATCCAATAAAGGAAAGAGCAACGGGGAATTTCCAACTTCTGACTATGTTAATATTGCTATCTGCATTCTGACAGTGTTCAATTCTTTCAGTGCGTGCGCACGTGTGTGTGTGTGTGTGTGTGTGTGTGTGTGTGTGTGTGTGTGTGTGTGTGTGTGTGTCTGTCCTTGCAAACAAATCTTCACTTTCTGGCTATGAATGGCTGCAGTCACCTGCTGGGTGATGAGCTAGGCCACTCTTTGGGAGCATCATCTTTATCTAGTACAACTCAGCCTTTCAGAAGTCTGAACTAACACAGCTTTAAGATATTTCAAGGAGGGCCGGGCAGTGGTGGTGCATGCCTTTTTTTTTTTTTTTTTTTTTTTTTTTTTTGGTTTTTCGAGACAGGGTTTCTCTGTGTAGCTTTGCGCCTGTCCTGGAACTCACTTGGTAGCCCAGGCTGGCCTCGAACTCACAGAGATCCGCCTGGCTCTGCCTCCCGAGTGCTGGGATTAAAGGCGTGCGCCACCACTGCCCGGCGGCGCATGCCTTTAATGATATTTCAAGGAGGGCCGGGCAGTGGTGGCGCACGCCTTTAATCCCAGCACTCGGGAGGCAGAGCCAGGCGGATCTCTGTGAGTTCGAGGCCAGCCTGGGCTACCAAGTGAGTTCCAGGACAGGCGCAAAGCTACACAGAGAAACCCTGTCTCGAAAAACCAAAAAAAAAAAAAAAAAAAAAAAAGATATTTCAAGGAGGAAGAAATACTTCACTGCAAAGCCACCTAGTCAGCATTTCTGAATAATCCAGACACCACCTTAAATACAACTACTACTAAAGTTCAACATATACAACAGACAAGCTTCATGTGTTTACTGAGTGGGGATGTAAGGCTAAGAGTAGCCCAAGGCGACCCGGTGGGTTTGTGTCTTCTCTACCGCCATCAGTAAGGAAACGGTGTGAAATTAATTTTAAGTTAGAATACAGACGGGCCCGCTTCACTAAGGCATTTGCATACAGACATCGTTACACTGTGTTCTAACTCACCCGGCTCCCACAACCACTCTGTCCCGGCCTCTATGGCTGAGGCCCCTCCTCTCCGATATAGTCTCGGTTCTAAACTATATTTAAAGAGTATTCAACAGTCTTCAGTATTGATGGATGTAACAATGGTAACATTTAAACTCTTCTTTTTTTGGTTTTTCGAGACAGGATCTTTCTGTGTAGCCCTGGCTGTCCTGGAACTTGCTCTGTAGACCAGGATGGCCTCAAACTCAAATTGGATCAGCTCTTCATTTTTTTATCATGCTTATTTGTATCAAATATTCATTCTCATGTTCTCTCTCTCTCTCTCTCAACACTAAAATAAATATATACTGAAGTTCTAGAGAAGAAAATAAGCAAAATCAATTTGATCAAGAATCAAGTCAGGCAGTGGTGGTACACACTTTTAATCCCAGTACTCATGAGGCAGAGAGGCAGGTGGATCTCTGTGAGTTCGAGGCCAGCCCTGTCTACAGAGTGAGTTCCAGGACAACCAGAGCTACACAGACCCTGTCTCAATAAACTACACACACACACACACACACACACACACACACACACAAAGAATCAAGATACTCTGTTCTCCTCTTAATCACCTGTAAATTCCCTCTGGTAAAGGAATGACTATTCCCTAAGCAAAACCTCACAGTGCAGACAGAAAAGCAAACTAGAGCCTGCAGACAGTCACCACTCACACAGCAGTGGTGAGAGTGGATGAGAAGTCTTTCTGTAACCAATTACTGTATTAGAGAGACCACCGTAACAGGAGCTACTCACTGTAGGGCCGGAGTGTCACTGATCTCTTCTATTTTCAACACTTTGGCTCTTGGAGTATCACCTGCGGGCGAGGTGCCCCCCTGGCTTGGATTCTTCTTGCTCTCGATGCCCACGGCCACGGGTGCACTTGCTCCAGCACTCTGCGGAGCAGCGGCACTGCCATCAGACGCATCAACGCTCTCTATCAACTTGCCAGTTTCTTCAATAAAAATCTTCTTGAGTGCTTTCTAAAACAATTAAAATCAATTCTTTAAATCAATACATTAAAAGTGTTCCCATCCTAAGGTCACAAGCCTAAAAAGACTGCTGAGTTCTTACAGCTAATATTCCAGTTAAAAGTAAATTCAATTTGCTGGCTAGACAGATTTAGGAACATAGCATGTCTGGGAATACAAACAATAAAAAGCTATTTGCCTCCCCCGGGCACCGAAATGGGAAGCAAGGGATGTACATAACAGCAGTTACAAGGTGAAAGCTCAGGCTGCCATGAGCAGGAACAGTAAAATAGGAAAAAGGCTGCAGGGCAGACATGGGGAGGCGGGAGGAGGCATGGAACAGACCGGTCGCCTGGGAAGGGTTTGAGGACAGCCAGTACAGGACCCTGTGTGCGCACCAGTGTCAACGCTACCCGGGACCGTCCTAAGGGTGTCTGTGGGCGGAGAGAAGTAGCCCAGAGGCACACGGGAGCCAGCACGGCATAGGGAACCTTAAGTACACGCGCAAGTGCATAACAGCTGGATAGACCCAGGCCAGGACACACATCTGCCAAACCACATTTAAAAGGTTGGTAGGGTAATCCTAAACTGTCTTCCAGGTTAGTAACACTCACAACTGACCAAGGAAGAACCTGACAGGCCAAGCTGCTCCTGCTTCTGCTGCTATGCGGTGTTCTCCAGAGCAACTGCCCAGGAGCTTCTGGACACTGTGTCAGAGTGCTGGGACCACAGACGTGCATCCCCAGTCCAGCTGTGCACGTGGATTCCAGGAACTGAACCCAAGTCAACAAACAGGCCTGCCCAGCTACTGCTTTCCCTGCCTAGCCATCTCCCTGGCCCCTGACTGCCCATCTTTGTTTACATTAATCTTTTATTACATTTATCTACTAGGAAGGGTCGTGTGGAGGTCAGAAGACAACGTACAAGTCAGTTCTGTCCTCCCACTCTGTGAATCCCAGAGAGCCAACAAGTGCTCTAACCACTGGGCCATCTTATTGGTGTTTTCTTTCTTTTTTTAACATTTGTTTTATTTTTTAATTTTGCCTTTTTTTAGTATTTACCGTTTTATACTGTCAGTTATTCTGTAATGTGTGTCTCATTGGAAAAAGCAGTTATGTCTGTCCTTCCGTTCTCTAACCCTAACAGACAATATTTTCTCTACTCTTTTCCACACCTCCAATACTCCCCCCTCATTCTCTACCCTCTCTTCTCTGCGTTCCCATTTCCCCTCAGTCACTGCTTAAATGCTGAGACCCTCAACTCTGATACAAGAATGCCATGAACTACGTTTTCTCCAACAATACCCTAGTGCTCTCTCTGACTCTCAGCACAGTGAAAACCAAGTATGTCAGCTTTCTCCTGAACGTAACTCCAAGCAAAGACAATCCATTAGGACAGACAAAAGCAAGTGGGGAAAACTAAAATCCACAGTACACATACATCCCAAATGACACCCAAACACCATAAAAAAAATACCAAAAACCGTGAGAGCATTCCACTATGGCATACCCCCACCAAGATGACACTTCCTAGATAAGAAAAACGAAGATGATGATGCACCTGAAATGCCAGAGACACTTGAGTTCTACCCCCAAAAGGACCAATGACCATATAATGAACCCAAATAAACAGGTAAGGAAATCAATTCGGGATATGGACAAGAAGTTACCAAAGTGAGTGAAATAATCAGTAAAGGAAAAACTCAGCAAGGATCCAAACAGAAATTTCAGACATGGAAGAATCAATCGATTAAAAACACATCAGAAATCATCATCAATGGTCAATACCAAACAAAATTTCAGAGATGGAGGACAAAGTTGAGCTGATAACAAAATATAAAACTGACTCAAATTCCTTTATATAAGAAAAAATACATAAAAATGTGTAAATGAAATGTAAGGTACTCTAGAAAGAATTCTCCCTAATTTTGTCAATAAGTTCTATGAAGCATTTGTTAAAAGAGTATTAAATAGGTACATCAAAGTTTTCAATATCTTTTAAGTTTACTAGTTCAAAGTTTGTTTCCAATTCTAATAATGTAACAATGACATTTAAGGGCAGAGAGAAATGAAAGTGCTTTACTTACAGGTGACCCACGATGAGGCGGATTATCTACAGGTTTTATCACATTGTGTCTTTGTGTGGAGTCAAGAAAGACATCATCCCAATGTCCTTTCTCAATTAATTCCTTGAAAATAAATTTGTAATAGCTATCAAAATATCCTTAAGCTAATTATGTAACTAACAAATTTATGGATCAGATGGTATAATGATATTTTGGTGAAGAAATACAGTACCTTTTTAATTTTGGAAAGTTCGGTGATTGCCTGTGTATTTCCAGGTTCCAGAAGTAACACAGTTTCAAAGTCTAATGAGCAGTTTAAAACACAACGAAATAGTGAAATTACTTTTATGACATTCAAAACATGACATCTTTAGTTAATAATCCCTTTATTATATTTATTCACATATTTATTTATTTTGGCTTTTTGCAACAGGCTCTTGCATAGCCCAGGTTGTCCTTGAACCAGCTATACAGTCAAAGATTACCTGAATCCCTAACCATCCTGCCTCTACTACCCAAGTGCTGGGATTATAAGCATGCCACCACACCAACAAAAGTCTCACTTTTACTAGTTAGCTCTATTTCAGGCACTAAGAAACAGTCCAGCAATAGTTAGATCAAGTGTTTGTTAAAGTTCTTGTTAAGGTGTTCTAGCTATTTCATGTGGATTTTCATGGAACGCTTACTAGAACCCTGATTTACAGATGATACAAAGAGAGCACTGAATTTAGCCACAGTTCACACTTAATGATGGGGTAACTCCACTAAGAGAACACCATACCCTAGAACATTACTCAGTGTTTACAAGGCAATGAAGCCAAGTGTGGCAGCACAGGCCTGTAATCCCAGTCCTTGGGAGGCAGAGGCAGGAGGACTGGTATGAGTTCACACCTATCCTGGTCTACATAGTGAATGCTAGGCCAGCCAGGGCTAACACAGCAAGACCCTCTCTCAAACATTGAAAAAGTCCAGTAAGATTGCTCAGCAGGTGAAGATCTTGCCACAAGCCTGGCTGATCTGAGTTCTACCCCAGGCCTACATGGTGGAAGGAAAGAATTAACCCTCTGCAAGCTGGCCTCTGACCCTCACATGTGTGTCTGTGACATGCATGCATGTACATGCACATGTTCAATACAGTAAAATATAAAAAAGAAATTTTAAAAAATTTAAAAAAAGGAATGAAATTCTGACGATGCCTCAGCACATATAACTTAAAAAACATGCTAGGTTAAACAGGCCAGACATAACAATATGGTCGTGAGTCCACCTATGTGGCATATTGAACATGATCAAATGTGGTCCAGTGTGGTGGCACATGCCTGTAATCCCAGCACTCAGGAAGCTTAAGAGTTCAAGTCCAATCTGGCTATACAGTAAGACCCTGTCTCAAAAAAGCAGTAATAATGGTGAAACAGGTTAACGACACAGAAAAAGAGTGATTACCAGGGTCTAGCTAAGGGAAGAGTGAGATGAACACTAGTATCTGACACACAAAGTTTGGAATGAAGCAGACAGAAGGTTGCACAACACTGACAATGTACTTTTACTGAAAATATACACTTCAAATGGTAAAAATACCAAATTTAGTGTTGTGCAATCTTACCACAACTTAATAAAACAAAAAGCAATGGGCTGCAGCTAAAGCCTGGCTTGGAAAGCGGTGGTGGCGCACGCCTTTAATCCCAGCACTCGGGAGGCAGAGCCAGACGGATCTTTGTGAGTTCCAGGCCAGCCTGGTCTACAGAGCAAGATCCAGGAAAGGCTCAAAGCTACACAGAGAAACCCTGTCTCGAAAAACAAAAAACAAACAAAAAAAAAAAAAAAAAAAAAAGGAAAGCAATGCCAATTTAAATGTACATATCAGAAAAGAAAAAGCCTGAAAATTTATTCTGTAAATAGTGACATCACAAAGTTGGAAGAGCTGACTGGTGGTGGCATACATTTTTAATCCTAGCACTTGAGCAGCAGAGGTGGGCGGATCTCTGTGAGTTTGAGGGCAGCCTGATCTACAGAGTGAGTTCCAGGGCATCCAGCGCTGTTAGACAGAGAAATCCTGTCTCAAACACTCCCACCTCCCACCCCCCATCCCCCCAAAAAAGAGAGTTGCAAGAAACACTAGCACAGGGCCTGGATTTAATCCCCAGGACTCTGTCTTGGGGTTTCTATTGCTGTTATAGAACACCATGATCAAATGCAAATTGGGGAAGACAGGGTTTAGTTCAGGATTCTTAAAATCCTCAGGTCACACTCCATCACTGATGGAAGTCAGGGCAGGAACTCTAACAGGCAGATCCTGGAGGCAGGCAGTGATGCAGAGGCCATGGAGGGGTGCTGCTTAACAGCTTGCTCCCCATGGCTTGCTCAACTTGCTTTCTTATAGAACCAGGACCTTCAGGCCCGCAGGGGTGGTACTGCCCACAGTAAGCTGGGCCCTGACACACCCATTAACAATCAAGAAAATGTACCCCAGGCCTGCCTACTGGCCAATGTGGTTGGGGCATTTTCTCAACTGGGGCTTCCTCTCCCCAGATGACTCTGGCTTGTGTCAAGCTGAGATAAACTGCCAGCACAGACTTCCAAGGAAACAAAAAGTGAAGAACAATCTGAAGACGAAGGAACAAAGGGCAAAGGCAACCAAAGAGACACAAGCAACAGACAAGTCAGTGTTCTCAAGAGAGAAAAGGAACCTCAGGACAAGATCACAGGGAAGGAGAAGAGGACCGCATAGAAGATTGAGAGAGGACAGCAGTGTGTGGAGGCACACGCCTTCGATCCCAGCACTCGGCAGACAGAGAGAGGCAGGAGGATACCTGGCTCCGGGACAGCCCACAGGGCTGTATCAAAGACCCTGCCTCAAACATAAGAAAACAAAGAGAATCACTATAGCCCTCATGTTCCTCAGTGCCGGCTGCTGACCCCCTTCCTCATCCTGACTACTTCTCACTTCTCCAGTTCATCTACAATTCACATTTTCCTTCCTGTCAGGCGGTGACTGACCAGAGTAGGTTATAAATAATCAAGCACACTATGGAAGGTGCAGTTTTCAAACTCACCTCCATCTCCAGTGTGCTTTGTGAAGTGCAGTTTCCTTGAACTGTGAGAAGCTACAGAAATCTTTGCTTCTGCGTCTAGGAGTCTTATCAGGGTGAGTGTGTGAGTTTTTACAGTCTTACCTTGCTTGGCCTCATTCAACTTTCCCAGATGTGTTCTTGCAGTTCCTCTCCTGGCAAAAGCCTTGGAATAGGAGCCGTCCAGTAAGATGGCTTGTGTACAGTCTCTTTCAGCTTCTTCATACCTATTGAACACGATAAAATGACTAACTAGAAAACATGCAGCTTACAGAAAACCGAACCCTGGGCCTGATGAGATGGTTCGGTGGGTAAAAGTACGTGTTGCCAAGCCTGAGGACCTGAATCTATTACCTGGAATCCACATGGTAGAAAGAAAGAATCACCAGCTCGCACAGTGGTCCTCTGACCTCCACGCCACATGCCGTGGCACATGCACACACAAGCATGTACACACGCAGGCAGGCATGAAAGCACACGATAGATAGATCGATAGACAGATAAATGTAATAAAAATAATTTTAAAAATAATACACATCAGTATACTTATAAACTGTACAATGTCTGTCTATTAACAATGTAAAGATAATAAAACTCTCATGATATATACTATGCCACATGTACACACATTCCTTGACTCTAAATTTAACGTTAATGTAAAGCTTAAGAAGCAATCGATCAGCAGAGGCTTGGCTCAGCAAGAGAGCACTTCTCTAGCATATGAGGGTCCCGGAGTCTAACCCCAGCACCAAGAAGAAAGAAGAAACTGGAAAGAAAGGAGGGGAGAAAAGAATCAAATAAAGACAGATGGCAAAAATACTCAGTCAACCAAACTTCATTATTTGGTTAATTAAAAACGCACTCTATAATAAGTTTTCATGCTGGAAGCAGAATCTCAGGAATACTTACTTCTGCATCTTCAGGTAGGCCATGGCTCTGTTAGCGGGAAGCAGGGCATTGGTGCCATCCGCGGCTATCCCTCTGGTGTAGCACTCAATTGCCCTCTCATATTTTCCCTCTTTGAAAAATCCGTTCCCCTATTATTTTGGAGAGAGAGACGAAAAATCACAACACGTTGAAAAATTCAAATATTAAAAGAACATACCAAATACCAATAATAAATTAGAAATTACATTATATTCTCACTGTTGATAATGTAGAGACAGGAGACAGCCCAGAGTGAAGGCTTGCTGGGTGTGCATGAGGACCTGAACCCACAGAGAAGCCAGGGGTGATGGCACAAGCTTGCAATCCTCCTGTGGGAGGTGGGCAAGGAGCTCAGGGGCTTGCCTACCCAGGCCGTCTAGCCAATTTAAGCTCCAAGTTCAGAAAAGACCGTGTCTCAGGAATAATAAGAAGATAAAGAGTAACAGAGAAAGATCATCTCTGGCCTTCACACAATCATACCTCTTCACATACATATGTACACACACACACACACACACTTTAAAAACACAAACATAAATAAAACTCTAGTTCACGAGACATTTAGAATCTATTAACACGGATTTTTTAAATGACACTGCTCTCCTTTCAGCACAGAACTACTACTATATGACTCCACAACTTCATCACTAGTCTGCTAATTAACTAGCAAAGGCCCAAACGTTACACTAAGCCTTTACTTACATTAGAAACTGATCAGAAATGGGCTGGGGTACACTCAAAGACAGAGCGCTTGCTCTCATGTGCAAGGCCCTGGTTTTGATTCCCAGCACTGAAAACCAAGAAAGAGGAGGAGAGGAGCGAGGAAGGAAAAAGGATAAGAAAGCAGCAAGGACTAGAGGAGGAGGAGGAGAGGGGGAAACCACAAAAGAGTCGTAAATGCAACCCCAAGGGGGTGGGGTTTGTGAGACAAGGTCTCACATCACTAGACCATCTCAAAACTCACTAGGTAGATGAAGATAGCCTTGAACTTCTGACCCTCCAACCTCCACCTCCCAAGAGCTGAGACTACAGATGAGAACTTACATATCCAGCTCCAAAGTCAGTTGTTGGGAAAGAACACAGTACTAGAATTACACAGCCCACTCTTAAGTAACATTAATATCCTAAATACAAGATAGATCTTTAATTTTTGAGGCTTATTTTTATTTTATGTGTACAGGTATTTCACTGCATGCTTGTCTATGCATCATGTGTATGCTCGATGCCCAAGAAGGCCAGAAAGGGGTGTCAGATCCCCTGAAACTGGAATTACAAATGGTTGCCAGCCATGATATGTGTGCTGGGAATAAAACCCAGGTCATCTAGAAATGCAGCCAGTGCTCTTAACCAGTGAGCCATCTCCCCAGCCCTAATATAAGTTAAAGTGTATTGAAATAAGAGTTTCTATTTATAATCATTCAAATAAATTACAACCAATGATTCCATAAGTACTTTTTAGAAATCCTCTATGGACCCACAAGAGGCTATAAATCCATTAATTAGGGGCTGGAGAGACGCTCAGCAGTTAAACTGGCTGCTCTTGTAAAGGATCTGGGTGTGGCTGCCAGCACCCACATGACTCACAGTTATCTGTGACTCCAGATAGAGGGGCTACAATTTCTTCTTCTGAGAGCATCATGCATGTATGTGGTGCACATACATATACATGCAAACAAATATGTACTTTATGGTGTTAATAAACATATACAAAAAATAATAAAAAGATATCTTTAAATGTTAAATTAATTTTTTTATTTTCTTCTTTATTTTTTCCAAGACAGGGCTTCTCTGTGTAGCCCTGGCTATCCTGAACTCACTCAGTAAACCAGGTTGCCCTCAGAGATCCAATCCCAGCCTCCAGAGTGCTGTGATTAAAGGTGTGTGCCACCACACCTGGCTATTAAATTTTAACTAAAATATAATAAGATCACTTCCTCCCTTGAGGGAGACCAGCTCCCACTTTTTCCCCCAGGGTACTCTTGAGGAAGGAGAAGTGAGACATATTTAGATAGAAATATAGAGGAGAGAGACAGTTAAGAAACACAGGATAGCCAGGAAGGGCCTGGGTCAAAACTCACCAGCCCCTTCTGTCTCTGCTAAAGGGTTTTTAAAGGAATGCCAAGGGGTGGAGCAAAAGACCTCCCCCAGCACAGCCGAGTGCAGACCATCCCAGACACCTGGTGACCATGTACTTGGTCAAGCCATCAACTAATGCAGCCCTGCCGGGTAAAGCAAGCTCAGATCTCACTAGGAAGCTTTTGTGGGCTCCCACACTCCCTAAAAAATGCATTAAATCTTCTCAACTGAAAATAAATTTCAATCAGAAAATTTTGTATGAATTATAAGCACATTAAGAATGAACTGTAACTTAGTTCTATATTAAATCTGTAATTATCTACATATAAATAAATGTAGTTTGTTCCCTAAAACTAAATGCACTTATAATTATTTTGCACATGATTATTCTTATGTATGTCATCAATGACTCAAATTTTGAATTAGTAGGCACAAGAAGTTTTAGTGTATTTAATTTCAACTTCCTATTCCAAAAAAATTTTTTAATGTTAGAGACAGAAACTGAACCGACCGACACACAGGAAACTGGAGTAAACATTTTGCTGCACAAACTCATCACACATCAGAATCCCACTGATTACCAGATCTTTCTCTGAAATGGCCTTCTGCTTGTTCTGCAGTTCCTCAATCTGGTGCCTCTCCCCCTCAGCTGGTTTAGTCACTGCAGCAGCTTCCTTGGGACGTGAGTTTTCTCTGGATGATAAAGCCTAGGAGACACATCACTCAACTAAAATAAAACAAGTAATGCAGATGCATCTGTATTAGACTCAAAATGCAAACTACTTCAATCAGTAAAATGTCTGCTACACTCAGAAAACTGGAATGCTTTCTATTCTGATTCACTTTCTATTTACTAAAATGAAAGCAATATATGTGTAAATATGTAAAACAAATTTAATACGCTGCCTATTTCGGTTAAAATAAGCAGTTTCCAGCAAATATAATTGGTCATTTACTTAACTACAAATATTAGCCCAATTTCCACATAGTCTAGGCCCTATTCTAGCTGCTGTTTTTCAAACATAAAATAACTGAGATCACATCACCACATTCTCAAATTTATCATTCAGTTATCACTTGACCTAATATATAAGAAAACACACTTTGCAACTATAATGAAGAGGATATCACCAATTTTATGTGCAGTAAATAATATTTAAAACCAGATTTCCTCAATGATCGTCACATTTTCCACAATGTGCCAACACTGCAAAACAACTACAGCTTTAATTCAAAGGCAAAGTCACAGGAGCATGCAGCTGCTCTCTGTCATCAGACCTCCGATTTCACATTTAAATGATAACCACTGTCTTTTCTTCCTATGAGACCTGGTCTGACTGGCCTCAGATCATCATGTAGCACACGCTGGCCTCAAATCTGGGCTCTCCGTCTCTCTCATCCCAAAAGTTAGGATTAGTGGAGTGAGCCACCATGACTCTTATTCTCTTACTGTTAAAAAGTTACTCTTTTTACTAACATACAGCTCACACAGCGGAAAATCACACAATACGCAAACATTTATCACAGAAATAAGAGCACACAGAAATTATCAGTGAAATAATTTAAAAACTGGGCTGGTTAAAGGTAATTGCTGTTTTTGCAGAGGACCCAGGTTTGGTTCCCAGCACCCACATCAGTGGCTGACAATCCCCTATAACTCCAGCCCCAAGGGATCTAGTGCCCTCTCCTGGACACACACGTGCACATAATTGAAAATGAAATAAATCTTTAAAATTATTTTTAACTATTTTCAAAACATTTTTAAAAAAAGAAAGAAAAAATTTTAAAACTGTCATTTGGGGGGAAAAGAGGCAAGAGTTCTAGAAATCTCAGCCAACTTTTTCTTTAAACCATACTTTATTTTATATAGCAATACAATTTACATATAATGAAATGATTTGGTGGCATTTTAAACAGAATTCAAGGAAAAAAATTATTAAAAATCATTATTTGTAAGTGAGTTAGCCAACTTATAAAAAAGCTTACTAGTTAGGGGTCATAATCTACAGTACCTCTGTCTTACCAGTTAGGGGTCATATCTCTACAGTACCTCTAGTTAGGGCTTGTAGCTCTCCAGTACCTCTGCCTTACCAGTTTGGTTAAACTGCATAGTACATGAAATAAAATTCTAAAATGTGTGTGTAATTCCAGCACTTGGGAGGCTGAAGCTTGCCTCAAGTTTGAAGTTAGCCTGGGCTACATGTTGAAATTCTGAGAAATAAATCTATTGGGGGTGGGAGGCTGATGAAAAGCTCAGCAGTTAAGATTACTGTCTGTTCTACCTACACGGCAACTCACAAACACCCGTAACTCTAGTTCTAGGAGATCCGATGCTCTTCTGCCCACCACAGGCACCAGGCAAGCACGTGGTGCACATGTACACATAGACAAAATGCTCCTACACACAAAAATAAATAAACGTGCTTGTTTTTAAATTTACAGTTATATAAACTCTAAGCAAAAAGTTTCATCTTCATGATATAAAAGTCAAACCTAATACACTTAGATGTTTATAATTTACCTGATCAATTTTCCTGAGTTCATTTGTTGCTTCAAAGTTATCTGGTTCCAGTTCTAATACTTTTTCATAATCTAATAAAATAGAAGATAGAGACTTTTGAAAAGGAGGATAGTTTTATAACTTGTACAAAACCACAGTCATTTGCTGCATGTGACACAGAAGTGATCAGTCTACAGTAAAATGAACTATCAACAACGGTTAAGCTACTAAGCATGTTTCCTTCTCTCTCAGGCCGACAAAACCATCTTCACCGGCTCCCAGGTGGCTACATCATCATAAAGTGTCCCAAACCACCAAACCACACAGAGCAAAACCCACTCAACGTCAGCTTTACTCACACTCTGTAATTATTACACAGGGCTTGTTATGGAACAAGACAGAATTTACTAATAAATAAGAACACTTTGTTCTGTCCTGCCTCACAACAGCCAACAAGATGACGTGGCGTCTACTCTGCAGATGAGAATTGAAGGGAAGAAGACACGAGCCACCGTGCCGTGCAGTGCTCAACTGTGCCAGCATGGGAAACCAAGTCTGATCCTGGCCAACAACGCACTCTTCTTCCCACACGAGACGGTGTTTCTCAGTCTCCAAGGACTGGAGAGACGGCTCAGCAAGCCTGACAGCTGGAGTCTGATCCCTGGCACCCTTCCACACCATGGAGGAGAGAACTGACTCCCTCAAGCTGTCCTCTGGCTTCCTCTCACACGCTGTGGCATGCACACAGCCAAACACACCTGCATTTTTTTTAAATTGTAAAACAAAAATTTTTTTAATTGATGAAAAGAGAAGTTTTGTTCAAAATGTTACATAGAAAGGGCACTATACTCACTTAGAATTCTCTGTATACTATGTGCTAACTGAATGAAGAAATGCTCAGGTGACAACCTGAAAAAACGAATAAATACCTTTTCTGGCCTCCTCTAACTTCTGCAGAGCAAACCGAGCAGCACCTCGTCTGGCGTAAGCTTTGGTGTAACTCCTGCTTAGGGCGATTGCCAAATTACAGTCAGACTCAGCAACAGCAAACCTGCAATTCAAAAAAACATTAAAATAATGAAGTTATAAAAATCATTTAATAAACAAAAACTTATTTATTAAATAAACAAAAATTCATTCAAAACTTATTTTGGAAATTCCTAAGAGGAGATTTACTTCACAATTACAGGAATATTTCCCATTTTCTTTTATTTAATTAAACTTAAAAATAATCTCTCCCCTCACCCCATCCCAGTACTGGAAATAAAACCCAGGACCTTGTATATATGCTACACACCCAGTCCATAAAAGCAGTAATTCTTTCTGTTTGTTTGTTTGTTTGTTTGGAGACAGGGTCTCCCTGTGTAACCCTGGATGGCCTGGCCTGGAACTCAACTTGTAGACTAGGCTCGCCTTGAATTCCCAAACTCACAAAGATCTGCCTACCTCTGCCTCCCGAATGCTGGGATTAAAGGCGTGCGCCACCACGCCAGGCAATTTCTGGTTTTTTGTGGGATTTCAAGAGTCTATAAGGAAAGAAAAGACATGCTACAAAACTGTCAGAAGACAAATGTCAAGCCAATCATGACAGCGCACGGCGCTCTGGAGGCAGAGGGCAGATCTTTGAGTTCGAGGCCAGCCTGGTCTACAGAGGGAGTTCTAGGAAAGCCAGGGCTACAGAGAAACCCTGTCTAGAAAAAAACAAAACAAAACAAAAAGTAAAATGAAAAACTCAGAAAGCAATGTAATTTCTATTTCCAAATAACTAAAGCAGTAAGAATGTCTTTCTTCTTAATATTTGTCTTTTAAAAACTCCCATGATAGGTCAGCTATGTGCATACACATTCCCCAACATGAACTATGTACTTAAGAGTCAGAATCTAAAGATAAGCAAATACTGGAATACAATTTAAGTTTACCAAAGAAAGGTCTGCAGACTAAATAGTAAATACATGGTTTTTCAAATATAAAGAAATTAACTGCTAAAAACTTTTCATTTTTTTCTTCTCTTCTCTCTCTCTCTTGTTTCCCCCTCCCCGCCTCCAGTAGTGAATGACTGAACCTAGGGGCCTCAAACATGCTAGCCAAGTAACCTTCAGCCAGAGCAACTAATTTTTTTTTAATAAATTAAGAACATCATTACTTGACTTTCACAGGAGGAAGTCCTTAGCATACCAACTTTGAACACAGTCTAAAATCCAAATGTTACAATGGATTGAATAAATTACTCCACAGGGAGTAACCTATAAGAATTTACAGAGTAAAAGAAATGCAGTGTTCTTGACCTCTCTTGAGTATATTACAAAACTCTTTGGAAAACCAATCTCCAGGCTGGGTATGGTGGTGCTGGCCTTTAATCCAAACAATCAGGAGGCAGAGACAGGTGAGTCTCTGGTCTACACTGTGAGTTCCAGGTTACAGAAAGAGGCCTTGTCTCAAAAAGGAAAAGAAAAGAAAAAGGAAAAAGAAACAAACAAACCAAAGGGAAAAACAAAATGCAGCCCAGCCTCCACACCCGCAGGACCACTCACACACATGTACCAAGTCCTCACTTTTTCAATCGAAAGTAAGCTGAGGCTCTGTTTGTCGGCAACACAGGGTTATAGGGGTCGGCATCCATGCCTTTCGTGTAGCAGTCAATTGCTTCATCGTATTTTCCTTGTCTGAAGTATTTATTGCCCTGAAAGAAAAGAGAATCAAGCAAAAGGGGTTCAGTCCAGGAGCTCTGGCAGGGGTGGAAACAGTCGGTGTCACACACCCCCGACAGTGCCAGCTCATGGAAACGTGACAAAAGGTAGCACTGCCATCTAACCCGGGAGAGAAACGGAGCCTTCAAAGCCACTGGGACCCACACGGGGCTAAAAACACATCTGCTTCTGGACTTCGCTTCCAGGTGGGCTCCGTTCTAGGGGACCAGGGGACAACAGGATGCCTCTAAGTGTCCTAAAGCTCCCTAGGTCACCTGTCCTCTTGGTCAGAGAGGTCACAGATTTGGAGTTGGACTCTAAGCAGTTCACTCTACAAAGAGGGTCAACACAAGAAAACTGCCCTCGATGTTTCTAAGTGAAGCCATGTTCACAAGACCTTGACCTAGCCAAAAGATGCCTCAAGTGATAAAAGGAGACTAGAGAGCCAGGTGACCTTAACGGTTGATGTCTGGCCGCCTGTATGGTCTTCAATCCCTAGCAAGAAGCAGAGCCAACTGGTAATGATCGAACAAACAACTTGACGAGACTTTCCGAAGGGACAGACAGTAACTCAGGCCTAAGTGTGGGCTGCTAACGTGGCAGGTAGGACACTCACAGCAACCCTAGCAACAACACACAGTTACGCTCCACTTCCAGCTCATCGGTGGTTACTGCCTTACTTTATGCTTTGCTTTGTTTTACTGTTTCTCTGCTAGTCACTGTTGAGATGCATCAGTGATCAGAATCTCAAGCTATTTTCCTTTTCATTTATTCCACTTCTTAAAACCGTTCTTATGTTTTGCTATAGTACTGATATGTAACTACCAATATGTTCTTTTTACAGTCCATGCGCTCTCACACTTAAAACTTAAGATGATAAAAACAGATGTACCACAAAACCCAATGGCTCTTAATAACCTGAAGAGAGCCTATGCTATTACTAAAGGAGTGTGTCCTAACAACTGGGACAATATGTCCTCTAAGATTTGCACACCCTAATTATATCTCTTCCAGATTCTGCTATTGCACTTTAAATTTTTACTAACACCTCAGTTCTCACGATAACAGGCCCTGCTAGTTTTAGTCCTAACCTTAGGAACAGCAATTCTCTACATGCTTTATTACTTATATATAGTTTGATATCTCAAGTAATGACATCCTCTCTTCAAATGACAACCACCAAGCTACAGCCCAAGTTCACTCAAGTCCCACTTAGGGAACATGGGCTGAGACTTATCCTCGGATAGGGAAGCTCCATGATTCAGTATCAGAAGCCCTGAAGATTAAGGAATCCAAGTCTCACAGGGGTAAATTGAGGCAGGACAGGAAGACAGGGAAAATTATTGAGACATGGGAAGGAAAAGGAACCTTTCACCCCAGTGTCTCTGATTAAAGCCTCACACTAGCTGAGAAGCAAAAAGTCTAGGGCAATTAACATTTGCTGTGAAGGTTGCTAACATAAAAATAATACTCTCTTATTTAAAATAGCAACGGCCCACACTTAGAGCCTGAATGTGTACGGCCTTGGGTAGGGCCCGATTCCTTCCCTAGACACTCTTGAGAATCTACTAGTAGTTAGGGAATTACTAGAGTTAGCAACAACTGCTGTTTACAGTGGAAATGTCCTACCCTCCTGCATCCCTGTGGTCCAGATTCTACCTCATCAACAGTACTTCTGTCAGGTGCCCTCTGGAACCACCTTGTCATCTCATTTAAGTTTCTTAGCAATCCTTCAAAGACACCTTCAAAACCCACCCAACCTTACTTCTGACTGTTGGCCCACATCCATGCTCTGGACTGTCAAAACCCATCCAACCTTACATCTGCCTGTTGGTCCAAATTCATGCTCTAGACTGTCAAAACCCATTCAACCTTACTTACTTGGTCCACATCCACACTCTGGATTGTCTTTCCTTCTAAGCAACCCCCTTCTCTTAATTCCTCTGCTTAAGCCTGTGTTAAAGTATTTTTATTAAAACCCTCCTCTCCAAAGAAGAAATGAGAGATACTGAACATTACAAAAGCAACCAAAGATGGCCTGTGATGTGGAGAAGTGGAAGGTAATATTTATTCCAATAATCACACACTCATCCCAAGCTACTTCTGTCTACCGAGAGCATAAATAAACCCAGATGCTGTCCAAGCACTTGGAATCAACTCACTGAACACATCAATCACTGAGGATTAGCAACACTTCTGTTCTATTGTACAGCTAAGAACATGAGCGTCAAGAAGTTGAAAGGACTTATCACAGATTAGAACCAGGTAATTAATCTGGCTCTAAAGAATATGCTCCTGGCTCTATACACACTCGATGCCACCCAACTAGGATATAGCCAATAACAACTTAAATGCCAAGATCCCCAAAACCATGCTAAGAATTTTAGAATTTGCATAATCTTATACACAGCATTCCTCTCTAAGGAATCCAAAGCCTAAAAGTACCTTTTCTTTTAGAACTAGAGCCTTCTGGGAATCCACACGCACACCGTCGTCTTCTGACTCCGACTCCTGGGACACAGAATCATGGGTACTGTCTTCTTTGTCAAGTTCATCAAGAATACTGTCCTGAAATCAGAAGTAGAGCAGCGCTCATAATTACGTGGAAATTAAGAACACCAATTACCTTCAACAGAACTTAAATTGTTAAGATCTAGGGACTTACATAAACATAAATGAAAGCCAAATAATCTCCTACAGTTAAGATTACAATCAGGGTGCCGGAGAGATGGCTCAGAGGTTAAGAGCACTGGCTGCTCTTCCAGAGGTCCAGAATTCAATTCCCAGCAAGCACAGGGCAGCTCACAACCATCTATAATGAGATCTGGTGCCCTCTTCTGGCCTGCAGGGATACATGCAGGCAGAATACTGTCTACATAATAAATGAATGAATGATGAATGAATGAATAAGTAAGTAAATGCTATAATGAGAGGGGGCTGGAGATGCTCAGCAGCTAAGAGAACTAGCTGCTCTTGCACAGGACCTGGGTTCAGTTCCCAGCACCCACACCAGACAGCTCACAACCACCTGTAACTCCAGTTTCAAGGGATCTGACACCTCTGGTCTCCAGGGGCACCTGTACTCATGTGCACAGACACATATACCTACACATACTAAAATAAAAATGAATTTTCACAAAAAGAATCAACTCTGAGCCAGGTGTGGTGGCACACACCTTTATACCAGCACTCAGGAGACAGAAGCAGGATCTCTTGAGTTTGAGGCTAGTCTGGCCCACAGAGTTCCAGGACATTCAGGGATATACAGAGAAAAAAAAAGGAATCAACTCCAGGGGACAATGAGATGGTTCAGTGGTTAAGGTGTCTGCCACCAAGCCTGATGACCTGAGTTCAATCCCTGGGACCTACGTGGTGGAGAGAGAAGAATCACAAGCTCTCCTCTGACCTCCACATGCATGATGGCATGTGCATGCCCATAAACATGCACACAAATAAATAAATAAATAGAATCTGACTTAGACGAAGCATAGTATAGTAGCTCACACCTCTAACCCCAGTACTCAGGAGCTGAGGCAGGATTACTGAGTTTTAAGCCTGGACTGGCCTGGGTTACAGAGTAAGACCCCCCCATCTCCAAAATTGTCCCTCAAAATATATAATATCTATTATATACGACTTTGAATTCATAAAGTAAACTCAACCAAAAGAATCTATATATCACAAATAGCAAGGAGGTATTATGAATGGCTTGACAATTTATAAATTTACATACTACTGTTACTAAGCACCCAGTAACAAAGAAAGGGTTTTTTTTTCTTTTTCACATTTATGTAATGAGTTCCAGACCAGCAATAGCTACATAGCAAAACCCTCACCCTCTCCACTCTCTACCGCTCCCTCTCCCCCTCCCCACCTCTTGTGCGAGTACGTGCGCACATACACACACACACACAACTTCTGAGTCAATTAGCTTTGGTTTCATTAATAAGGACAACACAATTTATTGGGAAAACTGTTCAATGAAGAATGAACTATGACCAGCAAGTCCCCTGTTGGGTGCGAATGTCCTTAAACCTGTGTGAGACTACTCACAGCAGGTTTATCCATAATGGCTCCAAACTGGAGACCCATGTGTACATCAACAGGAGAATGGACACATATTGCGATGAATCCACACAACAGAATGAACAACAACAAAAGTACTGCCACACTGTACTGACACAGACCAACAGCAAACAAAGCTAACACAAGAAATCTAACACGAGCATACACGCATACTGTATCCTTCACTTACATAAACTCTAGAACACAGAACGAATCTACAGTATGCGACATCAGCTGAGCTGCACGTTTGAGGCTTCTCTGTCAGGTGACAGGGAGGCTTCTGGGATACTGAAATGCTTTACAACCGGAAAAGGATATGGTGTTTCTATGTGTATAAAAACGTAAAATTAGGAAGCTATTCACTTAAGATTGGGAATTTATGTGCATTGTACTTTAGTAAATATGTGAAACAGAAATACAAAGATAATAACCATAAAATTAATAGCAGTTACTGTCTCTACACGTGTGAGAAGGAAGAAATGGGAATAGAGCTTCATAGTACAGGAAAGTCACCTTCAGACTGTGAGCTTGTATATTAATTTCATTATTGTACTCTAGGACATATCTCCACTTTCTTCAAATGAATAAATGCTATATGATACATGCTATTTACCTCAAGCTAGATTCGAACCCCTGATAATCCACCTGCTTCACCTCCCAAGTGCTGGATACAGGTGTGCACCATCACATCTCTTATATAATACTACTTTTTTAAAGAATTATTTATTTTAGCGTTGTGTGTGTGTGTGTGTGTATACCACATGTATGCAGACGTCTGTGGAAACAAGATGAGAGAAAGCAGGCTGAGGAAGCTATGGACAGTAAGTCAGTGAGCAGCACTCCTCTCTGCTCCAGCTCCTGCCCCCAGCCTCCTTTGACGACGCACGCTAACCTAGAAGATGCAATAAGCCTTTTCCTCCTTGAATAGCTTTTGGTCAGTGTTTTATGACAGTAATGGAGAAGCAAATTAGGACCTCTACTTTCAGCTGACATGGTGGTATGGACCTGCCTATGATGTGACGAGGCACTCCTGAGGCTGAGGCAAGAGAATCACAAGTTCAAAGCTAGCCTGAACTACTTATGAATGAACACCTTCCCTATCAGAAAAAAAGAGAGAGAAAAACATAGGTGATACAGACACTATTAATTTTTACAGAACCTGTGACCAGTAGCTATGCCAAGAAATGTTTATCTAATTACTAAGAAGTACATAACCAGATTAACTTACCACATCAAGTTTTGCCCAGGCATCATAATCAAAAGATTTTATTCTGTTTTTTGTGTTTTCCTCTTTGGTTTTTTTGGAAGAATCTTTAGTTTTGCCTTTCTTCTTTTTCCTAAAATTTCCATTTCGAATAGGGGGTAAATTCTAGACAGGAGAAAGAGAAAAGTAAAAAAAAAAGCTTTGAGCAGCTTGACACTTTGCTACTTTTGTGTACTAACAATGTGAGAAATTACCACTAAATGATATTTTCTTTTTCCTTTTTTTCCTCCTTTTTGTTTTTTTAAGGCAGGGTTTCTCTGTGTAGTCCTGGTTGTCCTGTAACTCACTCTGTAGAGCAGGCTGGCCTTGAACTCAGAGATCCACCTGCCTCTGCCTCCTGAGTGCTGGGATTAAAGGCATGTGCCACCACTGCCTGGCACTAAATGGTATTTTCAAATAAGAAATTTTTTTCAATTTAATTTTCAAGTGCTTTATTTTATAGTTTTGATTATGGGGACTGAAGAAATGGCTCAGTGGATAAGAATACTTGCTATGCAAGCAAAAGGATCTGAGTCTGAATCCCCAGCACCCAGGTAAAAGAGGCATGGCCACACATTCCTGTAATCCCAGTGGGAATCAGAGCCAAGCAGATCCCAGGAGCTCTCACTCAGGCCAGTCAGCCTAGCCGCCACAGGCACAAGGTATGTCAGGGTCCATACACAAATGTCTCCGAATACAAGGTGCTGAGAATAGAGGAAGGCCTCTCTACATGCACCACATGGGCATACATACACCCCCGCCCCCCAACCCACAGACACAGACAGACAGACAGACAGACAGACAGACACACACACACACACACACACGGGGAAAAAAAGCAGTGATTATAAGTTCAACTCATGATATGATGAGTGTTGCAGATTGTTCAATCACAAAAGTATTAACATGAAATCCAAATTATGCCTTTAAATTTACAACTCTCAATTCAAACTTCAAAAGCTCCCTGATTTTCAGTTAGCATGGTAAATGAGCAGAAGTTAAAGGCAACCTGGCATGCCTCCAACTGCTACATATAACATGAAAACCTAGCCAGATTTAAACACACTGGCTTAATACAAATAGCTCAACCTAGCTAGGTGTGGTGGAGCACGCCTTTAATCCCAGCACTCAGTAAGTAGAGGAGGGGGGATATCTGTGAGTTCAAGGCCAGCCTGGTCTACAGAGTGAGTTCCAGGACAGCCAGGGAAACACAGAAACCCTGTCTCAAAAAAAAAAAAAAAAAAAGTACTATCACATGACCATCCTTTCAATAAATATCCACTAAGACTTAGAATATCTTATGATAGTGAACATTATTCAAACAGTGTGAAGCTGAGTCTCTGAAAACGTTAATGGTAACGTAAACCACCCCACTCTCAGCATTTTCATGTTTTTGTTAACAAGACCTCATGTAGCCCAGGCTAGACTCAAACTCTCTATATAGCCACGGAGGACCTTGAACTCTTGCGCCTTCTGCCTCCACCTACTGAGTACTAGGATTACGGGCAATTTCAGGCTTTTCACAACACATTTTACAAGGTCACACTTTAACTTTCTGGATCAGTCACACGCTCGGCAGGTCAAAGTGCTTGCTGCAAGCTTGATGACTCCAGTTCCATTCCAGGATCCCTCGGAGAGAACCAGTTCCCAGGAGCTGTCCTCTGACTTCTCACCGTGCCCCCGGCATGCTGGTCCGTGTGCACGCACATACATTGTACACACACTAATATATTATCGTACCAGAAACCTTCCTTTACCTCTTCAGGAACACCGCCTTGTCTTCTTAGTTCCATGTCCTTCTGTTTAATGTCATTTTCCCAGTGCTCTAAATCCCTCACGAAGTCCTGCAATTCCTCTGCATTCTGTTTCACTTGGAGCTGTAACTCAATCGCTTTACTTGTCGAAGTCATTCTGACCTGCAAAGTTTTCAGAACACAACTCTGATAAGAACTGGAAGGGCAGGGACTTAAATTTGCAGTGGGGACGCATCCCCCTAAACCCACTGGAACTTACTTTAGAAAACTGCATTTAAACCCGGTGTAGTGGTGCATGCCTGTGAGGCTAACTAACCCTCAGAAGACTGAGGCAGTACTATCAAAGGTTCAAGGTCAGCCTAAAGTGCTCAGCAAGGCCCCACGGAGAATTTAACATGCCTGCTCTTCTAAATGCAGTGACATAGGACACTGCCAATGTCAGCTGTTCACTATTATGATGGCGTGGCACAAATAAACACAAATCAGAGGGTGAAACAGTAGAGTCAACTAAGCGTTCAAACCTCAGCTGGGCTTCAAAAAGCTGGCCAGTCAAGTGAGTAAGAGGAAGGAATGGGCAGCAGAGAGAACTCCGAGAGAATGAAGAGGTTAGCGAGGTTAGCAGCAGACATGGGACAGGTCCTGAAATGCCAGGCCACGGGGTGTTACACACATTCGAAAAGCCACATAAAGGTATTGATGGGTAAAATAAAAATAATGCCATGACTGCTTAGGTAGAGACGTTGGGAAGTAGAGAGATTTAAATGATGCTCTAGGTTTCTGCTTGGTAGAAACGGGTAATGTCGTTTTGAGTCAAGAAATGAAATCCGAGGGACGGACAAGGTGGCTCAGTGACCGAGTGCTTGTCACTCAAGCCTGGCAACTTAAGTCCAATCCCTGGTGCCCGCGTAAAGGTGCGGAGGGAAAACTGACTCACAAAGCTGTTCTCTGACACGGGCACCACGGCACACGCATGCACCATCACGTCAAATGCACATACAGGAAAAATAAATAACATTTTTGAAAAAGCAATGCAGCTTTAAAAGAAAAAGGCTTATGTGAGAAGGAACAAATGAATAGTAGAATGATTTCAGTTAGGAATGTATTGAATGTGAGTGCTTAGGGGCCACCAGAAGACATCTAGTAGGTAGATAACAGACTAGAGATAAATGTGGGTGACGCCAGCGCTAATTTTGTTTGTTTTTGTTATTCAAGAGTTTCTCTGTGTAACAGTCCTGGCTGTCCTGGAACTCGATTTGTAGACCAGGCTGGCCTCAAAGTCACAGAGATCCACCTGCCTCTGCCTCTCCAGTGCTGGGATTAAAGGCGTGTGTCACCGCCGCCTGGTGACACCAGCATTCACAAAGGTAGACGACACTCATCATGTGTTTGAACATGCTTAGCCACCGTAACTAATAGAATACTGAGGAACAGGAAGCTGGGCAGAGCCTGAAGAACAGTAATACTTAGGGAACAGGGAGAGATGTCAACATCAGGAAAACTGGGCATCAGGACCTAGGGAGCTTGGAGGATATGAGAGCACCGTCACCAAAGACCCGAGAACATTAGTTTGTTAAGTGGGAAAGGTTAACAGTGCCAAATGCCACATGAGCGCACAGAAAAGAAAGGGCATTACATTAGGTTTTTTTTTTTTTTCTCTGTGTAGCTTTGGAGCCTGTCCTGGAACTCACTCTGTAGCCCAGGCTGGCCTCGAACTCAGAGATCCGCCTGCCTCTGCTTCCCAAGTGCTGGGATTAAAGACGTGCGCCACCACCACCGCCCAGCATAAGATTTTCTTAAGGGTAGAAATGAGTTAGATAACTATGTCATAATGGGACTAGGGAAACTTTGATTTAATAATGTTAAGACTCGATCCACTGAAGGCACATGAAGAATACAGCTGGGCGCAGTCGGCCATTGCTTTTGAGTCTAGCTCGTCTTCGGGAGGTAGAGGGTGCATCACAAATTAAGGTCAATAGGACAACTTAACAGACCCTGTCTAAGAACAATTGTTAAAGGGTTAAGATACAGCATTTGCCCAACATGTGAGAAAGATGTTGCGTACTAACCTGAAGACTGCAAATAAAAATAAATCAGTGAAAAGGGATAAAGTGGTAAGACTAGGTACCTTAAGGTGGAGAAACTACGGGGGTGAGGGGTGTTTATAACATTTTTGTTTTCCACTGAAAAAAAGACTGTTTTAGGTGCAAATGGATCTTCTGTCTCAGCCTCAACAACATAGTTTAAGCGTCAAGCAGTGTCCATATTTGGCTACGAGCATGCATTTCATTCATGAACAAAACTAATACAATGCTTTGCTGGAGACAAACCAGTACAAACCGAAGCAAGACCCTTAGAAGCCAAGCCGTGCGGTGATGCTGCACGCCTTTAATCCCAACACTCAGGAGACAGAGGCAGCCGGTTCGAGGCCAGCCTCGTCTACCACAAAGTGAATCGCAGGGCAGCCAGGGCTAAAGAAAAAACCAAAAATAAAATAATAACATAAAAAGGGAACACGAAACGCTGTAGGGTCGAGAGCTCTTCTTCCGCCACCCACCCGCCCCGCGGGTCCTGCAGCAGTCCCGAGCTGACTAGACGGGAGCCGTCCCGCGGGCAACCAGACTCGCAGCGCCTGGGGAAACACCTTCACACCCGGTATCCAAGCAAACCCTGCACGCCCTGGCCGGTCCGCGGCCCTCTCCGGACCGGGGGGTGCTCCGAGCTGCCCACCACCGCAGACGGCCCGAGCCGGGACGGAGAGCCCGCTCCCGGGCAGGCGGAGCGCGCAGGCCTGGGCGGCGCGCGGAGAGCCCCGCTGCACCGCCGCCGCCGCCGCCTCCCGGGCAGACCCAGCCGGGCCCCGCGCTCCCGCCCCGCACCCCGAGCGCCCCTGCCGCCGGCGGCAACGGTAACGCGTGCTCACCCACCCCCGGCCGTCACCACCCTCACCGCAGCCAGGGAGACGCGCGGCGTCACACGCCGCCGCCGCCGCCGCCGCCGGAGGCCGGAGCCTTCCCACAGGGCCCCGCGCGCCGCCCGCGCGTGCGCAGGAGGTTCGGTTCGCGAGCCCCCGCCGCTCTACCTCCGCTAACTTCGGGAACGGGGTGGCTCTTTAAGTTAGCTGAGCGTGAGACCCCGAAAAGTGCACCCGTACTAACGTATTCTGACCTCCCCAACAATAAGGCCTTTCATTGCCCTCGACTGTGCCTCTGAGAGCTGCCTTGCTTTCGGCTACCGAGAGGTTTGTAGCCTCTGTATGGAGATCATTGGAGAAAGTTACTGTTATTTCTAAGAACCGTCTGCTCTGGTCAGCCTGCTGTGCTCCCTCTAAGGCTTGCATTAGGCTGCTTGTCTTGTACTTTTTGCTCGTAGCCTGTTTTCTTAGAGTCTCTGTGGATCTCAGGCTTGTGTCCGTCTTTAGATAGACCCTGGCTTATCTAAAAGAAAGCCTTTGGAACCTGCAACGCTTGCTTCTGCTTCCTTTGTGAGTGAACGTTTCCTGCCGTAACAACTCTAAAATTGTACGGTGAAACAAACATTTTGAAGTCCACAAACACAAACCAGTTTTTCAAGTTGGATCAACTTTATCGTCCCAAATTAAGATCAGTTAGTTATTCACAAATCATCCAAGGAGGCGCGAGCGTGTGCGCGCGCGTGTTTGTGTGTGTGTGTGTGTGTGTGTGTGTGTGTGTCTGTGTGTCTGTGGTGTCCCACACAGGCTGATTTATGAATTTTATCCTAAAGGTTTGACATAATTAATCGGAAATCCAGCCTCAGCATCAGACATTTTCAAAGCATGGGATACAGCTGTGCAATTCAAGCTGAGAGCCACTAACCCAGGCAGCAGTCAATGAAACACCGCCTTAGGTCTTCTCTCACAAGGTCATATCATTAGAACCTTCCTCCTACTGTGCGACTGTTTATTTTAAATTCATTTAAAAGTAACGAGAGGCTGGAGAGATGACTCCATGGTTAAGAATGTTGTCTGCTCTTGCAGAGGACTCGAGTTCCCAGCACCCACATGGCAGCTCACAACTGTCTGTAACTCCAATTCCAGAGGATCTGATGTCCTCTTCTGCCCTCCATCAGCACCAGGCATGCACGTGGTGTACATACATGCATGCAGGCAAGCACTCAGACACAAAAATAAATATTTATAAAAATAGAGCATTAAAGATTGTGTTGATGGTATTGTAGAGATAAACTGGCTTTTAGCCAAGTGTGACCAAGGCTGGCCTTGAACTCATAATTCTCCTGCCTCAGCCTCTTCAGCACATTCTACTGTCTACACAACACCACAACCAGCAGGGGTCATTGCAGGGAAAACCAGCTTTAAAAAAAAATCTTAATGTGCCTGGAATGATAGGGTACACCTTTAACCTTAGCATTCAGGAGGCAGAAGCAGGTGGATCTCTGTGAGTTCTAAGTCTACATAGCAAGTTCCAGGTCAACCAGAGACATGTGGTGATACCCAGCCTAAAAAATAAAAATAGGGCTAGAGAGATGGCTCAGCAGTTAAGAGCACTGGCTGCCCTTCCAAAGAACCTGGATTTGATTGCTATAGGTGGCTCACAACTGTCTGTAACTCCGATGCCTGGAGAACCAACACCCTGGGCATCAGGAACACACAACATACACAGACATACATGCAAGCAAACGCCCATACACATAAAACTGAAATAAAAATATTTGTAAAACATAGGGGGGCTTGCTGAAGGACTACTGAACTCGATGTTGTATTTACATATCTATATCTGTATAAAATAATGATTATAAATGTTTATTTAAAAAGGTAAAATGCAAATGTGAATTTAACAAGAAGCTGTAGATTTTCAATTAAGTAAAACATAGCTCTCTGAACAGATGAAGATAGGTCTCTTATGTATCCCAGAACCTAATCAATATTTATATGTATAATTCAGCTATCATTTGGCTTAAAAGGGCTTATTGGGAAATGTTATCATTTATACTATTTTCTACAGAGAAAATATTTTACTGTTTAAAATAAAAAGAGAAGTTGTGCCGGGCAGTGGTGGCGCACGCCTTTAATCCCAGCACTCGGGAGGCAGAGCCAGGCGGATCTCTGTGAGTTCGAGGCCAGCCTGGGCTACCAAGTGAGTTCCAGGAGAGGCGCAAAGCTACACAGAGAAACCCTGTCTCGAAAAACCAAAAAAAAAAAAAAAAAAAAAAAAAAAGAGAAGTTGTGTATTTTCAACACTGTAAAGAAACTTCTTTGTTACAAATAAATATTTATGCTTCTAAAAAAAATAGGGGGGGCTGGAGAGATGGTTCAGTGGTTAAGAGCACTGACTTCTCTTCCGGAGGTCCTGTGTTCAATTCCCAGCAACCTCATGGTAGCTCACAACCTTCTATAATGAGATCTGGTGCCCTCTTCTGGCATGAAGGCATACATGCAGGCAAAGCACTCACCAAGAAAAAAATGAAAAATAAATAAAATAAAAGATTTTAAAATAAATTAATTAAAAATTAAATAATTTAAAATAATGTTAATGTATTTTTACATTTTGTTTGAAATAAATATTGCTGTTCTTAGAAAAGCAACTACTTTTTTTTTAATTAATTCTGGGCAGAGTTGACTAAAAGTAGACAACAGAACAGGGCCAGTCAGTTGCTCCAGTAAAACTCCATAGTACCCTTGGGTAGTGAATCGCCCCTCCTTCTCCCCCTACCCCATTGTGGAATATTAGCTTAAGATATGTTACATTTGCTTATGCTCTGGAACATTTGTTTAATGATGCAAAGATGTGTTATATTCTTTTATGTTGCATTTGTTTAACTCTGTAAAGCTGTGTTACTGTGCCTGTCTAAAACACTTGATTGGTCTAATAAATGGTTGAATGGAATGGCTATTGGCTAGGCAGGAGAGCGAGGACAGGCATGGCTGGCATACAGAGATAATAAATAGGAGAAAAGAGAAGGGGAGGAATGAGAAAAGGAGAAGGAGAGGAGGATACCAGGAGCCAGCCACCCAGCAACACAGCCACACAGCCAGCCTTAGAGTAAGAAGGAAAGAAAGAGATATAGAATAAAGAAAGGTAAAGCCAGGCTGGAGAGATGGCTCAGAGGTTAAGAACCTCTTCCAGAGGTCCTGAGTTCAATTCCCAGCACCCACATGGTGGCTCACAACCATCTGTAATGAGATCTGGCGCCCTCTTCTGTATACATAATAAGTAAATAAATAAATCTTTAGAAAAAAGGCAACCTTTGCCCTCCATGGTGTGAAGATGAAATAATTTTAAAAAAAAAAAAAAAAAAAGAAAGAAAGAAAGGTAAAGCCCAGAGGCAAAACGGTAGACTGGATAATTTGTCAAAGCTGGCTAGAAACAAGCCAAGCTAAGGCCAGGCCTTTGTAAGTAAGAATAAGTTTCAGTGTATTTATTTGGGAGTTGGGTGGCGGGCCCCAAAAGAGTAAGAAAAATAAAATAAAATAACAACACCCCTCCATGTGTGTGCTGAATACAATCAAAAGGAGAAACACTAATTGTAACTGAATGATCTCCATGGTCATTGCTTCCTGATTTTATTTTATTTTATTTTTGAGCTGAGGATCGAACTCAGGGCCTTGTGCGTGTTAGGCAAGTGCTCTACCACTGAACTAAATCCCCAACCCTTGCTTCCTGATTTTGGAGCACCATTGTCCCACTTATGACAGCCCCGTGAGCTCAGACATGACTAGCTTCTCTTTAGATGCCATGCCTCTCCCCTTCCATTGACAATTATCTTTAAATAGTCTTCTCTAAAACTGTGCCTTTCTTTGATTTATTTTTTCTGTGAATAAACTCTAGTTACCTTAATTGAATTTATTGTTCATCTCTAAGTAGTTATTCTCAAAGAAACAACCTCTTTATGTGCTTTTTATGTTGAAGTCGTAATGGTCGGTGGAAATAAGCACATATTTATTACTGCAAAAGTGAAATGCTGCAATGACTATTGCAGATGCTATTAATTTCATGTCCCAGTAACTGAGTGCTTTCAAACAGTTAGGTGTGGAAGGGACTCTGACAACCATTTGGAGTCTTAAGAAAGGGTTATTAATTAAGTAACTTCTTGGTTGGTTGGGTTTGTTTATTGGGTTTTTGTTTGTTTGTTTTTCAGAATGCTATGTAGCCCAGGCTTGCCTGAAACTTAATCTGTAGCCAGACAAATCTTAAACTCATTATCTTCCCACCTCACTGATGCACGTACATAGCATTCACTCACTGACTCTGATCTCCCGAGTACTAGGGCTGTATGGATGGACCACCATAGCCAGCTCCTGAGCACCTTCACAAAGACAACATGGGAGCCTTGGGACTCTGTATACCATTCGTCTGTATGTGAAAGAAAACCTGGAGTCAGAGTAACTTAAACACGATAAGAGATATTTCCCTCTTATTTTTTTTTTAAAGATTTATTTATTTATTTTCCAATGTCTGTGTGAGTACCTGCAACGTATCTATGTGTACCACATGAGTGCCTGGTGCCTGTGGAGGCCAGAAGAGGGTATCAGATCCCCTTGGAACTGGAGTTACAGGTGGCTGTGAGTCATCTGGTATGAATGCTGGGAACTGAACCCAGCCCTCTGCAAGAGCAGCAAATGTTCTTGACTGCTAAGCCAGCTCTCCAGCCTTGCTACTTCTCTCTTATATAAGACCAAATGTAAACAATCCAGGACTGGTATGACAACTGGTGTCAGATAGAGGATCCTACTAAATCCCTGCTCCCTAGGGAACACACAGCTTTCACTCACTGTACAATCTCAAGCTCAGCAGTCTCGTCTAAAATCAAGCCAGCGGGAAGGGACAAAAATAAGAATAATACAACCCTCTGCTTCTTACAGATGCTTCCATAGGGAACGGAGGGATGGCTCAGTGGTTAAGAGTGCTTGCTGCTTTTGAAGATGACCTGGGTTTCATTCCTAGGACTGCGTGAGGGTGAAGTTCACAACCACCTGTAACTCCTATTCCATGGAATCAAACACCCTCCTCTGGCCTCCACAGGCACCAAGCGGGCATACATGCAGGAAAAAATACTCATATAAAATAAAAAGTGTGGTGGCATACACCTTTAATTCCAGCACTGGGGATGCAGAGGATGGCAGATCTCTGTGAGTTCAAGGCTAGCCTGGTCTACATAGCTAGTTCTAGGACAGCCAGGGCTACAGACACCCTGTCCTAAAATAACAAATAAATGAAGGAAGGAAGGAAGGAAGGAAGGAAGGAAGGAAGGAAGGAAGGAAGGAAGGAAAGAAAAGAATGCTGAGAAGAATTGCATGTTATTTTTACATTGCTAATTTCACATTGATAATTGGTAGCTTCCTCGTGTTACTGTTGAAGACACTACTCTGAATAAGAAATTTGCCTGTGTGGTCAGACCCTAGCTAGACACGTGCAACCTGACTTCAGTCTCTGCACCTTGACCACTGTGTCCTTCTAACCCTCTCTTGCCCACTGGACCAGGAACACTCCTGAGGAGGGCAGGACCTAGCCCTGCTGCATTCATCTTGGCGCTGTACCTCACAGGAGTCAGTCCTGCCTGATATCTTCCTCAAATTGTGGCCTAAATAATCTGTGAGAAGTCACTCAGGCATCTCGTCTTCCTTCAGCCTCTGTAGTCACAGAAGCTGTTTCCCAGCGTCCTTCTGCTCCTCATGTGTGTGATCAAGAGGACTGGTACAGGTGCTGAGGTCACCAGTCTCCATTCCTCCCTCACACCCCACGTGTGATGCTCTTTATTTGTGTCACAGGGGTACCGGGAAGAAGTCTGTCTTCCTCCTGGTCACAGAGTCTTGCTGAGCCTCGGGCTTCACACAGATTCCGCATTCTGTGAGCCAGGCTGCAAAGACCTCCGTGCCTGCTCCAGGGCGGAGGCCGGAAGACTGACAGCCAGAGTCCATGTATACAGGGATGAAACACATTTCAGGGGTTCTCCAGTGGCTTTAATTGGAAACGTGATGCCTTTAAGCTGTGGTACAAGCCTGGCTCTGTGGGGCCACATCTGGCTCCCAAGGATCAGTGGGGGAATAAATACATCACAGAGATTGAAATGGGAAACCCAGGGTCCCTCTTCTCCCAGCCTAGAATGTCTCAAAGTATGGCAGCTGGATAAACATTAGTAGATTGTCAGCGACACCAACTTATAGGTTCTTTTCTTCCTTTGACGTTCGATCTCCCTCCCGTGCGGGGATCCTTTCCAAACAAAACAAAGCACTATGTGGGATCAAAACACACCTGTCTGTAACTGCACTAAACATCTGCAAGTGGGAAACTTCTAGAAACAGATGCTGAGGTGGCCACACAGACATCTAGGATGGAGGAGGCCACCTGCCCGAGCCCACTTACCCCCCAGCCCTAACTCTGCACTGTCACAGATTTGGTTCCCTAAGATTCTCGTGCTTGGGTCTAAGGCTGGCTTCTTTGGGGCCCAGCACAGGGCTGTGAGCAGTGACAGCCGTTTGGAAATCCCAAATTTCTACCGCCTGTTCTTCCTATGAACAGCTGAAGACACTGTCACAGTCATAATACTGTCTCATCACCCTCTCCCCAAGCCCCGAGCAGGAAAGGGGGAAGACCCCTCCCCTTCACATTAGAGGGAAATGTGAGGCCAAGGACTTACTCACGGCCCCACTATACTGTAAAGAATTCTCCAAGGTTGCTACCTTTTCCAGACAGAGAGGGGCTCTATTTCCTAGTTCATGTTGCTAAGATACAGAAAGACAAAGGTTTGACTGATTCTCTACATTTTTCTAATTGTATCTTTTTTTTTCTCTCCCACATGGGCATTTCTAGATTTGAGATCTCTTTCATAAAACTGGGCTTTGGGGTTCCTCCCAGACTCCTCCCTCCCCTCCCCAGTACAGAGCAAATAGCACCTGGATCCGGCTTGGCCCTCTGCCCTCATAACCCATCTGGCCGTGAGCTCTATTGGGTGGAAGACACTATGTAGGCTGTGGCGATGTACTTCTTGCCGTTTCCATAGGTGGTCTTATCCCAGGTGTAGGTCTGGATGGCCAAAGGATAGCCACCCAGGCTTAAGTGGCACCTGTAGGGAAAGACAGTGCATCAAATCAGCAGAACCCACCACTTCACCCACCTCTGTTCCAGATGTGAAAGACCTAGTCATCCCCAGCAGAAGGGTTCCAGCCTCCCAGACCGTCGCCTGCATCCCGGAGCCTCTACCCCAACTCCCTGTGTTCAGCAAGCTTTCCAAATCCGGACCTCGGTGTCTCTCTGCCTATGGGACCATGCTCCTCATCCTTCCCAGAGAAGTATTCTGAACGCCTCAATTCGAGTGCTTCAGAAATTAGGGGTTTGCTTTCTGCTTTGGAAGTCATAGGACCAGGCACTTTGGAACGTGTCCGTAAACCCAGCACTCAAGAGATTGTGAGGCAAGAGGATCTGTAACCCCGGCTACATAGTGAGACAAAGCCCCTCCCACAAAAATAAATAAATAAAGTATTAGGACCCAAACAAATTCTCAAGTGACAGAGGCCAGTTATTATCAACTGTTCTCTTTGGGACTCTGGTTCTCCCAAACAGCCAATGGGGGCTCAGGGATCCAGGTCAACTGCAATGCTGACATCTCGGTAGCTTAAGATCCTGGATGCTTCACTTGAAGAGGAAGGAAGGAAGGTAGATGATTCTGCTGCTCGGATGAAGACCGGCAGCTACCAGTCTAATGGAACCACTTCACTGTCGAAGGTCAGAACAGTAATTCCTCCGACCTTCCCAGCCGGAGTGGCGGACTCAAGACGCCATCCGAGATGATGATAGTTGGAGGCCCCCCTACTGCTCTAGTCCCTTGGTCACCCCCATACTCACTTTTTGCCTGGCCTGGTGATGAAGCACAGAGAGTAGAGGGCGAACTCGAACTCAGGGCTGCTGCCAATGAAAGCTGAGCCCACTTCCTTGTAATAGCCATCCCAGTTGAACTGCATGGCTAGGACATCAGGGTAGGAATCCCACTGCAGGAGAAAGAACGGCAAAGGTCACGTGATAGAACCCGGCGCCCACAGTCAGCTAGTGTTTATGGGGGTCCTTGAGGAGCCTTCTGGAGACACTGGCTTCTTTAAAGAGATAGACAGGACAGAGTACCCTGCAAAGTGTCCGAGTCCCAGTCAGACCCCCTGTCTGAAGCTACCAGTGGCAATGAGGTCAGAGTAACATCCACATGATCCACCCGGAGTGCAGGGACACAGCTGTTCCCTATGGCCCTCCACATGCAAGAAGCCAGTTCATTGCCCCAAATCATTTCCTGGAATAGGGCAGCAAAAGTTTCATATGAAACGTGGAGCTTAGCTCAGTTAGCCAGGGTGGACATTCCTGCCACCCTCTAAGGACGTTCAGGCAGGGAGTAAACACATGCTTTGTTCTCTGGTCTAAGAATCGGGCCTTGGCCTCCCACCTGGATGTGGTACCCTCTGTCTCCTGTCCCTGGCAGTTTTAGAGGCTTCACTGTTGGGACTTGGGGTGGAAATCTGCTCTCTAGCAGATGAGGATATGGTATCCATATTCACTCTTGGGTGGCTGTGGAGGGCCAGAGTGAGAAGCAAGTCCGATTGCTTGGAAGCCAGAGGAAGAGCGGGAAGTCTGGGCACCCGGGAGGCCCCTCCAGCCCAGACACTCACAGGCCCATCGTAGTTGTGACTGTAATAGTCAAGCAGACCCTCCTTCTCCTGCAGGTAGAAGCGGATCCAGTTGTGGAAGCCAGTGACCTTGCCCTTTTTCACTTCGCCTGTAATAAAGAGTCCAAAGTGGGTGGTCTGGGCCGCCTTCCCATCCCCCTCCCTCCCCCCGAGTCCCCTTTCTACCATTCCATGCCAAGCCTGTCTCCCATCTCCAGACTCTGACTTCCAGACGATTCAGCTGCTTCCTTGGCCCCTTGCCTGACACCCTCATATGGCTGTTCTCTCTTTTTGGCTCAAGACCTCAGGAGACTCCTCCTCCTCCTCCTCCTCCTCCTCCTCCTCCTCCTCCTCCTCGACAATCCTCTGCTCTGGCATACTCCTCTGACTGTTTCTGCAGGATCAAGCTAGGCTCGGTGGGAACCTTAAGGATGACGGGACACAATAGCCTCTGTAGGAAGCCCCTAACCCAGCCATGGAAGCAGAAAGCTGCTCAGAGGCAGACACGCCAGCAAACACTTGCTCATACTAGATGGAACCCTGGGAGCACCAGGACTGGTTTCCTTTCCCTCTTAGACACTCTAGAGAGACGGTCATGACTTCTCAGATGCCCTTCATACCTGACCTGGGAGTCCCTCGCTGCCCGGTGCTCGTCTGCCTGTTCACCAATGCTCAGGGCTGACCAGCCCCTAAGCAGAAGCGTTCCCCTTCATTTTTGTCCCTCCCTCTCTTCCCCACCAAGCAGAGCGAGCCTACCCGAGAAGACGTGTTCAAAGCCGCTCGAATCTCCTTCTTCACTGCCTCTTGAGTAGAGCCCAAACCACATGTTCCTCAGATCGTCCACGAACTCTTGTTCGGAGCTGTAGCGGTCTGTGGAGAGAAAAACAAAAGACTCTTTGGCGAGGAAGTGGGTCAGTCCCGGGAAGCAAGGGAGAGTACCTGCCCCGGTGCATCAGGAGAGATGGGGGTTCAACAAATGTGACCAGATGCTCATTCTGCACAGTCAAGGGCCCGAGGAGTACACACACATCCACACACCCCCCCCCACACACACACACACCCCAAAGACAGTCTGTCTCTACAGTTTGCATTGCAGGGAAAGGCATGAATAATAAACAGAAATAATAAATGATATCTCAGATAAATATGAAGACTACCCCATAACAACTAGAGGAGGAGGTGGGAGCCAGGAATACCGTGTGTTGTGTGGTTTGGGGTTTAGGGTATTGTTGGTTTTAGATAGGGTCTCATTAGGTAGCCCTGGCTGTTCCAGAATGTGATATATAAACCAGACTGGCCTTGAATTCATAGAGCTCTGCCTACTTCTGCCTCCCAAGTGCTGGGATTAAAGGGGTGTGCCATCACATCTGGCCTCTCTAAAGCTTGCTAGGAACTTAATAACTCCTATAACAAAATTAAGATGTAGGACCTCCAGAAATAATTAGGGAGCAGGGTGCTATGGCGCACACCTTTAATCCCAGCACTCGGGAGGCAGAGGCAGGCGGATCTCTGTGAGTTTGAGGCCAGCCTGGTTGATACAGTGAGTTCCAGTACAGTCAGAGTTATAGAGAGAGACCCTGTCTAAAAAAATAAACAGACAAACAAACAAAAAAACAGTTATTGGAGCTGGGTTGTGGTGACATATGCCTTTAATCTCAGCACTCGGGAAGCAGAGCCAGGCGGATCTCTGTGAGTTCAAGGCCAGCCTGGTCTACAAAGCAAGTTCCAGGATAGGCCCCAAAGCTACACAGAGAAATCCTGTCTTGGAAAAACAAAAACAAAAACAAAAAAACGGTGATTGGGCTATGAGGTTCTGTCCAACGACTGAATTAATGCCATTCTGTGGGGGTCCTCACTGAGTGGATGATTTCCTTTAAATTTTAAAGTTTAAAAAGATGAGTTTAGAGCTGGGTGTGATAGTAAAGCCTGTAGTCCCTTGGAAGCTGAAGGTCACCCTCAGTATACAACGAGTTCAGGGCTAGCATGGATCACAAAAGACCCTTTCTAAAAATAAGCAACAACAAAAATAAACTCAGCTCTTCTGCCTTTCTCTGCATTCCTGCACGGATGTCACGGCACTGAGGCTCTTGGGAGATGCTGCCCCACCATTTCTAGAACTATAAACCAATATATTCCTGTGTTATAAATTCCCCAGGCTGATAGTTTGTTACATCAGCATAATACACACTAAGACACGGGACCTGGAGAAGAAGGAGGCACCAGATGGGTGCTCACACACTCCTGTAATCCTAGTACTTAGGAAGTAGAGGCGGGAGGGTCATGAGTTCAAGGACCCAAGGCAAAAACTTGGGGAGGGGGGCACTGACCAGACACCCGAAAGATAAGGACTTCTCCAAAAGATTCTAAGGAAACATTTCCAGAGCACAGTGAGCAGGAGGGAGAGAGTCTGAGAAGGAGGCAGCGCTCAGAGCCTTCGAGGAGGTCAGACCCACTCCGACTAGTAATAATAGAGGAATACCGAGGCTCTGGGGAGCATTTGCTGCATTCTCAGTGCCGTTTCAAATGCTTCTGCACAGCGATGCTGAATCTTCACATAATTAATGACGCTAAGCAACCTGAACTCAGAGACAAGGAAACCGAGTCAGACAAAATTTACAAAACTCAGGCGAGAGGACACACACTGTTAGCCTCTGTGCTTGGGCCCACGCAGTGTGGCTCTAAAGATGGACCTGTTACAACTCGATGGTCTCTTTGTGGTGGACAATGGCCTGTTTGGTTTTTTGCCAATTCACTCAAGCTGTAGAGTCAGCTGAGAAGGGGGACCACAGCTGAGAAAATGCCTCCGTCAGATTGGCATGTAGGCAAGCCTGTGAGGCATTTTCTATTTGTATGTTTGCTTATTTTTCGAGACAGGGTTTCTCTGTGTAGCCCTGGCTCTCCTGGAACTCACTCTGTAGACCAGGCTGGCCTCTAACTCACAGAGATCTACCTGCCTCTGCCTCCCAAGTGCTGGAATTAAAGGTGCGGGCCACCGCCACCTGGCTGCATTTTCTTAATTGATGATTGATGTGGAAAAGCCCAGTCCACTGTGGACAGCGCCACTCCTGGGCAGGTGGTCCTGGGGTGTATAAAAGAGTATACACAATAAGTGAGTGAGCAGTGGTCCTCCATGGTTTTTTAGCCAAATCTTGCCTCCAGGTTCCTGCTCTGACTTCGCTCAGTGATGAGCTGTTACTTGAAGTGCAAGATGAAATAATCCCTTTCCTTCCCAAGCTGTTTTTGGTTATGGTGTTCTGTCACAGCAAGAGAAACCTAACTAAGACATAGAAGATGAAGGGGTCTTGGGGGGTGAGGGGCAATTATGTGGCATGAACTTGGTTTAAAGGGCCACCCTGGCTGTGTATGCAACTAAGGTTTAATGGGGGTCACACAGGCAAAAGCAGAGGGACCAGTTTTAAAGCTAATGGTTTGTCTGTAGTAAGCTGGTGGTAACTCTCACCGGCAGCAGCAGAGAAGAAAGGGAAGAGGCAAGCACATCTGGAATATGTTTTGAAAGTGGAAGAGATGGACATTACTGACCGGGAAATGAGAGTCGGGGAAACAGAAAAATCAAGTCTATCTGCTGGGCTGGGGTTGCAAGCTCAGTGGTAAACTGACTGCCTAGCATGCAGAAACCAATCTAGATCTAATCTACACACACACACACACACACACACACACACACACACACACACACACGCACGCACGCACGCACACACGCAGATACACATACACACGCATAAACACACCGACACAGATACATCCCTAACTCCTGGGCTTTTTGCATGAGAACTGGATGGATTGTCCTGGTGATTAGAGGATGAGCCGACCTAGAGAGGAGCAGGTCTGAGAATAGGAGGAACAGTGAGTTCTCTTTACACTGTGTTATGTAAATAACAGATAGCCGAGCGGGGCTGTTGAAAAGGCCACTGAGCCCCAAGAAAAGGTCAGAGCTGAAGTTTTAAATCAGGACTTCCAGAATTGTGTGGAGGATCCAAAACAGATACCAGGAATATTCTCTCCTTTCAAGGACTTAAAACACTGTTGGAAAACAAGACAGAGTGGACACGAACAGAGCCGTTTCACAGACCAAATAGTTACCCTTATTAGTACTTGCTGGGTGTCCTTCTTTGATGCTTTGGAAGCATCAATCTTCAAAGCCCTTAAGTCACAGATAAAGACCAGGAGAGGTCACGACGGCACTGCTCATGTGCATAGCCTGCCGCGTGTTGCTAAAACCATATCCCTGCAACCGTGTAATTTATACTGAACACAAGTTTGGTTAGCTCACATTCTGGAGTCTAGGAAATCAAGTAGCAAGGGCTGGCATGTGAGAAGGGCCAGGCAAAGCAAGCATACTAAAGAGAGCCGATTCTCTGACAGAGTACTCTTGATACTCCATGAATCCGTAGTTAGAGTCACGTCCCAAAGTTTCCACCTCTAGCTAGCATTAACGCACGGCACTAGAGATTACGGTTTTAATACGTGACATTTGGGGGACGCCCTTCAACTCTAACACCGGACTCACACCAGTGGTAACAGAACCAAGTGCCAAACCAAGTCTGTCTGTCTGAGCTATTTTGGGCTGTGTCCGATCTCTCAAACTCTGATGAGATGCATCGTGAACCATTGGGGCTTTCGTAAATGTAGCAGGCTAGTGGGATGTGGGCGAGGGAAAGGGGATGAGTGCTGGGAAGCCTGTTCTGGGTACTGGAAGGCAACTTCTGGCTCCTTGCTCACTTGGTCTTCCAGGCTGGCTAGATGTCTGTTCTCTTGCTGAAAACCAAGGGCTTATAATAACGTCTCCTGGTTCGAAAACTGTGGGTCGACACCCTGATGGCAAGTCTCTGTCTCCAAAAACATTTACATACGATTCAAAACAGTAGCAAAATTACAGCTACAAAGTAGCAACAAAAATGATTCTATGGTTGGGGGGGGTCACTACAGCATGAGGAACTGTACTAAAGGGTCGCAGCATGAGGAAAGCTGAGAACCACCTGTCTGCCGTGTGTTTACCACGGAGCAGACACCAGAGGGCATCACAGGATCGCATGTGTCTTAGAGAATCCCGCAGGCGGTTCACCTCTAACAACAGCGTTAGTAACTCTGTTGTCTAAGGTTGCAGACAGAAAGTAGCAGGTTTGTCTGGATTCGGTCCCCAGGGACATGGAGGGAGACCTATACAGATCTGCCTCTGAGACAGAGTCCAGCTTGCCAGCGTTCAGGGAAGGAATCTGGAAGACACTAACAAACAGAACCCAGAGCCAATAAGTCCCAAAGCCAAAACCTTTTTTGGTCTGATTTGCATGGATCTGTGTCTGGAGGTGGTCCGCCCAGACCACTTCCTAACAGAATGGTACTCCTTGGGCTCTGCTGAGTCTCTGTTGCTGCCCAGGAGAAGGAGGCGTGGAGAACTCCACTTACTCAAATGTACGGCTTCTGACGTGACTCTGGGATCCATGAGATGACTAAAAAGTGTCCAGAGTGGGGGTAGAGATGGGGTGGGGGGCTTGTTCCCTTCAGAAGGTAGGAAACTCACAAAATGACTGACATTCAGTCAAAAGATGGGTAATCTAAGCAAGCAAGCCAGCCAGAAGGTCCCTCATCTCCTGCTGGGGCCCCCATCTCTGAAGTTTCCTTCTAGCCTTGTCCTTGACCCTTTCTGGCTGTTACTGGCTTCCATACAGTGCCCCCAGCTCCATTACCTGCTCCGACACCACCGCCGCTGCCGCCACCACCACCAGAGACCTCTCCTGGAGACACACCTCACCCCACAGCCTTGTGCAGCCGGGAAGGCTCACTCACTTTGGTGATGGAGAAAGCCATAGAGCTCCTTCATGACAGCTGTCTTCATGACCTCCCTGAGGAAGACAGCCTGCTCCTCCAGCTGCTGGGCACTGAAGTGTTCCCCATGGCCCGTGGCCCGCTGATAATTGTTGAGCAGGTTGATAAAAGCTGCATAGGTGGGCTTGGAGAAGAGCTGCTCGTTGACGTAAGTAAAGAGCCTGCGGCAAATGGATGGAGACCCATTAAGAGGCCTGAACATGCAGTAAAAACTCTCCCAGAATCTTCTAGACAGGCAGGGGCAGCACACAGAGATGGGCTCAGGGTTCAGGAGCAAAGGCAACTTGGGGTGCTTTTGAAAGCCAGCTATGAAGTCTGTCTTCTTTCACGTCACCCCTTGGAAGATCAGCATTATCCTTAGCCTGGCCAGCCACAGAAACCTTCTGGCTGTACACCCACCTACCCTCAAGATGATTTCTTTGTTTCTGAACATTAATTTTTTCCCCCTTCTCCCTTTGAGCTTGCTTGACTTGAGGGGCAAGATCTGAGGCATCAAAGGAAGCGCGTGTGGAGGAGAGATAGGGTGAAGGGTTGGAACTAGTGAGAGGCACTCACGGCTCGGGGCAACGATCCACTCGGTTTCCTGTCTCTGACGGGGAGACACGGTTTTGACTGTTGAGGACAATGTCTTCCTTCTGGGCTTTATTGGTATCTACCCTGTAGATCACCTCAGAGATACTCTGGAGTTCCTCGTTGGTTATGGCGTCGCTGCTATGGGAGAAGCCCTCTAAGAGGAATTGGGAGAGGGAAGGTCTGAGAGGCAGAGGGAGGCAGGTTACCAACTGTCTGAAGATCAATGGCATCCACCTCTTGGCCCCTTCTGGAAATTTTTTTCCAGTGAGGGAGAACACCACCCAACGCTTTGCAGTTAGAGGGCAGGACAGTAAAAGACCCTTAAGGCCATCGTGTGCTCTGTTGCCATGGTACGCACAGAAAGTCCATAGCGCCCTTTTGCACTAAGAAAGGTCTCGAACTGAGGCAGGCATCAGAATCCCCTGGAAGGTTTAGAGCCCAGTCCAGAGTTTCTGGGCAGAAGGTCTGGGGCCCAGGCCTAGGTCTGCTCGCTTCTCCTAAGGGTTCTCAGATGCTCCTGGTGTTGCGGGTCCAAGGACCACACCGGGAGAACTCCGGAGAGTTCCTGTGCGTCTGGGGCTACGCTGACGGAGCAGACTGACCGTGGTCACCACACAGGCTGTCAAAATCTTCACAGCAGTTCCCGAACTCTTGGCATCGGTCATTGCAGTGGCAAGGGTGGTGCCTGTCATAGGCTTCCCGGCAGCGGCCCTGGCAGGAGTTTGGTGCAGAGTACAGGTCTAAGAGGACAGAAAAGAGGGTGTGTGTATGTGTGTTCTTGGCAACCTCTAGAGGGTGTGTTAGGAGCCTAAGGTCCAAACCTTCTACCCACACCCACAGCTGGGCTCCCTGCTAAAGGTCTCCTGGGGGAGGCGAGGGGGGGCTGGGGGGGTCAGCTTAAGCCTCTGCACACCCTGCAGTCAGGAAGTCCTTTGCTTTCTGATGTAGGGCTCTGCTCTCTGCCTCTTGTTTTTATAATCTCCCCACTCTAAAAATAAAACCTCTTCCACTTCCCTCCCCAGGCCTCAGATGCTTTCCTGGCCACCCCTCCCCCTTGGCGGTGTGGATCACACCAGCGTCTCCCCTGGGCAGATCCAGCCTCGTTCTTCCGGCTTAGGGCTGGGTCCTTGCCTCTGATGTGGCACCCTCTCCCCTTGATACCCCTGCTGTCCTATCTGGGGTTCAGGCTTACAGCTGGCTGGGATCTCATCCTCTGGATCCAGGAATGCCTTGGGCTCTGGGGGGCCTTCTTCAGCTGTAATGTAGGAAAATAAAGTTACCAGCCATCCCAGGAGTTCCCTCCAGCTTCGGCCCTGGTTCCGGGTTCCCACCTCGAGGCAAGCATGTATATGGAAAGGGTATGTGGACAAACCTCTGACACTGAATGCTGAGGGCTGAAAATGGAAGGTATTTCCAGGGTCCGATTACTGAAAACTTAGGAAAAACAAAAATATTCTCCCCCCCACCCCACCCCACCCCCCCCACCCCCCGCCCCCGTGACAAATTTCCTACCATTTTGTCATTTGATGTTCACTGTGCTCAAAAGAACTAAAAAGAAAAGTATGTAAAAAGAGGAGGAAGAGGCGGGGGAGTCCCTTCTGGACTGAAAACCAATTTGAGTTACCACATATGAATAGAGCATTTCAGCATTCTCCAAATGACAAGGCTCTCCATTCAGAACATCCTGTTCCTATTAAGAGAGTTGAGGGGAGACCCACCTCTCCCTGGGGGTGGGCTGGGCAGGTGTTAAGTATTGTTGAAGCACTGTAAAAATCTGCTCAAAATCACTGTTAATGGTAGGGATATGTTCTAGTTCTTACTGCAAGCCGTCCTTCAGATGTTTTCCTGTAAAGCAGCGGGGGATGGGCGGTTTGACTCCCTAACTGGCAGCTGTTCGTTCTCTCTCTCGATGTCTTAGATGCTCAGGTTAAAGGTTCATGAAACAGCTAGCCACTCTAGCCCCATGCCAGCTCCAGCGTGTGGAGGAAACTACTTGATCACGGCAGCTACTCACTCCAGCTCCGGAAGCCACTGTCCCAGGCATGTCCATTTCAAAGAGTTTGCACCGCACTTTGTGAATTCACAAGTGTCTATGAACTCAGCTGACTCTACCACAATCTCTCCCCAAGCCAGAGGTAGACATTTCCCCTGCTGGCCTAACCCAGCTTAACGGTGGGTCACAGCCTCATACAGGGTCATATAGCTGAATGTGGGGTCATGAAGAATTTGCCAACAGTAAAATGTTTCTGAGCAGGCAATGGCCAAAAATTAAACCCCAAAAATCAAACATGTAATGAATCTGAGGTGTTATGGCAGGAATCGTGTGTCATGTGACCTCTCTGCATCTTTGGTTCTGAACATACAGTATGCACTGCACATGTGGTCACACCACCCAAGGCCAACAATCACCGCCAGCACAGGTCTGCTCTGGTGAAGAACTGCGGTCTGTTACGAATTGCAGTGTCCTTTGTTTTAATGTTGTGTGAGACAGGCCCTCAGGTAGCCCAGGCTGGCTCTGAACTCACTAGGTAGCTGAGGATGGCCTTGAACTCCTAGGCCTTCTGTTTCTACTTCCCAGATGCTAGGGGTTACAGGCCTGCACTGTCATATATGGCTGTAACAGTAAATGTTCGATATGTATACCTGCTTTTTTTTTTTTTTTTTTTTTTTTTTTTTTTTGGTTTTTCGAGACAGGGTTTCTCTGTGTAGCTTTGCGCCTGTCCTGGAACTCACTTGGTAGCCCAGGCTGGCCTCGAACTCACAGAGATCCGCCTGGCTCTGCCTCCCGAGTGCTGGGATTAAAGGCGTGCGCCACCACCGCCCGGCTTGCTTTTTATAGCTGTGTGCCCAGAGTCACATAAAAGTCTCGCAGGCGTAAAGGAGTCCCGAGCAGAGGAAGGAATGATTGTAAGGATCTCAAAGGGACGATGGATGCAGTGTCTAGAGTCAACACCACGCTTTAGCTGCGTGGGAGGTTTGCTGTGACTGGAGCCAACACCCCTTCTCCTCCAGTTATAACATCAGGCTTCATGAGCTAGGGGGAGACACCTACCTGTCCTGGGGCTGTGACATTAAACCCAACAAAATGCCTCTCCTGAGCATTTCCTTTTCTACTTTTAGGAGAGGGGCTGAGCTGAACCCAGATCAAAAGGCAGCAGCAACTGGGCTGGGAAAAGAAGCCATCGGCGGCGGCAGCCAAGAGGACAGGCGGGCTGCAGAGGCGATGGGCAGAAGGGGACCATGGGAAACGTGCTAGCCTTGAGACAGGCATTCTTAGCTCCTGGAAGGAAGGAAAGGCGGGGCCCATTGTGGATCATGAGACATGTGACCACTCCCTTGATTGGACCATGAACACAGATGACCTTTCCTGTCGGGCCAAAGAACCCCGCATAAGGTATGTGAACTTCTCACTGGTTGGGGCCTGCCATGCGCTCAGACTTACCAGTCTCAGTAAAAATGACCTCAGTTCCAATCTACGTCTCATAAGAGGTCACCAAGTGGGGAACAAGGCGACATGGTCGTATCCCTGACCCGTGGAGCCCCCTCCCGCTTTCTAGAGTCGTCCTCACCTTATTTAATTTCTCAAATTAATACGTTCACATTCCTTTACGGTGCTGGCCCCTTATCAGCCTTTCCTTACTCTCCTTGGATGCGAAACAACGAACTAGAGGAGGAGCCCGCCAGAAAATGAGTTTTCAAGGGCTGGAGAGACGGCCCGACAGTTAAGAGCAGTTGCCCCTCCAGGGGAAGATGGGTTCCCAGCGTCAAGTGGCCTGCAGCTGCCCATATCAGTGACAGGGGATGTACAAAATGATTCGTCAAACGTTCCCCTCGCTGGGCCTGCTGCCCTACCCACTTGGCTAGGCTAAAGCAGGAGGATCACGAGTTCAAGGACAGCTTGTGCTACGCAGGGAGCTCAGAGCTGACCTCGGGGACTTAGTTATATCCTGTCTCAAAAGAAAAAAGCAGAAAATGAGCTGAGAATACAGCTCAGCGGAGGAGCGCCTGCCTCGTATATCTGAGACCCGTGGCCCGATCCCTGGTACAGAGGGGGGAAATGCACTTACGTCTGTGCCTGTGGAGAAACCGATGGCCGTTTGGGGAAAGGCAGGCCTTGTTGTTTGTTTTGTTTTGTTCTTATTTTGAGACAGGTTCTCACTATGCATCCCTGGCAGGCCTGGAACTCCCTCTGTAGACCAGGCTGGCCTGGAGCTCACAGAGATCCACCTGCCTCTGCCTCCTAGAGTGCTGGGATTGGAGGTGTGGGCCACCAGTCCTGCATGGGAAGGCCAGTGTAAAGCAGGGACTGCTCAGGTCCCTCCCTGGAGAGGCATGGTCTGTGCTATGACAGTCACAGCGGCCCTACAGTCCTCCCCACGTCACTCAGGTTGTGAGTGCTGCTGAGTGCTGCCTACCGTTTACGTGTGTTCTTTCCAGTGTGACTAAGAGTGAACAATATCATGCCGGGCGGTGGTGGCGCACGCCTTTAATCCCAGCACTCGGGAGGCAGAGCCAGGGGGATCTCTGTGAGTTCAAGGCCAGCCTGGTCTCCAAAGCGAGTTCCAGGAAAGGCGCAAAGCTACACAGAGAAACCCTGTCTCGAAAAACCAAAAAAAAAAAAAAAAAAAAAGAGTGAACAATATCATATGTGCTAAAGTATCATTTTGTTACTTAAACTTTCAAGATATTGCTTTCTGTTTTGTTTTAAGATTTATTTATGTATTATGTGTACAATGTTCTGCCTGCATGTATGCCTGCAGGCCAGAAGAGGGCACCAGATCTCAATGCAGGTGGTTGTGAGCCACCATGTGGTTGCTGGGACTTGAACTCAGGACCTCTGGAAGAGCAGCCAGGGCTCTTAACCTCTGAGCCATCTCTCCAGCCCTGCTCAAGATATTGTTAATCCTGATTGTTCCCTCGGATCCTCAGGTCAATAGCATCTGCCCTACTTTAATTTAGGAACTTCCTAGAAGACCTGAGACTAGCGACGACCCTTGTCTCTGCCCTCCACACTCTCCTACTGAGACCTGGAACCCTCTCCTCGGTCACTGGCCTTGCTCTGGACTTCTGGACACCGGTCCGGACTTGTCCACAGCCTGGCCTGCTGTGCCTCCCAAGCCTTCAACCCACAAGGTACCTCACCATTGCACAGACGCCCATAGTCATCACAGCAGTCGTCATGCTGGGGACATCGGCGATCACACTGGCAGACAGCATCCCGGTTAAATTTCTCATTGCAGCGAGATGCACACGACTCCAGGCTTCCTATGAGGGTCAAGACGGCCAATTCAGCGCTTCAGGAATCCCAGGCTTCACCAAGACTGCCCGTGCAAGAGGTCTCAGGGAAGGAAAAAGCAGGTCATTGCTGCCTACAGGACAAGCATGCCTCCCAACTCAGTATAGGCCTTCCCCACTCTTAGCCTGCCTGGCAGGACCTAGGCTCGGAGCACCAACCAGGAGGACCTGGGCTCAAGAGCACCAACCAGGAGGACCTGGGCTCAAGAGCACCAACCAGGAGGACCTGGGCTCAGAGCACCAACCAGGAGGACCTGGGCTCAGAGCACCAACCAGGAGGACCTGGGCTCAGAGCACCAACCAGGAGGACCTGGGCTCAGAGCACCAACCAGGAGGACCTGGGCTCAGAGCACCAACCAGGAGCTCAGACTCAGGTGCCTGTTGGAGGGCCCAGTGATGGAAACAAGCAAAGAAGCGCCATGTGAGAAATAAAACGATTGTCACAAACTCAACAGGGATAGCCTGGCTGGAGTCCACAGCCGCTTCCCAGCCACAAGAGATGTAGCCAGAGCCTCCAGACTGCCAAAAGAAACCTTCACTGGGGGGTGAAAATGTCTCAGATTTTAAACTGCCAACAGGCTGAAGAAAGAGGTCTGCGGCCAGGACGAGGGTCCTGGGCCTGTCCTGTAGAGGAAGAGCCCCGCTGCTGCTGCAGTAGTGCGTCCCCCACTCCCTAGGCCACCCCTCTCTGCCCCTCCCCCCGCTGTTCTTCATTCTCCCTCCTTCACCCTTTCTTCTGCACCCGATTTCCCCATGTCACAGCTCTGCTCCTTCCAGCCGCTGGAATGCATTCTGTGCTTGGGTGGGGAATGAGGCCGATGTGGGTGAGAACTGGGCTTTGGGACAGGATTCTGTTATGCAACCACAGACCACATCCCTCGCTCCAGACAAACCGTTTACAGAAGCAAGCTTTTGGTCACAAGGGGCATATGACCAGAACTTTTGTTTTGTTTTGGGTTTTTTGGTTTTTTTTGTTGTTGTTGTTGTTTTTTTTTTTTTGTTTTTTTTTTTTTTGTTTTTTTTTTAGGCAGGGCTTCTCTGTGTAACCCTGGCTGTCCTAGAACTCACTCTGTAGAACAGGCTGGCCCTCAGGAGGTAGAGGCAGGCAGATCTCTGAGTTCGAGGCCAGCTTGGTCTACAGAGTGACTTCTAGGGCAGCTAGGGCTGTTACACAGAGAATCTTGTCTCAAAAACAAAAACACCACAAAAAAAAAGACAAAAACAAAAACAAACCAAACCAAACAAACAAAAAAACGACCACAAGAGTCAGAACTGCCATGAGCATCTGGATTGGGCCAATGAGGAAATACAAACCTAACTTAGACCAGGGCTGGTATTGGCCTTGAATATAGAGCGACAGTGGGGAGGAGTTTGTGCTAAGCTGATCGATAACATAACAATTTTGTATTGCTATTTGGGTAAGGAATGGAGTAAGATTAAACTCAATTTAGAGCTGAGCATGTACCAGCACCAGATCTGAGTTTTGTCTCAGGTTAGACTTGGGGTTGGGATTACGTCATGCCTAATGAGGGGTACACAGCAAGAGAAGCTGGACTCTGGTACCCAGCTGCCTGAGCTGGAATCTTGGTTATAATGGTATTCAGCTGTGTGATCTTGGGCAAGTTATTTTACTTTCTGTGCCTCTGGTCCCTTATCTGTAGAAATAGGAAAAAATAAGCTGGGCAGTGGTGGAGCACATCTTTATTCCTAGCACTTGGGAGGCAGAGACAGGAGGACCTCAGTGAGTTCGAGGCCAGCCTGGTCTACAAAGCGAGTTCCAAGACAGCCAGGACTACACAGAGAAACCCTGTCTCGAAAAACAAAAAAACAAACAAACAAAAAAAGAAATAGGAAAAAATTAGAGTCTATCTCATAGGATATGCATAAGAAGTAAATGAGTTGGGGTCGGGGATTTAGCTCAGAGGTAGAGCACTTGCCTAGCAAGCACAAGGTCCTGGGTTCGGTCCTCAGCTCCGGGAAGAAAAAAAAAAAAAGTAAATGAGTTAACCTTGGCAAAGCGCTTCCTGTGGGGTGTGACACAGAATAGAGCCATTTCAGTCTTTGTTATGTAAATAAACAATGGCCACATTCCATGTCCATATTGGAGATGGCAAATATCCAGACTGGCTTCAGCAATCATCCCCAGTTAGGGAACCTGTCCGTAAACTACATTGCCTGACTCCCTCCCCCAGTTCCACTGGGCCATGCTGTGAGCTGGGTTGTTAGCACACGTGCTTCGGGGTGGTTTACCAGCTGACACCATTCGTCATCATAAGTCTATCCTTTGCATCAGAGAGGTGTTAGGTCAAGGTTAAACCAGGTCCTGAGGCCATTGCATATCGTGTGCAGGGCCTCCAACATATCCAGGAAGACAGGGCCTTGGTCCGGTAGATTGTCCTAAAGGAGGCCAAGCCCAAGGCCACTTTCCCATCCAAGCACACAGGGAACCCTTCATGAATCTTAAGTCGTCTCTCTTGGCACCTAAATGCTAAGGTCTTAAGAAAAAGTGTTCAGTGCAGGAGGAAGGCTGGGTCAGCTGCTTGCCTCACCAGCCTGGCAGAACACCCAGAGTCCAGAGGGAGAGAATGTAAGCAAGTGGGGGTCTTGTTCTTAATGGGCCACGGAGGCAGAGTCCAAGAATGGAATTTGCTCTGTTTGAGGACTGGCAGGGATTGAGAAGGACAAGTGAATAGCTGGCCATGGAGTTCAGGAGAGGACTCCCACTGGCCCATGCTGCGTGGATTTGTCATCTCTGCCTCGGAACTTTGTCCCCAGTAAGAACCTGATGCCAGCAGGTCTCACATTCCTCCGTGAGTTTTTTTTTTTTTTTTTTTTTTTTTTTTTTGCCTCAAGGTAACCTTGGGACATGGGGGTGGCAGGCGCAGGTGGGAGTTTTCATTACAGGAACCTCCCTGTGCTGTCCTGGCGACACTAGATGACTCCTCATTCTGACTCCGGGCCCCCACCCAGTGTCTCCCTTTGACACAGAGCCTTTGTATAGGCCTCGCTCACCAGGCCAGAGCCCTCATCCCTACTCCGGCAGCCTCTGCCCCTTGAGCCTCCGCCCCATCTCTCCCTTTCCTCTGCTTTTCTTCACTTCTGCCTCTCCTCTCAGGCTCAGATTTTCCTACCCCTCTGCCTTCAGAACTCTGATTCCTTCCCCTGTGAAAAGCTACATTTCTCTGCATCCTCTCAGACCTCAGCACACCACAACCTTCACACTCTTTCTCCGCTGCCCGTCAGGAAAGGCTGGCACCAAGCCTGGATGGACACAGGATCCCTGTATGTCAGCCCTCGGGCCCTTTGACAACTGAAGCATCCTCACACGTTTGTCTCTCAGGGAATCCCAGATGTTATTTCCATGGAAACCAAACCTAGTGAACCAAAACCTTCATCTCCAAGACCAGCTTCCTGCCTCTGTTCACTGGAAACAGCCAAGGCCTTGGGAGGCACCTGGCTGATAGATCATGGCCTGCACCTGACCACGACTCCTGGTGTGGCTCATCCTTGGGTATCCAAGTCTAAAGGTGCTGGATGCTAGGATAGAACTAACAGGAGTGTTGTTTTTAACAACATCTCAATCATTCGATTTTACCAGTAGAGACTCGGGAGCCAGATGCTGGGGTGAAAGCCTGCTAGCTCGGAGAGGCAGAGAAAGCACCCAGCTGACCTTTCTCCTCCACCGATGTCCCAGAAGCCTTCCTTTTTCTCCTACGCCATCTCTATCAAGACTCATGAAACTCAACTGACTCCCGAGTCTTTACCGGTAAAATCAAAAGATTGAAATTTTGTTAAAAACAACACAGCAGCAGAGATTCTCTGCTACCTCCTGGTGTATCTGCACTCTACCTCACTTCCCATCCACCTCACAGCAGAGGCTAACCAACGCTTTCACCCTCAGGGACCTCCTCCGAGGACCGGATGCCTCCTGTGCAGTCCTCTCCTGGGGCTGGCATATCCCCAGCCCTCTGACCACCCTGCCACCCTGGTTAGTCCCACACGCCCTCCTCCGTTCCTTCAATGAGCAGACCTGAGGTAAGGTCCCATGCCTACCTACCCTTCCCTCTCCTCCTCTTCCTTTCTAGACCCAGGACCCAGGCAGAGCGGAGTCCTCAAAGAGGTGCATGCAGTGTGGAGAGCCATGGGAACAGCTTTTTCCTCAACGGCTTTTCTGTTTAGAAATCACACTTAGGGTCTTCTCCCTTTACACACCCTGATGGGGAATGACACCAGCAGTCAGCTCCTCCTAGAAACAGTCGTGTTAAAACCCTGACAAGGGCCGGGCGGTGGTGGCGCACGCCTTTAATCCCAGCACTCAGGAGGCAGAGACAGGCGGATCTCCATGAGTTCGAGGCCAGCCTGGGCTACCAAGTGAGTCCCAGGAAAGGCGCAAAGCTACACAGAGAAACCCTGTCTTGAAAAAACCAAAAAAAAAAAAACCCTGACAAGTTCCAATGGGCCGAGCCCTGGCTTGGTCCTCCCGCTCTACCTCCTTTGAGCCTTTCAACAGTCCAAGGCAGGAGCACCCTGGGAGGGCGGAACTGCAGGAACTCTGACTCTCCTGGGGCAGAGGAGGATGCTGCCCACACCCCTCCGCTCAGCCCTCTCCCTTGCCGCCCTCCTCCTACCACCCACTAATCACTAATTAACACAGCAGCAGCAGCAGCAGCAGCAGCTTTTTGCACAGTTACTAACAGGAAAGCATCCCTTTCCTTTTCCAGCACCTGCCTCCTTTGCCGGCACTCCCCGAAAGTGCAGGCCACATCCCTTCTCTCCACTAGTCAGCTCCCCTAACCTGGGACAAAACCCATTCCTCTAACCATGTGTGTAGTCCCAAATGGGACAGGGTTCATCTCTGAGTCAGGGGCTTTCCTCCCGAGCCCACCCACCTCCTAACGCCCACCTATGGCCAGGCAGCAGAGGAGGGAGTGTCGAAGGGTAACCAGGCAATCCCAACTCAGCAACCTCCTTCCCTCTTACACCATGTCGTGGCCCCGGGGAAAATAAAAGCTTGGCCAAGTGTGGCGTCTGGTTATTCTAGTGATGGTAGCTCTGATCCCCCAAGGCCTCAGCTCTGCTCTGATCCCCCAAGGCCTCAGCTCTGCAATTCCTCACATCACCAGCCAACCTCAGAGACACAGATCCTGTAACCTCAACCAAGGACAGGTCAAAGTGGTCCAGTGGGTTAGGACAGCATTTAACCTCTGTCGAGTGCCCCAGCCCTCGGGCCTTTAAGCAACCCATCTGACACCCGTGCCCGCCAGAGAATGACTTACCAGCCCAGGCCAGGCCACAGAGCATGGCCACCAGCAGGGAGACACAGGCCTTCATGATGCCAGCTGCCACAGACTGGCCGTGGGACTTCCCACTACAATCAAGGTGTCTGTCACAGTACTCAGATGAACCTTATTCCCCAGGCAGATCCTTTTAAAGACATCAGGACTTGTGGATCTGGTGTGTCTAGATCCCTCCAGGAAGGAAGAGGGAGGGAATGGATCACAGATGGATGGGAGGTGGAGAGGAGGTGGGGAGGAGGTGGGGAGGAGGTGGGGAGGAGGTGGGGCCCCACAGCTGTTTGAAGCCAGAGAAAAGGTGACTAAGCAGGCAGGTAATGCCAGATGTTTAAAGCAGGTAATGCTTGCTATTTGTACCTAGAAAATAGGCCACACTAGCAGACGCAGCAAGATGGACCTAGTTTGGCAGGTTCTTCATTCAAGTTAGGGACACTGATGTGCTCATCTCCGGGTGGCCTACACCCACCTGCCTCCCATCACAGACCTGGCTGGCCAGGAACCGCAAGTCTAGATTGAGATTCGTTGGGATTCAAGGAATTACTGTGGTCATATAGTTCCATGTCACACACAGTGTAGAAACCCCTTCCATAATCCCAAGTGCTTACTGGACTTACACTTGAATGTCTTCACCACTGGGGAGGTTGGGGAACATCCTCTTCAGACTGTTCATCTCTCAGAGATCTCATTCCCAACCCTTAGGACTTTATAACCTGAGATGTGCTGGTATAGATAAAAATTGATAAGGAATATGGGGGGATATCAAGTCACTAATTGAGCATTCATCAACTCATTCATACAGAGATGATTAGTGGAGGAACTCAGATTCCGTGCTGGCTAGTTTTTATGTCAACTCGATACAAGCTAAGGTCATCTGAGAAGAAGGAATCTTAATTAAGAAAATACCACCATAGGATTGGCCTGTAGGCAAATCTGGAGGGCATTTTCTTGGTTGATGATTGATGTGGGAGGGCCCAGCCCACTGTGGGCAGTGCCACACTCGGGCAAGTGGTCCTGGGTTGTATAAGAAATGGGGCTGAAAAAGTCATGGGCAGCAAGCCACTGAGCAGTGTTCCTTCATGGCTTCTTCTTCGGTTCCTACCTTCAGGTTCCTGTCCTGACTTCCCTCGAGGATGAATTGTGACCTGAGAATTCGAAGATGAAATAAACCCTTGCCTCTTCAAGTCGCTTTTGGTTGTGGTGTTTTATCATGGCAATTGAAACCCTAACTGAGACCGATGCTCGTATGTATCCATACACACGCACACAGAGAAAGCAATGCATCTCCAACAGGTTTCTCTCTCTGCTCGCCCATCTAGACAGGAACCCCGCTGCTCCTCGTCCTTGGTTCTCCCTCAGCTAGATGCTCACATAGGCTTCCATCTTGACAAGTTCTTTCCAGGGAGCTCTTTCCATGGAAACTCCAGAAGACTGGGGACCCACGTGGGGAAGGAGCGCAGGAAGACGCCTGATAAAGGGTGATGGGAAAAGAGTGTCACCAGAGATGCTGAAGTGGAGCTGGCACAGTGTGGCCTTTGTGGTGGTGTGGAGGAGGGGGAAGAGGCTGAGTCCGCCAGGGCCAGGGGGCAGGGGGCAGGGGGCTGTCAGAGATGTGGGAAGTGGGTGTCCTGTCAAGTGATTTTTTTTTAGATTTTTTTTTTATTTTTTACCTTATGTACATTGGTGTTTTGCCATGGGGGTTGGGTCCCCTGGAACTGGAGTTACAGACAGTTGTGAGCTGCCATGTGGGTGCTGGGAATAGAACCTGGGTCCTCTGGAAGAGCAGTCAGTGCGCTTAACCGCTGAGCCATCTCTCCAGCACTGTGTTTTCCAGGATGACCATCCTGTGAGCTTCCAGGGACTTTCCTGTCTGTACCACCTCCCATTATCCCCAGAGGGGTTCCGGGATTGCAAATTCAGACACTAACTGTGTTTGGCCTTTCCATGCATTCTGGGGATCCTAACTAAGGTTCTCACATCTTCACAGCAAGCCACCTCCCCAGCTCATGGGCTCGGGCCTTCCTGAAATATTGACTTCTGCTGGTACCGTGGACTCATGATCCCAGAAGTAGTTCACTCATCCTTGGGCTCACTGGGCTACCACTGGGAGCCATGACCTGGCAGGATCCGAGGGTTGAGAGAGACAGACTGGCCCCAGGAATATAAAAGGGGATATACGCCCCCAGCCCAGCCTACTCCACCATGTTGGTCCTGTGAAACCAAAACCAAGTAACATCAACAGGGAGCAGAGCCTGGAAGAACTTCCAGCTGGGCCAGCTCCAGGAGGTCTGGATTACATTTCCAAGGGCACCCCAGGTTCAGCTTCCAAAGGGACCCCAACACCTAAAGATGCCGGCTGTCTAGGCTGCAGCCCAAGAGTCTTCTGGCCCTAGAAGGAAGGCCCAGCACAGTCATCTACATCTGATCTCACTATGGCTCACAACGGCGCACATGTGGTTTCTCTCCTACAGCAGTTTGAACGTTACACAGCACACTCGGCCTTCCACTTGTTCCTTTGAAGTCTGGGGGCAGCCCGACTTTCAGCACCACACTTAACCGCCTGGGCACACTCATCTCAGAGTCCCGGTCTGTGCATATGGTTCAGCTAGCCTCACCCACGCTGACCTCTGCTAAAACGCCCTCGGCTCACTGGCTGTCCATCTACCGCTCATCCTCCAGTCTCCAGGGACCCTTCTGCCATAGACTCTGTTCCAGATGTGCCTTTGGCACATCAGTCACCTCTTCCAGGGTACCAGCTAACCCCTGCGCTGCCACCTAACCTTTTACCCCTCCAGCTGTTTCTCTAGCTTATCTCTGAAATTCCTTGAGATAGGGATCCCAAGTCTTCTTGGCGGCTCGGTACAGCCATCCCACTTGCATTAGCTAACTGTCAATATGTGTCCAGGAAGTCACATATCAATGCATGAAGGAACTGGGCAGTCTTCCACCTTGTCCCTCGTCACTAAGGACTTGAGGGGAGACATTAGCAAAACAGAGGCAGCAGGTGGATTGTCCCGGGCCGTGAAGACTGCAGAGTCTGCACTGAAAGGACTGGGTGGAAGTGGGGTTCAGGGATCCACGCTGAAGCTGTATTTTTATAAGAAAGAACTTCCTAGGCCAGGCGGTGGTGGTGCACACCTTTAATCCCAGCACTCGGGAGGCAGAGGCAGGCGGATCTCTGTGAGTTCGAGGCCAGCCTGGGCTACAGAGTGAGATCCAGGACAGGCTCCAAAGCTGCACAGAGAAACCCTGTCTCGAAAAACCAAAAAAATTAAGAAAGAAAGAAAAAACTTCCTTAGCTATTATGTGTGCATTTGTTTGTGTGTATGCATGTGTTTGTTTTTGACCCAGGGTCTCCTGTAGCCCAGGCTGACCTTGAACTCACTGTGAAGCCAAGGATGACCTTGAATTCCTGATCTTCCATCTCCCAAGTACTGGGGTCTACATGCCAGGGAAGAGCCTCCTGGCCTATAAATTTGTGGCCAATGGAAATCGTGGGTGGAACCTAAACTCTAAGCCCCCTGCGATGGCTGGGTTGTAGCATGTCCCTCGAGGGCTAGCGGTGTGGAGGTTTGTTCCAGGTGTGTTGATGGAGAGGTGGTGGGTCTTTGGAGGCAGAGCACGTGGGAGGTCACTGGGACGCTGTCAGCAGAAGGGATTAAGGGAGTTCCCGGAGGACCCTGATGGCTAGTTCTCCCCAGGGGGGCTGTGATACAAGAAGGAAGCCTGGCCTCTCCGCCTTGTCTAGAGCTCAGATGTCTGGTCTCTACCAGCTCTTCCTGATGATCCCCTGTACCACTGGGTCCTCACCAAAGACTGCAACAATGGAACCACTCCATCCTGCACTTCTAGCCTCGAACCTCTTTCCTAAGCCGGACATAGCATGCCTAAAATCCCGGCACTCTAGAGGTTGAGGCAAGAAAATGTTAAGTATCAAGACGAATGTTTGTTAAACGGTGCATAGTGAAACTTGGTCTCAAGACACCCAAAAACAACAACAAAAATCGACACTTCTTCTCCTTGTAACCTTACCCATTGTCCAGGGCTTTGCTAGAGCAACATCAAACTAACTAACACACCATTTGTGTATTAATCTTGGCACTTCAAGCTTCAAGGAGTGGCCGACACAGGGATAGACAGAATCCCAGGATGCTTCTACATTTATGACCTAACTTGATACACTTTTTTTGGGTTCCAGAGTAATGACTTGCAACACTTGCAGAATGGGAGGCAACTGCGCCAGTGTTTGTATTCTACTCCTCAACAGTGATGATGAAGTGAAATTGCAATTACAGGTCCTCCGCCCGCTTTGGAAAGCACCTAGGCTCAGCACACGCAAAGATGTGGATGGACCTGGCAGACAGAGATAAGCGGCCTCCAGGAGACAGCGAGGCTGTGAGCAAGGTGAGACAAACAAAGGAAGAGACGTGCCCTAGGCTGAGCAGGAGCCAGGTGCTGGCAGGTGGCACCTCACCAGCTTCTTGCCCCAGGTGTGTTGGCACGGGAGAACTGCTCCGCTCTGGCTTCCTAAAGATGGGGACGGGACACCGGACTGGCAGGAGCGGTTCCTGATCCACGCATGAAGACCTACTCTGTCCAAATGACCGTGATTATTGAGCTAGGGAGTCAGGTTATGAGGAATTTCGCCTTCCTCGGGTAGTCATACGTTCGTTCATGCAGCTAGCAGATGGTAAGAATGAAGAGTCACTGTGCCAGACATGTCGGCAGAGCAGGTGCAAGGTGAGCTGCTTGGCATCTGAGAGATGGGAGACGCTGGGGTAATGGTATTTAAGGCTCTGATTTGGGCCACCAGGACACAGTTCGAGGACACTCACTGGTCCTGAAGCCAGGTCACCTCTGCGAACCTTTCGCCACCTGTACAACAACCCTGGGCAATTTCCCTGACCTCTCAGTCCTCAGTTTCCCTTACAGATGCAAAATAAGGGAAGCAAGACCCTGACCAGGCTGCCATCCAGACTGGATGACTTAATACTCGAACCTGTATGTTACAGTGCCTAGCATGTAACAGAACTAGGTAAGTAATCTTTAAAGAATAAGGTAGGGGCCGGGGATGTGACTCAGTAGGCACATGAGTCCTAGAGCCCATCCTAAGCACCTCATAAACTGAGCACAAGGTGAGTGTCCGTGAGTCCAGCACTCTGGAGGCAGCGGCAGGAGGATCAGAAGTTCTAAGTTTAGTAGGAGTGAAAGGGGAACAAGACAGGGTAATGGGGTGATTATGATAAAAAAAATTATTTATATATATATATATATATGAATGAAAATGCCATAATGAAACCAGTTGTTGTATATGATTAATATATGTTGAGAAGAAAAAGAAAAGAGTGTTTAGTGCTCTTGTAGAGGACCTGGGCTTGGTTCCTGGGACCCACATGGTAACTCACAACTGCCTGTCACTCACCCCAGTTCCAGGGGATCTGACGGCCTCTCCTGACCTCCACGAGTTTCTCTGGGCACATAAACTCACACAAGTGCACTTATATACAAATAAGAAACACACAAACCAATCAATCCTTAAAGGAAATTTGCAATCATCCTCAGCTACATGTCAAATTCAAGGCCAGTCTAGAATATTTGAGACCTAGTCTCCAGTGAGAGGAGACTCAATTTATACCGGATGGTTAAGGAAAGCCTCTCTGAGAGAGAGAGAGAGAGAGAGAGAGAGAGAGAGAGAGAGAGAGAGAGAGAGAGGGAGGAGAGATTTAAAAGACATACAGCATGATATGTATTAAAAAATACATGTAAATTTTAAGTGTAAAAATGAAGACTCTTTCTTGTATTTTGGTGCTGGGGTCCAACGGCCCTTCAGTGAGTTCCAGTGCCTCACTCACCTGCTTAGAGCCCTACTTCCGACTTCTGAGGTGCAGCCTGCAGCCTTCGCTTGCTCCCTGGAGGGCCACTGTCCCTCACACTACTGTGGCATACCATTAGCTGTAGTCACCTGAAGCTGCTTGGTGTGAAGACAAGACACAGAGAAGAGGCACCCGAGGGGCCTTTCCACCCCTGGGCTCTCCTTGCAGAACACTGGGTGCATCTCGGGTCTTCCTGGCAGAGTCCAGTGAGCCTGGCTCTGCCTTGCCCCCCTGATTCCCGTCCTGTGATTCCCCAAGCTGCTGCAGCACCCCCTCTCTCCAAGTAACACCCTGGGCCTCACCCCAGGACCCCTCTACGGCTATTGCCTAGGAGCAATTCTATTTGTTCCCAAGTGACCTCTAGAAATATTCATTAGACTGTCCCTACGCTATACATCTATATAATAAGGCTTTCTCTAGACAACCCAGATCAAACAGTAGAAAAGCAAGCAGTCACCTACCCACCCATGCACCCAGGCAGACTTGGAGACCCACCCATAAACTCGGGCTTTGGGGAAGGACAATACCTAAGAGGTAGCAAAGGTTGTGGGCTCTTTAAAACTTAGCTTGTAGGAGACAAAGGACACTTTACTTATCAACTGCATCACTTCCAGGGTAGCAGAGCATATAAGAATGCGAGGCTATAAAGTACAGAACCCCTTTGTGGGGAGAACAACTCAGCAGGACTCCTACTCGGGGTGCTCTTGATCTGGGGCTGTGCACCCTTCTGTGGAAGTATACTGTTTTCTAACAACTCATCTGAGCCCCCCACTGGCCAGGCTCCACCTGCAGAGCGAGCAGAATCCATAGCACCCGGCACACTTAGCTCAAGCTTTCTCTTTGCTTCTAGGGGTCCCAAAGCTCCGCCCTCTGTGTTCCATCCACCCCTTCTGCCCCATCAAGGCTCCTGCCCCTGCAAGGAAGTCCCCTCAGGCCTGGGAGGGATAATGCTCCTGAGCAGCTGAGCCTTGTGGCTTCCCAGCATAGTCAAGTTTCATCACCAGTAGGAGGGACACAACTCCCTGCCCTGGGCTGCAAGCCTCACCTTCGGGTGCCACCAATTCAGGCTACAGAAGGACTACAGCTTAGGGGGGTGTGGGCGGGGTGTCCGGGATCTGAAAGAGGGATCCCCGAATCGATGGGGGTAAGTAGACAGGCCTGGGTGAGCAGGCCCATGGCCCTGGCAAATGTGAGAAGACCAATTCTTTGTCTACGGGGTAGAGCTTTGAAATATATATGTGTTTTCTGGTCTACGGACGTGTGGAAGGGGGAGAACTGTGAACAGCAAGATCAGAGTTGGCTCCAGGCACTGGCAGCCACGCCTTTCTGAAACTCAGGCAGATCATACCAGTGGTGAACCCAGAGCATCCTCAACAAGAGGCAGGGCTCTGCCGGCCGATGCGGGGAGGAGCCCAGTGAGCATGTATTTAATGTGAGAGCAGTTCTGGGCCTCAAGTCTTCTTCTGGAGGGTGAGAGCTGAACTTGGCAGCCCAAGGCTTTTGTTACCCTCTAAATTCCTCTTCTGATGGGTTTGGTGGATCCATCCAGGAAGCGCAGCGGATCCCACACACAGAGCCCTCACTCCATGTTTGAAAACCAGATCCTAGCAATCGAGACAGGGAGAAAGTACTCCATGCCTGGGCTATTCTTACAGGAGAAAATGGGATTTAGGGAGGTGACACTGGACAGGCCAGGGACATAGCTGATACTTAGGCAGTCACTTCACGCAGCCACCCTGTCATTAAGCCGTTAGGTGACCTTAGGCAAATCTCTCCGTGCCTCAGTTCCTCTGACTCTGAAATGAAGTAAAAAATAACCTGTCGTTCCTAATCTGTCATCAGGATAAAAATAAGACCATAGATGTGAAAGTGTGATGCAGAAAGGCCAGAGGCACTATTCAAATCTCAGACTATTATTATCCTGACAAATCTCATGAATAACAGCAACATCAGAAGGTCTAATTTTTGCTACTTGGCAAGCAGAACGGTCTCCGGTTCAGGGCTGTTGGGGGACACAGAGTCAAGAAACCTGTGAAAGCAGGCCTGTTCCCACCCAGCTGAACGCTAGGCTGGCTCACAGGTTTGTGCCAATCCTCCCATGATGGGTGATAAGGATTGAAGGAGAGGGCTGGCTCCAGCCTCTCTACCCTCTCACCAGGCCCTGTGCACCCCTAGAGAGGCATACCCTCCCCTGGTGAAGCCCAAGCCTGACCTAGCCCGTGACTGGAGCCCTTACAGGGACCAGAGGGAGAGAGTCACAGACATGCGCAATGACCCTTCTATGCTGCTTTCCCTCACAAGAGACAGACACACACGCAGACACACGCAGACACACGCAGACACACACACACACACACACACACACACACACACACACACACACACTTCTGTTCTGTTCTACCTCTTTAGGTAACAAGTTGTTTAAAGGCTAGATCCCAGGCCCTCTCTCTCTCTCTTGTTCAGTCTCTCCCAACTGGCCTCCTATTTTGGCCTCAGGAGCCTCCACTACCCACCCATATACACAGCCTGGGAAGCCAGGGAGCAGGAGCAGCCTCCCCACCCGCTGTCTGAACATCAGGAGGCTGCCACCAGGAGCCCGTACTCTTCCTCAGCCCCCTGTCCCCCAGGTGGTGACCTGGCTCATACATCCACTCCCCGGCCTGTGCCCACTGTGTGTCCAGGGCATTGTTCTCCTGCCAGACTCTTCCCCAACAGACTCAAAGAGGTCTAGCCTGAGGGAGAGCGCCTGGGAAGCTGCAGCTTGTCTAAGTTGGAAGACCCACAAGGAGTCCAGAATTTTGGTCAGCAGGTAAGTGTGACCAGGGGGGAGAAATGAAAGCAGATGAAGGACACAGTCTGTCTCATCACCGGGCTGGTTTTACCCTGGAGTCTGTGAAGAGGGCAAAGGGCTGAGACGCACTGGAATGGCCCCGACTGGAACACTCACTGGCAATGGGCTTAGGAGACAAGAACGCTTTAGGGACTCGTGACTCACTGAGGCTTGGGCCTGGACTCATGATTGCTCAGCTCTGGACGCTTCCCTCAGATCCTCCCTCCCTGCCCACAGGCCACAGAACTGGTTTGGTCATTCCCCACCAGTTGATTCCTTCCTGAAAGCTGCCACAGATTCCACTCCAGGAGATGCAGCTGGTCCTCCAGGTCACAGACACAGGACTGTGACAGTCCCTCTGGAGGAGGCAAGACATGTGCCCTGTTCGTCACCAACAGCCATACGTCACACCCACCTCACAGATGGGCAAGTAAAGGCAAAGAGTGCACCTTGGCGTGCTCAGGCTCCTTAGAGCAATGTCCCTGTGCTGACGGCCTCCTTGCCAACAGCTTGGATCTCTCCTGGAAGCAGCTGACACGGGCCTCTGTAACCTCGGGCTGAGGAGTCTGGCAGTGTGGAGGCAGGGGGAGGCGGAGCGTGTCAAGTCTGAGCCGGCTGCTGCACCTGCAGGACAAGTGCAGGGCTGCCCCAGCTGCCTCCCGCCCTTCTGCTCCGAGATACCTCCTCCAGATGCCTGAGAGTGCTGCTGCTGCCCTGGGGTTACCCAGGGTCATGGTGGAGGCTGTGGGCTTTCTCTCAGATCAGACAACATGTCTAGAGCTGCCGGGCTCCCAACAAGGAGAGCAGAGAGGGTAGCATCCTGGCATGGAGTTTCCAGGCATGAAACGCTGCCCAGGCAGGTGCTGAAGAGGCAGGGAAGGGGGGTGGGGGGGAGTCCTTAACCACCACAGAACGTGGGCCTGTGGGGTGGGGGCGGGGGCGGGGCACTCAACCCGTTACCCAGGACAAATCTGTATTTTCCAGGACATCAGTTATGCCTCCATGTCCTCTGCCCATATTTCTTCGCTCACCCCCTTGAGGCCTCTGCTCGGCACACACACCGCCCAACAGGATCAAGGGCAGCTGGTAAGAGCTGAAGGTTTCCAGAGTGCCCGGAACAGCACTGTAGCCCATCTGGGCATCAGTTAGCTTTCCTGGAGCCCAGCTCAAGGTGGTGGGGCTGCTTTCTGCACCCAGAGAACAACCTCCTCCACCGGCTGGCTAGCCCTGCCACACACCCAGGCTGTAGAACACACACATCTTTGTTAATTTATGGGAACAATACAGCTCCACAGGGACCACCCCTCTAGGCAACCGCCCTGCCTACACCCAGCTGTTTATCTCAGATGTGTGGAGAGAAAAGCAGAACTCCCCACCCTCTCCCGGGCAAGGTCCCGCCCAGTGCACACACATCATACAGATGTGAGCCCTCTGACCCCTGTGGAAAAACAAGCGCGGGGCCCTGGCGACCACTGGGCGGCACAGCTGCACGTACAGATGTGCAAAAAGCCTGGCAGGAGAGCTCTCTATGGAACCACAGAGTCCCCAACCTCCCGGCTCTCCCACCCACGCCAGGGCCTCAAATGTCCCCTTTTCCTTGGCCTTGTGGCCAGCTCAGTTCCACATCAAAGATCTCCTTCGCCGACAGTCATCACAGGGGACAGCTGCCTCTACACTGCCCACTCCAGGGCCTTGAGTCCGATCCATGGAGAGCCCTGCCCAGCTGTGGCTGGCCTCTGGACCTCTCGGGGCCCCACAGGCTCTGGCTTTCTCTGAGAGACGTGCCTGCTCCGCCTAGTCCCCCCTCACGGCTCCAGCTCCCGGGAGAGGCGGGACAGTTCCCGCTGGTTGTCAATGACCTTCAGCTGCTGGACATAAGCCCAGGTGCTCGCTGGACTCCGGGTGCTCAGGGACTGCTCAGAGCCTGGAGGAAAGGAGAGCCATCAGGGGGGGGTACCACCGCCACTTCAGCAAACAAACCCACCCTTGCCCTCTCCAGGGAGCAGCCTCGGCTCTTGGCGCCTCCACTCCCTGCTCTGCATCGTTTAACACGAGCCCCTCCCCCATGGCTGTCCCTGCATCTCTCTCCACCAGATGCGGGACGGCAGTGGTTGCGAAGTCTGAAGAAAGAAGACACACACACCCCCCTCAAGATCTCAGCAGAGTACCCCTTCTCTAGTTCAAAAGGAACTAAAACAGGCTGGATGTGGGGGGTGCATGTTTACAATCCCGGAGCTTCAGAAGCTGAGGCAGGAGGATGGAGAGTTCCAGGCCCTGTTTAAAAACAACAGCAACAAAAATGGCCGAGCATAGTGGCGCACGCCTTTCCTCCAGAACCCAGGAGGCAGAGGCAAGGCGATCTTTATGAGTTTGAAGCCAGCCTGGGCTACACAGCAAGCTCCAGGCCTGCAAAGACTTTGGCTCAAAAAAGCCAAAAAATAAACAAAGTCTAGGGGGATAGTTCAGGGTGTGGACTGCTTGTCTTGGAAGGATGAAGACCCGAGGCCAAACCGGAGAACCAGCAAGCACCTAGGATTCCAACGCTGGTGAGGTAGAAGTAAGCAGAGCTCGGAGGCCAGTCAGCCAGCCTAGACTACTTGGTAAGTTCCAGGCCAGTGAGAGAGCTTGCCTCACAAGAAAGAGAGGGTGGGTGCCTGAGGAGCAACACCCAAGGCTGTCCTCTGACCACAACACACTACATGTGTGCATCCATCCCTACACACCTGTACATGTGCATACATACATAAATAAAATAAAAATAAAACCTGAAAAAATGTTTATTGTACTATGTATGAAGCATGTGGGTATGAGATAAGGCTATTTAAACAACAAAACCACAACAAAAACCACAGGATACGGCACAAGCTTGGAATCCCGGGCTTGGGCTATGAGGTAAAGACTGTCTCAAGTATCAATCAGTCGATCAATAAACAAAGTATAAAATAAAAGACAGAGTGAGTAACTCAATAGTGGCAGCTGTGGGGAGAGAGGCCGAGGGCAGTGGAGAACCAAGTTATCGTCTGTGTTCTCCCACGTGGACTGAGCCAAAGGCTCGATTTATTATCAGCACGAACGCATCTGTGAACACAGGATGGGTGTCGTGATCCGAACCCTATGTTACGACTATTCCTTAACCACACAGAACTCATATCAGATAAATACGTAGACTGGAGTTAGCACCCAAGCTCCACCTCCGTCACTAATTTCCTCTTGGGCTAGCAGGGGCATCTGTGCCCTACAGGTAACAACGGACTGTACATAAGTCCCTGGCTAGGCCAACTGCTGCCAGTACGCCTGTTCCATCACTTACATGTGGAGATCCTTGACGCCTGACTGTCCTCGTGGATGTGGGAAACTCGACTTCTGAGCGGTGACAGAGGCACTGGGCAGGGTGAAAGGGGCCAAGTCAGGGAGGTGGCCATGCTGAGCCTCCCTGGGATCACCGAGGGACTCCTACCCAGGGGGACCACCTCTTACCAGTGCTGTGACTCCGGCAGCGGTGGAGCATCCGGACAGCTCTGGCCATCATTCGCTGTGGGCAACACAAAGACATGAGACCTGGCCTGTGAGCCCAGAGCCTGGCCTGTGAGCCCAGAGCCTGGCCTGTGAGCCCAGAGCCTGGCCTGTGAGCCCAGAGCCTGGCCTGTGAGCCAGAGCCTGGCCTGTGAGCCCGAGCCTGGCCTGTGAGCCAGAGCCTGGCCTGTGAGCCCAGAGCCTGGCCTGTGAGCCCAGAGCCTGGCCTGTGAGCCCAGAGCCTGGCCTGTGAGCCCAGAGCCTGGCCTGTGAGCCCAGAGCCTGGCCTGTGAGCCCAGAGCCTGGTCTGTGAGCCAGAGCCTGGCCTGTGAGCCCACAGCCTGGCCTGTGAGCCCACAGCCTGGCCTGCGTATGGGAAGCTGGGTGTCAAGTCCCCTTTGAACCATGTTCCGGGGACTAGGGAATCTACAAAAGACAAGGTTACGTAAGGGCGCTTGAACCCAGCATGCCCAGATGCTCAATAGGAACTAGGCAGCAGATGGAAGATAGAGATTAGGGAAGACTGGGAGATAAGGGTTAGAAGGGACGCTTATTAAACAGTGTGACGTTTGAGACTGTTTACCCAGTAGCTCCAATAGAAGGCAGACCCTCCCTTGTGCATTGGAATAAGGCAGGAGCGATTTATCAATAAATATTCTGTTCTAATTTTTTGTTGTTGTTGTTTTTTTTCGAGACAGGGTTTCTCTGTGTAGCTTTGCGCCTTTCCTGGAACTCACTTGGTAGCCCAGGCTGGCCTCGAACTCACAGAGATCCACCTGGCTCTGCCTCCCGAGTGCTGGGATTAAAGGCGTGCGCCACCACCGCCCGGCTCTGTTCTAATTTTTTTTAAACAAGGGGTCTCTCTATAGCCCAGGTTGTTCTTAAACTCAGAATCCTCCTGCCTCAGCCTCCTGTGTACTGGGGTCACTTGCGTGCACACCTGGGTTCAGATTCTATCAGCTGACTCTCACCCCTGACCCCTCCCGGGCAACTGCCAGTCTTTGCCAACCCACACTGGAGGTGGCAGCCCGCTCTGCTGAACTCACCATCTTCTCAAAGTTGATGAGGTTCTCTACGAGCGTGTGGTTCCCCTCGTGGATGAAGGTCATGTCTGCAAGGGAATGACTTTGCTTACAGCTCCCCAAACTCCTTCCTCTCCTGCATCCCAGGAAAGGCAAGGAGCCAACCACAGAGACCACCAGGGCCGGTCACACCCACATCCCAGGCCTCCGGCGGCCTCTGAGCCATCACAGCTCCCTGAGATCCCGGCCCTCCACGCAGCCCCTACCATGTCCCCGTCCTAACTCTTCTTTCCGCTTGTCAACTCCTAATTTAGCTCAGTGGCCCCTGCATGTCAGCCCTTCACCTGTCATCCCCAGGGAGTGTTGAGGGGATGTGGAAATGAGGCCAGGGACGAGGCAGAGAGGAGAGCACGGGCCCTACCTTTGAGAGGAGAGCACGGGCCCTACCTTTGAGTAGCAGGGGCATGAAGGGGATGGCCGGAGGGGAGAGCTTGGTGAGTGCCAATCGGTATGCTCGGTGGTTCCACGAGGGGTCCTGGGAGGAGAGAGAGCTTGGTGAGTGCCAATCGGTACACTCGGTGGTTCCATGAGGGGTCCTGGGAGGAGAGAGAGCTGCCCTGAGGGAGTCCTGCTCATGATGGCCCACCGCAGACCCAGCCTCTCCCGGGTCCCAGGCCACATTGGAGAGGCTCCAGGCCAGCCTCCCGTCCTACAGGATCTCACTGAGACAGGGTCTGTGGTAGGCCAAAGAGGGACATGAACTGGTTTTCTAAGTTCCAAATAGCTCCAGGGAATCTTCACGGTAATTAGTCACAGAGGTCTCAAGGTTTCTGGGAAACCTCTCTCAGCCTCTCTGTCTCTCTGGTGGGTGTGATCCCCTGAACCGTTTGGATCCCATGAGGTGACTAGTTCTCTTAAGAACTCCGGAGGCTGAAAACACCTTGGTGCTCTTCTCTCTAGACTCTACAAAACCTTCAAAAGTTCCAGGAGCCCCAGCCGCTGACTCATTCCTCACTTTTAAAAGTCTTACAAGTTTGGCCTGCAGGCCCTGTGAGGGTCCTGGAGGAGCCAGTGACACCCTCCCACCTGACAGACAGTGGGTCTCCTGCTCACAACGTCAAGGAACGTGAGACCACCATCCTGTCTTTGCTGTCAAGCTTGGCCATCAGCCTGAACCCCTGGGTGGAGCAGCGAGAGTTTGGCATTCTCTAACCCCACCCCCCCCCCAAATCTCAGACCCAGGACATCCCTGGGCCATGGTCTCATATCCAGGACAAATGTCCCCTATGTGAATACCAAGGGGTACGGTATACCACAAGGCCCCCATCACTATGCCGCATACCCTTAGCCAGCTTCCACAACCACAGGCCAGAGGGATCCAGGCTCTAGGTGGGCGCTGAAAGCCATGAAAGGCCAAGAGCCGGTGTCCAGAGATGGCAGAAATGGGCCCAGCACTTACCAGCAGCCTCTCCAAGGCGGAGTACAGCTTCCGTACTTTATGGGGCAGACGCTGTAAAGACAAGACAGGTGAGGAGAGGCCGTGGCTGGGAAGAGAGAGCCACCCTAGACATCCCCTAGGAGGGCAGAGGCCTGGCCTTGGCACTGGATCCTCCTGGGCACCTACCTCCCAGGTGTGGGCCAGGCGGCTGATGGCAGAGTTGCTGAGGCCAAACATGACCGCAAAGAATGAGTTGAGATTCTTCTGCTCCTTGAGGCTGTGAGCACAAGACCCAGACACCCTCAGAGGAAACAGTCATATCCCCAGTGCTGCCTTGCAGGGTGGGTGGGTTAGGCGGCAAGCTCTGGGGACCCAGGGACAAAGAGAAGGAAGATTGGGCAACACAGTGGACAGGGAAGGGGGGTGAAGAAAGGGTGGCCACAGGGCTGGCAGCACACCCCACTGTTTCCACACGTCCCATTATCCCTCTGTACCCCGTCATCTCCACACATCCATTGTCCCAACGGGCACTCACTGGGCTGCCAGCTTGATGAACTTCCGGAGCAGCTGCGCCCGGGGGCCAGGGACAGGGCAGAGGCAGAGCTCCGTGGCCACCCAGTACTGCAGCTCGTTGAAGCGGCGCATGAAGCGCTCCAGGTTCGCGGTGGTGACATCCCTCAGGTGCTGGGGGCCCAGGACATAATGGATCAGCTCCACCTGGATGGGGCAGAGCCCAGGTCAGCCTGCTAGGCCTGGTGTCCTGCCCACACCCCCCTCCTCGGCCCTACCTCTCCTGCACCTGGTGGATCTTATTGAAGAGGTTCCAGTCATGGTCTGTCAGCTGGCCGGCCAGGTCCTTGGCACTCACTAGGTCCAGCATCTCAGAAGAACCCAGAGTGGGCCCCAGCTGCTCAGGGTGTGGGGTCTGCAGGGGAAGAGAGCTCAGACACGGGAAGGACCTGGGACAAAGGATCTGCCTGTGGTCAGAGGGACAGTGGACAGACGGGGCACTCGAAGAGGAGGGGCTTCTTGGGTCTTTGACCCCTGGAAAATGGGCTCTCCTGAGGGGTCACTGTTCTGACGACTCCCTCATGCTGGAAGGCCAGCTTGAGCCCCTAGGGGTCTGGAGTTAGGGTAGCCCCCTTTCCCCTCTTGGACTCCCCACAGATGCTGAGGCCGCCCCTCCCTCTCCTTCCCTGCGCAGACACAGTAGCAGCCAGAGCCAAACACCTCCCTCTCTCCTCTGTGTCCCTCCCCCTGCACCCACCCTGCCTCCCAGAGCTCCCCAGGCTCTGGCAACCCGCCCGTCCCTACCAGCTCATGCACTTCCTGTGGGTTAACAACAAAGAGCCGCTCGTTGAGGCCCAGCGATGTGGCCACGCCGCGGGCATCTGGCTGCAGGCCAACGACATCTGTGAAGGCAACAGGGGCAGTGCTGAGGGAAGGTGGTTGGGAGGGAGGCCAGGGACCAGCTGCAGGCCCCTGCTTATCCAAGAGTCCTCTTCTGCCGTGGCGGAGGAGCCGCTAAACACGCAGGTGCGCATGCGCACACCTCGACGCTGCCTGCAGCGCCAGAGACTGGCCAGTCTTGGGTGAGGCTTCAACCTCCCCGACCCTCAGTTTCTTCCTTCATCAATTGAAGACAGTGGGACCCACCCCAGCTACTTCCTGGGTCACTTTTAGAAGCATGGCTGCTTCAAGTAAAAGATGCACAGAGAAAAGCCCTCTGACAATTAGGAAACGCCCTATACACCTCTTGGTGTTACTTTCCATCAGCTGTGAACTGGACAAAACTTTGAGTCTTCAAGTCTCCTTGATCTCCAAGATCAAGGTGGATCTCTGTGAGTTCGAGGCCAGTGGCTTCCAGAGTACGGCATACCAGACCACCCGTGTGTCCAGAGAAGTCGGTCATCTATTTAATTAATCATGTTCTCACCTGTTGTGCATTTCTAGTTTGTGTGTAGCTTTATGATCACATGTCGATGATGTGATTTTTATATGGAATTTATAAGCAAATGTACACTTGGGGAGATCTGTAATAGAGCACTGGTCACTGGCATAGGTGTCCATCTGTGGTCTGAAAATGACGGCCACATAGGGTCTCAATAAACGAGGACTCTGGCCAGCGGTAACTCACCAGGTGACCACCAGAGGGCAGTGCTTCCCAGAGCTGAGCACACAGGTGTGCTCCAGTTTCTGCTCGCTCCTGAAGGGAGGGGGCTTTCTGCCTCACCACCCCTGCCACAGTTCCCTGAGGACCCCAGTTCCTGAGTGCTGGGCTCCGGCCATCAGGCCCAGGCTACACTATTCAAGGATAACGGTGGCTTTTTAACATACCAAATTCTCCGAAAGCAGGTCCTGATAACTTAGATGGTAGTCTAGGCAGAGATGCGCTAGACTCTGGCTTACATGCCTTATGGGTGGGTGTCTGTAGGTTAACAGCTACAGCAATCTCTCGTAATAGTACAGGGATAGTGCTCACTGGACAGACAAGGAAATGGAGACTCATAGAGGCCCAGGGTCCCTCATCTGGGTAAAGGTTAAATTGGAATCGTCACATAGCTCTGGGAATCCAATCTATGTGGTTACCGTCCAGCTGATCTGTCATAGTTTCTACAGTAATCCTAGCACCTAACACATTGCTGCTACACAGATGACCCTCAAAAATGTTTGCTGTGGGAGCCGGGCGGTGGTGGCACACGCCTTTAACCCCAGCACTCGGGAGGCAGAGCCAGGTGGATCTTTGTGAGTTCGAGGCCAGCCTGGTCTATAGAGATTCAGGACAGGCAACAAAACTACACAGAGAAACCCTGTCTTGGGGGAAAAAAAAGTTTGCTGTGGGGGCTGAAGAGGAGGCTCAGTGGTTAAACACACTGGTTGCTCTTCCAGAGGACCTGGGTTCGATTCCCAGCACCCACTTGGTGACTCACAACTGTCCATAACTCCAGTGTCAGGAGATCCAAACCCTCTTCTGACTTTCATGGGACTCAAACACATGGTGGTGCACAGACCATACATTTAGGCAAAACACCCATACATACAGAATAAAAATAAAATTATAAAAAAGAAACCAATTTTAAAAATGTTTGCTATGTTGGTTAGTTCGTCAACTTGACACACGCTAGGTTCCTCTTGGAAGAGGGAACCTCGTTTGAGAATATGCCTCTGTCTGACTGGCCTGGAGCAAGTCTGTCAGGGCATTTTCTTGATTAATGACTGATCTGGGAGGACCCAGCCCACTGTGAGCAGTGCGACCCTGGGCAGGTGGCCCTGGGTTCTATAAGAAAGCAGGCTAAGCAAGGCATGGAGAGCAGGCCAGTGAGCAGCGCCCCTCCGTGGCCTCTTCTTTGGTTCCTGCCTTAATTTTCTTCCCCGACTTCCCTTCACAATGGGCTAAGCTGTAAGATGAAATGTACGTTTGCCTCCCTGGATTTCTTTTGATCATGCTCTTTACCACAAAAAAGCAGAAAGCAAACTAGGAAATCTGCTGAATGACTTAATGAATGAGGGTTCCCTAAAACCAAAGGCTAGACACATGCTGACTAACACCATTAGCTCGGGGAACACGCCGAATTCTCTTGAGCTCTGGTTTCCACGGTTGAGAAACAGAGTAAAATTCCCTCTTGAGAGCTCACGACTAGGAATACATGAGTACACGAGAGCAACACACATCAGACACCAGCTAAACTCTTTCCTCCTTTAGTTCTCTCAAAGCTCCAAGCGGCACAGCACCTCATCGTCTGCGCTTTCCAGGTGATGAGCTCAGAGAGCTCACGCACCCTGCCCGGGGACTCACAGCCAGTGAGAGAACCGGCTGGGCCTTGAGCATTGCTCCTGGAGCAGCCGGAGGAGATGTGGTCATCCTACCACCCGTGCAGGGCATGAACATAACGGTCTGAATTCAAGGGTGCGGGTGTGGAGCTGAGGGCGCCCTCCCAGGGCGGAGAGCCGATCCAGAGACGCAACTCACCGCCTGCGGAATTGACCTTCACCAGCACCTGCCCCTTGGTCCAGGGGTCCTCATGGGCCAGAGCGGCCATCACTTCTCTCACGGAGGCTGTCACAGGCAGCTGCAGGGCCAGCACCGAGTGGTCGGGTCTGCAGATGTCGTAGGGGACTGGAGAGGAGGAAGGGCTGAGCTGGAAGCCGGTGCCCCGGTCTCCCCACCCCATAAGGAGCAGGACCATAGACCAGCAGTAGGATTCCCACAGGCCAGAAAAGGAGAAGTCTCCTAGGCCGGTAGAAAGGCCCTGTGGGGAGCCCTGGGCCTAGGGAAGGAGCACAGGGGGCCCACCCACCCGCTTGGTAGCTATAACAAAGGCCCTGAGGAAGACCTCATCCTCCCCTGGCCCGGGGGCAGCAACAGCCGGGCAAAGGAGACGGACCGTCCACAATGCTGCCGGCGGCAGTCAATGCTTGCTCAGTCACCCACCTTTGTCCCCGACTCGGATGGCACCGGTGCTGCTTGTGGGGGGTTCCTCCTGGCCGGGAAGCCAAACAGGTGCGTTCCGGGCCTGGGAGGGAAAAAGGACCAGGCTCCAGAATCCAGAGACAACAAACAGGGAAGGGACAGGGAGGGCCTTTGTCACCGCCAGCAGGGACCCCAGAGCATCCTACGGCCAAGGGGCTTTGCTGGAATCTGAGTCCAGGGAGGGCAGGGAGCCAGGAGACACAGAGGTCAACTGCAGGCCAGTCATCCACTGGGGGTAAAGCGGGGGGGGGGGGTTCAGCCACCTCCATAAACAGGGCCAGAGCTGTTCTGGGATAAAAATGCCTGGGCCCAGTTTCTCCTTTCCTTCCCTCAGCATTTGCTACAAAGTGGGCATTGTTCTGGGCACCAAAATAGTCACAGCAGTTCTTGCAGGAAAGTATTTTTAATCCTCAATTTTATGGATGTGATAAACGAGGCTCAGAGAAGTTAAGTAATGTGCCAAAGGCCACACAGCAACCGCTACAGGGCTAGAAATGTGCTGTGCTCGCTCTGTGCCCTTGTCCCTCAAGAACTGCCCAACAGAGCGGGCAGGGATAGCCTCCGTGATGGGCAGTCCTAACATGAGCTCATTCAGCCTCAACACTCTCTCCAAATCTGATACTTTCTCGATGCCTCTAAATGGAGCTGGTCCCCTGCTCCCTGCCCTTTCCTAGACAGACAGCTTCCTCAGAGTCCCCACGAGTGCCACCTGATCACGGACAATGCTCAAAATGCTACCACCTGTGCTGGGTTCACCAGGACCCTGGCCTTAAAGTTACATCCGCATCCCTGACTCATGCCCCAGACTTCTTGCACCCAGGGGTCCCCTCATCCTGCCTTCACTGCTTTTTTCTTTCTGCTACTCCGGGCTCAGGCTCCTCCTCACTCCCCAGAGCTTGTCAGTCCCTTCTGGGTTCTTCATGCAAATGGGTCCCCAGTGCCCTCTCTCCCACCCAGGGTGATCTCTTTACTGCTACAATAGTTCACTACCTCTAAACTCACCCCACCCCTCAGGGGCAGCCCCTCACTTCCTCTAACCCACCTGAGCAGAGCCACACTGAGCCAAGGACAGAAGTCATCACTGTCCCTTCCAGCCTCTCAACGGTTCATAGCTGGGACCCTGGGAGGAGACACTCTGGCCCCTGCCAGCCCCTCTCGCCTCCTCTCCTCCTCCAGTGCTGCCCTGGGGCCCCTCTTTGTCCTCAGCTCAGCTCCTGGGACACTTCTCTAAGCCCTCATGGTAAGTCAGTAAGTAGGCTCTTCTCCTCAGGCCTTCTCAGGCTCCGCCCACTTCACACATTGGGACTTCACACACTGGGAGACTGTTTCACAGCTCTGGCCCACTGGTGCCTGTGAACCCACAGGCCACATCACCCAGCACCTAGTGTAGGGTTTGACATGCTGGGTGACTAACATTGATTCCTGAGTGTCAGCCACAGTCGGTGTGTAAAACAAGTAGGGGCCCCCTCCTCCCCAACCTGACATCCTGAAGGGATGTGACAGGCAGGAACGTACAACACACGCAAGTTCTGGGGTGTGGGGAGGAGCCTGGTCTCAGAAGAGCAGAAAGGAAGAAGAGTAACTGGCAGGATGAGGGCACCCCGGGTATAAGAAGTTTAAGGCAACAGTCAAGGTCCCTTAGCAAACAAAGGAAAGAGGCCACCAGGTAAGAGGACACCTGGGGATGCTCCAGATGGGAAGGGAGGACCTCACAGGAACACACACTCTGTTCAGAGCAAGAAGGATCTAGAAAGGTAAAGGGGTAACCAAAGAAAGGCCCATGCAGAAGGCTAAACGCAAATTGGGTCCTGAGATGAGGCCAGCTTTGACTGTAGCAGGAAGGAACCAGTGAGAGCCTCCGGTTGGCGGGGCTGGCTGAAACCAAGGTACCGCCTCTGAGTTCTCCTCCAACGCATCATCCCCATGACCACCTCATCCTACCTTCTTCCTAGCCCGTTCTCTCCCTACTCTTCAACCAAATCTTAGCTCCAGTCACTACGCATCCCTCCCCAGCCCCAGCTGGGAGTGGGCTGGCCACCTGGACCCCTGGGACAGGCCTCATCATACCAGCCAAGTTCCTACAATACCACCCACCAGAAACCCTGGGGTCTCGGGTGAACCCAGCCACCTGTCTCATCTCCCAGCTACAACTGCAGGCATGGATCACCTCCCAAAGGAATAAAAGTCCCTGGGAGGGGGGTGTGTGAAGGTGTCCCCTTAAGCTCGTAGCTCTCGAACAGGACCTGCCCTGGTGCACCCGTCACGGGTCAAGGACCCTCTGGGTGTGGAGGCAGGAGGGGGGCAGGAGGGGGGGGCAGGAGGGGCAGAGGGAAGAAGCTGAGCCAGGCAGAGGGAGAAACAAGAGTCAGGGCAAGCACCTTGGTCTGAGGAGATGCATTCCCACAGCCGTTCTCCAACCTGCCGAGAGGAGTGAGAGAGGGGGTGAGAGGGTCACTGAGAACCGCTGCAGGCAGGACACCTCTCAGGGTCAGGAGCCACAGCGGTCTGGGTCCCATCTTGCCCTCCCCAGTAGCTCCAAGGGATGTGGTGAGGCGTGTACACAGAGCAGGGGGCAAGATGCGCCTAAGACCTGGATTGGCTTCTGTGATTTCCGGAGACCAGGAGGGAGCGGGGAAGCAGGAGGGAGACACGGGTTCCGGGGCTCTGAATGAGCTCTTGCCCTTGCACCCCAGGTACCCCCACAGATGTCTGGGGGAAGCAAGGTAAATTCAAAGGAGTTGATGGGCAGGGCGGGTGGAAATCGGTACCGTAGTCCATAGCAACTGGTCACGGAAGATGTGAGAATGCAGAGGCAGTCAGCGTATAGCATGAGCAAATGAATGGCTGCACCGTGTGTGGAGACAGAATGGGGGCTGACAAGAATGCCTGGCATAAGGCAAGCAGCCTAGACGAAAGCCCTGGATGGACCAGTGCCAGCCGCTCAGCCTGTGCTGCCCAAAGGGGACAGACAGCAGTCAGAGGGTCACCTGTGGTGCCGCCGCCTCTCTGGCCACTGTTCTCTCAGCAAGTTGCTAAGTCGGGCATCCCTGCTCACCAGGTCTGAGAGTTTCTGTGAAAGGCTGAGAGTTAGCCCTTGGGATGGCTGGCATCTTCACGGGCACCCCAGCCAGCCCAGCTGCACTCCCAGGTACCTGGAGGAAGCTGGTGGCCACGGGGTCTGAGTGGAGCATGGGGCCGTACAGGGCCACCCACCGGCTGACTAGCCGCAGAATCTGCTGCCTCTTGTTACAGACGTAGGTGCTCCGTTCCTGCTCGCTGCCTCCAGCAGGCTCTGCTGGCTCCACATGGAAGGTGGGCGCCGGTCAAGGGAATTACACCAAGCCACCGAGGCCGCCCGCCACACCTGAGCCGAGGAGGGGCAGGGCCCGACTGGACCAGGCATGTGCAGGGCACCAGGAAAGGGTCACAGCAGTCACTTTGGTAGGGACTCCTTCCCTCACCTCCACACACCAGCCCATCCCCTGCCCACATCACCCTGGGGCTCGAAGGATATTGGTGCAGGAGGGCAGTGAAGAGCTGGGTGCTGGGCATGAAGACACTGTGGGTCAGCAGGAAGTCACTGAGGAATGTCTCTGTTGGGCAGGGTTAGGGATGGGCAGGGACTTCAGAAGCCAAGTCATAGCCCAGCTATATGAGCAGCTGGAGCACATGTCCCCAAGTCCCGCACAAGCCAGCAAAGGAATGCCCAGCCCTTATGACAGTGTCCTCCACCTAGGCCAAGAGCACTTCCTGCCAACTGCCCATATGGACCAATCCAGCCCCTGATGAGGTCAGGACGCAATGACCTCCTGATGACTCAGAGAACAGGTAGTGTCTTCTGACCTGTTGGGTCATGAGCACTGGAATCTGGTCGCATGGCTTCCAACAGGAGTTCTAGGATCTTCTCTGGGGTGCCAGACATCACTGTATACCTGGAGGAAAACCAGTCCATCTATAGCACGTGCCCTTCCATCATCGCTCCTTTCCACACAGACATCAATAGTTGATCCCATATGCCTCCTGATATGCCCGCCCTAGTCCATCTTGGAGAGCGGGCACCGATACATCCTCCCACCCCCAGAGGGCCAGAGGACAGGAACACGGCGTGGGAAAGGAGCAAAGGCTGGAAGTGGGAGAGGTATGTAAGTGTGGAGCTGTGTAGGGAGAGATACGGAGGGCTTGTTACCGGTTCCTGCCTGGGGTTGGGGGGCGGGAAGGGCCAGTGCCCTGAGAGCTCCTCTCCAGAACCAACACCACTTTGCCATGCTCTTCCAGCCTCATGGTTTTTGCTTCCACATCCTGGAGAAGGGGCCACACGGGCGCTCGATGCCCTAAGCTCCTCTAAACTTTCTGTACCACCTCCCTTCCAAACCCTGAGCCCTACAGGCTCCTAAGGACCCTCGGTGCTTCTGTAGACCCACCTTTACCAGACTTCCCGGCCTCAGCCCCTCCACAGACCCAAACCCCACCCTCTGCAACCCACCAGTCCCTGGACACTCACACCAAACTGAGGGTGTCCACTCCCAGCCAGACCCTAAGTCTGCTTACACCAGTCTCAGACACCAATGACTCTGCCCCCCACCACACCACATCCTCATCACCCCCACCCTTCCTACCCTGCCACTCTATGGCACCTTGATGATGCGGTTGAAGTCCTGCTTGTCCACACGCAGAAAGTGACAGTTGTTTTCTCTGAGGATGATGGTGGCTGCCCGAGGTGCATCGTTCACCAGAGCCAGCTGTCCAAAGTCATCTCCCTCGTGCAATGTGGTCACCAGCCCCTGAAGCCAGGACTCAGTCACAACCTACCCTTACCACCAGCCCTTGCTGGGACAGACTCAGACACATGTGTGGGATCAGCGGCCTTGGGACTATCCAAAGGAATGTCCATGGGGACATGAATCGGAGAGCATCGACACTCCAGGGGACCGTGGCGGGCTGGAGGGAGAACTCACCTTGCCGTGGGTCACCACATTGACAGATCCCTTCCAGATAATGTACCACGAGGTGCCTTTGTCCCCCTGGCTAAACACTGACAGAAGCATGGATCAGATACGTTGTCCTCTCTTGTCACCCACCACTGCCCCGTGGCTCCTGACCCTGTGGCTGACCCGACTTACACACAGTCCCTGCCTTGCTGTGTGGTTCGAAGAGCAGAACAGCAGCTAATTCCCGCTTCACCTAGGGGTGGAAAAAGGAATGTCAATAGCGGTCAACCTGGGGGGGAGAGAAAGACAAGCCCAGAGGGTAAATCCAGGGACAAAGCACTGGAGGATACAGCCATGGCCAGGCTGGCTGGCCTCGGGATGTGGCAGAGACAAAGTAAGGGAAAGAAATGGCCAAGAGAAGTGGGAAAATATTTAGTCTGAGGGCTAACGGTGAGAATTAGGTAGAAAGCCTGGAGCGATAGCTCAGTGGTTAAGAGCACTGGCTGCTCTTCCAGAGGACCCGTGTTCGATTCCCAGTATCCACATCCGCGCACAACCATCTGTAACCAGTCAGTTCCAGGGGAGCCAATGCCCTTTTCTAGACTCCACAGGCACCAGGCATGCATGTTGTATACAGACGTAACATGTGGGCAAAATGTCCATACATATAAAACAATAAAATAAATTTTTAAACCATAATTTAAAAAAAAAAAAAGAAAGAAAAAGAAAAGGAAGCCAGGCTGTGTGGCTCCCCTGGAACAGCCTGTTATCCCAGCACTCTGTGAGTTTGAAGCCAGCCTGGTCTACAAGTTCCAGGACAGCCAGAGCTGTTACACAGAGAAACCCTGTCTCAAATGCACCCCCCCACCCGCCCTCCCAAAAAAGGAATTTAAAAAAGAAATTAGATGGAAATCTTCACACCACAGACAAAAGGGGGGGGGACCGCTCTCCCCACCCCCAGCCCCCATTTAGCAGTAGCAGCTCCAGGGCTCCTGGAGGAAGCGGCCTAGCTGAAGGGCAAGCCTGCTGTGTGTACTGACGGAGTTGGAGAGGTGGGCCACCGCCTTGATGTGCAGCAGCTCCTCGAAGATGAGGTCCAGTTCTTCATCTGTTCGCTGACCTGGGCTGCAGGAGCAGAGGGAGCCCTGAGAACTGGGGCCAGAGCCAGAGAGGAGCCACACCGCCTGCCCGCCTGCCTGCTGGGCCTGGGGCCTGGGGCCTGGAGCCAGATGGCGACTCCACAACTATCAGTCAATCCACTGTTAATAACAGGCATTGTGGGTGAGCCCCGGGTACCAGGCACCCTGCTGAGCACCTTTCACGCATTATTTCATTCCATGCTCACAACTATGACATGGGCATATTATCTTCACTTGACAGAAGAGGAAGCTGGCTGAAGAGGCCCAAGGTCACCCAGTGAGTAGCTGGTGCGGCTAGAAGGTGAACCCTGACCTGCCTCCATCCAAAATCCACACCCTCTGCCAGTGGGGAGGGTCTTCAGACCCTCTGGCTCAACACCCTCAGGAATAGAAGGAGAAATGGTCTGGGATGTGGGGGCTAAGATCACATGACAAGTCCAAGGCCGACTGAGAGCTGAGCAGGGTTTCTACCCCTGCCTAGGTCCTTTCCTCCAAATGAATCTGAGAGCCTCTGAGGTCTAACTGAAGGCTGTGTGAGCGTGGGGGCAGAGGGCAGGGCTCTCCACTCACGGCTTCCGGAGTGCCACAGTGAGTAAGGCATCGGGCCCTCGCTGCGAGAGCAGGGCTGTTGCCTCAACAAGCTCCTCTTCCACATCATGAGTTCCTGCAGGCTCTGGCTCTGGTCCAGGGAACCTGTAGAATTGGGCATCTCGGTCCTGGAAGGTCCAGTCATGTTTTACTGGGGAGCCAAGGCCCAGGCATGGCAGAGAAGAGAAAATTAGGCCAGGTATCAGACTTCCGACTAACACCGTCACAATGCCTTAAGCCCCTCCACAGCTCCCAACGGAGTCCAGTCCTCAGGTCAGCCCTCCCCCTACCCCCACCCAGCCCTAGTGCCCAATCTGAGCTCAGCTCACCATGGCAAAGGGCACCCTCATCCAGCAACACCTGGCAGATGCCCACAGCTTGGCTCCGTGAATGGACGCCAAGCCCCAGAGCCAAGATCCCATCCACCAGCTCCCGGCCAGAGCAGCACTGTCTGTGGGAAATAGAAGGAGGCCAGAGGATCGAAGTGGGGGTGAGAGGGATCTCCATCCAAAGTCACCATCCGGGCCCAATCCCAGTTCTTCCCCCACAAAGCAGGGCTGGGCCCCAGTGCCTGGAGGAGAGCAGGGAAGGAAAGCCGACCCCCACTGCCACTCACCGATATAGTCGGAGATGGTATTTTCTGTCTCGGATGAGGGTAGGGTAGGTGGCCAGGAGATGGCGGTGCAGGAGTTTCCCTGCCTTGAGCACACGCTCTGTGGTGGCCTGGGATGAAGCGAGGGAGGTCAGGGCAAACTGAGGCCTGCAGCCTGTTGCCCACTCCCAGCCCCGCTTTCCGGTGCTCATACCTGCTCCAGGCTCACACTGAAGTCCAGGGACTCCTCACTGTTGGTAAGTGGTGTCTGAGGGTGGTAGGGAGAGTTTGCCGGTCAGTGGAAGGCCTTCAGCGAAGTGTGGGACCCTTCCCTGGCCTACTCACTACTGCCCCTGCCCAAGTCTTGGCCCCAATGCAGCCTTGCAGTCTTTATGCCATAAGTAAACACGTGTTGCTCGCCCTGTGTGCAAGACACCACCTGTTCCCCATGCCGATGCCCCTCTCAGAAGATAATTTTTTCCCACACCGGTGTGCTGCAGGTGAGGCCCCCCAAGATCCACGCTGCTCACCCGGCGGGGTCCCCACATGCTCAGGCTACCAAGCACACAGGCCCTGTGTGGGGTTGGTTGGAGTGGAGCTAGAGGAAGTGGGAAGACAGGATACAAGATTCATGAGAGACCAGGGCACGGACATCTTGGGAGGCCCGGGAACACCAGCTCCCAGCTGGGACTGCAGGCTTGACTCTAAGCTCAGGTCTGTGCCCAGCCACAGGGCCCTCTGTAGGGCTGGGATTCAGTGAATGAAAACACAAACCCTGGAGCCAGGCTCTGTACTAACGGAGTGACCCTGAACAAAATCTCTATGTATGGAATCTCTGAGGTGCGAACCCAAGCAACTCCTGAGCTTTTGGAAGGCCCCCAGGAGCCGACACAGATCGCATGTTAAACCATTGCCAGGCGTACGGCTGTGCACATGTCAGCTTTGGTTATTCAATGAGGCACAGGTGAGGCTGCGCCTGGGAGGCTTGTTTCTACGAGATACTGCAAGCCACAGCCCCGTAAGGGAGGGTAAGGCCTTGGCAGCCCATAAGACTGGTTTACCATAGAAACATCGGTTAACAAGGCTCTTGGGAGCAATGTCACTACCAGGGACTCCAGGACACCTGTGCCCTGGCATATCAGCCATGAAGGCCCCTTCACAACCCTCTTTTCCAACCATCTGAATACGGAGAGTTTATGAACAGCTCTGGGTAGGCTGCCCTACTCTCTACAAGCCCTCCCAAAGCACCCCTGACAGCTCACAGAGCACATCCACCTCCCTGATAGCACCCCATCCTAGGTGCGGTAGGCAGAGCAGAGACGGTCTGCTTCCTTGTGACTTACAGGGAAACAAGTCTTGAGGTGAATTCAAGTACCCCACGTAAGGCAGCCATGCACGTGCAGGACTGCCAGCCAGCCTTGGCTAAACCGGAGCTCCCACCCAAATGATCTCCTTACCAGTCCCATTCCACCCACCACACCTGCCTGCACTCAAGGACCTGGAAAAGCATTGGCTGGGAGCTGGCATCCAAGTCCTCTCCCCGAGCCCAGCAGGTCTTAGGCACAAGCATTTTGTCACTATACCCCGGCAGAGGTCTAGAGGTCTGGCATGTGTGCCTAGTCCAGTATTTGGCGGAAGTCACTAGGTGTCCCAAGGGTATCCCTGCCCGGGTCATCGGGCCCAAGCCAGTGCCAGACACACAGCCCTAGAGACTTAAGGACAGGAAATGAGGAGGAGGAGGAGCCAGGAAGGGAAGAAGGGCAGGAATGCTATCCAGCCAGGCCCTGTGTTGGAACAAACAGTGCCCGAGTGCTAATGACTTCTTGTTATTCATGTCAAAATGCCCGAGTCACCCTAGTTCCTGCCCCAGCTCCCATTGGTGCCCACAGTTCAGGCTCTAGTGTGAACTCTGTTATTACCGTTGTTAGATTTGTGTGTGTGTGTGTGTGTGTGTGTGTGTGTGTGTGTGCACATGCGCGTGCTCACGTGTGTGCTCATAGAAGTCAGAAGAGGGTGTCGGATTCCCTGGAACTGGTGTTACAGGGAGTTGTGAGCTGCCTGACGTGTTACCAGGGACCAAACGCAGGGCCTCTGCAAGATCAGCAAATGCTTATCCACAGAACCATCTCCGCAGCCTCTGGTTTTTGATGTTTTGTTTTGGAGGCAAGGTTGCTTGCAGCCCAGGCTGAAGTCACTAAGCAGCTGAGGATGACCTTGAACATCTGATCATCTTGCCTCACTTCCTCGGTGCTAGGATATCGGGATTCGCCACCACACAGGGCTCCCAGCCCGCTAAGCAAGCGCTCTTCTCTAGGGTGAGCTGCATCCCTAGCCCACCCTTCCTGGAATTATCCTGACCTCAGAGGCCACATGACCAAGCTGGTCACTTCCTGCCCTACCCCAAGGGATGGGCATGGGAGTCAGAGCGCAGTAGCTTGAGAACACAACCACAAGGCATTTGATCTCGCTGAAGAGAGCTGAAGCCCTGAGCGTCAAACTCACTGCCTAGGGTCACACAGTTGCCTAGAAAGGGAAGATTCTAGATGTTGTCGCCGTGTGAAGGAGGTGTTTGTATTCTAGTTCACAGCCAGAGAAAGGTTACATAAGCCACCCTAACAGGTGGCAAACAGCATTCACACCAGAGCCTGTCTGACTCCACAGCCCACGCTTTCGGCAGCAGCCCTCCCCTCTCAAGAGTTGCACCCCTGTCCTCCCCCAGGGCAGGTCACAGCCACAGAAAGAGCAGAGGCATTCAGCCCTCGGGACGCGCTTGTTACCACAGCCTTCCCGTGCCCCTACAATGCTCCTGCGGATGGGGACCTTGGGAATGGGCAGGGAGGGGACCGTTAATGAGCAGCGGCAGTGGGCACCTGTGTGGCCTCCGGAGCCAGATGCCTGGGTTCAAATGCTGCTTTCGGAACGACAGCCAGGGGGTGCGTGACCTTATGCCGACTTAAGCTCTCTATGGACCAGCTTCTTGTCTGAGAAGGGGAAACCTACCCCCAGAGAGTTATTATCATATTATTGAAAGAGGCTAATAATCTCAAGGCCATGGAATGGCGCCTGCCTCACGGTAACTGCTTGGCAAACGTTAATGCAGTAGTCCAGCTTTCTCACTTCTTATGTGTACCCACTGCCTTGACAGACGGGCTATGGCTGGCCCTGGTCTTGATCTCATGACCCTTGAGTATCATTTTGAGGTTCACGGTTGGAAAGTAAATGGCTGGTGTGGGTCAAGTGGTGACCCTCGGCCCTCACCTACCAATGCTTCTCAGCTGAGGGCAGGGAGGATTCGAGGTGGGAAAGGGGCTGCTGACAGTAGTCTGATGCCTGCCCCACCTTCCTTCCCTGTCACTAAGAATCAGAGCTTGGCTGGAGGGACAGTCAGTCAGGGAGCCAGACAGCGTGGAGACCCACCAGACCAGTTCCTTTGGCCCCGGCTAAGGTCCTAGGCCAGGTTGTGCAAGGAGCAGGGACACAGACGGGGAAGTCAAAGCTATTCTGCAGGGAGATCTTGGGTACGAAGCCCAGCTCGGCCACTCGGCAGCTGTGCAGCCCTTCTCCTGCTGCCTGACCTCTCTGTGCTTCCTTTTCCCATCTGTAAGATGAAACCATTGGCATTGATCCCACCAGGCTGCTGAGTATATTTAATGGGACCAAGATGTAGCTGGTACAGGGCACGGGACACAAGGAGTGTGACTCTTAGCCACCGTCATTATTCGGATGGATTTGTTTTGGGGATAAAGCTACTCCCCCGCCCCAAACTGCCATATGAATAGAATCATTCCAAGCTTGCCCGGGGCTGTGGGGCTCACCCAAGGTCACGCTCTTTCTCCTGCTCTCATATATAATACAAGACTTCACCTCTCCCTCACGTTTTTCCAGAGTGTTTTTCACCCCATGCTGTATCAACATGGGGCCGTAGTTGGTAAGTCCTTTCTGCAACTACTTGAGAGCCCCCCCCACCTCCACCCCCTCCCCCTCCCCACTCCCATTCCCCCCCCTCCCCCCGCGCTGCTATATGTACCTGGCTTTCATCCCCTCTTGTCCTGGTCTCTGATGAACTCGACTTCAGAAGGCTAACCCACTTTCTCCTGGGCTTTCTAAAGAGGTGGGTGTAGCCTGAACAGCCCAGCCCTGTCTTCCTGGGCTCTGGGCTCACCTTCTTCACCCTGGACATGCACACACCCTGATAGGGCTTGTTCCCTTACGGGAACACTTCATGAGCCAAAGGAGCCTTAAGAGAGTCAAGGGGTGCAGCCTGGAAGGAGGCCAGAGAGCTCCTAAACACAGGCACGATAGACTGGTCCCACCTCACTCCACCCCCCAGGAATGAGCATGATAGAGAGCTGGGGGACAGTGGTCTCTAGCCCTAAAAACCTAAACACTTTAGTTATCAGCCCTCCCCCACTCGCCCCCACACATGGCAGAGGTGGGCCTTGTCTCTGGACCTTTGACCCCGTTTACACTCCAGCAGCCCCCCACTTTTATGTTTCCAGCTTCCCATGCAAGCTCCTCCTTCCTTTCTGAAGTCTTAGGGGAGTTAGGAGACTGGCCGGCGACTTCCTCCACCCTCTCCCTGACTTTGGATCCCAAGAGATTCCCCAGCGACCTCATTGTCCTGGTAACTGACCTTCTCCCATCTCCTACCTAGCTTCTCCAAGCTGGGAAGGGGACAGGAAATGCACAAGTAATTATAGCCTGAAGGGGAAGGCCGGAGGGAGGGTTGCAGGCGGCTGGAAACCAGCAGGAACTACCACGGTGGCCCAGAGCCTGCGTGGGGATGTGGGGTAGAGCCAGCCCCCCCCCACCCTCTTAGAAAAACCCAGGGAGAGAAGGGCAAGTAGAGAGTCACCTCCAGTGCAGAGGGGCTCCTCCTCTAGACCCACCTGGGGCTCTCTCAACCCAGCCCCTGCCCCTTTATTAAAAATGGAAACAGTGTTTGGACGAGGTAGGAAAAGGAGGTGATGGTTTTGCTACTCAAAGGGACTTGCTGGTGAGAGAGGACCCTTCCAAGTTTGTAAGTCACTCCTGCCCTCTCTCAAGCCTTCACTAAGTTCAGTACCCTCTGCCCCCTACACACACACACACACACACACACACCACCCACACACGGGTATACACAGCATGCAGATAGGACTGTCAAGCCTGGTGGCTCGAAGAGAGAAGAGATTATCTCTCAAGACTGGCTCCTACCACCCCACCCCATCCCGCCCCCACTAGTCCCTCTCCTTCCCATCCCCTTCCTTAGGCAGTCATTAGCCACTCCGAAACCTCTTCAGTCCCCGTGGTGGCCAGGTGCCAAGCTTTATCCACACAAATGCCTCACCCCAGGAGAGAGAGGGGGGAAAAAAAAAACAGATTCAGTCCAGTTCAATTGTTCACTAAAGGAGACCGTTGCCACGGTGATGTGTCAAGAACAGTAACCAAGCTAATTTTACCCCCACTTGACCTGGCCGCACATCTCCCACTGCCACACAGACAGAACTCACAGCACGTAAGTCAATGCCTGGCACACGGAGGCGATGGATAAACGATAAAGCCCTACTGGGGGGCAGCCCAGCACCTCACACACCGGGCACCCTACCCACAGACACACAGGCTCCAGTTACGTGATCAGCCACACATACGGTCACCAAGCTACCCTGCCTTCTATCTACCCAAACGTTTTCCTCTGCACGCCTGCAGCAAGCTGGCTGGCCCCCCAGCACTGCAGCCCAGCCTCCTCTTCCAGCCCTGGTTCAGCCTGGCCGATGGAGGGTACTCACCCAGCGAAGTCCCTGGATGCAGCTGGGCCGCCTGTGCTCGAACACCAGCTGGTAGGAGCAGCACCGGGGACGGTGCATTCTCTTCAGCACCATATCGAGCAGCGTGCCCTCCGGGACCACGTCAGGGAGACTTCCCACCTGCGGTGTCCCCACCGCCGGGCTCTCCACCACAGCCGGGCCCACCTGCCAGTGGTTCTCACCTGGCCAGCTGACCTGTGAGGTGAGGAGAAAAGTCGACAGCCGTCGGCTGGAGGAGCCGAACCTCCACACTGCCAAGCCCAGGCTTAGCGTCCTCTGGACTTGGACTGGTCAGGCGGAGGTGCGGCAAGCCTGCCAGGAGCCGGGGGGAGGGACAGGAAGACCTGCCCCGGGTCCTGCTGGCTTGGCGCACCTAGGGGTCTCCAGCTGGCTCACAAAGATGGGGCCCTTCTCAGTCTCGCTGGAATTCTGCCCCGCCTCACTGCCCGTGTCCTGCAGGCATGTCCACCTCTCCCGGCTTGAGGCTGTACGCACACCAGCTAGCTCCCCAGAAGCAGCTTTGCCTCAAACTCTCCTCCCCGCCACCCTCTCCCACCCAAACTCCCCCACGTGTCGGCTTCCTCTCCCGCCCTTTCCAGCAGCTTTCCTTGGCCCTAACCCCGGCCCCACCTTACCCACCTTCATGTTTCTTCTCCAGCTCACACAGCGGTGCACGCTCTTAGCAAGAGGTTGGAGGATCCCTGGCGCGCTCCAGCGCAGCTCTGCCCGGGAATCCTGGAGGGGTGTCGGTGCCAGCGACACCCAGGCCGCAGCGAAGGGCCAGTTCCCAGCAGGACAGGTCGTCCGGAGCAGCAAGATGCCGGGCTAGGCAGAGGGGCTCGTCCTGGGTGAGTAGAGGGCTGGGGGTGGGGTGGGGGGCGTGGGGGAACCCCCACCCCTCCCCAAAGACTAAGAACGTCGAGCCTCCGCCTCCGTCCCAGATGTAAGAGCCAGCTGGCACAGGGCGTTCAAGCGAAGCTGCAGCTGGCACTGATCCGGGCGGGAGCTGTCACACCCCCGGCGCTGCCCGCCCCTTCCCCTCCCCGGGACCAGCCGAGGGGGCGGGGAACAGGCACAGGCTTTACGGTAGGGGTGGACATCGGGGAAGGGGCCGGACCCACAGCTGATGGAGTCCCTAGCCGGGACTACGTCAGTGGGTTCAGGGCTCCGGACCCGAAGCCCCAGCGGGTAGGAAGTGCCTTCGGGTGGATGCCCCTGTCGCAGCCCCGGTGCGGGGTTAGGGGCCGGTGAAGGCTGCACCCGCCGCCACGTGGCCAGGAGGAGAAATGCAAACAAGGAAACCAGGGAAGGGGGAGGGAGTGAGTCATGGCCGCCCCACCCGAGAGGGAAATCCGGGCTGGGGCTGCTTCCTGGCCAGGGGCGTCCGGCCTCCCGTTTGGGTTCAGGGTCTCCGGCAGCTCGGGGTTGGAACTAGGCAGCCTTCCTGTGGGGAATCCCGCTGCCTGGCTTCCCACCTCTGCCCTCCCGATCTTGCGGGTTGGGAAGTTGAGGCTGGAGGGGAGGGACCGCGTTCCAGATGGAGAGAGGGTCGCGTGGATGCAAGGATTGGCCAGGCTTTGGATTTGTGGACTTCAGAGGGCCACGCCTCTCACCGCCCCCCCCCCCCCAGTGCTCCCCTATGCCGGGCTAGGTAAAGGCAGAGGCTCCACACCCCCTGGGGCTCACTTCCACCGACACACAGATGACGGGCACTTCGTCTCACTCACGCCTGCTTCTGAGTGGACAGAGAATGTGACCTGGGACAGCGATTTCCATGGCGCCTGGCAATTGCTCAGGACATTAAGGAGGGTTTAGAAGAAGGCGCGGGTCCCGCCCCCAGCGTTCTAGGATTCTCCCCTCGCCCCTTCTCTTCTCCTTCCCCACTGCCATTAAATCTGGGGGAGGGGTGGGGGCTAAATCCAGCATATAAGCCCATTTCCACCCAGAACTGATTTCTTGATGTAAGAATTTTAATCATCATTAAAAACCTGAATTTTAGTGTGTGTGTGTCTCTCAACAGTTTTTCTCTCCCTGGGGTGTATGTGCATGTACGTTTTAACTCCTCAAATTCTGATTCCATCTTACTGACATGAAACAAAAAACCTGTACCTTGGACAAACATTTTCAGGTCATCTGTGGTGCCCACCCTTTGAGACACACTAGTGAAAATTTCCGTGCTTCTCTGAGCAAAGAAGGGAACTTGGGAAGGAGTCCAGCCCACAACTCAAGTTCCTAGAACTTAGAGAACGGCTTGGACACTTGGCCTAAAAGGATAGGAAATGGGTAGCACTTCGGGGAAAGAGTTAGGGTTTGGGGGTTCCATGGTGCCACTCAGGATGCCTAGAAGGTCTTGCAAAAGAGTTCCCTGAAACTGACTGTGGAGTAGGAAATTCCCTCTTTCCTGTTCCGGTTGCCCCACTTAGGGCAGGAGGGAAAAGGCGTTGTGAGAGGAGGTAGGACACTTGCTTACCTGTCGATCTAACCATGCTCCTGGCTCTGTTTCCTATCCACTGGCAATCCTATCCAGGCTGTCTGGCTCTGCTTCAGCCCCAGGATGTCCTGCGTATGCTCTCTCACCATATTGTCATTCTCTAGACCGCAATGCCTTGTGAGCAGGTACGAAGGGTGTGAGAAGAGACAGTGTGTGTGGCAGCCAGGGCCGGGCAGGGTATGACACCAATATTCATTATCCATCTGACAGGACTCAGAAGCACCTGAGGGGCAAACCTCTGGGCACCTTTGAAGGTGTTTTTAGAGATAAGACCCACTTCGAATGAGGGCAGCACCGTCCCCGCAGACCAGGGTCCCTCCGTGAACGAAAAGGCCAAAGTGAGCTGAGCGCCACGTTCACCCTTCCTGACTGCCAGTGCGATGTGACCAGCTAATGCTCCTGTCACCATGCCTTCTCCTTGATGGCCTGGACCTTCAAACGGTGACTCAGACCCTTGCTCTTATGTTGCCTTTGTCACGGCAGCGAGAGAAGTAGTGAATACACAGGAAGCAGCCGAAGAAGGACATTCAGATGGGCAACAATGGCTGTCCCAAACTTATTGGCCTCATCCTGCCCTCATCCTCTCCGACCTAGGAAGCCACAATGCTGGCTTTTGTGCTTACCTCGTCACTGGTGGCCAGAGCCACCCAAAGGATTAGATGTCCCTTCTTAGCGGGAGTCAGGTTTCCTGCCGCCTGTCAGAGCAATGGGTCTTCTCGGGATTGAGGGATGGGACCTAGCCAGTGCAATTACTGCTCGTTAGATGTTCCATTGAGGCTGAGACCCGGAGGGTCAGGGGATGGGCAAGGATGTCTGAAGAAGACACCCAGGCCAGATGGCTCATCTTGGAGGTGATCATGCCGTGTCCTGTGGCGGCATCCACCCTCCCCAACTGTCATTACATGCCCAGCAGGTGTCTTGGACAGATCAATAATAGAGTTAGCATGCACTAGGCCCTGTTCTGAATACTTCATATACATCCACCTAATTGTCCTGTGAAATGGCATTATCATTTTCCCATTTTTCAGATGAGGAAGCTGAGGCTCCAAGATGTTAAATAATGTGCTCAAGGTCTTCCAACTGGAGAGCAGTAGAGCACTGAGTGATTCTACCCAAGGGTCCATTGAATCTGTGCAGTCCTACTTTAAAGATAGAATGCCCTGGGCCTTCTGGCTCTGGTGCTCAGAAAGGAACAGACAGGTGATGGGAGAGGCACATCAAATCCATTTGATAACAGGCTGTCCCTTCAGCGAGCTTCTGCCTGAATACAGGTCCCCTAGGACTTGTCTGTCTCTTCAGGCGAATGGTAGCTCTCCTGGGGACTGGGCATGGAGGTGGGATTGCTGAGGGAGAGTCTGAGAACCAGGCTCTGACTCTAGACTGTGTCACTTCCAGCTAGGCCTCTTGGCTGACTTTGCACACACTGAGCCCACAGCTTCCTGGATTTGTGCTGGAGCCTCAAAACTCCACGTGTCCAGCACTCCCTTCCTGCCCCAGGGGGCTCCTCCCCTTCCTTGGGCCTCTCAGCTCCTGGAGTCCTGCCACCATCTAAGCAAGAAACCTGTAAGGTAGCGCCCTTCTCCTCCAGCCAATCAGTCGCCTGGGTGGTTGGTTCAACCAAGAGCACGCCTCTCCTTTCCCGAGGGCAGCTGCTCCAGCCCAGTGGTGGTCTCAGCAGTTACTGTGGGCAGCCCACTCATCTTAGTGGTAGCTCTCCTAAATGCCATTTTCTTTCCCCTACAGCTTGTATTTGCAAGTAAGGGAACTGGAGCACAGAGAGGTGAAGAAATGTGCCCAAGGTTACCCTAATGGCTAATTGTAGGGCCATCCTTGGGTATGTAATGACAGCCATATTCCTGTCTAGTACATCTTCAACCGCCTCCCCCCATGGCTACCCCTGTCTCGCCTCCCTCATCCTTCAGTGTCGTCCCTCAGGGCCATTAATAAAAATCTCGAATCCATTCGACATTTACCGCAGTTGCCAGGAACGGTGCTGTAAGACTGGGTAGCAGATGCCACCCCCAAACGCTGGGAACAGGCTGGTGGGCTAGCCCAGTCGACAGAGCGCTTGCCCAGCATGCACAGAGCTCTGGACTCCATCACCAGCACCGAATACGTGAGTTGTGGTACATGCCTGTAACCCCAGCCCTGGGGAAGTGGAGGAGGCAAGAGAATAAAGGGTCCAAAGTTGTCATCAGCTACATAGCAAGTTCAAGGCCAGCCTGGACTACCAGAGACCCTGCCTCAGAGAGAGAGACAGACAGACAAAAAAAAACCAACCAACCAAGGCTTTGGGAACATAAAGTCCAGTGGGGTTATCTTTTCATCTCCCTCCCACACTAATCTGATCAGTCTCCCTAATCAGCATAGTATCTGGCATAAAGAGATGCTTGCTTCATGATTACAGATGGAGATGAAGTCAAGGGGAACCCTGGAAATCAGGCACTGCCTGCTGAGGACCTGCAGATGTGGGGCAGTGAGAAGGGTTGATTCAGTCCGTTTGTTTTCAAGGTGTTCCCTTCCTTCATGCTTCCTTATTCCCTCCTCTCGTGTCCCGTGCTGCTGACGTCACTCACAAGCTTTAGCCACATCATTTGAGGGTGAAAGAAGTTGTTAACTGTTGGCCTTCAAAGGGACTGCAGAAAAGAGGCAGCCTGGAGACCGACCCTAAATAAACAGTAGAGGGGTTCATGCCCGATGCCAGCCCCCTCCCAGGGTCTCTGGACTTCTACCTTGGCTATCGCTAAGCAATCATGGGGAAAGATGAAGACAAGCACCCAGGCCCCCCTTATCCGGACTCCGCCTCCTGGCTCTGTAAAGTCCTCTAAATCTTTTCCTAGGCTCCTTCTCTCAGGAGTGGTTCCAGTTCAGTTACTCATCTCCTCTCCTGCCCATTCCTGGGGTGGGGGCAGAAGCAGGGAGCTGGAATGTCCACGGGCGCGAAGCCAAACCTTCCTAGGACTAACAGGTCAGAGCCAGTCACTCGTGGGCCACTTTGGGCAGTGATGTGAGCAGAAGAAAGCTGGTCGCTGCCTTCCCTAAGTTGGGGAAATGGGCAGGCAGGCTTTACAGGCAGGTCTGGGGGCTGGACATGCTTCCAGCTGGTGCTCAAGATCAGTGAGAGAGGGGCAAGGAAACCATCACTGAGAAGACCTGAGGTGAAGACCAAAGGATGGAGAGCCTGTGGGAGAGGACAGGCTCACGGAAGACACAAGGCTTAAGTCTCGAGGTGCCTGCAGCAGAGAGCAGGCCAGTTACTCAGAAAACTTGTGTTACACAAAAATGCAGAGGAGAGCCACCTCTTCCTAGTCCCGGCTTTTGCTTCTCAAGGAGGAGGGGAAACAGAGAAAGGACACACACACACACACACACACACACACACACACACACACACACACACAGGCAGGCGCCAAATGCTCTGGAGACATCCTGTTTGACCTTGAATGGTCAGTGCTCAGAAATGGCCACTCCAGTGGTGGCCACTTCCCCTCCTTCCAGTCCCTTCTGCTTTCCTCAGCTGACACAGCTCCCCTCCTCCCCACAGCTGACCACCTGGTCACCTGCAGACCACCCCCTCCTCTCAGGGCCCCTCCTCCAGTGTTCCCAGACTTTTTTAACCTGTGGCTCAACTGTTCCCGTCCTCACCTATGCTGAGCCTTGGGACTCTGTCCAGCCTTCCCTGCTGTCTGCTTTTGGCTGCTGGCAGGGTGGTGGCTGTAGGACCCAGGAGAGAAGTCCTGTGAGGTGGACCTCATGAAATATCCAGTCCTGTGTCACAGGCCAGCCTGCTGGGTTGCTTCAGTTGTCCCCAGAGTACTGGCTAGGGTCGGGGAGGGAGGAACAAGGCAATGAAGACAACTTGGCATTCGGGCCAGAAATAGAATCTCTTTCCAGCACCAGAGCTGCCCCAATCCTGCCCCCAAATCCCACTCAGGAAATGCTGGGGCCAGAGAGGAAGTTGCACAGTCCAAGACTTCCTGGCACCAGATCCACTGCCCATTTCCTCCCTTCAGAGAGGCCCTGATCAGAGACCAGGGGAGGTGTAAAGATGGAAGCCAGAGAAGGAAGCAGAGAGCCAAAGGGAAGTCTGTAATTCCAACGGAGAGACCGGAGAGACCGCCGCAGACGACCATGCCTGGGATGGACCGCCGCAGACGACCAGCAGTCTCAGCTGTTCAGACTTCCCAAAACTTTAGGACTACAGGGAGTGCTCTCTGCTCCCCAGCCTCACCCTCTTCTTCCTCCTCCTTTTCCTCGAGGTTCTTTACCTTCAGGGGGAGGGGCGGGCCAGCCATATGCTCCATGTAGACACATTGCAGGAGTGACTAGAATGCTAGCCTGACCTCCTTGACTGCCCAGACTCTTCAGGCTTTCATGGACATGCCCTAATGGACCTGGGAGCCATTACAGAATGCAGCCACTACCCACTTGCTTCCCCTGCAGGTCCCTACCTGCATCAGGCTTTGTACTGGCTCGTTTCCTGGGTCAACTTGACACAAGCTGGAGTCATCAGAGAGGAAACAGCCTCAGTTGAGGAAATGTCTCCATGAAATCCAGCTATAAAGCATTTTCTCAATTGATGATCAATGGGGGAGGGCCCAGCCCATGTGGGTAGTGCCATCCCTGGGCTGCTGGTCTTGGGTTCTATAAGAGAGCAGGCTGAGCAAGCTAGGGGAAGCAAGCCAGTAAGCAGCACCCCTACATGGCCTCTGCATCAGCTCCTGCCTCCAGGTTCCTGCCCTGTGTGAGTTCCTGTCCTGACATCTTCATTGATGAACAGCAATGTGGACGTGTCAGCTGAATAAACCCTGTCCTCCCCAGCTTACTTTTTGGTCATGGTATTGCGTTGTAGCCGTAGAAACCCTAATTAAGACAGGCTTCCCCTGGAACTCCATATTCCCTGCCCCATTCCTGGAACTCAGCCTGCTACGCACTATTCCCAGGGTCCTCTGGGGGAAAAATCAGTGGTCACTGAGCAGGAAATGGCTTACGGGATCCCTGCAAACCTCTTACCTGCTACAGTAGTTCTGCTGAATTCAGGCTTTGTATCGCTCATGCTCAAAGCAGTGCGCGAGCGTGTGTGTGTGTGTGTGTGTGTGTGTGTGTGTGTGTGTGTGTGTGTGGTGCTCTGATGTGAGAGGTGTCAGTGAGGTTCCCTCTTTCCTTCCACTGGTCCCTTCCACCTCCCTTGTGGCTCCCCCATGGGTCTATCTTTGTTCCTTTCCACCCAGCTCATGGCATAGCTGTACTTCTATTGCCTCCCCCTCCCTTCCCCCCGAATTGCTGGTGCATCCTTTCCCCCTCCAGAAGGGGTCATCAAGCATGGCCACTTAGACCTCCCTCAGGTGCCATTCTTGAATCCCTACTCTGGAAGAAGCAAGAACCAATGTCTAGTCCTTGACTCACCCCTGCCCTCATGACCAGGGATCTGCCTGCTCATGTAATGAACCCATCCCAAATTCCAGTCTCGGTGGGTGTGAGTCTTCATCCTTCTGTGTGCCAGGCTTTGGTGACTGCCCTTCCACCTCACAGCTGCAGCCTGACTCTTCCTCCGCCCCCTTCAGCCTCCGGGGACTCACCGGACTCACCCAAGTGAATCAGCGCCATAGCCCCCAGGCTGCAGTCCATGTTGAGGTAAACACAGGATTTACCTGCCCTCTGCTTCCCAAACATCAACATTCCATACTCCCAAGGAAAGGGAAGGAGAGATTCAGCCGGGTCCTATGGCTGGGGCCTCATGATGCTCTCCCTAGGTGGCTACAGTGGTTGTAACATCATCCCCTGCCTCCTGATGCCCTTTTAGCTTCTGTCAAAGTGACTGTGGCTTCTGACTGGCATCTTTTCACTCATCATCCTGGCCTCTGAGAGAACCTCTAGGCTGGTGGTTCCCAACCTGTAGGTGGCGACTCTTTGGAGGGGTGGGGGGTGTCAAATGACCATTTCACAGGGGTCACCTAAAGACCACCCGAAAACACAGATATTTACATTACAGTTCACAATAGTAGCAAAATTACAGTTATAAAGCAGCAATGAAAATAATTTTATGGTTGGGGGTCACCACAACATGAGGAACTGTATCAAAGGGTCGCAGCGTTAGGAAGGCTGAGAACCACCGCTCCAGGTTGAGGTTGAGAACAGAGCTCTAGGCTTCCAGGCAAGAAGTGAAGGACTCAAGTAGTTCCATTCCAGCTCTAAGATCCTGTTTGAGGAGCAGACGGTCACCCCAGCCCTGTGGAGCAGCATTCTAAGGCCAAGATATCCCTGAATCTGGGTCCTTCCTGGAGCCTCAAAAGCTGGGGTGCTCAGTGACTGGGACCCTCCCTGCGAACAGCTTCCCGCAGCTTCCTTTCTAAGCCAGTTCTTTCTGAAGTTCTCTGGTCCACAGGCCTGACCTCAGGACGAAGATGGCAATGCGGAAGTAGGGAGAGATAGACAGGTATGGAGGCAGAGGCAGGCGGATCTCTGTGAGTTCGAGGCCAGCCTGGTCTACAGAGGGAGATCCAGGACAGCCAAGACTACACAGAGAAACCCTGTCTCAAACAAACAAACAATCAGAAGTGGAGAGAGAGAAAGCTAGGTCCCCCTCCCCTGGGTCAGGCACAGCATTGGGCTGGCATAACCAAGGCCTTCAGCTCTGAACTCCTTGGGGATAAGGGAGGACAGGGTGATGAGGTAAGGTCTGGGCAGAAGAATCTAAGAAAACTCACAAGCTAAATTTAGGTCTACAAGGTTTTAGTGGACCTGCGTAGCTGAATATGAAAGTTCAAGGCTGGGGAAGGTTGCCCCCTAGAGCCAGGATGGAATAATTCTGTACGGACAGCTAGTCTGTCCCTTAATTATTGCTACCTAGGCCCCTGGGAAACAGGACTAATCCTTATGACTTGTTCTAGCCCAGGGTTCTCAACATTCCTAATGCTACAGCCCTTTTAACACGGTTCCTCATGTCGTGGTGACCCCCCAGCCATAAAAGTATTTTTTCTTTTTTTTTTTGGTTTTTCGAGACAGGGTTTCTCTGTGTAGCTTTTGTGCCTCTCCTGGAACTCACTTGGTAGCCCAGGCTGGCTTCGAACTCACAGAGATCCGCCTGGCTCTGCCTCCCGAGTGCTGGGATTAAAAGCGTGCGCCACCACCGCCCGGCCAGATAAACGTATTTTTGTTGCTACTTCATAACTGTAATTTTGCTACTGTTATGGATCAAAATGTAAATACTTGTGTTTTGTTGGTCTTAAGTGGCCCCTGTGAAAAAGTCGTTCGACTTCCTCAGAAGGGGTCGTGACCCACAGGTTGAGAACTGCTGCTCTAGACTGAGGGGCTTCTTGGGATGTATGGCTTTTATTTGTAAAGCAGGAAAAGTCAGCCATCAAGATGGTTTAGAGATCAAAGATGCTTGCTGCCATGCCTGGTGACCAGAGTTCAATCCCTGGAACCCTTAATAGAGTGACAAGTATTATGGGGGTGTCCTGTTTTAGAGAGGGCGTCTGAAATAGCCTTTCTGACAAAGGAACATTTGAGTTGAGACTTGAATGTGTTAATTCCAAACATGGGAAGAGAAGACCACCAACTCATGATGGCCAATTAATTAAAGCAAGCAGTTAATTAAAGCAAACTTTTTTATTTTTTATTTTATTTTTTGGTTTTTCGAGACAGGGTTTCTCTGTGTAGTTTTGCGCCTTTCCTGGAACTTGCTTTGTAGACCAGGCTGGTCTGGAACTCACAGAGATCCGCCGGCCTCTGCCTCCTGAGTGCTGGGATTAAAGGCGTGCGCCACCACCGCCCGGCAAGCAAACATTTTTATTCATGTACAAAGGCTGCCTCCCCCTAAGGCAGAGTTGGAGAGGTCAGCATTGGATGTGAGGAAGACAAGGCTTTTATAGCTCAGGGGAAGGGAGTTTACAAATGGGGGATTTGGTGGGCAAAATAGGCGGGGTTTCAGGAGCAGAACATAAGCATAACAAGTTAGTCATAATGACCTCCTAAAACAAAGATATGGTCGCAAGGTGGGCATAACAAGGTAGTCATAACAACTAGTCATCATAACAAGCTAGTCATAGGTGGACAAATAACCTTTTGAAACAAAGGTAGGGTTGCAAGATGGTTATAAACAACTTTTAGAAACAAAGACATCATTGCCATTTCCTGGAACAGACAGTGTAGAACCATCTGTAGTTAAGGTTACAGGTGGGGCACAGCCCAATCCTTGAGAAACAGAGTTAATCATAAACAGGAATGAACGTAGTTTTCCCTTCCTATAAGATGTCTTTTAAGCCTAAAATGGAGGCAGGCTGGTTCTTCAGAATGATGACCAATATTAGAAGCCTTCAAAGAGCTTTCTGGATACAAGGTGCCAAGGCTCAGGGCTAGGAACACACGTGAGGCTTTAAAGAAACCTCAGTGAGCTAACAAAGCTGATAGGAACTGACAAGGTGTTTATCTATGACAATCAGTTTATTTATGTGCTATGGGGAGCTAGACAAGGATTGAGAGAGGGAGTACTATATTGTGGTACTGGGTAAAAACAGGATTTAAAGGGAAATGAGCAAACTGGGGTCAGCTAAGCGGCTGTGGTAGGTGGTCATGATGTTGGCCCTGGGATGCGAACAGAGGACAGGGTAGATTCAACTAGGTATGCTAAGGTGTTTCAAGAGAGAGTGAGGTATAGAGGAGGCTTGTGAGTAACACCAAGACTAAGGTGTGGAGCCTCGGGAAACAAGGATGTGCCCCCAGAGAACATCAGAGGTTCCTCCGTGAGGAATTCAGGGTAGAGAGGAGGAGGCCCTCAGAAGACCATTAGCTCAGTTGTCTGGAAGATAGTTCAATGGGTGTAGTCCTAGTACTACAGAGGAGGAAAAATGTCTGGTATGTGTCTTGGGGGGCGGGTAAGGAAGGAATTTCTTAGGAGGCAGGATGTCCACAAAAGGGAGTTACTGACATTGATGGGAAAGTTCAAAAGTGACTTTAGAGACCAGGGGTCAAGACAAGTAGATGGCGGAAGTGACATGATGATAAGACCAATGGTAAAAGCGACCCCCAAATCTCAGCCGTGCCCCCAATAAAGATGTACCACAGTCATTGTAGGATCCAGTGAAGACCTGGGGAGACAGAAGGGCTGCATCTGCCCCATCCATTTACTCCTGACCTGCAGAGTCAGTCTTTCAACACTTAACACTTTCGTACAGTCTCTGGGGCCATCACAATAGAAGGAGGGAATTCAGGACATATAGGAGATGTTTATGAGTCTTGCCTAGAAATGGCATGTGCTGTTTCTGCCTACACTCCAATGCTCAAGAATCCGTGGCATTCATTGATTCAACTCAGATGCACCTAGTAGGTCAGGGTAGAAGGGCCTTGGTGGGCTTGGAAATATGCCTTTACCTGAGCCAGCTGCAATGATTACTTTTAAAATATAGACATTTTAAAGACAGTGTCTCTATGATCCCTGGCTGTCTTGGAACCTGTTATGTAGGCTGACCTAGAACTCATAGAGACCTGCCTGCCTCTGCCTCCTGAGTTCTCTCCTGCCTGCCTGTTCCCTAACAACCAGTCAGAGGCTTAATATTAATTACCAACTGTTTGGTCTATGGCTCAGGCTTATTGCTAGCTAGCTATTACATCTTAAATTAACCCATTTCTATTATACTAAATATTGCCACATAGCCATGACATTACCAGTCTGCTGGCATCTTGCTCCTTGGGCAGCTGGATAGCATCTGCCCTGACTCTACCTCTTCTCCCTGTATCTTTCTTGGATATCTCACCTGGCTATAACCTGCCTTACCATAGGCCAAAACAGCTTCTTTATTAACCAATAGTAGCAACACACATTCACAGTATACAGAAAGACTATCCCACAGCACTTCCCCTTTTCTGTCTAATAAAAAAGGAAGGTTTTAACTTTAATGTAGTAAAATTATACATAACAAAACAGTTATCAAGCAAGAATTGCAGTTATAGTACCTAGTCTATTTTTATTTGGCAAAATTAAAGAAAATATTCTATCATCTATCCTATTTTTGTGAGTCTAAGGTTTTATATCTAATTTACCTTTTGCCATAACTAAGGAAAACTGTAATTATAACTATCTACTTTTCAACTCCATCAAAGACCCCAGAAGGATATAATATTACCTAAGTAAACAAAAGTGCATTGTAAGCAACTTCCAAAATTCTAGAAGTGACAGAGACATCTGGCTGCCTGGACAGTCACTCAAAGTTTCTCTATATGTTGGGGCATCTATCTTCAGCCTACAGGCCTAGAGTCTCTGGCAGAATTCAGTGAAGCAGGAAATTTGAAGGACTGTTCTCTCTATTTTGGCAAAATTCATCAATCACTTTTCTCTGTGTCCTGCAGAATGTCTGGCAGTTTCTTCTGTGAAGCAGGAACCTGAAGGACCATCCTGCCTTGTTTTGACAAAGTTCGGTGGTCATTTTCTTATGAGAACTGCATGCTCAATTTATACAACATACAGTCAAGCAGTCCAGGCAAGAGCAGTCTCTTTCCCAAAGGACTAGCCTTTTACACATGGTAAGCAAACTCCATAACAAGTTTCTTTGATGCCCATCATCCTCTTTGAAGTAATTGGTGCTGCCAGGAGCAGATGTGTCTCATTGTCTAAGTTCTTAAAACATTTTAAATGCCATATTCTGTAGGTCTTTGAAGTGTTTGAAGATTATCTACCTGAAATATACCTCTGCATATCTAGAAAACCTAATTAATATGACTATAAGTTTGACTATTATAGACGACTATTAATTTGTGGGTTTTTTTTTTTCCGGAGCTAAGGACCGAACCCAGGACCTTGTGCTTGCTAGGCAAGCACTCTACCACTGAGCTAAATCCCCAACCCTTAATTTGTATTTTTTAACTATATATTACATTTTAAAATGAACTGCATAAACATAATATCTTAAAGAAGAGTAGAAATATCCATACAGTATAACAAAATTAACTTTAAGTTTGATTCAATAAACTAAAATCCATACTTCTGTAAAATATACAAGATTAACAGTTGTTTTTTTGGATTAAATCTACCTCTTTTTCATCACTTCTTTTTTTTTTTTTTTTTTTTTTTTTTTTGGTTTTTTGAGACAGGGTTTCTCTGTGTAGCTTTGTGCCTTTCCTGGAACTCACTCTGTAGACCAGGCTGGCCTTGAACTCACAGAGATCCACCTGGCTCTGCCTCCCGAGTAAAGGCGTTCACCACCACCACCCGGCGTTTTTCATCATTTCTGTATCAGTTCTGGGATTAAAGAGTAGGTGATGTGCCCTGAAGAGGCATTTGGGTATTGGTGGTCTCTGCTGTAGACAAGGAGAGTAACTGTCTTAAGGGGGACCAGGTTATCTGTCCTGGTTGGGATGGGCGTCTGCTCTCTGAATGACACAGAAAGAAGCTGATGTGGGAAGACTGTGTGTGTGTGTGTGTGTGTGTGTGTGTGTGTGTGTGTGTTACCCATGTGCTTTGAGGTTCCACAGGCCTTCCTTCCTTCCTCTCCAGAGAAGATCTCAATTATCCTACACTTCACTGCTTGTCTTAGTTAGGGTTACTATTGCTAGGATGAAACACCATGACCAAAAATTCGGGCAGAAAAGGGTTTATTTGACTTCCAATTATACATCACTGTTCATCACTGAACAAAGTCAGGACAGGAACTAAAGACAGTACCAAAACCTGGAGGCAGGAGCTGATGCAGAGGCCATGGAGGGGTGCTGCTTACCGACTTGCTCGTTATGGCTTGCTCAGCCTGCTTTCTTACAGAACTCAGGACCACCAGCCCTGGAATGGTACCACCCACCATGGGCTGGGTCCTCCACCCGTAATCATTAATTAAGAAATTGCCCTACAGGTGGATCTCATGGAGGCATTTTCTCAATTGAGTCCCATCCTTGCAGATAGCTCTAGCTTGTGTCACGTTGACATAAAACCAGCTGGCACACCACTAGAAATAACTGTGCCGGTGGGCCTCTTCTGCAAGAAGCTTTTTGTAATCTAGACGTGACAGTCTAACTCGTCTCCTTGAGGCGTAGCTCATGTCTTGTGACCCTTTTCTAACAGTGACAACAGACAGTCCCTGCCACAGCATTAGTGACTTGCTCGTACATTACTGTGTTGAGCTCCTTCACGTGAGTGTTGATGACAGACCCAGGAAGGGTCATCGTCCTTCCCTCTAGAAGCATGGAGCAACAGGAGTCCTGAGCATTTCAAGCTGTGTTGTCTCATGCTGTGACCCCTTTGCCATGTGCAGCTATTTTACTTAAACTTAGACGTAAGTGGAAGCTCAGCGGTCACACTAGCCGTATATCACACACTCAAAGGCAACATGTCACTAGGGGCCCCCACTGCACAGCACAGATAGAGACTTATTTTCTGTGCGGCAGAGAGTTATTTTGGGTAGCTTTGAGTTATGAGGAGGACCTAGACCCTGAGTCTAGCGTCTCCAGTCTTTTAATAGCCCCTTTCTTTCCCCACATTTCGCTATATACATATACACTTCAGCCGAGCTTTGCCCCCTTTGTACAGCCTGGGCCCAGGCCACTGTTACATAATCATCTTATTATTGTCTTGCAAAACTTCACTCTCCATACAAGCTACTCACCACCTTCCGACACTCACAGGACTTTCGCCCTCCTCGTTCCTGCCTACCATGCAAATGAATTAACACCCGATCTTCTAGGTTAAAGTGACTTAACTATTTCTAGAATCGGTTCCTTCTTTCCCTTCTTCTCTGCCCGAACCAGCTCTTGCCAGGGCCACTTTTGGCTGCTACTAATTACGCTTCCTGGCTTTTCCTGAGAACCCACGGTGTGCCAGGCAGTTGGCCAAGCGCCGACTGCTCCTCAGAACTCTTTGAAGTGGGTATGGCGGCTGTCTGTCTCCATTTCACAGACCCAGTAACCATTGTACTGAAGTGGGAAGAACATATCCCACTGATCTTTCTGCTTCCAGGCTTTCTCAGGCAGGCCCTCTTCACAGTACCACCAGGCCATATTTCTAGAACACAGTTACTCCAGGCCGTGGGAAGGGAGGCAATGTTGCAAGGCTCTGCATATTCAGTCTCCAAGCTCAAAATCCACCACTCCCCTTCAAATCCAACAGTCCAGCTACAAGCAAAACAAACCAAAACAAAACAAAAAACCTGTTACTGCTTTCAGAACATTCCACTGTGCATGCTTCCCTCAGGGCTGTCTTCATGCAGACTGCTCCTAATTCCCAGGATATTGTCCATCCCGGCTAGCCCCGTGGCCATCTACAGCAGCGCTCTGGACTTCTAGGCTCCATTCCTCTGAGCAACGAGCACTTCATCTCCACCTGCCGCCCACAAGAGGGTCGAAATGAACTTGTGCATCAAAACCATTCCTTGTTAAAAAAATACTTCAAGCCAGGTGTGGTGGCTCACGCTGTAATTCTAGTACCCCGGCGGCTGGGCTGGAGGTTTTGACTTTGAAGCCAGCCTAGGCTGACAAAGCAATGTCAAATCCAGCCTCGTCTGTATAGTGAGACCTTGTCTCAAAATTCAAAAGGCACCTAAACCAATCAATCAAAACAAACAAAAGCACTTCAACATTGAAATTTGAGTAAGCAAGAAGGGCACTGGATTAGTTTGGATACATACATACATATATATATATATATATATATATATATATATATTGGTTTTTCGAGACAGGGTTTCTCTGTGTAGCTTTGCACCTTTCCTGGAACTCACTCTGTAGCCCAGGCTGGCCTTGAACTCACAAAGATCCACCTGCCTCTGCCTCCCAAGTGCTGGGATTAAAGGCGTGTGACACTACTGCCCGGCCCCAGATTATTTTGGAGTCAGGCAAATGTGGCTTATACCACTTGCTTAGCCACTGATCATTCCTACTTGGGCTGCTTGAGTGTGATACACTTCCTTGTTCTTTACTGCTCACCTAAGTCATTCAGAGGGATCTGTTCAACAGATGTTTATTAAGGGGGTTTGGGACACTCTGCTAGGTGTTGGTGCCCATGAAACTGGCACCACTGCTGGTCATGGACTTGATATTCTAGAAGGGCGAATCAGGCAGAACAGCAGTCCTGAAGACGTCCGCATCTGAGTCCCTACAAGCTCCTGCGAGCAGGGAGTACCTTGCAGGAGTTTTGCTGAAGTGAGGAAATTAAGGATCTTGAGATGGAGAGATTAGCTTGGATTACTGTTGTCCTTACAAGAGAAAGGGCGGGGGGGGGGGGGGGGGGGGGGAGGGCAGGGAGTCTCAGCAAGAGGGAGGGGGAGAGGACAGGGAGTCTCAGCGTGTCTGCACTGCCCAGAAGCTGGAATAGCAGGCAAACAGCTGCTCCCTGCCACCTCCCTGGGGAGGCTGCTCTGGAGTCTCCTTACTTTTAGTACAATGACACTTCTCTTTGGACCCTTGACCTCTGGTCTGTAATACATTTGTGTTGCTTTAGACCACAACGTTTGTAGTAACTGTTGCAGTGAGAGGAAATGTTTGCAAGGAATTCTAGTTTCTTACACTGAGGGGGATGTGGGAGTGTGGTTGGACCCGCCAGAGGATTCTGGGTCCTGGGGTGCAGAGCGCGGCTTCTGCTTTGACTTTTCCTGTTAGCAGTACACATTTATGAAGCTGGGCTAGTGGGAACCGTGGAATTCTGCCATGGATGCCCTGCAGAGGCCAAGACAAGCTCGCAAGGAATTTGGGAGTGAAAGTTGTGAAGACGAAAGGGAAAAGTGACGAGCGTGTGGAGCAATCTTGTGTGATGTATGTGACTCTTCGGGGAGAGGACTCACGGCTTAGGAATATGGGTAGAAAGAATTTTTTGTTTTGTTTTGTTTTGTTTGAGACAGGGTTTTTCTGTGTATCTCTGGCTGTCCTAGAACTCATTCTATAGACCAGGCTGGCCTTGAACTCCCAGAATGCCCAGAGATCCACCTGCCTCTGCCTCTTGAGTGCTGGGATTAAAGGCGTGCACCACCACCTCCTAGTTCGTGGAAAGAATTTAGGTTTTTTTTTTTAAATTTTACTTATTAATTTAGGGGCAGCCAGGGAATCAAACCAGCTGTCCAGGTTGGTTTTGTGCCCCCGGCCCCCACCCACCCATCCCCGACAGAGTTTCCCTTGCCTTGGTCACTTTTTTCCCCAAGTGCCCGGATTATATGTATGGGCCATCACACCCAGCTGATGTTTTTTCCTTGTTGTTTGTTTTGGGTTTGTGACTGGATCTCATTGTCTAGCTCTAGCTGCCCTCGAACTCACAGAGATCTGCCTGCCTCTCTGCCTCTGCTCCTGCCGGTTTAAAGGCATGTGCCAGTATACCTGGCTAGTTTCTACAGTCGCAACTAGAAATTTTAATCTTAAATCTTATATGCTGTTGAGTTTCCCATTCAAAATTTAATCTCAGAACTCAGGAGGCAGAGGCAGGGGGGGGTCTCTGTGAGTTCCAAGCCAGCCTGGTCTACATAGAGAATTCCAAGACAGCCAAGGCTCCGTAGAGGGACCCTATCTCAAAAGATTTCAAAACCTATTTTAGAATTTAAAAAGTAACCATTGCAGCTGGCTCGGGTAAAGCCTTATTTCCAGGCCCGCCAAGGACCCGCTAGGTAGCTGGGGTCTGGGGATGAGCTCAGGACCCTGCTCTTCCACCAGGGGTCGCCGGCCTTTGCCAAGCCGCGGTGGCCGGGTCAAGCTTGTGTCGCGAGCGGCCTCCGGCCGGGGAGGGCGCTGTGCCGGCGGCACCGGGGGGCGGGCTGGGGGCGGAGCGCCGGGCGCCGGCGGCTCAGGCTCGGGCTCGGGCTGGGGCTGGGGCTGGGGCTCCAGCTCGGGCCCTGCTGCACCTGTGACTCGGCGACGCTGCTCCTCCGCCGCTGCCCCGCGCGCGCGCGCTGCCCCATGGCCCCGTCCCGGCTGCAGCTCGGCCTCCGCGCCGCCTACTCCGGCTTCAGCTCGGTGGCCGGCTTCTCCATCTTCTTCGTCTGGACGGTGGTCTACCGACAGCCGGGGACTGCGGCAATGGGGGGTCTGGCAGGTATCTCGGGGGGCCGCGGGGCGGGCAGGGGGTGGGGTGGGGTGGAACTGTCAGCCGCTGCGCCGCGGCGGCTGGGGCGGCGCTGTCCCTGGGGCGGGAGCGTTGTTTACCCCAAAGAGGCCAGTGGCAGCGCAGGCCCGGGTTCCTGGGCATTGCCGGGGCCTCTGGGACCTGGTGCCTTCTGAACGTGGCGCGACCTAGGGTGCCGACTGCCGGACGCTGTCGTCTGCACGGCTCTGCCGCGCTGGGGTTGTCGCGTCCCGGCACCCTGTCGGTCTACCCTCCGCCCAGGGGCCACTACCACGTCCTCCGCGCGCCCACTCCCTGGCCACCCTCGCTCCGGCAACACACACACACACACCGCTTCTGCGGGATTCCCGCGTCTCTTATACTAAGTGGGGGCTCGCGGGGAAGCCCATCAGCCGGCCCCAGAGGCCCTCAGCGGAGACCAGGACCGTGCTGTGGGATCTAGTGTTAGTGGACATTCCCTTTGCATCCGCGTCCGTCTGCTGTGGATCCTCAGTGGGAATTTGCTAATCTCCCAAGGAGGGGACAGGAGGCACCAGCGGTGAAGGCCCACTGTTCAGCTGTACTCTGTACTTGATGTGCAGTTTTGGTCACGCCGTTTAATCTCTGTGCCAAAGAAGTGGCGTGAAGGCCAAATGTATTAGTTGTACTTAATTAGCATAATTTAATACTTTATGCTGTGCTAAGCAATCTACTCCCCTTATTTCATCTAATCCGTATATCAGCCCTCTGAAGGTAGGCATCGTTGTGCCCATTTTACCGTTAGAAAAAGAGAGGCTTAGGGTAAATAGTTTGTCCAGGGTTACAACAGTCACAAGATGGCCCAGCCTTGAAAGCCTGGCGGACCTGAGTTCCATCCTTAGAACTCAGGAGAGGTTGGGTTCTTGAGAGTTGTAAAATTCAGATTAGCATACTAAAGGCATTAAAATTCCTGCTAAGAACATTAACCCGATTGTACAATAGCTGCATGAAACAATATGTATGGGGAGAAGTATGGGTAAGGATAAAATTTTAATATACAATGATCTTATTCCATGACTAACATCCTTGGCCAAAAGATCCGTAAATGGAGTAACTAAAAATAACGAATTCACACTGGGCACAGCGGTACTCCCCTTTAATCCCAGCACTTGGGAGGCAGATGGCAGGCGGATCTCTGAGTTCAAGGCCAGCCTGGTCTACAGAGTGAGTTCCAGGACAGCCAGGGCTACACGGAGAAACCCTGTCTTGGAAAAACAAAACAAAACAAAGAACCAAAAAACCAACCAAACAAAACAACAAAACAACAACAACAAAAAAAACAAAAAAAGGAAAAAAACACTCATTGCCACGGAATGCACTGAGTGCCACCCTGAGGTGGAGAAGGAGCCATAGGTGTTTCTGTCCTATCAAAGGGCATGCATGGCTCCTAAACCAAAGCCGTGCCAAGCAAGGTCCTGGGGTCACCAAGAAGGTTCAGTGTGATGCCCTGGCTGGGAGTTCTCAGGCCTGCCACCTGTGGACTCCTGACCTTGCTGGGACAGCCAGCACTGACGGCTGGTTTGTGCTCAGAGCCTTCCTCCTGGACGCCCTCCTCCACACTTCCTATTGGCCCCGTTGCCTCTGGGTTGGAAGGCACTGCCAGGGCCCAAGGCTGGATGCTGAGACTTGAGATAAGCGCTTTGGCTTCAGGGAGGAGGGAGGGCATGCCTGGGATCAGCTGGCTAAGAGTCTGCCCTGTGGAAGTAGAGGTGATCTCTGCCTAGCTGTGCGAGGCATGGCAATCAACTAGGCGTCAGCTTCCTCTTCTAGAAGGAGTGGGAGGAAGGAGATGCCGCTTCTCCTCTAGGTCTGCAGGGCTGTGTGCTACTGTCCACTCTCCCCGGCTCTGTGTCTAGCTGTTTCCTAAAGAGCAGGGGAAGGTCCCAGCCCCCACTCCAGGCAGCCACCGGGGCCTCCCTCCAACCCATTCTCTGCCTTTTCTTTCCTTGATGGCCTTGCTTGGCCAGAGGCAGGCTAGCTGTGGAGCTACCTTGAGAGACGGGCACTAGGTTAGCTAGAGCAGGGGTTCATCTTCCAGCTAGTCTGGTCTCTGGCAACCATGGCCATGGAAGAGCCATAACTGCTCGGTGGTGGTAGCTGGTGGGCAAAGAGTTGTCAGGCCAAGGCCACACTCTTTCCCCATCCAGCATGGGTTGTAACAAGGGGTCCACAGCCAGCCACCCTGCCCTTCTTCCTCTTTTGGGGTGAAGTGTCAGCAGCCTTCTGATTTGCAAGCACCCCGCTACTGACTCAGCATTTCGTAGTTCAGAAATTGCTGAGTCACAGAGGTCGTCCCATCGGGTTTTGTACATGTTGGTCAGCTGTGGCTGTTGGGCATGCTAGCTTCTGGAACAGGGTATGTATGGGCGTTTGAGGTGGGGACACCCTCTTATCCTGGCAGGAATCTGGGAGGAAGTGACTTTGCAGAAAGGCAGTGACCTAAAAAAAAAAAAAAGGGTGGGTTCAGCAGAGAGGCCTCATTGGAACCCCACTCTGGCTCTGCACTGGGAGCCCTCGTTAACATGCCTGCTCCATGTTTAGAACACCATGGATAGTAATGCGTTTGTACCCCCCGTCCAAACAGCTCCATACTCTTCACAGTTGAGCTTTGATAGAGGAACTCTGGCACCCTGGGTCTTCTGTGTCCTCTGGGCTGGGCAACAGGGCTGGAGTGTGTCCTCAGAGCCACATACGAAGTGTCTGTATTACTCCACAGGCTCCCTTGGGTAACTCCAAGCCGCCTATCAAGCCCAGCATCTATCTGGAGGTGCTTTCCCTATTCAGGCCTATGAACCCAGAGGCTAGGCAGGCCTAGCCTTGGAGCAGTAGAGTGGAGCCAGGATGAGGTCGGGCTTGCTCCTGTAACCCGATGGAGCAGGGGACTCGTCCATATTGCCCTGAGTTGTATAGACCAGGCATCCTGGAGTCCTTGAGTATCCTAGGAAAGGGAACAGAGCAAGACAGGGAATTGCTTTCCTCGAGTATAGGAAGGGACCAGGGAGGGACACTTCCTTGGTGACCACTTGTGGAGGAAGCATCTCTCCAAGGAGGGCCAGGGTGGGAAATGGCCTCCAGCCTGAGCGCGTTTCCGTAGCATGAATACTGGACTGGGTTCAGGGGAAGTGCTTGGCTACAACCTGGAGCACCTCCAGCCACCCTCCTCCTCCTCTTCTTGTTCCCAGCACTTCTGCGCATATGTGGGGGTGAGAGTTTGGGGGAACCCCTGGGTCATGCTGGTGGTCTGAGATGACATCTTTATACTTCCTAGTTCAGCATTTTCTAACCCAGACATTGCTGAGTCACGGAAGAATTGCTCTGACCTTCTTTCTCCACTTTAAGCCAGCTTCCAGAGTCTTCCAGTGGGAAAGGGTCTTAGAACTCAGCTATTGCACCCCCTTTTGTGAGAAGAGGAGGGACAAGTCACTGGAAGGATCTGGTCTGTCCCCGAAATGCTCAGTGACAAAGGCTTCATCTCTTGGGGCCATTTAAGAAACCAGATGCAGCCGGGCAGTGGTGGCACACGCCTTTAATCCCAGCACTCGGTAGGCAGAGCCAGGCGGATCTCTGTGAGTTCGAGGCCAGCCTGGTCTACAGAGTGAGTTCCAGGACAGGCTCCAAAGCTACACAGAGAAACGCTGTCTCGAAAAACCAAAAAGAAAAAAAAAAGAAAGAAAGAAAAGAAGCCACATGCAAGTCTTAGGGGTGGAGCTCCCTGTGGTAAAGCAAAGATTGTGCACAGTACCCTGGGTTTGATTCTCAGTGCCCCTAACAAGAGAATCCAACCAACTCCCTGCTGGTGAAAACTTCAGGAGGTTTCTGAGATAAAAATCCAGATCATGGAGGCTAGAGCAGAGATTAGTATTCTGTCTACCTCTGGCCTGCTGCAGCTTCCTGCCAAGACAGAGATGGGAACATGTTTGTTTTCATCCGCCCACAGCCCAGGGGTAATGGGCACCCATTCCAAGGAGGAAGACTGAAGGCCAGCTAGGGCTGAACCGAGAGAGAAAGGGGGTGGGGAAGTGGGGTGACAGACTGGCAGGTGGGGAGAGCTGCGTGAGGTGGGTGGGTTGGTGGGCTCATGCCCACACAGGGAGGAGTCCAGGTTTCCCTGCTTATCCAGGCTGGCGGGGCCTCAGGACTGGACCATTGTTACATTTGGCAGCACACCGGTGCCCGGCCCCAAGTTTCCTGGTTTGTATTACCCCTGTTTTGATTTTGCCCTGAGTGTGATCATGAAGCCGGTCACCATAGCCTCCCGATAACTAGATTCTTCTGCTTGCCACCCCACCCTTCTGTCTTATAACTTTAAAAAGTATGAAACATTTCAGGCGTGTCAAGAGGAGGAACAATTTAACAAATGCTTGTGCTCATTCCCCAGCCTAAGAAATAAAATGTTTGGTGGCTTTCAGAGGGTCCCTTTGCTTCCCCCTGTCCCTGAGACCTCCTTCCCAGCCAGATGGATGTCTGTCATTCTGAGAGGTCACAGCACTTTTACTGTATGCAACAGAGGATGTGAAAGGGCTCCCACCTCCTGGGTGCTGGCAGCCTGGGGGATCTGCCTGCGACCCGTGGCTGCACTGAAAATACTTCCAGCTGGCCATCCCTCATCTCTTATTCTTCGCTCACCTGGCTTCATGACCCTGCTCTAGGTCCTTGCCAACGGAACTGGTGTTTGCTTCATTATGGGATCCACACCAGCAGGCACTGCCTGGCACTGAGGGTTGTTTTGTGTTCTATTGTGTTGGCTGAGAACATCCTAGGAGAAGCGCCCACCAGGCGCCAAGAGGGCAGGCCCAGAAGGGTCTGGGATGGTAGCCTGCCCTTTGCCTCACACTGGAGGGATGGCATGAGGCCTAGCCCAAAGCAAGTAGGCCACGTGGGTGCTGGGTGCTGGGTGCCCTTGGGGGCCTCATGACAAGGCTCTGTTTTTCAGCAAGACCAGTGTAGAATTGAGAAGAGCCCTGCTGCCCAAGAATTCAGCTGCGGGCTCCAGGACCCAGAGGACCAGGCAGAGGAGGAGTGTGGGAGGGGCATGCTCCTCCACCTCTATGGCTTTGGATAGGCATCAGGAAGTCTCATTTCAGGAGCGTTGTATGTAAAGTTCTCAGAGTGAAATGCCAAACAAATTCTGTTTAGGTAGAGGCTATCTGTGGACATGTGCCATATTAGAAACTAAAACTGAGACCCTTTTAAGCATTTTACTTGTATACATATTTAACCTTTTATTTATTTATTTAGATTTTTCAAGACCTCTGTGTAGCCTTGGTTTCTCTGTGTAGCCCTGGCTGTCCTAGAACTCACTCTGTAGACCAGGCTGGCCTCGAACTCAGAGATCCACCTGCCTCTGCCTCCCAACTGCTGGGATTAAAGGTGAGCTCCACTGCCCAGATAACACAGTATTTTCAAGGTGGATGTGGTGGCACATGCTTGTAATCCTAGCACTTGGGAGGCTGAGGCAGAAGGATCACAAATTCAAGGCTAGCATGGGCTATATAGGACTTTGTCTCAGCCTTTTGATGGCTCATGCCTTTAATCCCAGCACTACAGGAGACAGAGGCAGGTGGATCTCTGAGTTTGAGGCCAGCCTCGTCTACAGAGTTAGCCAGGACAGCCAAGACTATACAAAGGAAACCCCGTCTCCAAAAACCAAAAAGAAAAAAGAAAGAAAGAAAGAGAGAGAGAGAGAGAAAAAAAAAGAAAGGAAGGAAGAAAGAAAGAAAAGAAGTGTTGTTGGTATTTTACCCTTTTTAGGGGGCCCGCCACCCAGCTCCCAAATAAATCCATACACAGAGGCTTATTATTACTTATGAATGTCTGGCCTTAGCTTGGTTTAGTTTCTTGCCAGCTTTTCTTAACTTTAAATTATCCCATCTACCTTTTGCCTCTGGGCTTTTTCTATTCCTGTATACCTTTCTTTGTTTCTTACTCCGTGGCTTGCTGTGTACCTGGGTTGCTGGCCCCTGGGGTCCTCCTCCTGCTCTGGCTCTTCTCTCTCCACTCCTCCATCTCTTTCCTCCCCTCTTACCCAGATTTCTACTTTGATTTATCCTCTCTGCCTGCCAGCCCTGCCTGTTTCTCTCTCCTGCCTCACCATTGGCCTTTTAGTTCCTTATTAGACCATCAGGTGTTTTAGACAGGCACAGTAACACAGCTTCACAGAGTTCAACAAATGCAGCAGAAACGAAAGTAACACCCCTTACAATGTTATTCTACAACAGAAAAGGACCTTGTCTCTGTCAAAAGAAGTAGAAGAGGAGGAGAAGGGGGAAAGGAGGAGAAAGTTGGTGAAAGTAAAAATTACCAAGAATGGCATGGTTTTGTTCTCCACAAATCTCTTTAATGCTTGGCTTTCTGGAAGGCAGCTGAACTCCCATGCTTCCATGTTAAAGTGGTAACATCCCATCCCATAGACATCACGCCACTGTCATAAGGGCCAGTCTTCTTAGTGTCACTGTGTGAGTAGATCTGGCCGAGTGGACTTAAGGGCCCTAGTATCGGGGCCCCTGGGTCTCTAGGCCGAGTGAGAGGGGGCTACAACATGGCAGGCAAGTGCCTGGGTCGTGCTGACTGAGTCTGTCCCGGCAGGTGTCCTGGCATTGTGGGTCCTGGTGACTCATGTGATGTACATGCAGGACTACTGGAGGACCTGGCTCAAAGGGCTGCGGGGCTTCTTCCTCGTGGGTATTCTCTTCTCAGCCGTCTCCGTCTCTGCCTTCTGCACCTTCCTGGCACTGGCCATCACCCAGCACCAGAGTAAGGACCGTCCAGGGAAAGGAGGAAGAGGGGAGGGCTCCGGGGTACGGAGCAACCTGGGACTATACCCTGGGACTCCTGTCCAGTTTCTGTAAGTGCTATTCTAGGGACTGAATGTATCACTTGACCTCCCCTGCCGGGGTTCCTGACTGTTAAAATCGGGAGGACGGGAGCCCACACCTCCTCAGGGACAGGAGGATTCCAGACTGGTGGGAAGTATTAGGGACAAGCGTGGCCCACATGATCACCTCCCACCCCAGAGTTGCTGGGGTCCTTTATTCTCTGCCTAGCTCCAGGAGGGCAGCACCCTCTGGTGGCTCTAATAAGAAGTAGCCAGAGGCCGTCCCCTGTCTGATGCAGGTTGGAAGTGGCCTGTGTGTGCCACAAAAGGGGAGTGGATGGTACAGACCTTCAGGCGAACTCTGACCTCCTCTCATGCCCCAGCTTTGTGACTACACATGCAGGGGTGCCCTAAACCTGCGCTAAGCACCAGTCTTTCATTTGCATTGGTTCAGAGGCCCGGAGGCTATAGGGATGTGGAGTGGGAAGGAAGGGGGGTCCTGGCCTTGTGGCCGGCTGTGTGGTATGGGTAGATCTCTCAAGTTACCATCTGGCGCCTCTCCCCTGCAGGTCTCAAAGACCCAACCAGCTACTACCTCTCCTGCGTCTGGAGCTTCATCTCCTTCAAGTGGGCCTTCCTCCTCAGCCTCTACGCCCACCGCTACCGGGCTGACTTCGCTGACATCAGCATCCTCAGTGATTTCTGACCCAGGGAATGAGGTCACCCCAGCCTGGGGTCCCTCAGGACTGGTACTCAGCTTCTGAGTCATCAAGTGAGCCTGGGGGACTCCAGAACCATGGCAGAGCATATCCAGCAGGGCCAGTTCAGTTTCCCAGAAAGCTGTCTGGTCCCCTTTTTGGGGAGACAGAACTGTTGAAGGGGCACTGCCAATCTGCCCATTAGCCAGGCTAATGGGCAGCTTAGACCTTTCCAAATGGATCTATTTTCTTAGCACTCTGAGAAATCTTTGTAAGTAGGGACACAATAATGAACTCAAGGTGTCAAGGGGTAGGACTGTGAGGTCTGAACGTCTGGTGAGTGGCAGGGTTGGAGATAGGCTTCCTTGCTGCCTAGACTTCATTGAAGCCGCGTGTGTGGGAGGCATCTGGAAAGGTTTGACCAAGTAAGGAATCTCCAGTAGAGATCTCCAAATCCCACCCCAGCACCTCCATCCTGTTGTCCTCAAGGGTCAGGTAGCTGAATCCATCAGTCCCTAGGGAAGTGACAGTTGGCTCTGTCCCCAAGCTGCAAGACTGAACAGAACCCAGTGTCTCTCCCCCTACCCTTCCCTCCAGAGTTTTGTTTCCCACGAGGGTGCTAGAGCCAGCCAACCATTCCTGTGTCACACACATGCACAGGTGACCACACGTTACCAGAGCTGGACTCCGCCGATGAGGCTGGACCTGAGGACCACAGGAAACACACCCATGCACCTAGAAGGGCTTTGGGATAAGAGGGCAAGCTGGTGGGGGCCAGAGAGAGCACTACACCTCTACTCCTGAGTCTCCAGCCTTGCACGCTCACCTGACCCTCACTGCACCAGACCACCCCGACCACGAGGACCTCTCCCTGCACCGAACCCCAACATTGACGCTCATCTCTCTCCTGAATGGACATGGGCCCAAGGCCTTACCTAAGTAGAGAGGGAGGGCAGGGGCTGCCACATTTATCCTTTCTTGTTAGGTTGCCATTTTGCACGTCCATTTTTCCACCAGGGTCCTGCCCCTCGCTCTCTGCCTTACACTGTCACTTTAGCAGAAATACAGCGGCCATTTTTATCAGCCTCAGGGTGTTTCTTTGGGGGGGGGGGCGTCTTGAGAGGGGACTGTATGAGTGGGCGAGGTGGGGGCTCTACCTGTCTGATTATATCTCTAAGGTAAGCTCTGGGCAAGCGGGCAGCCTGCCCTCTTGGCATGAGGAGACCACTAACTCAGACCTCCTTTGCTCCCCCAGCCCTGCCCTATGGGGCTAGGATGCTCACAGCCTCAGCATCCCCTGCAGATTCCATGTCCACCCCCTAGGTCAGAGAAAGGGAATCTTTTTTTGTTCCCCCCTCCTACTCCAAACAGACTGCTTGGGGCTCCAAGGTATATGGTGACCAGGCTGGGCAGACTTAGAACCAGAAAGACAGGAGCTGGCAATACCTCCCTACCCCCCGACCCCTGGTTATTCTGGGCACGTTTTTTCTGGCCTCTTGTCTCATCCATCCTTTTACTTTACAATATATGCTTAAAACGTCATGGTAAGGAACCAGAAGCCATGTCCACATCTAGGGCCATTTACTGAAAGATCCAGGAGGCAACGACTACAGACACAGCAGGACTGAAGCCCAGGTGTGTGCTTCATGACCTTTTGGAGTGTCTTGGCAAATGGAGCCTGAGAACTTGTCCCATATCCCACAGGGCCCAGTCTGTAGGGCTCAGCCCGGCATCATCTCCTTTTTCACCTGGGTTGGTGGTAAGCATATATTTGGAGTGGGGTCTTCCTGCATGCAGTAGCCGTGGGAGGGTAAGGGACTAGAGAGTCTGAGTTCGGCCCAAACTTGCCCCCTTTCTCAGCCCATTGCAGGGTGCCGGGTGCACACCCACCCCACTGATGATGTCTCACTAACATCCAGGAGGCGTACTCACAGGGCCTTTAAAGCAAATAAAACATTTATTGTTCAGGTTTTTTTTTTTCCCTTTTTTTTTCCTTTTTTACAAAAACATGCATACATACACAAGGTATGGCAGGTCTTGGGAAGACATACACGCACACACTCTTGCACGCACACGCGCACACACATACGCACAAATACTCTTTCTTGGCCCCAGGCCTAGACCGCAAAAGCCTTGAAGACTTCTGGGGGGGGGCCTCCCCGCCTCCATGTTTTTCTACTCCCCTACCTTATCCCGCCTCTGCCAAGCTAGTCCTATGTGGAGCAGCAGTCAGAGCTGAGGTGGGGGAAACCCCAGAAACAGAAGGCAGGCTCACACTGGGAGCAATGGCCAGGCATCCCTGGGACTGTGTTGTGCTTTTAAGGGGAGATGAAGGTTTGGCACCATTGGGTCAGGAAGCACAGGACTCGGAGAGCACCTGTCTGCTGCACCAGGGCACTGAGATGGTCCACATAGGGTGGCCTCTGGCAGAACAGTGACCAGATGGGAGGCTTGCTGGTGACTGACTACTCACAGGGAGAGAACAGCTCAGAATGGCTCTCTGAGCCCAGAAGTACTACCAGAGGACAACTGAGGAGGAGGTGAGAGGGACTCTCCTGTACTCAGGAATAGGGGACCCGTGGCTCCTCCTCTTCCCCTAGCCCTTCAGAACCTGGGAAGGGCCGCCCTGGCTGAGGCCAAGTTCACATTTCTGTATGGAGCCTGGGGCGGTGTGCAAAACCTGGGGTCTTCCAAGTTAAGAATAGTGGTAGTGGTGGGCCCACCTGAAGCAGCCCTCCTCTGTGCAGTCCTGAGGGATGGAGGCCACAGCTAGGGGCCTGGACACCAGAGGGCTGGGTCTGTTCTAGAAGAGTCCAGCTGAGCCCTAGTGCCCAGCCTGCCTCCTCCCAGGATCCCTCCTGGTCCCCATCCCAGACCCAGTGGCCTTCTCAAGTTCCCTGGGGTAGCTGTCAGGGTAGGTTGTGCTCTGGACCTGACTACCTGCCCAGAGGGTCTCTGCAGACCCAGGAACAGGGTTGACAGGTGAGGAAAGCCACGTCTGAAGGGTAGGTGATCTGTCCTGACGTCCTAGAGATTCATAGGTTCTTCCTCTTCCACCAGCTGCTCTGAGGGCCTGAGTGGGTGGGGCAAGGGCAGGATGTTGGAAGGCCAGAGAGCTGCGGGCAGGGCCTTAGTGGCCTTACCCTCACAGCCCTACTTCAAAGGCGTGAGACTATTAGCTGCATGAGAGTCTGGGGTCTTCAAGTTGGGAGGATCCAAAGGCATTAGAAGGCCATGGGCCTAGGGCTGGGGGTCTGGCATTACCTGTCTTCAGCCAGGATGCCCACGGAGAGGGACGCCAGTGCGGTCACGGCTTCCACTTCTGCATCAGCCCCTGGCATTCTGGGCAGCCAAGAATCTGGACGGGAGGCCAAGTGCTGCATGCAGCCCCAGTATTTCCCTAGGACAAGAAGCTGGGTCAGAAAGACAAGCTGTTTGAGCTATAACCTAGACTGATACCAAAGCTAGGGTCACGGGCCCAGAGCCCAAGAATAGTGGCCACATCATCAGCTTGGGGTCAACTCCCCTTCCTGCCCTCACCTCTCAGCAAGACATCTCCCAACTTACCCATTCCCTACAGCCCTGGGTAACAGCAGATTCAACATGGCTATGAGGCTATCTTCACAGATAACCAAGCCCCTTTCCTACCCTCCTTGGCTAAAATTCCACCCTAGAGGGCTGGTGAGATTAGATCAGCAGTTAAGAGCACTGGCTGCTCTTCTAGAGGACCTAGGTTTGATTCTCAGCATCTACATGGTAGCACAAAACATTCTGAAACTTGGGGTCTAGAGATTCTGATGCCCTCTTCTGGCCTATAAGGGCATTGTATGCACATGGTATATGGCCATACACACAGACAAAATACCTCCACACATAAAAAAAATAATTAAAAAATATAAAGTAAACCAGACACACACCTTTAATCCTAGCACTCAGAAGGCTGAGGCAGTCGGATCACTGAGTTCAAGGCCAGTCTGGTTTATATAATGAGTTCCAGGACAGCCAGGGCTATATAGGCCCTGTCTCAAAAATCAAAAATAAATAATAAAAGACCATTCCATAGGTGTGTGGATTCTAAAAGCACCAGGAGGGTCCACTTGTCCCTACATCAGGTTTATGTCAACACTTGCTCATATGCCCTTGTGCCTTGGTTTCCTAGAGCACAGGGTCCCCCTCATGTGGCCTCCATAGTGCTCAGGCTACCCCTAGGAGGCTAGGCATGGTAGTAAAGTAATTCCAGCAGGTAGAGGCTGAGGGTAGGAGGCTCACATACTAAGAAGGTAGCCTGGGCTACACAGTGAGACCCTGTATCCAACAAAACTAAACAACCCAAGAGCTGGGGCTGCAGCTCAGCAGTAGAGTGAAATTCTAGCATGTGTAAGACCCCGGGTTCAATCACTAGTACTCAAAAGGGAGGGTGGGGGGAAGGTAAGACAATCATGGCACAGAGCAGGGGCAGGCATCCCCACGGCTGCTCTGCACAGCCACTTCTGGTCCATGGAACACTCATCATCCTGCTGTTCTGAGACAGTGATAGACATGGACCAGCTCAGTGCAGAGCTGGCCCATGGGAGGTTCCGTAGGCAGCTGTATCTGTGGCTATGTGTCTGATTTCCAACCGAGCCCCGGATGTGGGGAGTCTGCTTTATTCATCTTCGTATCCCAGTGGAGGTTTGGGGCCTTCACAGAAAGTGCTCAACAGATAGATGCCTGGTTGAAGTTAAATCTTTTTAACACGTTTTCCAAATGTGGGTTATATTCTGAGACCCAGGTAGGCCCTCCCCACAGCTCTGCAGTCACTGTGACCAGCACTGATGAGGTTAAACTAAGCCTCCTTGGCAAACAAGGCCTGAGTGGTGGTGTCAGCGTGGCCCCTGGCCCAAGATTATAGCCAGAGATGGGAGGCCAGTCCCGGCCATAAGGAAGCCACTGTTATGTCCATGCTGGGTCCAACTGGAGGGCTGAGAGGCTACCCACTCATGGGGATATGCCCACCATTACTCCTGGAGTGGTTCCTGGGAATACTATTTGAGGCTGTCAGTGTGCCTCCGGCCTGGCTGGCACTGGATCTCTGAGACTTCTGCCAGTGGGATGGTGGGCCCTGGAGGCTCTCCCAAGTTTGGACCCAACAAGTATCCCAGGTCAAAACTCACTGTGCACCCTGATCACAGCTTCCAGAGAGCGGATGGCATTGGGGTTGGGTTTCTGTTTCCAGCCTTCTTCTGAAAGGGGATCCACCTACAGAAACACTCCATCAGAGACCCGAGGGATCCCAGGCTCAGCCTGCACGGACAGACATGAGCTGCTGGCTCTCTGATGTCAGAAGACACTGGCCCTGGACCTGACCCGGGAAGGTTTCCACTCTACCATCTCGTCCCAGCCACACCCCTTCTCATCTTCTGTCCCTGCTCTTTGTCCCGGGAAAGTCAGGCTCATCTGCCTCATTCAAATATAGATGGCTCACCTTGTTGCCCAGAAGAGCAGCCACACAGGCCTCTGAGGCATCACAGATGGCTGTGAGGTCATGACCACCCTCTAAGGCCAACACCACCGCGCCTCCTGCCAAGGTCATTAGCTGCTGTGTCATGTACCCGAAACCTAGACGGTGAGGTGGGAGAAAGAGCAGAGGGCTGGAGCAGAGAGAGGCAGACTCATTCCCGACCTCTATCATTTCCCTGCTTGCCACCTGCTCTGTAGACAGTGTCTTAGAGATGAGAACCCCATGTGAAACCCATTCATAAGGCTTCATTCCAAGCTCGGAGAAGTTAAGGGTCTTATATACTGGACCCCACAGCTGAGACTTGAATGCCAGCATCATCACCTCCAGCCCCAGTCTCTCCCACTGGGCCACCTCTTTGTTCCCAGGCCCTGTGGCAGAGTGGACCGCACTGACCGTCTGTTCTGAGAACGCGGCTCTTCTAACTTCCTCTGAAGCAGCCGAATGGCCCAGTCTGGAAGCCTGGCTTCTACAACTGGACTTCCATCTGGTAGACCTAAGTCTCCAGGGGTCTGACCCATGGAGATCTGGCCTGGTCCTGTGCTGTGCTAGGCTGGGAGAACCCAGGGAATTCCAGGGCCTGCAGCCCTACTCCAGACTTTACACGTGGCCCTAGACTGTGGCCGCTGCTTCCTGCCCCTTTCATTTTGGCAGTACATTCCTGTCCCCACACAGCCTGGCTCTTATTCCCCACATCTCCCCCACAGCAGGGGGACCCCCTTACATTTGGCAGAAACATGGTAGCCACCCAGCGGGGCTGGGTGACCCTCGGCAGCATCAAACCCGGCGGACACCAGGACCAGGTCCGGAGCGAACTCTCGGGCGATGGGCATCACCACTATCCTGAAGTTGCAAGGAGAGGGCGTCATCCACTTGGGCCCAGCACATGGCACACGGCAGCCCATGCTAGCCCCTCCTGCCTACTTCGCTGAGGGCACCAAGACAGTCTCCTAATGGGATTAGCCGAGGCCCTGATCTCCATCACCCTGGCTGTGGCTCTGGTACACCAGCCTCAGAACCCAGCCACACAGAGAATTTCACCAGCAAGGGGCAGAACGGAGCAAAGGCTACTATGACGGGATGAGAGACGTGCATGTTCACATGCACAGTATGTGGTTTGCAGCCAGCTGCACTGGGGCTTGCCCTGCTCACTAAGCCCCAGGGACTGGAAACATTCAGCACTAAGTTTAGAGCTGAGCCAGGCAACTCGCCACCTGAGAATGAACCCGGGCGGCTAGACCTGAGGCCCTGAGCTGCCAAGTTCCATCCTTCATCTTCTTCCCTCTGCCTGCCCCAAACCCAACGCTCGTGTCCCAATTTAGGCATTTAAGCTTGGCACAGACACCAGGAAGTCCCACTCAGGGCACCTGAAGAATGAATTCTCATGGAGAGAACCTCCAGAAAAGGACTTCCGGGTCTAACTGTAGGGTTCTGTTTTCCCTAGAAACAGACTGGAGTGAAGGACTCCTTACAAGAGCCCAAAGCCCTTTCCAGAGCAGTGTCTAAAGTAAACCCATCCCTCCTTGTGGACAGCATTTAAGGACACCAAGTTTCTACTCTCGCCGGAGACCCCATCACCTCCAGGCAGCATTCTTTGACTAAATGTGGCAGATTTGCTCTACCCAAATGTCCCCAGGAGGTGTGACTCTGACTTTCTCATTCTTGTGTATGTCCTATTTTCTTACTGGAGCTGGCTTACCATGTCTAGTAACCAAGCATGAACAGATTAACAAGCCAACTGGCGGCTTCCAACCCAGGGCTGTGGGAAAGGGAGGAGAGGCAGTCCAGATGGACTGGCTCCCTCTAGACCCCAGAGTACTTACCTGAAGGCAGCCAGGTACTCAGGATCCCCCATGGGTGGATCCAAGCCCCCAGCCCAAGCCACATTGACATTGAAGCCTTCACCATTGCCGGTCCCCACCTGGAACACGAGACGGAAGGAAGACATGAGGAGAACAGTCCCAAGTTCATCTAACTCCTTCACTTCCAGAAGCCGAGGACCGGAAAGGGTTAGCCGCTTGCTCAGGACCACACAAGCCGGGGGCAGAGAGGGTCCAGGAAGAAAAGGAATGTGCCGGAAGAGGCCAGCCCAGCAGGCAGTTACCTCATCCACAGCCCCACTGCCTGGGAAGAAGTTGCCGCCATCATGGCGATGCAGGGAAATGTAGAGCACGCTGGGGTCCTGGTAGAAAGTTTGCTGTGTGCCGTTGCCATGGTGAACATCCTGCACAACACAGCAGACAGTTGATCAGGGGAGGTCCAGAAGCAGAAAGATGGGGGTAAGGGCACACTGGAAGGATTTCAAGGTCGGTACCATTCCGAGTACTGGGATGTTAGGCTGACGTAGGTCAGGAAACCACAGTTTCTAGGATCACATGACTGAGTTGCCCCAAGTAATCTACTGTCTGGCAGGGATCCACCTCTCCACATGGAAAGACGTCCTGTCTTGAGCTAGGGTCTCACTATGTAGACCAGGCTGGCCTTGAGCTCACAGAGACCCACCTGCCTCTGCTTCTCAAGTACTGGGATTACTGTCACCAAACCTGGCAAAGACTCTCTATATAGATTGTGTGTGTGTGTGTGTGTGTGTGTGTGTGTGTGTGTGTGTGTGTGTGTATGAGTCACGTGTATATGTGTGTGAGTTGTGAGTTGTGTGTGTATGTGAAAGAGAGAGATGTATAAATCATCTCTGTGTAGACATAGTCTTCCTTGCACAAAGTCATGAGGCGGATCATGTGGTCAGTGATCGAGCTTAAAGGGACCCAGACTCAGTCCTCTAGGAAGTGCTGGGCTCTGCCTTCGACTCACAAGACCACACACAGGTTCCTATGTGCAAAATCCCCCCACTGTTCTCAGCGTCTGCCTAGAAATGCTCCTTTCCCACCTGTCCATGCAGATGAGACACGGTAGTTAGATGCATACACTCTAGAGCTAACTGGCCTGGGCTCCGATCTTGGTCTTACATCTCATGAGGTGAGTGACTACTTAAGACAGTCACCTCTGTGTGTACTTTCCTCATCTGTGAAATGGGTGACAGTCAGGACCAGATATAAAATTGTCAGCGTCTAGATATGACTGACAGACTGATGCTATCAGATACGGCTGGTATGGTGACTGTGTGGAGAGGAAATGGCTCGCTCTGCCAAAAAGAAGCCAACAGAGGCTAAAGACGGCACATGAGAACCCCCGACCCCCGCATAGGCAGAAGTCTGTGAACACCAGCACCTCCCACAAACCATCTTTCTGGGCCTCCTGACGGTTCTATGATATGGGTGCTGCATTCTCCCAGACTTTGATGAGGTAGAGGCTAATGCCAAACTCGGACCTGCAGGCACATCTCTAAGGCCAGCCTCCCTCCGGGTTCTGCCGGCAGGCCTCGGTCTGGTGACACCAGGAACCAGGACCTACCCAGTCAACAATGAGGATCTTGCTGGCCTTGCCTTGCTCTCGTAGCTGTCGGCAGGCGATGGCCACGGAGTTGAAGAAGCAGAAGCCCCTGGGGGAAGGAGAGAGGGTCCGGCCAGTCCATCCCCACCCTTTTCCCCCTACGGGAAGGCTCTGGAGGCTGCCCCCACCTCACACCACACAGGCCCGCCTTCCCATCGCCTTACATGGCTGTGGAATGATCTGCGTGGTGTCCTGGGGGCCGCACCACAGCAAAACCGTTCTGGAAGGGACAAGGCACGTATCACTCAAACAGCCACCCACCTCTCCACCCACATTTGCCTGAGCCTGGTTCTCGTCCCAGCCTCTTGCCCTGAGGAGTCAAAGGCATGAGTGCCAGCATCCCACCGGAGTGTCCACACACTTCCTATATACCGCATTTGCCTCTCACAGAACCTCTAGATCATAAATGTTACCACCCCCAGTTTATAGATGAGAACCCAAGCCACAGGGAATTAAATAACCCACGTTACGTGGCTGCAAATGGCAGTGCCGGAATTTTAAAATCGGGGCGATTGCCAAGTGCCGCCAAGCCCTTACGAGGCCAAGGGCACAGGCCTGCCTCGGCCTATGAGCTCTCAGACAATGAGGCTGTGAGCTTCAGGCCGATCACCCCAAAGCACCGATCTTAGAGCAATGAGCATAACCCCGACCTAATATGCAGGATCCCATCACTAAAAGGAGCCAACGGGCCTGTGGTACTCAAAAATGGCCATGATGCACCTATAGCCACGAAACAGGCCTTAAGTGATGTCTGATGGTCAGGACCGTCTAAGTCACCACAGCCCTAGTGCCGAGTGGCTTGATTACCTAAGTGACATGAACTTAGGGGTCAAGCCTCACCTTGGTTTCAGCCCTGATTTCCCTTTCAAAACCTTGTAGCAATACCCACAAGGAATGAGAGGTCTGAGGCTTGGGATCTGGACCCGCCACCATCACCCCGGCACCTCCTCTGTGGTTTGCCAGCCTTTAATCCTACCTTTAGCTCTCGGGAAGCTACTTTGAAGGCAAGGTCGGTGACGCTGCCCGCGGCCCAGCGGGCTGCATTGGAGGAATGCAGCTCGTTCCAGATGGTGTCAGTGTCTACCTGTGGGGGCCAGGGTCAGGGACTGCATCATCCTATGCTTTCCACAGGAGACAGGGCCCAGTGAGGCAGTACCCACCCCATGGCCAGGACCCCAGGGGCAGGGAGCTGGGCAGACAAAGCTGCCTCCCCAGTGCCCCACCGCCCAAAGGCAAGGCCTCCTGTGTCCCCCAGTCCCAGCAGGATTTCTTCCCAGCACCAGCTCGTGTGTGGCCAGCACTCTGCCTCCCCAGTCAGGGGAGGGGGCATGGCGTTACCTGGGCGGGATTGGGGTTTGGGCCGGGAGGGGTTTTAAGCCCCAGCTGATTCTGCTCAGGCCCTGCGGGATGGTCGGAGCTGGAGGGGCCGTCTGCACCACTGTCTTCCACTCAGGGCCCCTAGCCCAGGCTGGGAGGCCCCCCAAACCCAGTCCCTGGGCCTCAAGGCTAGGGAGGGGCCGGGGGCCATGATGGGGAGATGGGAAGGGCGAGGCGGACCGAGAGAAGGCGAGGAAGGCAGAAAGTTTCGCAAGAGGCTGGAGAGAGAGAGAGAGAGAGAGAGAAGGACAGAGAGGGAGGAGGGGGGGGAGGAGACAGAAGCAACAACAGTTGGAAAAACCAGAAAGTGGCAGGAATGGGGAGTTGTGAGCAGGGCACTGACTGTCTCCCCAGCAGCCCCCCCGGCAGCTCCCACTGCCTTCCCGTACTCAGCCTCCATCTTTCCTCCACACACCTTGTCTGGCACCATGACAGGGGCCTTTTGAGGCAGGGAGGGCCATGCCAGAGGTAGCAGAAAGACCTCTCTACCAGGTGAGGGAGAGGTGAGCAAAGCTGGGGGGCTGGAAGGCTGTGTCCTGGGTAGGGAAGTTCTCAACCTCTAAGAACATGGGAGGCACCCCATAGCCCCACACTGGGCAGTCCAGTTGGGGTCTGGAGGTCAAGTAGGGCACACCTCAAGTGCCTGAGAGAGGCCCAGTCCTGGGCAGGTAGAGCTGCCAACTCTTGGGACACAATCTCAAGCCCTAATGTGACCCTGCCTTGAGCCTCACTCAACATCCACCAAATACCTTCTAACTGTGAGGCACTGGGCTCACTCCACACTCACGGGACGCTAACGGGACTGGGCTACATCTATCCTAAGGAGCTTCCAGCCAGCAGAAGAGCATAATGGGAAAGACCCTGACCTACCCAGTCTGGAAGAACCACAAGTCATAGGTGGCAGAGGGGCAGGAGTGGGCCAAGAAAACCGAACGGAAGGCTGAAAGCCCTTGGCAATGTCCACTTGAGATCTCTGGGCATACTTACCCCAACCCCGCCACAGGGTAGCATCACAAACATCCGCTGTGCCAGGAGTCCTGTGGGGAGAGACCCAGGTCACGTGAGTGGGGAGCACAGAGGCCCTAAGAGGAGGGAGAAGCAATCCAGGAGATAGGCAGCAGGGGTGGGGTGGGGTGGGGGGGTGTGCAGACGGGACCCACGGACAACACCAGGGCAGCAAACTGGCATAGGGATGTCCAGGAAGCCGGGTACAACTGAGGCAAGAACACAGAAGTGGGTGAGATGGGCAAGCTCGGGGTGATTCGGGGCCAGACATCATCCATCTCCCTCCCCTACCTGTCAGCTTCCCGTTATCCAGTTTGAGGCGGCTGAGGGGGTTGGTGCCGTAGAGGAGCACATGCCTTTCAGAATGGACTGATTGCAGCTCCTCTAGGGAGGCCTTTCGGCCTCTGAGACACTGAGGAAGGGCCCACAGAGCTCCTGAGGTTTGCTCACCCTCCTGCCACCACCAGACCACCCACTCTCTCATCCCTTGTTGACCCCCAAGGCCTCTCACCCCCCTCCCTTGCACAGCCCCACTGCCTCACCTCACACTGGCTGCGGAGACCCCGCTCCTGCAGCCGGGACCAGATGCTCTGGATGCGGCCTGCATGCTCGGGGTGTTTGCTGTTATCTCCACAGGAGCACTGGTGTTTCAGCATCACTGAATCATAGACCAGCCCTGCAAGAAACGGCCATCAGGGCTGGAAAGGTGAGGGGTGGGGGGTAGGCTGGAGGGTGGGGGCAGGGGGGAACTCCACCACAGCTTCGGATGGAGAACAACCCACACCCACAGAGCCCTTACTGACACAGGTGTCTGCATTCCCTTCCCAGCCCTTCTGTGGAGAGCTAGCCCCGTTTCCCTATGCACATGCCTAGATGCCTCCGACAACCTGACAGACACACCAGGGCAGTGCCTGCCCATCTTGCTCTGCAGGACCCCTGCCTTCTTGGTACGCTTACTCCCCATAAGGCCCAACATATCTCCTATGCCCTTGAGAGTTCATGCCCTAAACCCAGAGAGATTTAACACAGGACATCTCACTCTGGGTGTCACAAACCCAGAGAGGGTTTGTGTCCCAACACAGAGAGGAAAAGCAATCCCAGGGAACCCTCAAGACTGGAAGAGGGGGTACCCACGATGTTACTGGCCGTGTGGTCAGTCTCCCAACTGTACATGGAAAACACGCAGAAAACTGGTTTACCTTGTAAACAATATGCAAACAGCATGGAAACTATTTACATAGCATCTGCATTGCACTGGGTAGGTATTAAAAGCAAAACAGACGTGATTTAAATATGTGGAAAGGTATGCATAGGTTAAACGCAAATACTATGCCGTTTTACATGAAGGACTTGAGCATCTGTGTATCAGGCAGGCTGGGGTCCTAGAATCAACTCTCGGAGGGACGACAAAAGGCCTGGATTTCAGCCTACCCCAAGGAACATCTCCAGAAACAGGCCCTGTACCTGCACACTGCTAGTGGGAGGGTCACTGTCTACACATCTCAAGACACCGGAGACTTTCAAAATGCTCACACTATTTGACCCAGGAATGCCACTCCTTAAGAGTGACCCTGGAGAGAGAATCCCGGACAGAAGTACAGACGGACACATAAGAAAATTCAAGGACAGGTATGATGACCCACACCTTTAACCCCAGCACTCGGGAGGCAGAGGCAGGTGGATCTTGTGAGTTCCCGGCCAGCCAGGACTTCATAGTGAGAGCCTATCTCAAAAAATAACAACAAAGCAAATTAAAACCAAAGTCGGGCGGTGGCAGTGCGTGCCTTCGATCCCAGCACTCAGGAGGCAGAGGCAGGCGGATCTCTATGAGTTCGAGGCCAGCCTGGTCTACAGAGCAAATTCCAGGACAGCCAGGGCTACACAGAGAAACCCTGTCTCAAAAACCAAACCAAAATAAAAACAAACAAACAAAAACAAAAGGAAAGATAAAAATTAAAACTGAGCTGGGCATGGTGGTTCACACCTGTAATTCTAGTACTTGAATTCCTAGCACCATCAGCAAAAGTTAAAAAGGACTCAGTCAAGCACGATGCAAAGTACAGCTCACATGTCTGTGACATTAGAGAGGTACGGAGGCTACCTAAAGCCTGGAATGAAATACACAGAGCTCAAGGCAATAAGATACTTGGTGATTTTTTCATTCTTATATTTCCCGATATTTCTCGAAATGTTTGAAATACTTTTGAGTTCCTTTTACGAGTACAGCAATAGTAAGTAATAGTTTTGCTTTTTTTTTTTTTTTTTTTTTTAGGTTTTTCGAGACAGGGTTTCTCTGTGAAGCTTTGCGCCTTTCCTGGATCTCGCTCATCTAGACCAGGCTGGCCTTGAACTCACAAAGATCCGCCTGCCTCTGCCTCCCGAGTGCTGGGATTAAAGGCGTGCGCCACCACCAAAACAAAAGGCTGCTTTTGTTTTAAAAGGGTTGGTCACGGTAGAAGGGGACTCAAAGTCCTATCCTGGCCCAGCTGCCGGTTCTGTCGCTTAACCATAAGTCACTGTCAACTTAGGCTTCCTGAGTCATGATGTCCTCACCTACTTCATCGGCACCACGGAGCTCAGACAAGATTCGGTTAGTGCTCTATGGCCTCTGGAACTGTCTGAAAGCCGGCCCACAGTCACGGACTCACGACCCAGCCACTTCCTTCTGCCTCCCTGAGTCTCTTTTTGGTCTTACCTGTGGCAGGTGTCTCTGAGCTGTTGAGGACTTTAGTCTGACAGGTGGGCTCTGGGCTCAGCAGGGAGACAGGTGCCGCTGGGGAAGACTGGGTTCTGGACAGGGGCCGGTGTCCTGCCTGGGCCAGAGGTAGCAGCGCAGGGTCCCCGGGGCTTCCCTGGGAGAGCCGCCCAGCGAGATGCTGCTGCTCCCAGAGAGGCACCTGAAAGAAACCCCGCCAGTCTCCAGTTTCTCAGATAGACCCCCTTTTCCAGAAAAGTTCCAGATGGGTGCTCTGGCCTTCCAACTCTCCGAGCTCCCTGAAGACCCACACCCAGACCGATGCCCTGATTTTGCAAGAACTCCTCGGGCCCTTGAGTCTATGCTGACGGAGATCACCTCTCCTAGAACTGTGCTACTACTACCTACAAGGGGACCTGCCTGAGATACTACACGTGGGTGAAATGTCACCACCAAGTGCTGTTGGTAGAATCCTGTTTCCCAAATTCATAAAGTCTTAAGACTCCCCCATCTCTGGAGACAGGTTCTCAGCAGGAGGAAATCAAGTCTTCATTTGAAGAGGTTTGCTGTCCTTGTAAGAAGGGAATTTGAGCAGAGGCCTCCAGACACGCCTTCCTTCACAGCCCTCAGAACACACAACCCTTGATTTCACCTTTTCGGCCTTCAAAGCATCAAGGTGACCAGTAAGTGCCTTTCAAGGCCCTTGTGTGTGCAGTCCCTGCTGCAGGGCCCTGGCAAATGAACGCTGCCTTCACCCCCATGCTATTTCTCTACAACCCAGGGGACTAATGTCTACTTTTTCTCCCAGCTACCTTGGGATTAAAAAGGACAGTCAGACCAGGCAGTGGTGGCGCACGCCTTTACTCCCAGCACTTGGGAGGCAGAGGCAGGCGGATCTCTGAGTTTGAGGCCAGCCTGGTCTACAAAGTGAGTTCCAGGACAGCCAGGACTAAAGGACAGGCAGTTGTAGGGAGAAGTGTGAAGGAAGGAGCATGCGTGGCTCTGTGAAAAGCCAAGAAGCAGGCATAGGAACAGGGTCTACTTGAGAAAGCAGACTGCTGGAGTATGCGAGCGCGCGCGCACACACACACACACACATGCATCTATGCATTCGCACTTTGGTGTGGGTCTTATGGTATCCCCTTCCCTTCCCCATCCTATGAAGCCCCGAACTTTCTGCAGAGCCCTTGGGCACAGCCATACCTGTTGGTGCTGCTGCAGAGAAACAGGGCATCTGCCCGAGGGAGGCCCGTGGCCTGACTCCTTATGTTCCAGGCCATCGTTTGCCACAGGCCCTGCTCCCCCACCGTCTGTCTCTAGGTCCTCTGCTGAGGGTATCTGACGCAGTCGGGGCTTCTCACTGGGTTTGGCAGGCCTCTGGGGAGGGGAGATGGCTGGCTGAGAAGTGGGATAGAGAGGAGGGTGGGTGGCAGGGCATGGGTTGGGTGAGGCCGCAGCCTCATCTTGTCAGGTCCCCAGCAACCACTTCTCCTGTCCTCCAGGCCTCTCCCCTCCCCCGCTCTGCGCCCTTCTTCCAACCCACAGGGGCTTAGTTGGGCATGCCCTCAGCACCTCCCCTACCCAGTTCCTCTCACCTTGATCAGCTGGACATGAGGTTTGAGCCGATCCTGGCGGGGCTGCAGGGGGCCCAGCAGAGGGGAGGCAGTGGCGCTGGGGGGCAGGGGCTCTGAGCGGGTCCGGTTAAGTGGCCGGTGGAGGCCTGACCCAGAGAGCCGCTCGGTGGTCAGTAAGGGCTGGGCAAAATGGAAGGGCAAGGGCCCAAGCCCAGGCACTGGAAAGAATGGGACATGTGTAAGGAAGGGGTCCTGGGAGCCAGGAAAGAGGCGGGGCATGGAGTAGAGGCAGGGCTTTGCAGGGGGAGACACACAATGAGGGACTAGGAGGCGGGTCTTTCCCAGGGCCCGGCCCCTTGGCAGGGTGCACAAATCCTGCCCATTCTGGGAGAAGCAGCAAGACTCACCAGTCCACAGTGGGGTATGGGAGACTGAGGGATCCAGCAGGAGAATGGGCTGCAGGCGAGAGGGTAAGGTGCTCCCAGCCTCTGGCTCCAGACCATGGTGCAGGAAAAGCGGAGCATGGGTGTTCCCCAGGACAGGACCCCGAGGGCCCAAAGTCGAATGGGTCCTGCGGTCACCATCAGCCTGAAAGAAAGGTAAGAAGTCAGAGTTGGACGGGATTCCGGATGAGGAAGAAAAGGACAGGCAACAGGACAGAGACAGGAAAGAGGCTGGAGGAGTGTGGAGTGGGGGCAGGGCGCCCCAGCCACTCACCCTGGCAGGGGCAGGCAGCCCCAGTGTGATTGCGGGCAGCAAGGACATGGTCGGCAAAGCGAACGGGGCCAGAGAAGTCTCCTGCAGCCGCAGCCGCTGGCCCAAGAGCGCCTGCCATGAGGAGCAGGGTGACGGGTCACCAGTCCTGGAACTCTACCCCTGGCATGCCTGTCCCCAGAACACCCAACAGGCCTTGCTAGGGGCTGCCCACACCCTGAAGCCTCAGGCCAGGTCCCACATGCTAGAAAAAGGCCCGGACTCGGAACTGCCCCAGGAAAGCCCAGCCCCAGCAAGGCCTTACCTCCGAGCCCAGGGCAGGGTTGGGGCCATGCTCGCTGTCATTGGGGGAGCTGCACCCCGAGGCTGGTGTACTGCTGCTACTGGGGGAGGAATCTGAGGGGAGAGGAAAAGGGAAGGCGTAGTCAGGGTCGGGAGTGGTCAACCCTGGGCAGGATTCCCGGGCACAGTTCCTCCCCTCCTGGGATGTATTTCTGCTTTCTTCCTAGAGGAACAGAAAGCTGCCAAACCGCCACCAGCCTATGACATCTTCAGCCGTTGTTTTTACTGTAGCTCCCATTTCCCCAGCAAACGTCGACTGAACAGACCCAACAGGGTTAGGGTTTGGCCTCCACTCGCCCTCTCACGGGCAGGTGTGTGGGGTACACTCTGCACAGCACCCAGCAGTTCCACGTGGGAACTTCCATCTGGGTGGAACCTGGTCCCAAGGGACACCAGCAGGGGTTAGGAGGGCAACTCCGTGGCCCTGTTGGCCCTCACCTCCAAGGGTCTCCGCAGGCCGCCGCCGAAGGCTGGGCGGGGCACTCTCCTTTCTAAGCAGGGGGTTCTTGCGCCGCTCCAGGGATTTCTTGGGCTTATAGCGCAGCTTCAGGTTGGGCTCAGACACTGTGGAGGAAGGGGTGCCACCCCATCACTATGCCAGCTACCCTTCTCTTCTCCTTTTTTTTTTTTTTTTTTTTGAGACAGGGTCTCACAACATAGACCAGGCTGGCCTTAAACTCACAGAGATCCACCTGCTTCTGCCTACTGAGTGCTGGGACGAATGGCGTGCACCACCACCCCAGGCCTATTCTGTGCCCTTTAATTTCCCTCCCAGTCACCTCTATGGGTTAAAAAGAAAAAAGGCAAAGGGGGGGGGGGGGGGAGGACGACGACACCGTCCCAGGCCTCCCTCAACCCCATACTCCTGACCTAAATCTAAGGCCCATCGCCTCCTCCAACCCTGCAAAGGTCTGCCCCCGCTCACCTGTTTTACGCAGGGGAAAGTGTTCCGGGGCTTCAGTGGGCAGGCTGGTCACTGGAGGCAGGAAGCTGCTAAGCATGGAGCGGGCAGCACCCTCTGTATCCAAGGGCTCAAGAGTTCTGCAGGGTGAGCGTCAAGGCTACTTCAGAAGCCCCTGACGCCCCAAGGCCCTGAAATCTCACTCTGCACAGATGCCCCCCCCGACCCCCCCCCACCCCCCCCAACCCCCGCGCGCGCGCCAGGAAATTAGCCACCAACAGAGCTGGGCAGCCTGGAGCCAGCACGACAGGAGTCATCTCCAGGTGGCAGTAGTGAGTCACCCACGCTAATGCAGATGTTCTGCTCCAGGTATAAAACCCAGGCCTGGGCGCTTAGGGCCCGCTGGAGACTCGGTGTCTCCCGTGGTAGGGGCCTTTACTAGGAACCAGGACTTGTGCGCACATAAAGGGCCTCAGGGGAGACAACTAAAAAGGAGAGGAGGCAGGTGCTCGTGGAGGGGGACTTAGGGGATTTAGGGGCACAGTAAGAAGTAGGTGGTAGGTGTTGGGGAGGACAGGGGCCCTAAACACACGAGTGAGCACACTCACAGCTGAGTACGGAGAGAAGAAGGGGTACAGAAAGGACCTGAGGAACAGTGAACCACCTGTAGGGAATACTGGGGCTGCTGGGATGGACTGTTCTCTCAAGGGCCGCCTGCTGCTTCTTCAGGATCACCTCAGCCAGCTTCTGCTTGACCACGCTGCTGGCTACCGCACCTGCAGGGGCACCGACATGAGGAGGCTGGCAACGGGCCGACAGGAAGCCTCTTAGGTGCATTCTCTGCCCACTGCCCAGGCCACATTTTCAGTACACCGCGTGTCCCCGGGACTCCTCGGGCAAGGGCGCTACACCTGAGGCCCCGCCCCTCCTGTCCAGCCTCTAGACACTCGCACCCCGACTCCTGTCCCCATGAGAGGGCATCCCAGCAAATGGTGACCCTCCCACGCACCCCTCCCAGCCCCACGGCGGACCCCGAACGCCGGGCAGTGGACAGGGCAGACAAGCCCTTACTTCGCTTGCTCTTGTCTTTATTGAGAAGTTGCCGCAGCTCCTGCTCCTGCGGGCCCCCCTGCAGCTCCGGCATGGGTGCGTCCATTGGGAGCTGTGGACAGAGCCGGAGGGAGGGCGGAGTGAAGGACAGAGCTAAGGTCTGCGGAGGCTGGGATGTGTCTAAGGAGTTCTGGCTTTTACCCTCATGGGCTCCGCTGGGCGCTGTGGCTGTTGCAGGCCCGCCAGGAAGAGACGGCGGTGCAGGCGCTGGGGATGCTGCAGGGCCAGCAGCGCGGGCTCCGGCGGGGGCTCCACTGGGGGCCGCTGGCCCACTCGCAGATCCATGGGCTGGGACTGAGAGCCTGGCGTGTCTGGCCGGAGGGCGGGGCAGCCTGGGGACACACAGCAGAGTCAGGTGGACGGCCAGTCTGCAGGAACACCGTCACAGACGACTGAACCCTCTGGGGCTGATTTAACATCAGTAAAAACACCCTCAGGGGACCTTTTCCTCACATAAGCCTGTCAGCGGCGAGCTACAGGTGGGTCCTGGATTCCGTTCTACCCTCGAGAAAGGAGGTCTACAGACTACAGACAAGCTCCCTTCCAATTGCTGATGGCGAGAAGTGAGCCACAGGTCTGTAAGCATGGCGTCTCCCCCTAGAATGCTTCTCCATTGGCTTGGAGCTAAGGCGACGGGGTTTTCTGAACCGGTGATGCCGTTTTAGGCTCTATACTCTTTGTCCTTCTAGGAATGAGGTCAGCCTGGCTCAGGGTGGGAGGGAGAGACCAGAGAGGTAAACAGGTCTGCTCTGCTCAGCCCCCAATCTCATGGGCCTCACCATCCCTCAGGGGCCATTCTCTCATTCCCACGCTCTGTACCGCTCGGGTCCTGGGGATCCAGAAACAATGCCTGGAGCCCACAAGCAGCCCTGGCCGGCCACCTAGGGCCTACGGAACCCTGCTCTCAGGACAGGCTCCTCAGCTCACCAGGCCCATGAGCTTGTGGTGCAGACTCCTGCTTCCCATTCGAGCCAGCTGTGGGCCTGGCCTGGCAAGGACAGCAGCCTCAGCTGCTTCTTCTCCAGTGTCCTCTGCACCCACGCCAGGAGCACCTTGCCAAGGCCGTGGGTGCAGGAGCTATTTATAGCTCACCAGCAGACCAGGGACTGGGCCAGCACCGCCAGCTGGCCAGGCTGGGCTCAGCAGTCAGGGATGCTGAGACGCTGGAAGGTGGAGCTGCCGGAAGAGGGGGGGTCCTGGGGGAGGGGAGTCCTAGGGAAGGGAAAGGATGAGAGTACGAGAGAGGGGGAAACGCCCCACAGGGGCCTTCTTCAGGCATCCCCTCACAGAGCAGCCACAGCTGTCCTCAGGGTCTGGCACTGACTGGGAATGGGAAGATTCCCCAGCAAAGGACCAATGGGAGAGGCAGGAAATGTGGTCCGTGGTCTGATGCAACCATAGGAATCATAACCTTAACATCTGTGGTGCATGCATGCAACAAAACCCACTCAGCTCCCAGTCCACCTGCCCTGGATGCTAGTTATGGCTGTCCTTTACCCCAGATGAGCTAAGTGAGGTCCCAATGTGAAGAGGACTGCCTAGAGTCACCCAGCAAGGGGCAGACAGAGGCTGGAGTCTAGTCCTGTTAAGGCCAATGCTCCATTTCCCCACCAACACTCAGGAAATCACCTCCTTTGGAAGGGGCTCCCACTGGGCAAGGGAAGAACTCATGGGACGTTGTCACTAAGAGGTGTCATTCTAACACTGACCGTGAGATGAATATGAAGAAGAGTCGGGCCAGGCCTGCTGTGGCCCTCCAGAGGTGACTGTGCATCCAGATGCCACCCATAGTAAACAAATGCCAGGATTTGGCGCCCTCACTCCTGTTCCCATGCTACGCAAGAAATCATTCTGGTTGAGTGTGGGCCTCCATTGGCAACACATCCCTGGCCCATGAGAGGCCCGTCTTCCCTGGTTCTGGTGTACTGGCTTCCTGAGGCCACTGCCTCGATGGTGCAGGGATTAGGAGAGCCCAAGGTGGGGCACTCTACCTGAGGCCCGTGGCTTCAGCCACAGCAAACGAGGAGCAGCCACGTAAGAGCTGCCACCACCCCTCACTCAGCATTGCTACCGCCAGCGCCAGAGGATGCCAGGAACAGAGGACGGACTCTGTTCAGAACTTTGGGAAGGCCTGCCCGGGTGTCTTAGCATTTGGGAGGCTCCATAGGGTAGCCCCATGACATCGTGCAGGAGTGGGGAAAGTTCTCTGGGAAGCCTCCTTCGGGCATTTTCCCATGAACACCCACATCACCTTGGTCTCCTCCGTGTGAATAAAGCCACCGACTACTCAGGCAGTGCCTTTTATCCCCTAATAAACCCAGAACCTTTTATCCCCTCGTCTCTGGCTCACAGCATCTCCTGCCAATGCTGGCCTCACCCCTACACTCTGCTTTCCCAAACTTCACCTACTGCTCAAAGCCCGGCTGCACCTGGGCCAGTGTGAAGCAGCCAGCCCTTCCTCCCGGACTCCATGTTGGATGCTCACAACATTGTAAGCTTGTCGAAGAGCAGGACCATGCCTGGTTGGCCTTTGGTTCGTCATTGCTCATCATCCTAGGACTTAGAATACCGTAACATGGCGTAAGGTAGACACTCAATAGACACAGAATCCTGGGGAAAGCTTGGTTATTTTTCCTCAGTGGCCTAGGACAGTGGTTCACAGGGATGGGGTTCATTAATGATTCCGAGTGACAGGATGAACTCATGAGTCACGTTTCTCTCATTTAGCACAGGTCACACGTTGCTACCACTATTTTTCCCCTCCTTTTGTGTGTCCTGTCTTCCCAAGCTTTGGGACAGCTGACTAAGATCTTCTGGCCTTTCAGGTCTCCCCTGCTGTGTGGAATCACTACAGACTTGGTAGATCCGGTGACTGGCCCCCACCCTCACCCCGGGAGTTAAGGAAAGACAGCTTCAGACTTCTATCCTAGACCTAGGCAGCAACAGAAAGTCCACTGCAACCCAGTCTTCCAGATGAGTGACAGCAGACGGTCCAGGCCAGCAGGGAAGACCCAGAGAAAGCCATCTCATGCGTGAGAAACAGCGTTCTTCCCTGAAGGGCCCCTAAGAGAATCGAATGACTTGCAAACAAGAACATATATCTCTCCTAGCCTAGATCCAAAGATGCCTTTCCTATCCTCTTTCTTCTGGAGACCTAACTTTGTCCCTTCCCTGGGACCCTGCCCCCTCCTTCTAACTCTCTAGCCCAGCCACATCCCCACTTCTTCAAACCCTCAGGTCTCACCTTTCCCTGGCTGTTTCCACCCCTCATCCCAATCCGCCACCAACTCATCTCTCTCTGGCCTGACTTTCACCTGTGCCAGGGGGACTGGGGCAGCGGGTACCCAGGCTAACTTGGGACCCGCCTGTAGAAAGAAGAGAGGTGAAGGTGTGTCTGGGAGGGGGGCGGGGGGTGGATGGGGAAGAAGGGCTACTGCCTCTGGAGGGGCCAAGCTCCCTGCTGCTCCAGGCTGGCTGAGTGGGATCTCCAGCTTCTGTGGCCAGCTACTGCATGACTCAGCTAGCTACCCGGCTGCTTGGACACAGTGCACAACAAGAACCCAAGGAAGCCCCAGCTCACCCCACAATGCCCTCAGCCCTCCCTCATGTGGTCAGATACCATCTTCCCTGGGCAGTCAGAGCACACTCCCAACAGCCTGAGAGGGGGAAAGCAGGCTGAAAGGTGCGCAGGGCCAGAAGTGGGAGCATGTGTCAAGGGAGGGCAGGAGAGAGCTGGGGAGAGCAGACCTGGAGAAGCATAGAGTAACTGTCATGAACAGGAACCGTTTTCACAGTGGGAAAGGATTGGGCTGTGGCCGCAGGTCAGGAGAGATCTGGTAGGAGCTGTGAAGTAGGGGAGATGCACACCCCAAGGCCCCCAGTGTAGGGTCCTCTCCTCCAGCTGCTCCATTCTGTGTCTGGCCACCTTGATTGTCCAAGAAAAAAGACCCACTAAGCCTCTCTGAGATAAGCAGGGCCAGAAATCTCTTCTTTGGAAATGGCCACCTCTCCCAGGCTCCTAAGCCCACTCAGAACCCACGAAACTACAACAGGAGCTTGGGTTGATTGGCAACAGACAGACCCAGGCAGGCTGGGCAGGGGAAGCAGATGGGAGTTCTTAGGCCACCTGTCCACAGTGAACACCCTTTGCCATGCCAGCTCGGGGCCCAAGGGACGGAAGGCCTTCCCGGAAGGGTCAAGGAAACTGAGGGCTTTCTACAGGCAGCATTTAGTGGCTATGCTCCTCAGACCAGACCTGAAGGCTACTTCCTGAAGGGAGTATTGGTGCTGCTTTCTGGACCTATACTGAGCGAGCAGCTCCAGGTAGAAAGGGACTCCAACCAGTGGCCCATCATACATTGGCACCCACGCCTCAGTACACAGTTCTGTGTGGACATGCCACCCCACCCATTAGTTCAGTCACCTTTGGAGGTCTGCCCAAGCCCGTGTCGTGACGGGGCTGATCCATCTGTTCTCCTCACTTCCCATGCACCCACAGTGTCCCCACACCTCAGCACAGCATTAATTATGCGTGGTATCGATGGTGGTGTGTATCAGCCATCATTACCTGCAACAACATCTCCTAAGGCACATGAGGCCCCCTTTGGCACTGATGAATCACACACAATGATCCTCTCCCGACTCCCTGCCTAAGACATGAATATTTCTCAAGGTTTGTGATCCCCAAGGAACACCTATCCCAGAAGCTGCCTCCTCTTCCTAGGAATAGTCTTCATTCTGGGTGTCTTGGGATCCCCTTTCTTCTGGGGGCCCCGGTCCTGAGAGGTTTCTGCACTGACTCTTAGTATGGTCCCTGTGTAAGAGTTAATCTTGGTTGTCAACCCGACATACCTGGGAAGAGGACATCTCAGCTGAAGGATCACCTCTGTCAGACCGGCCCGTGGGCACGTCTGTGAGGCTTTGTTTTTTTTTTTTTTTTTAATGCTAACTGATGCAGGAGAGCAATGCCACTCCTAGGCAGGTGGTCCTGGCTTGTACAAGGAATGTGTCTGAGCGGGGCAGAGAGAGCTGGTAAGCAGCGCTCCTCCAAACTGGAGGTTTCCGCCTCCAGGTTCCCGCTTGACTTCCTTCCGTGACTTCCCTCAATAATGGCTGCACCATGGCATGGAACGGTAAGCCAAATAAACCCTTGCCTCCTCCACGTTGCTTTTGGTCATGGTGTTTACCACAGCAACAGAAACCAGACTTGAAGAGGCAGTCAGGCCCAGAGATCCCCTGCATCCCGGGAATCAACTTGCATTTCCCCTCTGCCCTGGCCTACACGCTTGCGAGCAGTTAAGACCTTCGGCGCCTCACGCCCCTGGTAACCACAGGTTTGGACACCATGCACTCTGTGGAAAGGAGAAGAACTAATAACCTCGGGCCTTGTGGTTTGTTACGGCGAGTGCAGGGACAGTCTGTGGTGGTGACCTATGACGCAAGCTCTACTCTGAAGAGCCACATTGGATGTGTGTGCATTCATGACAGCAAAGAGACCAAATCCAAAAGCACTTTCTAGAAAGAACCTCTCTATTCCCTGGCTGTCTGCTAAGAGCCACAGAGTTCAAAACTCCTAGGAATGGCTCACTGCTTGAAGAGGAAAGGCATCTCATGGTGCCATGATGAGGGCTGAGCCGGAAAGAGAACGGAGATACCTTGCACCCCAGTTCCGGCCCGAGTTTCGGACTCCCACTTCTCAGTGACCTTGCTACCTTTCTCAGAGGGGGGCTATCATCCATTGAGGGTCAAACCACATGAAAAACAAGGAGAAAATTGACCTGAGGGACCAAGAACACTGTCCAGGGCCGGACCCTTCACACGGCTCTTGGTTGGGGGCTCCTCAGGAGCCTGGCTACCCACCCCCTACCCATTTCCACCTTTTTTGGGAAGCAACTGCAATCAGGCTTTAGCAGTTTACTCAGTGTGGGGAACCTGGACTAACCCGTTTCCTTCCTACTCCAGAGCATCTACCTCTCACCCAGGACCAAGCATCTCAGATATCCTGTCTTGATGGGTACATCACAACCTGAGCAATCTCCAGACTAGGTATGAACATCATGGGGCTCCAACCTCAGGCCCCCTGGACAAGCTGGGTTTCTGCGTCTTACCTCACTGCCTCAGACCCCAGTTTTGACCTCATCTGTCCCACATGGTGACAGGAAGCCTGAGTCCAGGTGACTCCCAGTTCCCTGGTCCCCGGCTATTAGCTACAAAGAAAGCTGCAGGAAGAACAGGCCTTAGCGGCAAAGGGAAAACAGATAGAAACTTCAGGACAAGGTCCTGGGTTCCAGGCTGAGCCCCTAGACCCCAGGTTGCGGCCTCAGAGTCTCTAGCCGTGACACAAGAAGGACAAAGCCTGACTCCTTGTGGGGACTGGCCGAGGAGTTAAAAGGGCCCCACGAGAGTCCAAGAATAACCAAGGAGAAGGCATGCCATGGTTGTCAGGCCTGGAAGGCCTGTGAGAGCCATGGAAAGATGGCTCTTCTTCCAGGCATCTGACTGAACCTAGGATCACTCAGGCCAATGCTGTTGTGGCAGAGAGAGGTGTGAGAAGGGCATTAGCTCACCAGCAGGAGCCCAGGAAGGCCCGTGTGAGAGGTGATTCCAAATGCAGGTGCTGACCCCCTCCGGAGGCTGAGCTGGGGGCCCAGAAGACACAGCTACCCAGCCCTGTTTGCTGCTTTCAAACAGTTTCAAACAGCCCTCACCTGCAATGTGAGGCTGAGACAGGGGAATCAATACTTCGAGGTTTGACTGAGCTACAGAGTAAGACCCTCTCTTTCAAAATCAGGCAAGCAAGCAAGCAAAGAAACATGAAATACAGCTCAGAATCTTAAAATACCGAGGCAGGGTCTCAAGATGCAGCTCAGGCTGATCTCCAATTCTCAACCCTCCTGCCTCAGCTTCCTGAGTAATGAGATCACACGTAGGTAGAACACAGAAACATACCTCATCTTTAGTTAATTATTATTATTATTATTATTATTATTATTATTATTATTATTATTATTATTGGACAGGTTTTCAATTTCAGTACGGAGCCCTAGCTGACCTGAAAATGACTCTGTAACCCTGGATGGCCTAGAACTCACTATGTGACCCTAGCTAGCCTCAAACTCAAACCCTTCGCCTCTAAGTGCCAGGATTACAGGCACAGGCTACCATAACCAGCCTTTAGCTGATTTGTTTGTTTGTTTGTTTGTTTTGCTTTTCAAGACAGGGTCTCTATGTAGCCCAGGCTGTCCTGGAACTCACAGAGGATCTACCTGCCTCTGCCTCCCAGGTGCTGGGATTAAAGGCATGTGCCATCACCACCTAGCTCCTTTAGTTGATTTAAGGAAAAAGAAAAAGAACATATACTTCTAGGGGTGAAATGTGCCTGGCTTTAAAATATTTGGGGGGGAGGGGAAACAGGGCAACAGCTTGGTTGGTAAACCCCTGGTGGTGTAAAGATGAGGACATGCGTTGACTCTCCAGCCATCCACATGAAAAGCTGGGTTATAAGGGCTGGAGAGATGTCTCCATGGTTAAGAGCGCTGGCTGCTCTTTCAGAGGACCTGGATTTAATTCTCAGCACCCACATGTTGGCCCACAACTGTCTGTTAGCTGTTTCAGGGGATCAGATTCCTTCTTCTGGCTTCTAGAGGCACTGTACACACATGGTACACAGACATACATACACACAAGCCAAACACCCATACGCGTGCAATGCCAGCTGGGCGTAGTGGCATACATTTACAATTCAGCACTAGGGAGGCAGAGACAAGAGGATCCCGGTGACTCACAGGCCAGCCCCAAGTCCTAGTAAGAGACTGTCTCAAAAGAACATGTCTTTTGAGAAATGATAGGCAAAGCTGGCCTTTGCTTCCACACACATGTGCACCCCATACACATGAACACACACACCTGCACATGTACACACACACCTTCATGTGAACACACACATGTATGCATACACAACTGCATGGGCACACACATTTTTTTTTTTTCAAGACAGGGTTTCTCTGTGTAGCTTTGGGTGTTCTGGAACTCACTCTGTAGACCAGGCTGGCCTCGAACTCACAGAGATCCCTCTGCCTCTGTCTCCTGAGTTCAGGGATTAAAGGAGTGCGCCACCACTGCCTGGCACACACACAATTTTTTAAAAATGTATTACTACTTTATATTATAATCTAAAAAAAAAAAGAATTTTTTAAAATGTATATACTATTTACAGTTACTAAAAAATTCAAACAGCCTAAAATGTATGACAGAATATAAATTTCTCACTCACCCCAGACTCCCTATAATTTTATTTGGATCAGACCTTTTAAACAGTTTCTGTGTCCACCTTCCCCCCTTCCAAAACTTCACAGTCTTGGCTCTGAACTGCTTCTTGCTCAGATTTATCCAGAGCCGCGGGACAGAGAGTAGTAGGCTCTCACATGAAGCCTACGAGGGGAGCAAGGGTCCCAAGCACTAAGGACCTTGGCTAGCACACCAAGTGGGATGAACCAGATATGTATGACATCTGGTAGAGCTTCAGCTGCCCCATCTGGAATCTGATGAGAGGCCAGCTGTGGTCAGCCACACACCGTCACGGCTGCCCACTATTCCTGTCTGCTCCAAACCTGGAAGAGCCCCCATTCTGGCACTAACAAATCGGGGGCCGGTCCCACTGCACCCTCCCTCCTCAACCACGGGCATGTGCCTTGCATGTGCCCCTCCCCCATCACTTTCCCCTCCCCCTCCCCCAACAACAGGGGCTCCCCTTCCCCTTCCACCCAAACTGCTGTGAGGTGGCACTAGTTGCCCCAAGTGCCCATCATCTGCTAACTTGCCCGATGCTTGTAACAAGCCCCACGAGGTGACTGGTTTCATCTCCAGTATATAGATGGGTAGACTAAGACCCAGCAGCATTAAATAACCTGAGGTTAGGGGCTGGAGAGATGGCCCAGGGGTTAAGGGCACTGCCTGCTCTTGCAGAGGACCCACATGGCAGCTCACCACTGTCTGTAACACCAGTTCCAGGGGATCCCATGCCTCTTCTGACCTCCATAGGTTCCTGTACACACACTTTGTGCACACACATACACTCAAGCACATTTTGCATGTGCAAAGGACCTGAGGTCACATAGCATGATGACTCTAGGATCCTGCTCTCAACTAACACATGCCTCTTAGCTGGCCAGTGCAGGGCAGACAAAGGCAAAAAACGTTCTTCGCCTCCAGAGTGTGCCTCAGAGTGTGCCTCAGAGTGTGCCAGAGGCAAACCCCGTCCTGTGCAGGCCAGAGGCTGTCTCATTTACCTCTTGGTACCCATGAAGACAGTCCCAAAGAGTCACCAGCAGTAACTGGCTTTGGTAGAAGCCAAGCAATAACGGGACTGTTGGCCACAGCTTTGGGGCCTCAGAGGGGATTCTGCTCCATTTTTTCTGCTCAGTGGTACCCTGCTTCGTCTCCTCTCTAGATCAGCGGTTCTCAACCTTCCTAATGCTGCGACCCCTTAATACAGTTCATCATGTTGTGGTGATGCCCAGCCATGAAATTATTTTCATTGCTACTTCACAACTGTAATTTTGCTACTGTCATGAATCGTAATGTCAATATCTTGTGTTTTCTGATGGTAGGTGACCCCCGTGAAAGGGACATTCAACCCCCCAGGGGCTGCGACCTGCAGGTTGAGAACCACTGCTCTCGAAGCTTTCAAGCTCTCCTATAGCCTCTTACAAGAGGCCCAAAACAAACTGCACAGATCCTGTGTAGACACAGGCTCAGCTGGCAGGTGGGCAGCTTGGGATGGGTGCCTATGCAGATGGGGGTCTGGGGGCAGCTGTAAGGGGACAAGGGAAGGGAGATCACTGGCATGGCAGCTAGACATCCAGAGATCGGAGGGCTGGAAGTGCAGGCTTCAGGCTGCCCCCCCTCCCCCACAGTGAACAGGCCCCTTCCCCTCCACCTCTGGGTGGCTGGGACTCTAGGGCAGTTATTTTTAGCTCTTGACACCTGGGTATTTTGCAGCCACAGGATGTCCGGTTTGGAGTCTCTTTCTGGGAATCCCACATGCGGCTGTTGTAAACAGCCCCACGTAGTGGTAGCCTGAGCCAGGAGCCAGCCTTTCCACCCCCCTCCACCCACCCCCTCACCCCGCCCCGTTTGAAATTCATCAAACAGGAAGTAGATGTAACCATGGCAGTGGCAGCTCAAGCTTCCCAGGAGTGGCCGTGTCCCCCTGGCTCTCTGTCACCTACCTCTGCTGGCCTCTCTCATGAATCCTGAGGAAGAGGTCCCGGGTCATTTGTATGAAGCAATGGCACCTTTAGAGCTTTCCTGCTCCCTGCTAAAGTACAGTGAGATCCTGCGGCCTCCGTCCCCTCCCAGGGCCTCTTGGACTCCTTAGCCTTTCTGAACTCCCTCTGTAGACCAGAAGCACACACCTCCTCAGGGTGGCTCTCCAGGCTTGCCACCGCTCCCTATCTCCAGGGCCTGCCTTGCAGCCTGGCCTGCTCTGAAATGCCCTGTCCACCTAGGGAATTCCTGAGCAGACAGGCTGCCTAGTCCAGATTGCTCTGGTATTTCTAGGCACTGAAAACCCTCGGGCATGTAAGTTCTGTCCACAACTCCCTTGGTCCAGCAGCTCTGATCTTACTGGAAGTTCACTATAAAGTCTAGTCACTATTTTTTTTTTCTATCACAAGGAAAACATCCTAAGCAGGCAAGATTTGAGACCCCCATCTGTAATGTGGGGGCTATAAGTTTAGTTTATAAGTCAGCCTCTGCCTTGTCTCCCCCGACACCCTCCACCCTCCACCTCCCCACCCCCCATCCCCACCCACCCTGTGCCCATTTCACCCAGCAGCCAGTCCCAGCCAGCCTTTCTCAACTGCTTGCCCCAACAGGAAGCGCCTTCACCACCCCAAAGCTGCCTCTGGGGGTGGTGTCTTTTCCCCCTTGAGGGTTGCCGTTGGGCTGGGCCTATCTGTGCATCCCACTCCTGCTTGCTCCGGAGTCCTGCCTTTCCCTGCTGCTTGTGTGCCTGGAGAGGCGCTTTCACAGTCCCCGCCACCTGAGCCGCCCAAAGGTCTCCCCCAGTCTAGTCCTGAGATGGCAGGGAAGAAGTCCAAGTTACTTAGTATATTATTCTAACCACTAATATGAATCATTTTAACCACTAATATTAATAATGACCAGCAGGCATATACAAACGCTGACAATGTATTCCTACCACAGTCCTTAAAGTTGGTGCTATTACAAGGGAAACTGAGGCTAAAGAGGTCAAGAAGCATGCAAAGGGCAGTGTGGCTTAGCCATAGAGAGAGCTTGTCTAACATGACAGAGGCCCTGGGCTTATCCCCAGCGCCACAATAGACAGAAGAGAAAGGAGAGAGAGCAAAAGAGAAGGGAGGGGAGGGGAGAGAGGAGAAAAGAAACTTGCCTAAGCTTCCAAAACCTAAGCTCATGATCAGCACACTGGCATGGACACCTCCTAATAGGTAGTGAAAAGAAGCCGCTGAGGGGCACACAGGACCGTAGACTAAACCCCAGCCCTGGCACGCTTCCACAAAGCATGAGAGGCCCTATCCAAAACACACCACATAACAAACACCACCCCTGTCCACGGCGGTCCTCCTGCGCCTTTGTCTGTCTCTGGGAGGCTCGTCTTCACTTCCTTACTCATCCTGTATTTCCCCAGTTTCTTGAATGTGCATCTTACCATTTTTTTGGCTTATCCTATAAGCTGCCTCCAGCAGGGGATAACTAAACAAGCAGGACCTCCCAGGGCTGCCTTGGAGCATCACACGCTGTAAGAGCACTCTGGAAATTGTCAAGTCCTGTAGAAAATTCCAGTTGCATAACCAGGGCAAGTCACCCTAAGACGGGTACTCAGAAGGAATTCCTTTGGAAGGATGCAGCCTCTCCCTCATTCCCAAGCCTCTCCCCTGGGTAGACTTTGGGCAGGTAGAAGTGGAGGCACCCGCTTTACAGAGAGGAGCACCCTCATTCAGAATAGCCAAATTAACCCTAGTTGGGGGGGGGGAAGGTAGAGGACATTGGCCACCACAGACCCTGTCCTCCCACTGGCCTGGGGGTGGGCTCTCAGTGCAAACCAAGAAAATGGGAGGCATCTGGAGTCTGGGAATAGCAACAAGCTATGAATGCTGGCACTTACTGAGATGCCACATTAATATTAATGACAGCAAATATCCCAGACATCCCCAAATCCAGTCATGCCGTGGTATCCTCCTCCTTCCGCCTGTTACTTTTGGAAAATGGCAGAAGTCTATCAGGCAGGTTCTGCAGGCGATCTCACTCCCTTCTGTGGCCAGGGCTGCCCTTGACACTTACCAAAGATCTTTCCAGACCACAAATCCAGCTAGGGTGCTTACACAGCCATCAGGGAATTCAACTGGTGTGAACGAAGGAACTTCAAGGACAATTTCTAGCCAAATAGGGACTGGATGAGAATGATACTACACAGGAAGGTGGAGATTGCTGACTGAAAAAAACAAAACAAAACAAAACAAAACCAAAAACCCCAGCATGCATCATGCAATCTCATTTCAGCAAAAAAGACAGCTTTAAGGGGCACGTGAGAAAGCGGGAGGGCATGTGCTGAGGGCCCAGGGCCCCCCCTCATGGTAGAGCTCTGCAGTATGTGCTACTTTCCATTAGCTGCCGCCCTGTATGTCTGTTTCTGCAGAAGTACCCTTGTGGTAACGATTCACTGTGCACGCACATCCATGTGCACACCCTGGAAGCAAAGTCAACACATGACCAAGGGTCTCCAGCCCACTAGGGTTACAGGGCTTTCAAGGATTCCACATATTCTCGGACCCCATATCTATCAGGGAATCCGTGTTATCTACACGCTCTGGGCATTTGCCTCTTGTGAATCACGCTGAGGGCCGAGCCCAGGCTAGGCAACGTCAGGCCTTACTTAATGAATGCCTGTCAGCTGAATAATGATATTTCCTGAAAGCAATGCCTCAGGTCTCCTCCAGGGCCAGTGTGCTGGGAATACTGCTGATGTCACTGAGCTGCCGACCCTCCTCTGCTTCACCCTCCTCTTAAGGGCTGCCAGGGAGGAAGCTAAAGGAAAGGTCAGTCACCAGGGTCACCAGCAGGAGATGTTGGTAAGGTACTCCACACAGGAGGCCATGAAGGGGCTCTCTGCCCAGCATGGCATGGCAGCCCCTTGGACGAGCCAGCTGGCTATGAAGCCTGGGGTCCTCCCTCACCCTGCTTCTCTGGGAAGGGAGTGGACGAGAGAGAAGCAGGGGTCCACCCTGTGACTGTTGGCGATAGACTCCTGCTGTTCCAGGCCCACAAGGGTGGAGGAATCTAGAGCAGGGAATTTGGCCTGGTTTTTCGATGTGAACTGGGGCTGGGCCCCGTTCTGTCATGTCTCCAACATTCTCTATTTCTGACCTTTAAAAATATGAACAATAACATCAATAATAAGGATGAGTATTCGGCGTGCACCGGTTTCCTACTAGACATGGCGTAAGTCACGTACACGATCTCCTTTCATCTCTACAGAAACTCTGTGAGATTGAGAACGTAATTATTTTCACATTAGCGATAAAGAAACCGAGTCACAGAGAAGAAGGTGCCCAAGCTTTGCCTGTTGCTGGAGAAAGAGGGATTCAGCCCAGACCAACCATTCTTTCCTCTTGTCCCTGCTCTTGCTGGGTTTTGCCACTGGCGCAGGGTGATGCGACCTGACATCTAGGGGATGCTTTAGAGTCAGTCCACCAAGAGTTTACACTCCCCGACTCGGGGTGGGGGGTGGGGAAGCCAGGAGCAAACAAGACTTTGAAGCCTCGGCATCCTCACACAAGCCCCCAACAGCTTACTCCACTAGCATTCAAACCCAGATCTTGGGCTTCGGTCTTCTCCATTTCACACAGCGCCCTTCTGGCTCAGAGCTTTATCTCCTTTGAGCCCTGGGCTCCCTGCGTGCAACCCTGTGCAGAGCGGCAGGGTGAGGGTGCTCAGTCTGCTGCCTCACCAGCTCTCCACGGTGACTCACTCCCGGACCCAGGGGAAGCACAGCCCCGTTTGCCGCGCCTCCAGCTCCCCGCCTCCACATTTGCTAACCGAAACCCGACTGCTGCTATTTTTAACCCTCCAGCTCCCCCTTGCCTGGGGCTCCCCCCCTTTCCCCCCCACCCTCTTGCCCCAACCCGGTGGCACCAGTCTGTCATTCTGAGAACACTTCTACAACCTGAAGGCCCCGGAGGGCGCAGCGGATGCCCCGGACGTGCAGGTTTGTGGGGGCAAGCAAAACAAGTCGGTTACAGCCCAGTCTCCGAATTCCCCCACCCCGACTCTTTCCGAACCTGTACCTCCCAGCCTGCCCTGCTCCTGCCTGCCATCCAGAGGGCTGCAGAAGGGGAACCGGACTTCTGGGTTGAGGGCTACTGGAGCACTACTGGAGGAAAAATGCGTGGGCTCCTTGGGATCCGGCTCCGCAGGGAGCTAAGCGGAAGGCAAGGGGAACGGAGTTCCCTGGTTCTTCCCTGCTGTGGAAGCCAGACAGTTTCGGACCGCTCAAGTTTCCCATCTCTGCATGGCAATATGAGAAGGAAAGTGGCCTGGGGATAGGGTAGGGACCCTGAGTCCGATCTGCTCCTCCACTCCCCCACCCCCAATAGGAGCCTGCAGCTGGGGCAGGGCAAGGCTGGGAGGCAGGGGCCAAGGAATGAAGGCACTTGAGGCGCTTGAAGAGAGGACCAAGCAAAGGGGGAGGGACGCAGACCTCTTCTCTTCCTTCTAGGCTCCTCCAATCCCTCGGGGGCTGCACTTTCTTGTGCCAGTGGGAAGCTCAGGGTCTCCCAGGGAAAACCCTCTACTGAGGAGAGAGAGAGAAGAGATCTGAAGGCTGCTGGCTGACAGCAGGAAGGTTATGCCCAAATTGCTGATGTGAAAGTTAACCTCTTGAGAGACGGGTGTAGGGGCAGGCCTGCAGGTGGGCCCAAGGGGGTACTTCCTTCTGGCGGAAGTAGAGCAGGTGGCTTGAACCAGACCCCTCTGCCCCTCTGGTCTAAGAGTCATCCAGCTCAGGGAGCAGATGTGAGGGCATAGAAGAACCTCCTAAGCTCAGGCCTTCCCTATACGCTCTTCTGGTCCAGGCACTGCTGGGCAGCTTCCTCATGAGCGAGTGTCTCCTAAGCTCAGGTCTTTCTGGCCCCTCCCCGTATCCCCTCTTCTTTTTTCTGGTTCTGTTATAGCCCCAGACCCTGATCGGCTCTGAGCCTTGACCCGCCCCCTCTCCTTGGTAACCCTGAACTTGATAAATAAATCCCAGTGGCCATAGAGGCAGTCAGCTATACCCAGAGGGGAGAGACCTGGAGGCACAGTGGGTACCAGGTTGGGAAGGAAGGGAATGAGGTGGGAGGGTCAGGAATGGGCGGTGCTTGGGAGCTCCTGACAGAGTCTGCCATGTTCTTAACCTTCCCCCAGCCCTATTTGGCTGCTCCTGCTTCTCTGCCCCTCTGTCAACCTGGGGGGGGGGGGCCTCCATGAGGAAAGAAGAGCCTGCTGTCTACCAGGCCGGCAGTCCAGTTCCAGCCCTCAGCTAGAGCTCAGTTTAGACCCCTCAGCTGGATTCAGGGAGCTTGCAAGCATGGTTTAGCAGGTTCTGTAGACTTACTTCCAGTCTGGGGAGAAAAGGTGTCGATGTCACTTAGACCTCCCATGGCCTGTCTAAGGAAGTCCCACCTTGTTGTTTTTTTATTGCTTCACTCAGTTCATTTCCTTCGTAGGACTTATCACCAAGTGTAACTATTCACCTCTTCATTCCCGCCCATGCTTTCTTGGTCTCCTATAGAGTGGTAGCACCCCGAGAACAGATGCATACCTTTGTGCTCACTGCACATCTGTGCCCAGTGCATGGCACAGAGCTCTGCAAGTCTGTAACAAACGGATGAACTGTTGAGTGACCAGCTTGGTAAATGAGGTTCCCGGGCTGCCAGCGTGATTCTCGAGAGTTTCGGGGTAACAACAATGAGACCAGAAAGGCTGGAAGCCCAAAGGAAAAGTCAGTGCCACTCTGAGGCAGCATCTCCACCAGACGGCACCACCTGCCCCCTTCACCATGCTGGCCACGAATGTGCACACAGGTCCCCGCATTAAATCATGGAGCAGCCTTAGGAGGCTTAGGTGGTTTCTGAGTTCTTTCTCTAAATATCCCAGTGACCTCAAACACACCACACACCTGCAGGCCTGTCTCCTCCATTAAAATAAATGAAAAGATTGGCCCAGGCCTGTGCTTTTCCAGCACAGCTTGGCACCAGAATCCCCCACCAAGCAAGTAAAAATGCAGGTTCCTCACCCCACTCCTGCAGAGTCTGAGAGATGGTGGGAATAGGGCCTGAGGACGTTTTTACACATCCTTCACATGATCCTGAAGCAACTGGTCCAGTAACTGGCATGGACAGGAAGCTGGACATGGTGGCACACACCTTTAATCCCAGCACTCAGGAGGCAGAGGCAGGTGGATCTCCGTGAGTTCAAGGCCGCCTGGTCTACAGAGCTAGTTCCAGGACAGCTAGGGCTACACAGAGAAACCTTGCCGTAAAGAAAGAATGAAAGAAAGAAAGAAAGAGAGAGAGAGAGAGAGAGAGAGAGAGAGAGAGAGAGAGAGAAAGAAAGAAAGAAAGAAAGAAAGAAAGAAAGAAAGAAAGAGAGAAAGAAAGAGAGAGAGAGAAAAGAGAGAGAAGAGAAGCCCATGGACAGCGCTTTACAGGTTAACATCTGGACACCTGTGAAAAAGCAGCTTCTACATAGGTTCACATCCCCGAAAACTTGCCCACAGGCTCTGTATACCCCACACAGAGCCATAACTTATAAAGGTGCCTAAGACACAGAAGACACACATCTGTGCCACATGTGTGCACACCCCCAAACACCCAACAGAGCCAGCACATGGATCACAGATTGCCACGGAACCACCACATAGGCATATCCAGCCCTGGGCAAACACAGACACCCACCACACACCCAGTGCATACACACATATCACATGGAGACTCATACTAAACAGATGCTATCCTGAATTTATTTTGCCTCTGGGAACAAGTCCAGAACCAAAGGAGCTATGCTCTGCGGATGAAAACATCCCTCCTGCCTCTGCCACCCCCACCCCCTTGCCCCAGGCAGCTCTCTGTCCACCACCCCTTGAATGACTGACTGCAGGAGGCCGTGGAGAGAAAGATCCGGATGAGAGGAGGCAGAAGCTGAAGTCGGTGTTTTCAATCTGCTTGGAGCCCTCCCCCAAATCCAGCCTACTTCTCTTCCCTTGGCTGCCAGGAGAGATACTGTGGGGCCTCTACTCAGTCCCCCCCCCCCCCAGTCAGTGCTTGGTCAGACCACTTGTCTGGATTTCCAGGCCCTGGTCCTACAGAGCCAAAAAGGATTAGGGAGTAGCTAGACCCTGGGACTCCCAGTACGTGGGCCACTAAGGAAAGGGCTGTCTGGAGCACCTTCCTGCAGCCCTAAGGCCTAAGGCCCCCACGGAACGTTACCACAGAAACAGGGCAAATATTCTAAGGGACACAATACCCGGCGGCGGCGGGGTCACCTGCTGACCATGCTTCCTGCTGGGTTCCCCACCCCCATCTCAGGGCACCCAGAGCCTTCTCCAGCCTCAGCCTGGGCCTCCCAGCCAGAGCTCTCCTTCCTGCCTCCCCTGGACTAGGGAAACGGCCTCCAGCAAAAGCTCTGCCCTTCTGAGGTTCCAAACAACATGAGGGATGGCCCCGTGGGCCCCCCACTCCTAGTCTCTACTCCCCCAACACAGGAAATCAAGGCTTCCTGCCCCAGAGGAAGTGCCCCATCTAGCGAACAAATCCAACATATACAAATGTGTAGTCGTGGAGCTGGCGCCGCCAGGGGGGCATGCCCTCAAGCCTTGCAATACCCCATACTCCTCTGGAGGCTCCAGACCACATCTCACTACGGAAGAGTTTGGGCAAGAATGGGCCCTGGCAGAGGCAGAAGGTCTGGTTGGTGCCATTCCCCTGGCTGGGTGACCCTGGGTCTTGCTTCAGCTCATCTTTCTCTCAGGCCTCCACCAGCTTCGAACTACTGGCTCCCAAAGGAAGGCCAGGAGGAAAGGAAGCAGAGAAGAGATGATGGGCTTCACAGGTTTTCATATCCCCAGTCCTGGGAAGTGTGCCTACAGCTACGAAAGGGTCCTCATTCCCCATCCCATCCCAACTAAGCCACCAGGCACCACAAGTGACAGCCAGGACATAATACTCCCCACCTGTCTCCCTACTCCCTACTGAACACTGACTGGATATTTGGGGTTAGTCTCTCTGGTTCCAAGCTCTGGAAAGGGGACTTAGGATCCCCGCTGCTTGATGTCAGTTGTGGGGAGAGTGAGCTTAAGTGGGGTGACCAGTTTAGGTGCAAAACCTTCTCCGCCTCAAAATCTCAGCTTATGCCCCTGATACGCAGAGACATACCCCCCCAAGGGGCCGGACTGAGTGACAGAGAGTTCAGGTGCACAGTTCCCAACCTTTCCAAAGCACAGCTCCTCCGAGCTCCTAGCTTGGGAGGGACACCAGAGGACTCAAGGCAGAGGGACCAGGACCAGCCCGAGTCCCAGCGGGTCCAGGACTTGGTCCAACCTCCCTTATCTGGGTACCACACTGTGGAACCCCTTTGTGCCTCAGTTTCCCTCAGGAGTGACTGTAAGGAAGAAAATGACTTGGTTACTGAGCAGAGATGTCAAGGAAATGAGGGAGCAAGGAGGTGGAAAGTGGAGGGATGATCAGCAGGGGCTGGAGAAGAGGCGGGGAAGGTGGGAGAGGGTTGGCATAGAGGGGAGGCATGTATGGCAGCCTACCGGAGTCTCTTGGGAAGAAATGGGGCACCTAAGTACAAGTTAGAGGGGAGGAACCAAGCAGAGTCATGGTCTCCAATGGCTGGGGCAAGGAATTTGAGCAAAGTCCCACAAGTCTATGCAAAAGTCTGGGGCACTCTCTCCTGATTCCAGAAGTCACGCTCCCATCAGGGCCACCGAGGGCCAATGTCCTATTATCACCCTGAAAATTGGCAGGCAGAGCTGGGCCTCGAGCAGATGCTGAGTTGGGATGTGGGAAGGGATCGTTAAGCAGCAAGCAGCAAGCCAGCCAACGCCAGATGCAGGAGGCTTTGGGGAATACTGGACAGCCAGCAAGGACAGTTAAGGGCCCCAAACTGGCAGCCAGTGGGGAAGGAAGTGGGGCACACTTCAGTGACCTGCAGGACCCAGGTTTTCGTCCAACTTACTGGCCGAGAACTTGTGGTAGTGGAAAGACAGCTCAGCTGCCAGATTTGCCCCGGTTCTCAGCACTAACAGACCCGGGGGCCACACATTCAGCTTCCCACCTTCCCACCGCTCAGTGTACAGCCCGCAGCCCTCACTTTCCTACACCTTCCAGGGTGCTACCCTCACAGCTCAGTTGGGCACAGGTGTCTCTTTACTCCGATGGGTGATCAAGGCTAAGGGTTGATGCTCAGAGAAATCTCCCAGCCTAATACCCCTCCAGGGGTCGTTTTCCCGGGCCACTGGATCTAAGGAGGGCCCGGCCCAGCTACGCGAGATGGGGGCGCTGAGGTCCAGCCCCACAAATCCGGCCGCAGTTCAGTGGGTCCTACCATTTGCCCTCCCGCTTCCAAACCTTCCGCCACGGAGCACCGCCTCCTCCCCGGGCCTCGGCGGCCGTCCGTGCCTCCCGGATTCCCGGGAGGAGAGTGAAGGGACGCCCGGCCCATGCACAGGCGGCCCCGGGCCTCCCACAGTCTCCCCGGGGCCTGTCGCTGCCCCGGAGCAGGCGGATGTGAGCACCCCGCAGGAGGCCGGAGTTCTCTGGCCCCGGAACCAGCCCCGGGCCCCGGAGCGGGCCAAAGCACCGCCGAGCGGGCGCGGTCGGGCGCGCACGGAGGACCCGGCCAGCCGGACCAGCCGGAGCCCCAGCCGCAGCCGCTGCTGCCGGAGCCCGGGGCGGGCGGCGCAGGGTGCCGCGCGCAGGGCGGGGCGGGCGGGGCGGGGGCGGCCGCCCGGTACTCACCCGCGCCGGGGCTGTGCATCCAGGGGCCGGGGCCCTCAGAGCCGGGGGCTCATGGCGGGCGGGGGGCCGGGGCGCCGCCGGCCTCACATCCCCCCCGGTCGCCGGAGGCTGCAGAGCGACTGTGAGACGGCGAGAGGAAGGGAGGGGGCCGGGAGGGGGAGGGCCCTGGCAGCCTGGCCGGCCGGGTAGGATGACAATGGAAGGAAATGCTTTATCTGAGTCTGAGAGCGGGCCAAGGGGGAGGGGAGGGAGAGGGGGGGGGGGGCCGGCGCTCGCGGCCCTGGGACACACCACCCCGGCAGGCTTTGCTCAGCCGCACACAGGCTGGCGGCAGACACCGATCGCGGTGGGGCGCGGCACACCGCCCCGGGAAGCAGCGCCGAACCCGGAACGCGGGACGCTGCCGGACCCGCGCGCGGCCGCCGAGCCCCGGCCGCCGCGCGGCGCTGCGCCCAGCGCACAATTCCCGGAAACCCAGATACCTGAGTGCACGCACCCGTGCATACACAGCGTACACGAGCGTGCATCCATGTTTACACAGGCCGGGGTGATTTACACCTCGGGGAAGGACTCCGGTGCACACATCTACGCACATAGGAAGTTTACCAGAAGAGAGCTGCACCATACAGAGGCACAGAACACGCTTAGGGTCCCAAGCAAGGCATCCCAGACGACACCCCCGCCCCGTTCCACCCCTCTCACACACACACACAAGCAGGACTCGCCTCAGGAACGCTTCAGGATCTGATTTGAATCACTGCCCAGTCCAACCCCAGTGGCAACCCCCCCATGCCTGCCGAGGGGAGCTGAAGGGTCCAGCCTGTTCCTATTAAAAGAAAAAAAGGGGGTGGGGGTGGTGCAGTTTTTGAAAGTTTTCTTTTTTCAAAGACATTTCTCAAGGGATTTCCTTCCATCCTCTCCTCTTCCTCTCTTCCACTCCTCTCCCTCCACAATGACCCCCCTTTGCACCCCCTCCCGCCCGTCCCTATGAGTCAAACTTCAGCAATGTGCCCAGTGTCCCCCAGTGCATTACAGTGGATCACAGAAATGTTCCAGTCTGTGAGTCGGAATGCAGCCGCCTCCAGCCCTCCCTCAGCTAATAAACTCAGCTGAGGACTGGCTTTGCACTACAGCCCTCCCTGCCTCTCCCCCAGTCTCTTCTTAGACGACGGAGGTCAGATTCAAGGGTCAGGGGCTGAGGACCTTCCCACTGCGCTGCCTGGCTTGGCTTATCAGTCCGTTGCCTCCAGCAATCTGTTGGGTCAGAAAACTGGGACCTGGGACGGGGAGAGGTCATCCACCAGGAACACTGGGCTCCCCTGCATCTGAGGTGCCCAGCCACTGAAAAGGCAGCTTCTTTCTGATCACATTCTACTCACTGAGTCCTAGGAACTCCCAGCATCTTTAGAAAGGGTAACGGAGACAGAGCTAGAGATGAGTTGAGTCTTTCACCATGCTGCTGAACAGCTTCAGTGACAGGCCGGGTCTCCCTACCTGTCCATCCCTTGATGTTCAGCAGCTGACTTTAACCCCTCTCGACCCATTCATGTGTACCACCAACTCTTTAGCATCCATGGCCTCTTGCAATGTGGTACCACATGCATCCCTGCCCAGCGCTTCCTGCTACGTTCCTCAACTGAATTGACTGTTATCACTACTTTAGCCAGCCCTGTCTGCTAGCTGCTCCCCATTCCGTCCTCACACTTACCCACTTCCTAGCCTTAACCTGAGACACTCCCTACAGAGCAAATGCCCTCTGCCCCCTTTCTCCCGTGTTGACATCCCTTTACTTCGCAGTACGACCTCCTTTGAAATGTTCCGTGATTCCCATAGCCGAGAGGGTTTTCCTTTTCCTTGAAGGACTCCACCCCAGCACTATAGGTTTTTCTCTCCACACTGACCTTCACCCATCTAGTCTAGTTGTCTTCCTCACAAGCATTTGAGAAAAGACGCCAAGCTTGAAGGTACTCCCTCAGCCGTGGCTGCCTTTCTCACAGTGCTTTGCACAGAATTCAAACTCAGTGCGTTCCTTGGTTGAATGATGACACATGTTCATGGCCTCCAAGGATCATCTTCCGGCTGGACATCTCTGATGCACCCTTCAGTCCAGTGATTTAGCCATATTATCTCTGCAAGACACGCTTGCCCTTCTACTGAGCCCTCTTTCCAAACTCCTCTTAGGCCTGCAGCCCTTCAGAAAAACCACTGATTAGAGCAGACGGCCAGTCTCTCTCTCTTTACTTCCCTCCTCCTGTAACCATACATCGTCCCTGGGCACCTGTCTCCCTTTCCTGGGACTGTCACAGTGCTCAAGTTTTTTATCTCCTTGTTTGATTTCTGCAAGTGCAACATTCATGTATTTGTTTGCAAATCCGCCTTTTCTTTTTACTCTAACCACTGACTTCTGAGTGATTGGAGTAAAGATGGGTGGCTGCCTGTCTAGGTTCACAGTGCCTACCTAACCTGTGGCTTTCGGCACACACCAAGACTCACTGCCCCCAAAGTGTAGGCAGAGAGGAAAACATCATGTACAATAAGTGTCTGGGATGCTGAACTGGGTCTCTCCTGCTGCTGCCAGATTTACCTATGACTCCAACAGCTCCTGCGCTACAGCGGCTTCCCAAGCCAGTTCTAACCCATGTTCCCTAGTGGCATATGTTAGCTTCCAGGAACCCCTAGAGATATGACAGAAAAAGGCAGGCTACCTCCTTCTTGCTATGGTGGGTGGTTACCAGGGGAGGTGTCTGAAGAACTCACGTCTGGACTTCTTACAGCCTGCTCAGTTGGACACCTGGTGTAAGAGACTGGCCCCATAGGATCCACCTCGGGTTCTTCGAAGCTCCCCTCACTCTCTGGACAACACAAAGCCTTCAGGTGCCCCTTTCTGTTTGCCTGTGACTTAGGGCCTACAGGTCCTCCTCTTTGTCCCTTCCCTTTTCTTCTTGCCTTGGTAAGCTACCTTCTACCAAGTGTTTACCAAATATCAGCCCTATTCTAGCCTTCGGACAGATATCAGGTCGCTTATTATTTTTTTTAAGATTTGTTGATTTTATCTTATGCACATGAGTGTTTGTGGTCTGCATGTATGCACGCTTGTGTCCCTGGTGTCCACAGAGACCAGTAGAGGTTGCCAGCCTTCCTGGAGCCAGGACTTTTTCAGATAACTGGAGTTAATCTACCAGCGGTTGTGAGCTGCCCTGTGGGTGCTGGGAACTGAACCCAGGTCCTCTGCAAGAACAGCAAGTGCCTTTAACCACTGAGCCATCTCTCCAGCCTCCAGATCCCTTATTCTTAATAATCTTTGTTATGCTCATGAACAAAATATGGCCCATTAATGTGAGGAAACCTGACAGAATTTGCTCAACAAGTTACAGGCCATTTGCTCATTGAACAAGTGCTGTTGGGAGCCTACTCAAGGCCAGGATTCCAGGTTGCAGAAAGGCCACGGGTCTAAGTGTCAGGACACTAGGGACCACACCTGTCCCAGCCTTCCACACATGCTGACTGCAGCTCCAAGTCTTCCCCCAGCCTGCACTTCCTCTCACACATGCCTCACACAGCCAACCAGAGCGTGTTCATTCCCCAGGGCCCCCGGGGGACCTCAGGGTCCAGCACTGAGTGGAACTGGGATTGAGCCGAGGATCAAATGCCAGCTGTTTGTGGGCTTTCAGATTAACAGGGGAGGTTAAGTTCTCAACTCCAAATAAAGAGTTTCCTGGGACTAAAAATAAGAAATAGAAGGAACAGGCAGGGCAATTAAGAAAGACATTTGTGCCAACCTCGGGCCTCCACATGCTCCTGCACATAGGTGTACCAGCACCTGTATACACATGCACCTGCGTATGTGTATACGGGCCCCTGTATACATATGCACCCACACACATCCAAGCACCAGGCACACATACACACAAGTACCCAAAGTAAAAGAAAAAGGAATAAGGAGCCGGAGAGAGAGTTCACTAGTTCAAAGTGCTTAGCGTCCTTGCAGAGGACAGAGTTCGGTTCCCAGACCCCAGGTGGCTCACAACTACCAGGTCTAGGGGCTCAGACACCTTCTCTTGGCCTCTAAGGGTACTCCGCACATGAATACACACATAAATGAAAAGAAATCTCAAAGAGAAGAAATAAAGGGAAGGAGCAGAGGAGGGCGAAGGAAAGTAGCTTAGTCTTCATCGAACACCTTCTGTGTTTCCTACATGCTTTTCACTCACGGCTCACCAGCACACCATTGTTTAGTGAGCAGACCCGAGTTCAGAAAGAGGAAATGATTTTCCCGGCGCCACAGAGCCAGCAAACGGCTTGACCCTAGTGTGCCTGATTCAGAGCCGTGCCATTTCTCTGGCAGGTCCAGACAGTAGAGAAGCTGTGCCGGGGTCTTCCGCTCCGGGGTGGCCTGGTTACTTGAGGTTTCTGTTGACCTCTGCATATCACTCCAGATGACCCGTTTCCTGCCTCACTGAACCCAGACATATGGACCCACCTCTGTCCTCCACCTTTCTCTGTTACATTGCACAGGCAGGATCAACAGGCTGTGTGAGTATTCTGGGTAAAGTTGGCAGGTGTGGGTTTGGAGTGCAAGCATGCAGGCAGACCCCACTCTAGAAGTTCAAGGTCTGAGACAAGAAGTGTTACATGTTTTTAGGCTGGAGTTGAGTGGGTGGATTAGGAAGGCACTACAGCCATGGCTACCGGTCCAGATAGCCCAGGCTAGGAGGACTGATGACTGGGGACTAGCTCAGGCTGAGAACTACCCCAGTCTCTTCCCTCATCCCCTTCACCTCCCTCCAGAGTCAACAGAGGTGATGTGGTTTCTCTTGTGGTCTGTTGCCCTAGACACCTGCAGTTCTGAACATGCATGTGTGTCTGTGTGCCAGCAATGTGGTGGGGGACACAGGGAGAAAGCACTGGGACAGGATGGGGAGGGGCAGGAAGCCAGGGACAGAGTCTCTTCAAGCTGGTGTGAAGAGAAAATGAGTGCAAACACTGGCAGAGGTCACCCCTTGAGGACCCCAACAAAGAGCTCAAGGAACCACCGGGCGGTGGTGGCACACACCTTTATTCCCAGCACTCAGGAGACAGAGGCAGGTGGATAGCTGTGAGTTCAAAGCCAGTCTGGTTTAAAAATCGAGTTCCAGGACAGCCTTACACAGTAAAACCTTGTCTTGAAAAAACCAAATAAATAAATATAAATAAAAATAAAAAAAAGAGCAAGAGCTGGGAGAGAAGCATTGTGGATATTAGGGCTTTAGGCTGAGATTAGGGAAATGTAAGTTCTGGGTGAGTTCAGCCATGAACTTCTTGGGTGCTGCCTACGTCTCAGTTCCCCCGCTCTGTAAAACAGCAAAATCTTGGCTACCTACTTCACCCAACGTGTCAGGAATCACATGAATAACATATGCAAACATTCACACCACCATCTTGCAATGTGTGTCCTCCCTCGGGTGGCTTGAACAGTAGGCTTCAGAGTCTGTCACCGTGGAGTATGGGTGGTTAGAAATGTTTACTGTAGTTCCTGGATAAACCACACACACACACACACACACACACACACACACACACACACACACACACACACTGGAATGTGGAGACAAAGGACATTAAACATAAAAACAAAAACATCCCTGTTGATCACAATGTGTCGAGGAAACCAAACAAACACAGCATACTTGAAAGCCCCTTACAAAGCCCAACTATTTGAAATCTCTTGGTCTGAATGATCTTGGCTCAGTCACAGCCTCTTTGGCCTCAGTTTCCCCCTCAATCGCATGCGTGGGTCGCTTCGAATCATCGCTCCTTTTCTCCGAGTCTAAAGCCGTTTTCCCATTCTGTGATCCCAAGTGTAAAAGAGTACGTGGCAGAGAGGAGAGGCTCAAGGAGACCAGAGCTACAAGCAGCCTGGAGAAAGGAAGCCAGTCCTGAGCTGAGCTGGGTTGTGATGGAGCCCAGAAGTGTGAATCAGTGCAGGAGAGCAGCCGGGCGGGGGGGTGGGGGGGGGTGTTGGAGGGGTGCTGGGGGGGGTGACATTCCAGGTAGGGAGAATGGCATGTGCAAGGGCGAGGCTAGGAGGCTGAGGGGTGGCAAACAGATTAGCAAGGCTCAAGAATGAGGTTGGCAAGAGCCGGAGGGAGGAAGTCGGGAAGGGGCAGTCCCCAGGCTCAGCAGCTAAGCTGGGAAAGTGGGGGAGGAAGGTGGGTGGGGGAAGAGACTCTCTCAGCCCAGAAATTGGTGCCAAAGCGCATCTAGCCAAACTCCAGTCACCCCTGCCAAGAGGACCCACCCACCAGGGAAGGCCCTTCCCACCCCTCCCTGCTCTGCTCTCTCAGCCCCACCCCCAACCCTGAGGTGAGCCAGGACCCCTGAGGCCAGGGCCTCCTTCACCAAGGAGCAGATGAGGCACCACCCCATCCTGGAGGCAATAATGCAGCAATAAAATAATAATCGTGGGTAAGAATAATGACAAAATAAATTATCTCCTACCCGCCCGCCCTCTGATAAAGCCAGTCCCAGAGCAGCAGAACCTCATAGTGTGACTATTGTGTTTACTAGAATCTGCTTCTTTGAGCAACAGGAGATTTATAAGGTCATCTAACCTACCAAGTCCCCTGGCTGGACATGACCTTAAAGTTGTGAAATACTCCTAGGCCCCCTTGTATGCTCTGAAACTCTCAGGTCACTGTGAGTGTTGGAGGGTTTAGTTTGGAGTTCCCGGATCTAATCCACGCCATTTCTTGCAGACGAAGAAACTGAGGCACAGGGGGAGAGAGCTTGCCAGCAGTGACATGGTTAACAAGTGATAGGGCAGGCAGAGGTTCCCTGCTCTGCCTTCTAGGTCAGTACTTCTTCCACAGGCCAGCAGCCCGGCCCCAGCCACCGGTGCCAGCAGCGATTAAGGTCAGCGAGGCAGCCACTGGGCCATTCTCTAATCATGAGAAGAAATTCATCTGAGTTGCAAAATGCCTTTCTGCATCCAGTGTGCAATTACTCGCTCCAGTGGCCCCTACAGGGACACTGTGGTCCACCCACTGGCCCGCTTGACATTGGCCTTGTCATATCTCCCAGCGTGACCCTCTGTTGCTAGCGGCTCTGTTGGCTGGAGGAGGGGCCCGTCCTGTACAGATCTCCTCTTTGGGGGTCGTGGATTTCAAGGCTCAGAATGTCAGGAGAAAAGAGAGAAGGTCTTGGCCCGGGGTCCACTCTCTTTTCCCCCTCGAAGTGTCTTCTAAAATGAATTTGAGTTGTGTTTGTGGACGTCCGTGGAGAGGAGGCAGCAGGGACAGCGTGAAGTTAAAGTCAGGGATAAGTGGGGTTGATGAGCACCAAGCTAGGGTGAAAATAAGGGTGTCCACGCTAAGCTTTTAAGATACCTCACCCAAGCAGACACTCCCTCACTCTCCCCTTCATCTGCTCACAGGAACACCCAGTGTGGCATACTTCTCCAGGGTACCACTCCAGGCTCTTCCACACAGAGGCTGGATAAGCTGCCATCTACCATGGAGGAAGCCATCATCACCTGAAGAGAGTACAGTGCCGTCTAGGAAGAGAACCTGCAGCTCAGAAGAATGCCCAACAAGGTCAACATGGGCTATAGAGAGAGTAGTGACCTGAGAGACCCCAGAGTCCCCCTTTGGAAAGGGTTCCACCAGGTTATGAGGCCATCGTGGGCTGGATCACGGAGGGGATTCTGTTTTCACCTGCCCCTCAGGCTTGGTTATTGGAGGGAGGCTTAACAGTGAATCTAGCAGTCTCTGCCCTGCCAGAGCTCTCTTGCTGGGTCCAGGGGGTCAGGGTAAAAGGACTGGGAAGGCTGGGTATAGACAACTCCTCTTCCCTTCAAGAGCCCTGTAGTCAGGGCTCTAGAGTTTTCTAGAGTGTTTGAAGACGTAGAGGAACAGAAAGACGTGGAGGTGTTGCACTGTGGCTAAGGGTAAAGATTTGGAGTCCTGGGCTACAGTTGGTCTCTTCCCCAGTATGTAAGGCATATCGTCTAACCTGGAGGAGCCTTGGCTCCCTCTCTGCAGACCGGGGCCAGTGGTGCTGCCATATTAGGGCTGCTGGGAGGCTGTGAGATCAGGACATGCAGTGCTCAGCACAGAGCCTGACGCAGGCTGTGCTCTGCTAGGGCTGGAGTGTGGATGCCAGCATCAGGAACAGAAGAAAGTCTCTTGTCTCCTCACCTCCCTCAGCCTGTGTCTCTGCAGATTCAGTCTCAGATGAGTCCTGACCTAATTTTTGCAAGTGAATCCAGTTGGGGCTGTAGGGTCTGGGCTCCTAACACCCTTCTGGGGGACATAGGGGAGCCTAGCAAGGCGAGGGGAATAGAAAAAAATGGTACAACACTTCTGATGCTCCTGAGATACTCAGTGATTTTTCTTGGCCTTGAGAGGAGCCTGGGCCAGACTCAGGGGACACCATATGAATTGCAGAAGGGCCCTGGCCTCTTCTCCAAAATGTGGCACTGCACATCTGGAGTGATCTGCGCATCTGGCTGCATCCCTGGGGCAATGGCCACAGCTGCTGACATTTGAGGGAGAGGGCCAGTTCCTCAGTGGGGCCTGGGGGGGGCTATAAATAACCAGCTAAGAGGGCCAAGGGAACCAGGTTGACCTTTGGGGGGCAGGAGCTCCAGGCAATGTCCCCCTCCCCCTCGGGTCCAGAGCCAGAGATTTAGCAAAACAGGAAGAGGCAGTGGCAGTTGCTGGGAAAGTAAGAGTGGCCCCCCTTCCCCCACTTGCCTGGAGCCTTAGGATCCCAGCCAGGACCTGGGAAAGGTGGAGTCAGCCAGGCTGGAGGGAGGGGCAGGCAGGGCAGGCAGATGGGCCTAGTCCCTGCCCTCCTGTGGCTCAGCTGGGCACAGCTGACAGAGAAGGGCAGCCTGATGGGGTGTGCCCATGCTCCTCCCTGCCACCTCTTCCTCCTCCCTTTCTATTCCCCATCAGAGGATGAGAAGGTTAGGCGCGGAACACAAAATGTACCTAGATGCAAGTAGTGTATTTGGAGGCTCAGGGTCAAGGTGAGCTCACTTCCATCTCTCATCCTCAACCAGCCTGTAGGTAGGCTGAGACTAGAGAACTCCAGACAGGCGAAAAGACACCTCCTGAAGGGGGCCGGGACCTGGTTTGAGAGGAATGGCGGAGAACTGACCTGTGAGCTGTGAGGAGAGCGAAAGCTGGGCTGGTCCTGTGACCTGAACACAGGACAGACTCCTGGAAGCTAAACTCCAACTCAGAAGCAAGTCAGACTTGAAGGAATTTCCAATGTGTTGCTCTGCTTTGCCTTGGGAAGGCTGGCCACTGAGAAGCTACAGACATCTAGTAGGTGCTTTTTGCTTGGCTCCCATCTCCAGGGAGCTTGATACTCACATCCACTGGGTCATCACTGACACCTTGGCCTATAGCCTGAGTGTTGTGGAATATTTAACTACACAGAGATGTGTTACATTTGTTTATGCTGCATTTGCTTAATTATGAAACAATGTGTTGCTGTTTCACCTTGCCTGCCTAAGACACCTGATTGGTCTGATAAAAAGCTGAACGGCCAATAGCTAGGCAGGAGAGGGATAGGCGGGGCTGCCAGGCAGAGAGAATAAATAGGAAAGAAGAAGAAGGGAGACAGAGAGGGAGACGCCCAGGACCAGCAAGCCAGACATGCTGTGGGATGTTCTGTATGGCAAATGTGTTGCTAATTAGTCAATAAATAAAACACTGATTGGCCATTGGCTAGGCAGGAAGTGTAGGCGGGGCAAAGAGGAGAATAAAGCTGGGAAGTGGAAGGCTGAGAGAGAGACACTGCCAGCCGCCACGATGAGAAACAGCATGTGAAGATGCCGGTAAGCCACGAGCCACGTGGCAAGGTATAGATTTATAGAAATGGATTAATTTAAGCTGTAAGAACAGTTAGCAAGAAGCCTGCCACAGCCATACAGTTTGAAACCAATATAAGTCTCTGTGTTTACTTGGTCGGGTCTGAGCGGCTGTGGGACTGGCAGGTGAGAGAGATTTACCCTGACTGTGGGCCAGGCAGGAAAACTCTAACAACAAATGGCGTCCAACGTGGTGGCAAGAGTTTCCACCTAAAACCTGAGAAAAAAGATTCTAAAACGGAGCTAAAAACAGCTTCCTAATTGTCTCTCTCAAATGAGCGGCAGCTGCCGGTTTGAGCTACTGGCGGGTTCCAGGCGTGTGCGCTCGACCTGCTGCCATATGGCGGGAATGAGGCCTCTGCAAATGGCACATTAAGCTGCTTGGTGGATTTAGCCTTTGCTAGTACAAAACAAAAAAAGAGGTTTCTGGGCTACATGCTGCTTGGATAAAAGCATAGACCCACGATGGCTCCCAGAGCTGGTGGTAAAGTACCACTACCATGTTGGAAAGCTGAGGTGGGCGGAGCCAGCAGCCACAGCTGCTGCAGTTTAAGGCAATAGGTTCACAATAAGACAGATTCAGATGTAATAGTTTAAAATGTGTGTAAAATATACGTAGGCTTGAAAGAGATTAAAAAGGTGATATATACAGTTACAGAAACAAATACATAGTTTTAAAAAATAAAGTCTTTAAAGAGACAGTAAAATTAATATAAAAAATAAGCCCTGTAAAGATGGATATCACACAGAGAATCTGGATTGTGTTGTCTTTGGGATTCTTAACTACAGAGAGATATTTGATTGTAAAGGAAGCTGAGTTAAACCAATATACATATTTTAAAGGTACCTTGACTTCAAAATTTGGATATAAGGATATGTTACTTTGGAAAGGAGACTCTGCTTTTGTTTCCACAGAAAGCCAGAGGCTATGGATTTGTTCCAGATTAAGACGCATCAGGTTTGACCAACCAAGACCCCCTGAAAGGTCTCCGATGACACCATGGCCCAGATGATCCAACATCCAGAACCGTTTCAAGGCAACTGGCTCAGACGAATACACCCTCATGGACTACTCCATAATCCTAAAATGTTCTTTGTATCCCCATAAGACACAGCGCCCCCCTCCAGCAGGAAGTAGTAAGAGAAGCTACGCCCAAATTCCCAAATTATATGTAATTTTACTTTGTTAAGGTTAAAACCTTCCTTTTTGAAAAAAAAAAAAAAAAGGGAAGTGCTGTGGGATGTTCTGTATGGCAAATGTGTTGCTAATTAGTCAATAAATAAAACACTGATTGGCCATTGGCTAGGCAGGAAGTGTAGGCGGGGCAAAGAGGAGAATAAAGCTGGGAAGTGGAAGGCTGAGAGAGAGACACTGCCAGCCGCCACGATGAGAAACAGCATGTGAAGATGCCGGTAAGCCACGAGCCATGTGGCAAGGTATAGATTAATAGAAATGGATTAATTTAAGCTGTAAGAACAGTTAGCAAGAAGCCTGCCACGGCCATACAGTTTGAAACCAATATAAGTCTCTGTGTTTACTTGGTCGGGTCTGAGCGGCTGTGGGACTGGCAGGTGAGAGAGATTTACCCTGACTGTGGGCCAGGCAGGAAAACTCTAGCAACACAGACAGACATGGACGAAGCAGGAAAAGTAGGGCATACAGAAAGAAAAGGTAGATAAACTTAATTTAGGTTAAAAGAGCTAGCCAGAACTATGAGCCTAAGCTAGGCCAAGCATTCATAACTAATAAGAAGTCTCTGTGTCATGATTTGGGTTCTGGTTGGTGGCCCAAAAGAAAACGCCTGGTACACCTATGTTTCCCGTGCTTGAACAGTCTAGACCAGAACCATCCAGTAGAAACAGGGTAAGGGCAGCATGTGTAGCTCCACATACTCTAGTTGCCATCCCACCAAAGCCAGGAATAGATGATTAAATAGTATATTTACTCAATATATTGAAAATATCATTTCATATATAATCAAAACGAAAATTATTGTCTTCTTTTTTCATACCAAGTCCTTGAAATCCAAGGTGTGTGTTACACTTACAGCATATCTCATTTCTGACTGGCCACTATGGCTGTGGCTACTGTAGGGACAGCACAGGTTTATGATTTTGAGCTGAAGCCCTTTGTAAGGCCCTTCTTAGTAAGAACCCAGAAGGAAGCCAGCAAGGTCAGTGTCATGGGTGGATTTACTTTTGGAGAACGGCCGCTCATTTAGCTTTCAAGCACGTCTCTCTAGACCTGAAATCAGTCCTAATACATATGTAAGCTGGGAAACTGAGTCACACGGCAGCTGGCATTCTCATCCTCTTCCCAGGCCTCTTCCTCTGGTCTGAAGGTTGGCAGGATCTTACTTCTTCGTTAAGAGCTCTTGTTGCACTTGCTCTTCCTGAGGACCCTGGTCCAGTTCCCAGCACCCTCAAGACAGCTAACAAACACCTATAACTCCAGTTCCAGGGGATCCAACATTATCTTCTTCCTTTTTTCCCCCTCAAGACAGGGGGCCTTGTATGTAGCCTTGGCTGTCCTGAATCTCATTCTGTAGAGGAGGCTGGCTTTGAACTCACAGAGATACCCCTGCCTCTGCCGTTGGGATCAAAGGCGTGTGCCACCACTGCCCAGCCCAACATCCTCATCATAACCCCACAGGCACCAGGTACACACGTGTTGCACTTACATATATGCAGGCAAACTAATACAAAAAAATCTTTAAAGAAGATTTGCAGGGAAATGTGGACTCAAGCTAGGGACAGGTTTGAGGTGCTTGGAAGACAACCAGAAGACATGGAGGGGCCAGTTGTTCTGGAGCTCAAAAGAGGAGGGGAGGCTTGACAAACCAATGGGCGAGCGGAAGAATGGAAGAGAGTGGTGGTGGTGGTGGTGGTGGTAGGGAGGCTGAGAGGAGCGGGCAGAAACTGAAATAAAGCAAAGAACGCCGGGTCAGCATCTGGAGAGCAGAGAGAACGCACAGGAGAGATTTGCAGCCACTCAAGAGAGATTTGCAGCCCTTCCACTGACAGCCTTTAGAACCTCTCCCACAGAGAGAGAGCACACAAATCGATAGGCGGCCCGACGCATCCGCATCCGTAGACCCACCACGTTCAAAGCGCAGACAAAGACTCTCCAGGGAAAGAGGAAACGCAGGACGTTAAGGGGGAGCTCAGCCTGAAGGTGCTCAAAAGAACGTCAGTCGAACAAAGAGAAGGCAGGTGCCATTTCAAACACCAGTCAGTAAGAACGGTGAACCGTGCGTGCTGTTCGCGGTGGCAGACCTCTTTTGAAGTCAGCTTGGCAGTGCATGGTGAGAACTATGAGATGTTTTCACCCGTTGCCGAGTTACCCCACCCAGTGTACTCCAGACCAAATATCTGTAGTCAAAGGTTAGGCACGGAGGTAAAATATGTGCACAGTGACGTTCACCATCAAGCTGCTTGTAATACGGAAAATGAGAAATAATTTGAATACCTACAATTGGAAAATGATGAAATAGAGTATGGTATTTCCACTTGGTAGAAAGTTATAAAGCTGTTGAAAAGATATTTGTGACTGTGATACAGCATCATGGGAGAAGACAAAAGTTGTGCATGCCCTGTGATGGGAACCATATAAACATTGGAGCAGAAGGAAGGGATGGGGAGGAAACACTCAGAGCGGGACGTGGTGCACACTCAGAAGGTGGAGTCAGAACAGTTACAAGTTGAAGGCCAGCCTTGACTACATGGAGAGACCCTGTCTGAAAAAGAAAAAGAAAAAAGCGAAAGAGGAAACATGAGTACTAGTTAATGGGGCTGCGGGGCAGTGTGCATGTTTCTCTTATCAGTTAATAACTGTTGACACTGAGAGGCTGTGGAAGCAGGATGAAGGCTCACCAAAGCCTGGATTTGGCTATAAGAGGTTACGAATTCATCCATCCAGAAAGCCTATTTCTTCAGCCCAGTCCTCATGTCCTAGCACCGTGGACATGAGCTTCATTTTATTTATTTATTTATTTATTTATTTATTTATTTATTTAGTTAGTTAGTTAGTTAGTTAGTTAGTTAGTTAGTTAGATAGTTAGTTAGTTAGTTAGTTAGTTTTTCAAGACAGGGTTTCTCTGTGTGTAGCCTTGGCTGTCCTGGAACTCCTTCTATAGATCAGGCTGACCTCAAGTTCATAGAGATCCGCCTGCCTCTGCCTTCCAAGTGCTGGGATTAAAGATGTGTGCCACCACTGCCCAGCTGAACTTCACTCTCATGATGGCAGAAAGCCCACAGCAAGGGAAATAGCCCGGGACTCCCCTAGACTCCCTGCCTGGTCCTAGGGTGCTCTGACCATAGGCAGGAATGGAACTTCATTGTCCCTTCTGCTGAGGACAAGGCCGTGGTCCGAGCTTAGAGGGACAGACAGGGCAGAGGTGCTAAGGAACGGCATCTCATGTGTCTGCAGTAGTGGCCACAGCAACTTAGGGAAGGGTTGGGGGATTCACCAAGGAGCTGAGGGAAGAGGCGGGCTACAGTGCTCTGGGGGAAGGGCTGAATGGTTGTGGTTGACCACCTGCTGTTTCACATCACCCTGAAGGTGACAGAGATGTGCATGAGCCATCACCTCACTGTTCCCCACAGGAACTCTACCTGGGCCCCCACCTACAGACACCATCCGGCCTGAGAAGCTCAGGTTCCTCCCTGCTCGCCCGCCTTCTTATGACAGACGCGCTGGGGCCTTGAAATAACACATCTTCATTTTCACCATCATTTCCACATCATTTGCCTATGATTCATTTGTTGTCAAGAGGCATTAAAACCTCCAACCCCCAGCTCCCAGGCACCCACTAGTCCCTGTCCCCTCTCCCTGTGTCCCAGTGCTCTCCTCCCCATAATGCCTTGCAACTGCCAACGCACCCTATGGAAGCCTTCTTCCTACAGATATGGCCTCCGCCACCGGGGTTTGGGGTGAGGGGGGCTGAGTCCACTCCAGGTTACCTCCACCTACTTCCCTGCCCAAGATTCTGGCCTCAACCCTGGTCTCAGGTAGCTCTGATGGGAAGTTTGGGCTTGAGATGACCTCATGAATACAAGAAGTAGCCCTGGGAAAGGAAAGAGGCATCTCATAACACTGCCCCCCGCCCCCCCCCCCCCCCGTGCCCCGCAGCCCCCAGTTCCAGAGGCTATGCTTTTCTGAGAGTCCCCACCCCCTCACTTTATCGTCATACCTTAAGGCCTGGGCTGGGGTCCCTTCCCTATCATTGTTTCCAACTGGCCTAGAGCGTACATTTCCATCCTCTCTGTAACCATGCGCACATGCTGAGGCGGAGCAGGGCTGACTCTCACACCATCTTTTCCCACGAGGGCTTTAGGTCTCCTGGACCTCCTCTGGGGGCTTTCTCGGTGCACCAGACACTAGAAGGTAGAACAGCCAGGGGAGGAAGAGGGTGAGGGGTGAGGAGGAGAGGAGGGTGGGAGCAGGTCGGGTGAGGGGAGCCACTGTGGTTGGGTTATCTGATGTGGGAACCAGGTGTGCTGCTTCAGGGCTCCGGGGTGGGGGAAGAGCAGCCTGAGACGGGAGACGTTGCAGAAGCAGCAGAGACGAGAGGATGGGGCGAATGAAAGGGAAGACATCTCCTGTCAGGAGCTCCTGCCATCCCGGTCCCTGGTCTCCTAGGCACTGGGGTGTCCCCTTCCTCCCCGGCTTCTTCATTCTCAGAGAGACAGTCAGCCTGTTCTCAACACATGTGGCCGAGGGAGGGGTGGCCACGAAGCGTGTGGCAGTGGGGACAGGGTCTAGCCTTATCCTGAATCAGAGCAGTTGGAGACAGTTGCTGGTCTGTCATCTCGGTTGGGGGTTATGGGTGGAGAGGGCTTTGCAGGAGGAGATAATGACATGGAGATAACAGTGCCTAGGGCCGGATACCCCTCAGCAAGTTCTCCAGCACCGGGTCCTGCGGCCTCTGCAGAGGCTGCCCTGGCTCAGGCCCTGATTCTGGGGCATGTGGCATGGCACTGGGTGTGTCCGGCTTCCGGGTCTGGTTGAGTACCCACTTAGTCCTTTACAAGAGCACCTTAGAGGGTGGACCTCGTGAGTTCCAGCTCCTGCCCCTCCAACCGTGGTTTGGGGGAGGAGCTAGAGAGGTGGTTGGAAGGAAGACATAACTGGGGAGAGGAAACCATCCCGGGAGGGGGAGGAAAACATCACAATGAAGGCTGACATGTTCCAAGCTCTTACGGACAGATGAGGCACGACTCTCAGGGTTCTTCACGTCGTCATTACAGGACTTTTCTTCAGAGAACAACGACACTCCTTACAGAAGAGACAGGGGACATGCCCTGAGTACAGGCAGGGCTGGGTCCCATCCTACCCCTGGATGCTGTTTCTGCTGCCGTAGTCAAAGCCCTACTAGGCATCATGCAACAGTCCTTCCTTCTGGTGTCTTTATAAAGACTCTGTGTTGCTGGCCATAGGTGAGGAGACTGAGGCTCAGACAGCCCAAGCCATTTCCCCCAAGATTACTTGGACACTACCAAGATGACCACCTCTTATTATTATTATTAATTATTATCATTATTTTTTTTTGAGACAGGTGTCACTGTAGCCTTGGCGGGCCTCGAGCTCTATATGTATACAGGTTGGCCTGGAACTCACAATGATCCACCTGCCTCTGCCTCTGAAGTGCTGGAGTTTATTTGTATGGGGATGGAAGAGAGTTGGGGGGTAGCAGGCATGCGCGATACAGTGCAAGTGTGGCAGAGAACAGCTTATGAGAGTCCGTTTTCTCCTTCTCCCGTGTAGGTCCCAGGGACTGGCCCAGGTCATCAGGCTTCATGGCTATCTCCCTGGCCCAGGAAGACCAACCCTTGAAGCCCATGTCCTTTTACACTAATTGGTTTTCCCAACCAAGACTGGGGAGACACGTGGAGGAGGGCAATAAAACCACAGAGCTCATCTGCCTACGTGGTCTTCATGGCCCAGTACCACGTTCAGTCTGTTGTAGGAAGAGCTGTAGTGAGCGTTTACCAAGTAAACCAGCAAACAACCAAATGAACAATGATGGGTGATCTTCCAGAGCAAAGGACTGGGCAGGTGTTGTGTATCAGTCTCCTCTAAGATGAAGACATTCCATCTTGAAGGGGAGCTCCTTGAGCAGGGAGGTTAAACAACAAACTAGCTTCAGGAAGTCCCTGAAACTGACTGGATTCACTATGCCCCTCCCCGCCAGAGCAAGCAGAACCCAGCTGCGAATAGTATTCTCAGACAAGAAAGGCTACCAGGAAGAGTCAGGAAGCAGCAGAGCTGCTTGGAAGAGGGTTAGACCAATTGAGGCACCTGAAAGGACACTCTCCAACTTGTCGAGCTGTCTGCAGGCTCCAGGTTCCCAGCTTTGTCAGCTGTCACCATGCTGGGGTGGGCTTACGTGATGCATCTGTCTTTGAGTCATTCTTGCTCCTGTAAGTGACCCCTCACCCCTACTCCTATAAACTAACTCCAGTAAAACTCACTGCCTCACCAAGTTGGACTTTGGTGGTATCTGAACTCTGGTCTGTCGTGGGTTTCCTATCTGGGGTGAGTAGATGCGTGTGTTGCATCTCCCCAGGAAACGTTTTTGTCACACAACAGCAAGTGCCACCGCTATCCCGAGCCACCTCCTTGTTCTCAGCTCCAGCACCTCAAGTCCTTCCTATAAACACAGCAGAAAGCAGGGAGTCCCTTAGGGTGGGGTTTCTATCAGGGAGGAAGTGGAGCTGGCTTCTCACCAACTCTTTTTTTTATCATCCCTCCCACCCCCCGCCATCCCCCTTTTTATCACCCAGGGCTGATTCAGAATCCACTCCCTTGTGCCTCCTGGGTGGGAGAGGGTACCGCACTGAAGTCAACATGGACCTGGGTAGGGACAAGCACCAAGGACATGACCCTCTCGTGCCTGGCCTGGTTGGCTTCAGCTCTCAGACCTTGCCAGGACCGGCTTGCCTGGGGTCCACTATCAGGATTGTTTGATCTAGCTGGCTGTGCTAGAAGGCAGTGGGAGACATGACAGCCAGGTGCCGACCAAGGTGGAGAGACCGTGCCCTTTCGTCTGCCCAGTTGACACAGGTGTTCACAGATGGCTGCAAGAATTTCAATTAAATGGGTTTGGGTGAGGGTGGCGTGGGCCTTTTCAGAGTCCTGGCACTGAGTACCGGTGAAGAGGGAAGAAGGGAGAACTCTCTCCTCCTCCGAAGAGAAACGGGAACTGTCAAGTTGATCACTCCCCTCCAGGGTCTGGACATCTAAGGAGCGCTCTGCCCAGAGCCCGGGGCTGCCTGGGATTTCCTCCAGCTTCCTTTAATCAGCAGCTTAGGACCGAGGAGGCTGCGCCTTTCTTTCTGGGCCCAGCTCAGAGGAGATTTGCAGCTTGGGGTTTGATACTTGATTTTTCCCTTCTTGAGTGTCCTGCCTCTAATAACCCTGGGTCCCGACCCTCAGTTCAGATCTGGTCTAATTTACAGGTATCTGTATACACTTGGGGTATAACGGTTGGGCCCCAGGAGCACTGATGAGCTCCCCACATTCCTGCAGAGATTCTAATTTTTCCAAACGTTCTTTTTACCTGAGAATCCACCTCTCCTTACCCACCCCTTCCTCATCAGTGCTGTATTCAACACTGAACCAGAGAGTCCCCAACTAATGCACAAAGGCTGACCTGCAGGAAGGTTGGCCATGACTCCATCTCCTTCAATACCAACCTAAGCTTTGGAAGATTCAAAGCCTGGAGAAGTGTCCTGATCATCAGATGGAGCTGGAGAGATAGCTTAGTGGTGAAGAACACTTGTTCTTGCAGAGGACCCTTGTTTGATTCCCAGAACCCCCATGGTGGCCCACGGGCATTTGTAACTCCAGACTTAGAGGATCCAATGACCTCTTCTGACTTCCCTGGGCACCAAGCAAGCACGTGGTACACATAGGTACATGCAGACAAAATACGCATACACATAAAAAATAAATATGAAAACAATTAGAGAATACTGGATGACAATGCGGGAGTCAAAAGATTCAAGCAGGCTAATATGGGATAAATTGCTGAGTTCTCAGTCGGTACAAAACCCAATGTGGCCAAATAGTGAAGGAGAAAGATAGAGTAGAAGCCTTACGGAGAGGTGTCAGCGTACGGGTTTTGAAGCCACGTGGACTTAACTGTTCAGTTTTCCAAGTTCAAGGGAAGGGTTTACATTTGCATAAGCGTTAGCATTTCATTTTCTTGCAGGGACCCCAGCAAAGCATTTGTTTGTTGGTTGGCTGGTTGGTTGGTTGGCTGGTTTTGAGAAAGTTTCTTGATACAAAGCTCGGGGTGGCCTGTCCTGGGAATCCTTCTGCTCCTGCCTCTGCAGCACTAGAGTGACAGACCTGTGACACCCTGCTGGCTTCCAGAAAACTCTTTAAACTTGATGTTTATTGTGAAAAACAGATCTTCCCAAGGCTCACACAAGTGGGTGGCACATCGTGTTGTGCTCATTCATCCCCATGTTCAGCGGGATCTGCGGAAGCTCAACTTTGTTCTAGTCTGGGAAACAAGCTTGAAACACACACCAGACTTCCTTCTACGGCACAGTGAAAGTGTGATTTTACCCAAATGGGGTAAGCGGGGCAGGATGGTGAAGGGCAGAGGAGAATCTGGGAAAACCATGAATCTGAGCTGGAGATTGAAGGAGCAAAAGGAGGCTGTCTTACTGGGGAACTCAAAGGGTAAAGAACAAAGGGGGATACCACAGGGGGCGGTGTGCAGAACAAAGGGGGTCCTGCAGGGGGCGGTGTGCAGAACAAGGGGGGGTTCTGCAAGGGGTGGTGTGCAGAACAAGGGGGGGTCCTGCAGGGGGCAGTGTGCAGAACAAGGGAGGTCCTGCAGGGGGCGGTGTGCAGAACAAGGGGCCCTGCAGGGGGCGGTGTGCAGAACAAAGGGGGTCCTTCAGGGGACAATGTGCAGAACAAAGGGGGATCCCACAGGGGGCGGTGTGCAGAACAAGGGGGGCCCCCGCAGGGGGCGGTGTGCAGACCGAGGGCCCTGCAGGGGGCGGTGTGCAGAACAAAGGGGGTCCTTCAGGGGACAATGTGCAGAACAAGGAGGGTCCCGCAGGGGGCGGTGTGCAGAACAAGGGGGGGTCCCGCAGGGGCCAGTGTGCAGAACAAGGGAGGTCCTGCAGGGGGCGGTGTGCAGAACAAGGGGTCCTGCAGGGGGCGGTGTGCAGAACAAAGGGGTCCTGCAGGGGACAGTGTGCAGAACAAGGGGTTCCTGCAGGGGACAGTGTGCAGAACAAGGGGTTCCTGCAGGGGGCGGTGTGCAGAACAAGGGGTCCTGCAGGGGGTAGTGTGCAGAAGGTATACAACATGGGTCCCAAAGTGTAGTCTGCGAGACCCCACAAAAGCAAATGCTGCAACTCTTTTTTATAACACTATTTACCTTTTTTTATTCCTGTTCCCGAATATCCAGTGCCTCCTCTTCCCCCAAAGCGGCTTCCATGATGATGTGGGATATCACCCCGGGTTGAATGCAGACACTGATGAAGAATGTAGCTGGCTTCTGCTAAGCTCAGCATTAAAGAGCTTCGAGAAACAGTATTTTCGTCCTTAAATTAGTGCTGCTCCGAATTATTATTTGCTGCTCAAATAATAATTGCTAAATATTAATGTCTAATAGATTCATTTTTACTATATTTAGAAACTTAATGAATATGTACTTTAAATTTCTCAGTTTTGGGCTGGAGAGATGGCTCAGAGGTTAAGAGCACTGGCTGTTCTTCCAGAGGTCCTGAGTTCAATTCCCAGCAACCACATGGTGACTCACAACCATCTGTAATGAGATCTGGCTCCCTCTTCTGGCCTGCAGGGACACATGCAAACAGAACACTGCGTATGTAATAAATAAATGAATCTTTAAAAAAAAAATTTCTCAGTTTTGATTTTTTACATCATAAATATTGCTAGACTTTTTTTTTTTTTTTGAGACAACGTCTTATATAGCTCAGCTTGGTCTCAAACTCTCCCTGTAGCTTAGGGTGGCCTTGAACTCTTGATTCTTTTGCTACCAAAATTTCCTAAGTGCATCACACCTAGCAGCAGCTACATAGAATTTATGTAAGTAAAAGTTCCCAGGGCTCCTTGTTTTTAAGAGGTAAGGGAGTTCTGAGAACTTCTGGGCTGGCAAGCTGTGAGAGGCACAGGTAGAGAGCTGGAACCTGTTGGATACAGCGGCTGCTTAGGTCTTAACATCTGGTGCAGAGACTCCAGGACCCTGGAGAGACAGAGGTGGGATTTACACTGCACCCTGGGATATGTGGATGCCGGGATACGTGAGCATGAAAAAATGGCGTAAGCAAAGATGACAGATCAGATCTGATTCTTGGAACGTGTGTAGAGTCTCCTTCTCTGAGCACTTGCCGCTGTTCACCTCGGTTGTGGGTGTGACTTCATGAAGTCAGGAGGGAAGGAGTGCTGGGTTTTCTTTCCTTCCTTTTTTGGCTTGTGGGGATGAAGTTGGAAAAGAAAGGCTGTAACTGAAAGAAGTTGGGGATGGCGGTAACCATACTCGTTTGTAGCCCAATGTAGGTTCCACGCCCCCAGCCCCCAACAATCTGGTTCAGTGGGGTCCAATTTGGCTCATTAAATGACTCACCTGCCCTCTGGTGGCCAGATGGCCCAATGGCACCTTGTTTAGATGCTGATAAGTAGGGAACAGAAGCCCCTGGCAAGAGGCTGAGATCTGAAGGGGCCTTACAGATACGTGTGGGGACAATCAAGAGACCCAGGAAGAATCAGTGGTCAGAGCATGGGAACAGCGTCACCTCCTTAGTACACATTTATTTGACCAACTGCAGCTCAACAATGATGCTGGCAGGCCATTCTGATTGATGGCTACGTGCCGGATACTGTGATGGATTATTTACACAGGTTGAGGTATAGCATCAGTAACCCAACAAGGTGGCTACTGTTACTGCTGCCATTTTATAGAGGAAGAAACCAAGGCTCGAAAACATCATGGGACAACCTCAGGACTGGGTGTAGTTTCCGCCCTTAACTGTTACTCTTGGTGGCTTCCACTGTTACTGACGCCAATGGTCTGTTTGTGGGCCTGTGCTTAGAAACTTCGGAAAAAACACACAGTCAGGCTTGTGGACAACCCCAGGCTTCTCACTCTCAGCACAAATAAGGCTCAGAAGCAACACGGACAAGATCTTGACCTTGGGAGGCTCCTGCTTGAGGTGTCCAATGTACTGGGGGTAAGAGGAGAGGAACGCCATTTAGGTGACTTCAGCAGCAGAACCTCAGGGCCTTGCTGTAGTGTAGCAACTCCCCCTAGTGGTGAGGCTCAAGATAAGCCTCCAGCTGAGATTTTTCACTGCTGGATGGGGCTCAAAGAACCCGCGGACAGGGGTGTCTCCTTCCCCAGAACTACAAGGAAGCCACTGGAACACTTATAGTTTCTCCTCAAGATAGAGCAGTCCTCTGAAAAAGGCCCTGCCTGGGTGAGATAGACCGAGAAGAAATATGCTCTACTCCTAAGTAGCCCTCGACATTTCTCAAGGTCATGTCAAGGTCACCCTTGATTCTGGGGACAGCCCGCACCTAATGGCTCTCTGATGAAAAAAGCAGAAAACCCGGGGGAAGGGGAGAAGATGGGAGGCGAAGAGGGAGGGAAAACTGCGGTCGGGATGTAAAATAAATGAATACATTTAATTAATTTTAAAAAAATAGAAAATCTACCTTCCTCAACACGAGGCCACCTGAAATCCAGACCAGCTCCAGGCGGCCGGCCCTTGAGCGACACTAAGACTTTCGTTGGAATGTTTCTCGAACCAGCTCCCCTGTCTCATGTTATTTCATACAACCTCTCTCCAGGAAAACTCTGGCCTTCCAACTCCATTTTAGGGTCTGCTTCCCTTGAACCCCTCTCACACTACCCGGGATATGACGCGTGTTGACGGTGACTCAGGGTGGTTGTCTGCAGCGGTGAGCCCTGACCCACAACATCCGCTCTCTCCTACTACCAGGAGCATTGAGTTTGAGATTAGTAAGTTCCAGGCCAGCCTGTGCTATATGGTAAAACTCTGTCTCCAAAAATAAAGCACCAGGGAAGACTGGTTGGGGTAGACCACCCCTGCCCAATGGGACATTCTGTGATGATAAAATGCTCTTATGCCATTGTCCCTAGTGGTAGTTCTGAGGCCACTGAGCACTGGAAACTCAGAACTGTGACTTGTACGGTTGAAGAGCTGAATGCTGAGTTTGGTTTGATTTTTTTTTCTCACAGAGTTATGAGAGGTGCTTATGTATGTATGTATGTATGTATGTATGTATGTATGTAATACCTAGTAGAAATTGCTTGTTTGTTTTATTCTGTTTTGTTTTGTTTTTTGAGGAAGGGTCTCTCTATATACCCATTGCCATCCTGGAACTGGAACATCCAGGCTGACCTTGAACCTACAGAGATCCACCTGTCTCTGCCTCCCAAGTGTTAGGTTTAAAGCTATGCACCACCTCGCCTGGCCTTTGGTTTGATTTGAAATGGTTCAGCAGGGCTTAGTGACACACGCTTTTAATCCCAGCACTCAGGAGGCAGGGGCAGGCCGATCTCTGAGTTCAAGGCCAATTTGGTCTTGGACAAGGGCAATCAGAGAAAACCTGTCTTGAAAAACCAGGAAATAAATAAATTAAGTTAGATAAAAAATTAAGTGGTTCAACAGTGAGGTAGAGAACAAAGCTAGGCATGTGAAAACTCAGCACTTCGGCCTGATGGTAATGGTTTCTGGATTGTGTGCTCTTCTGGATCATCTCTGAGAACACTAAGGGTTCGTGGAGCTGTTCCTCAGGTTCATCCTCTCACAGACAGGCCTGATTTGGGCAGCCATGGGTTTGCTTTCTCTAAGTCAACCCATTTTTCATGACAAAGCCCTCCAGTCCAGTCTCAGGTCCCTCTCATCTCATTCCACTGGGACGTCCGTCTGTCTATCTTAGCTTGTGGCTTGAAATCTTTTCAGATGTTTCTACAAATTAAAGTAAATCATGCCCCAGGTTTCTGAACCAACTTAAAAGAAAAAAACAATACGTGTGTGGGGCAAGATTCTGAGTGCAATTCTCAGTGCCGAGTCCTTGGTTGGGAATTCTTGTTTGCTCTGTCTGTCTGACTCCTCTGGACCCTTCAGGAGTCATATTTATGCGCAGGGGTAATTGTAACACTCCGAGGCTGGCCTAACAGAGTCTCCAATGCAAGGCCTACCGTTACCAGTGGTCCCTTGGTTTCCTTCGTGATGTTCTTTGGGAAGCGCCACACCTGACTGAGGCCCACATATTAGGTCACATGCTTCTTGGGGGTAGGGCACCCTGTGACCCAGGACCTCCAGTTTCCCCAGCTCTGAGTGGAAACCCTCCCTAGGGTGGTAGCAAGACCGCCCACCATTTGTCACACCGCTTGACTCTGTAGGGGGCGGTAGAACATTGCAATTAATTGAAGGTTTCCAGAGACAGCTGCGCAGGTCCGAAGCCCACCTCTCACTCACCACCAGTGTCGCTTCAGGCAACTAATCCCCTCGGCCATGTGGGGACAGCAATGGCACATTTTTCGTGGGGTCCTTACAAAGATCAAGCAAGTTGGTTTTCATGAGGCGTTTATTTACAGCGGTCAGTGTCACAAAGGAAGTTTGAGTTGCTTTTGTTACCACCGGCAAAGCGTTTTCATTGGTCGCTTTGACAAGCTCTTGGGAAACCTTTTTCCCTCTCTGGAAATCTCTTTGGAGGCTCTTTAGATGTCTAACTTCCAGCAGATCTGTCAGTTATCTCAACCATCACTGTTGGCCTGGCTTGGACTCCCCTACTTCCTTCCCCGTCGGCAGCAGGAAGATTCTCCCATCTCGGGAAATCTTGCTGATTGTCCATCTCGATGTCTGTTCATTTCCCTTCGTGTCTAATGATCTCTCTCAGAAGTGTGAGCTCTCCCAGTGCCTACCTTTTGTGTGTTCAGAATGAACAAACCAGACGCTTCCAAACCCCGCCGGCCCCCGCTTTGTTTTCCTCCCAGCTCCTAGACGTCCCTTTGGGCACTGCCTCAGTGACGTGGGCCCTTGGGCTGAGTAACCGGCCTTCTCTGGAGGCCCGTGGAGTCTCCTGGGGAGGGCAGGAAGGGAAGAGGGCAGAGGGGAGGCTTTCCAAAGGCCGACCCATGTTATTGACACAACAGTAGCACACAGGGCTGAGGTGGAGGCCAAAAGCCAGGCTTCACCCAGGGAGGCTGATGCCTGCCCTCCTCCTTCGGAGGGTGGGTGGGTTTATTACCCCGGGGAGGGGGGGGGGGGAGTCCTGGAGTAGGTTTGCTCTAAAACCCAGGGCTTCCTCAAATCCTGGGTCAACTACCAGAACAGTGGAAACAGGCTCAGTATAAAACAGCCCAGGGCCATGAGTTCAAAGTTTCCCCAGGCCTGGGGGTGTTTCTAATTCTAAGAGCCCCAGTAAACCACCCTCTCCTCTAATGGCCGGTTCTCATTCTAAAGCGGTTGGAGGAGAGCTTAGTGATTTTCACTTTCCCTCCCGTTGAACAGTGAGCTGGATCAAAGTGTCTGCAGCTAACATCGAAGGTCTCTCTGGTTTTTGTTTTTTGTGCAGTAACAATAATCATCAGCGTTCAGTATTTTCACACACACACACACACACACACACACACACACACACACACACACTCATCAATTGCTCTGATTCAGGTGCTACCATTTCAATGTTAGGACACAGTATAGGTGGGGTCTAATTCTGAAAACAACCCTGATTTCATAAATTTAAAAAAGGAAGCCTTCTGTATGCCGTTCTACAATATGGGAATGTGGCCCCAGATAGTTTCCACTTGAATTCTGGGAAACACGGGGCCGGGTGGACACTAACGGTTCTTGCAATGTTAAACCTGTTTTGTCCCAGGGTTTTCAGGGAAAAAAAAAAATGTAGGAAGAAGGATACATCTGGGGCTCATGTTCCCACTGACCTTAGCACTCTATGGGTGCTTTCAATATGGCCGTGTTCCCCAAATCAAGCATTTACTTGAAGGACCTTCCATGAGTCCCCCCGTGAAAATCTTTTGTGTATGGGTCCCACACACCTACAACCCATGATCAGAAAGGGGTGTACTTGGGGTGAGCGAGATCAGGGTTCCAAACTCCTGGGCTGGGCTGCTATAGAGGAAGAAGTAGAGTTTGAAGAGACATACCCAGCCCATCCCCTGTCCATGTCACGGGCCTACCTTGACTTTGGGGTGGTGGGGTGAGGGAGTCAGGAGGGAACTGGCACCGTATCACTGCCCCCCACACATTCTGACCACCCCCTCCACCTATCCCCTGAGGTGTGGGGTGCCCCGGTCTGGCTTTCCATCTGAAAAGCAGGCTTGGAGGCCCGCCTGGGCAGCTCTTGGTTTTCCCATTCTCCTGGGTGGAGAAAAGGCAGCTCCCCTACGTCCGCGAGGGGAGACACTGTTGCTCCCAATGGGGGGATGGGGAAGCTGAGATGACTTCTGGGACATTCTTGGTGACAAGAGGGTAAGACCCTGGGAAGCCAGAGAAAGAGACGCTTTCCTAGGTAAGGCACTGTCAGGGTCAGAGGTGAAGACAGGGCTGGGGATTTCCTGAAAGTTGGGGACATTTGGTTCTGGCACACCGGTAGGTGAGAGGAGAGGTCCCACTATCTCCAGGCCGAGGGACCAAGGACAGAGGGGTCTCTGCTCACTGTCCTGCTGGGAGGCTGGCTCTGTTCTTCCATACTTGGGCCCCATGTTCCATCCCCTGGGGCCTTTCCTCCAGTGTTTTCCAGGTCAGTGGTTCTGGGAATAGGGAAGAAGCCCACTGTACCAGAAGTACCAACCCCAGGGAATTCCCATGCAAAACCTCAAAAGTGGGAACTATGGGGCTAGGCGAGTCCTCGTTGCTTAGTGTGGTAGTGTATTTGGTCATCTTGGCAGTGAATGAGTCCATGAGTATAATGGCAGAGGAAGGAGGCCCCACAGTGACCTACTGCCCTGGGAGAGAATAGAACACACTGTCGGCAGGATGAGATGGCATACATGGGGATTGTGGGTAGGTTGTGTATCCTTTTTGGAGGGGGTAGAGGATTTCCCACTAGGCTCTGGGCAGGTGGGACTGGAGCCAGGGGAGGTACAGGTACCTGTCCCCGAGGCACGGGCACATTTCTCCTGCCTGCCTCCCTTGACACAAGCAGCAGCCTCTTGTGGTGGGAGCATCCCTAGGTAGGGCTCTGCCTGCAGCCTCTGCCCTCTACCCACACTTGAGTCTCTTTGGCAAATGAATAGCAGTCTCTCATATCTGAAGGCTCAAGGGACAGGGACAGCCTGTGGTCTGCAGGAAAGAGAGACAGGCTGGGCAGGGACGAGGACAGGCCAGACAGACATGGGCGATGACAGAGGAACTCCAGAAGGGGCAGGAGGCACTGCTGGGTTGCCACCAGCCCAGAGCCTGGGCACGGGGCCCCGGAGGAGCGGCCCCACCCAGGCTCCACTGCAGGCCACCCTGGTCAGGAGATCTCATTGCCAAACACCTCTAGCACAAGGGGCGTGAGCTTCATGCTATTCTCGGGCTGGAAGGAGAGGGAGCGGTACTGTTTGGAGTGCTCCTCGTTGAGGCTTCGCAGGTCAGCCAACTTCTGGATCATCTTGGCATACAGCTGGTGGCTGCCTGGGGGTGGGTGGCGGCAGCGGATGTAGGTCTGCAGCGTGTTGGATAGGCGGTCCTGAATGGCTTCAACCAACTTGGCGTCCTGTACCCCAGGTCGGTCTGTGTCACAGGGAACGGAGGGAGACACGGGTGCTCAGCTGAGTTCCTTGCTGCTCAGTTTCACAACATCCATCCACACAGATACCCATGTCAGCATCCCCCCATGACATCCCACCGCATCGGGGACCACGTCCTCTGGTCCTGTCCCCACCTCACCTCACTCCTTCTGTCTCTAGGTTCAGTCTTTGATGTTCAGATCCCCCATACTGGCCCACAGATCTTCCCTCCGCCCGGAAGTCAGCTCTCCCCTCTTTGCCTGCCTGCCTGATCTCAGGGAACAGACTCAAAGCCCTTCCCAAAGAAGGGGGCTGTCCCTGATACCCCCCTTCTCCTGGCTCCAGATCTACCTCAGGATCTCTCTTGTAGTATCACACCATCTTCGTATTCAAAACTCTCATCATATTGCGAATGAGTAGAACCTAGCATTCGCTTCCCCCCGACCTTCATGAGAGGAAAGTCTATGCTGTTTGCTGAGACTCCCTGTGCCTTGCCCAGTGCCTGGCCATAGTAAGTGCTCGTAAATCATTACCGAGTGTGTGAGTGAGTGAGTACATGCCAGCTTGGCACCAGGAGTGAAGTCTGTGTCTATCTCTTGGACCTTCAGCCTGGGAAGGCATTCCTGGGCACAGACCACTAGTTTGTTCCCCGTGTACACGTGATCCAGGCTGAGTCAGGACTGTATCCTTTAGGCTTTACCGCCATCTCTAAGACCACAACGGCCTCCTTAGTCTCTTCCCCCACCCCCTTGGATCACAGCCCACAGCCTCCAAAAATCAACCCAGGCAGAAGCATCCATGGTTCCACAGGGTTTGTGCCCAGCCTCTGAGGAACCTCAGGTGACAGGAAAGTTCATCACAGTTCACACAAGAACAGAGCCTGAGTATTGGCAACACCCAAGGCCTATGCGTGGCCTGTGGAACCCTGTTCATCTGGTTCCTCAAAGTCCTATGAATCGCCCTGGCCTCCACGGGACAAAGCTGCATGTGTTGAGGGACCCCTCCACGTGCCATACGGGCTATGCAAAGCCAGCAGAGTGAGCACTTCCTTATTTGCCTTTCATGTTCACCTCTCCCTCAGACTACCCTGCTGGCTCAGAGCAGGCCTTTATCACTTAAGAGTCCCCACCAGGTCCCAGGTCTCTCCGTCCCTCCCTACGAGGCTCCATACCTGGGGAGACGATGCAGATGGCCATGAGCAGGACGTGTTCCTCCTCATGTAAGTTCAGCTTCTTCAGCCCCACCTGGAACTTTATGAGGGGCTCAATCAGCTCCAGGGTGTGCCCAGCTGTGAGAGAGAATAGACAGCATGAGAGTGGAATCACCCGCCCTGGCTGAGTCCGCTACCGGGCATCATCCCCCCCACTTCTCTCCCTGCTGTTACCCAGTTCCCTTCCCCATGCCTGGTCACAACCCCAAGGGCCCACAGGCTACAGAGCCAGAGTCTGGGAGCTGGAGCAAACAGAGGAGGAGTCCAACCGCACCTTTGGTGACATCGCCGACATCATACTTGTAGTCCTGGCTGCCACAGTCCCAGGACATGTCATCCATGGTGAAAGACTGATTGGAGCGTAACATGATGACCTCGATGGCACTTGACTTGAGCAGTACAATCTGGTCGTCGGAGGTGAGATCCCTGGTGGGGAAGGCAGGGAGGGAGAGGTCAGGTAACCAGTAAAAAAATCTTCAAGTCACAGGCACCCGTGTAGTGTTTGGACAGGGATATCCTGGAAGGTAAAAGAGTGTGTCCCAGGGAGAAGACACCAAGGCTTTCCCAGTAGCTCAATGACTGGTGGCAGGAGCTACTATGGGCGGGAAGAAGGGGCAGCCAAGGAAAGCTCCATGTGCTGGGGTGTGCAACAGAGGCTTGCAGAAGGTGTAATGAGAGTCACCGTCAACTCTTCAGGTGTCCGTTCCTCCTCAGTAGCCCGCTTAGCCACCTCTGTCTCCAGGACAGCGCTCAAGTCCTTGACTTCCTTCCTGCTCCCACGAGGACCGCTCTGGCTTAGAGCGCCATCGCTTTTGTCTTTGGTGTATGTGTGGAGGCCAGAGGTTGGTGGCCAATGTCTTCTACTGAATGCTCTGTTTGGAGACCAGGTCACTTGCTGAACCTGGAGCTTGCTGCTCCAGATTGACTGCCTGGCTAGTGAGCCCTAGGGATCTACTTGCCTCCGTGCCCTAGCACTGGGGTTACAGATGCATACTGCCACATCTGGCTTTTATGTGCATGTGGGGGATCCGAACTCAGGTCCTCGTGCTTGTGCAGCAGGTAGTTGATCTGCTGAGAAATCTCCACAGCTGTGGAGGTGTGACCGGAAACGACCCTCATAGGCTCATATATTTGAATGCTTAGTTACTAGAGAGTGGAGCTGTTTGGGAAGGATTAAGGGGGGTTGGCCTTGCTGGAGTAAATGTGGTCATGTTGGAGGAAGTGTGTCACTGGGGGTGGGCTTTGAGGTTTAAAGAGCCCAAATCAGGCCCAGTGATTCTCTCTCTGCCTGCTGCCTGTGGATCAGGATGTAAAGCTCTCAATTACTGCTCCAGCGCCATGCCTGCCTGCTTCCTGCCATGATGATTATGGACTAACCCTATGAAACTGTAAGCAAGTCCCCAATTAAATGCAAGAATTGCCTTGGTCATGAAGTCTCTTCACAGCAACAGAACACTAAGACAATGGCCCTCTCCATGGTTTGTGCAACAGCCTCCTACTGGAGTCCCAGAGTCTCGAGTCTCTCATTCACCTTTCCTATTGCTGATACCGGGCAATGCCATTCTTGTGCCCGAGATCCTCCCTAGGATCAAACACTCCAAGATCAAGCCCAGACTCCACAATTTGGCTCTGCTTGGTCTTCCTGGGCCTCTTTCCCATTACAAACGCCACCACCCCTCCATTCTTGCAACACGGCGGCGCCGCTCTGCATTCAATTGCGACGCACTCCTACACATCATGTCTTTGAGGATGTACAGTTTCAGCCAGGGACAACCCTTTCTTTTAATTTTTCTATGACATTAATTTGTCTTGTGTGCATATGGGGGGGGTGTATGTGGGTGCATGAGCCACAGGGCATGGGTGGAGGT